>NC_143014.1:334420878-335133378 GCF_055824585.1 Amblyomma mixtum | reverse complement strand
CTTTCATTTTTTAATTTATTGTTTTTTTATATTTTTCTATTCTTTTTTACTTTTTTATTTCTTATTTTTTAATAATTTTTTTAATTGGCGGCAGTGGCGCGCAGCTGCTGCACGGCGGGGCGTGCAGCCGCTGGGACAGCAGCGACTAGCTGGCGTGACGTCTTTCGTGACGTCACAACAGAGGTCAAGCTAAAGGTCAAACGTGGGTCCGCCGGGACGACGCTGAAGGCTCAAAACCTAGCGCAGTATTGCTTTCGCAATAAAATGGGACGTAACTGCCTCTTCTGAGCTCTTTTCTTCCCCTATGCCTTCATTACGGCACCTCTTTATTCCTTTCTTCTTTCACTCTCTCTTTATCCCTTCTCTTACGGCGCCGTTTGGGTAAACTTTTTTAGAAATAGAAGAACGTTGGTTTGGGTGTCCGTAGAGATATCAGCCAGTTACTGCGTAATTTCCTATCCTCAAAAACCAACTAACTTCCACTGCTCTCGTGATGTTTAGGAGACTGCCGAGTGGTGTTGGCAGGCCCACGATTTGTGATAGAGCGGCCATGTTGCTTACGATGTGTAAATTACGGTTTTGAAGCCGCCTCCAAGCCTGATTTTTTTTTTAGCTGGCTGTGAGGTGGGGCTAGGGGCATCCTCCAACCGTGACGTTATTCCAAGATACCACTGCACGTCGTAATCACTGCTCTGGGTTCTAACGGGTCCTACGCAGCTCGGTTACTCTATCCTCGAGCTACGGTGTCGGTCGTGCAGTTCCCAGCCAGGCCGGCGTGTAGTGGTCTCCATATGCATATAGTTTGCGCCAACTGCATAGCGGCCGTCATCTCAGTGTCCATGAAGCGCGGCGAGAGCTTAGGCGTTTCCCACGCAAACCGGTTCCCGCATACACTGGAAGGCTATAGTAGGATACAACTTACAGAAAAACAACAGCAGTTTCTAACATTGGCTCTGGAGACCTTGGGTTAAGTAGCCGATTTCCACGGTCACTAAGCCATCGCGGCGAGTCAGCTTATCGTTTTCATAAACATACTGCACTCACTAAATGACAGAAACACTCTCTTTGCGCCAAGAAGGAAGCTAGACTCGCCTGAAACAAGGAAATCGCTGCTAGGTATAGCACGCTTCAAGAAGCATCGGAATACAGGGATTCGTCGACGATCAGTTCTGCAGTCCCCCTTCCTAAAAAAATCGTTTTTCGCCACCACCACCAAGCTCTCAGAAAAGGCTACCCGTGCTGTGCTGACGCACGCGCGACACATCCTGGCAGAAGAAGAAGACGGATGAATCCCCCCGCGTGGGTATGTTGTTGTTGTTGTCCTCTAGATAATGGCGCGTACCCACTGCGGGGGATTGGCCAAGACACAGGCGGCAACTGATAGGTGCACAAAATGTTAAACAAGAAAATAATTTTCGGAAAAAATAATTATGATAATAATAGCATTTAGAAAATAAATGAAATTATCTCAGATGTGTAATTGAAATAGGCTAAACAAATGCTGCGAGATCGGTGACTGAAATAGAGAACGGGGCTAAATATTCCACGATTCAGAAAGCTTTCGTTCCAGAGAAATATTGATCATGAGAAAGAGCAGAGCTTAAGACGGCAGGCGTTTAGTGTCTGTAAGGAAGTTTTGCATGGCGGAGAGCACATTCCAGTTGCTGTGCCCAAGGGAGGAAGCCCCAAGAAACAGAGCAACCCCGGCTGACAGACTTAGACCAAGCTGTCGTAACGGAAGCTCCAGCAGGCGGCTCCGTAAAGAGGAGAAACGGCGGCAGGTCAACAAGAAATGATCTACCGTTTCGGGTTCTCCGCAGAACGGGCACAATACGGAGACCGCCAGACCAGATCTATAAAGGTAGAAATTTAAGTGAGGCACGCGGCAACGTAGACGCGCCATTCTCGTGGGGAGAAGAAGAAGAAGAAGCCTCTACGCTGTCCGGTCGAACCGTTCCTTGCTGTGCAAATTGCCATTACCGAAGAAATCGGTCATCGGTTGCATCAAAAGCAAGAGCGGCGAATTGCTCGCCAGCATCGCTGCAGTCTCGCGACAGGCGTGCCTACAGGACGACCCAGGAGCAGGGACCGAGACCGCGTCGTCGGCTCCTGGCACCGCAGCGATGGCCGCCACGCCGGCGGGCCCGCAACGCGAGAAGCAGGTCAACAGTCTGAAGTTCATCCTCTCCACCATCGGCGTGTCTGTCGGCCTGGGCAACGCCTGGCGCTTTCCCTATGTGGTCTTCGAGAACGGCGGAGGTCGGTGGCCATATTAGTTCTTCACTCAGAGGTTTAGTGCCGCGATACCGTAGACGTGAACGTAACAGGGGACGACAGAAAATCAGGTGGGCGGATGTGATTAGGTAGTATTTGGGGGGATAAGGGGATCTCGGCTGGCACTGCGCAGGGTTAATTGGAGAATGGTATACGAAAGGCCCTTCGTACTGCAGTGGTGATAATGTTGCTGCTGCTGCTGCCGCCGCCCTGTGACACGCTACAGCTGCACGTGTGCAGCACGCGAATGCGTAGCTCTTTGCGGGCCATGTAACAATAGCTCTAACGCAGTAGAAATAAGTTAAAAGATTCTAGCGTGTGTAACCTTAAGAGATCGGAAGAGGGGGAGTGGGTGAGGGAACAAACGCGGGTTAATGATATCCTAGTTGAAATCAAGAGGAAGAAATGGGCTTGGGCAGGGCATGTAATGCGAACGCAAGATAACCGCTGGTCCTTAAGGGCAACGGAGTGGATTCCAAGAGAAGGCAAACGTAGTAGGGGACGGCAGAAAGTTAGGTGGGCGGATGAGATGAAGTTCGCGGGGATACAGTGGCCGCAACTGGCAAAGGACAGGGTTAACTGGAGAGACATGGGAGAGGCCTTTGCCCTGCAGTGGGTGTACCCACGCTGATGATGGTGATGATGATGATGATGAGTGTGTGCTTACGAGTGCAGTACGTTTGCATAGCTAGAATGAGTGCCGGTGCACAAACTGTCGTTGTAAACTCTAACGCTTTGCTAAAACTTACCACTGTCACTTTGCGGACAGTATTCGAAGAGGAGGGCATATCCAGCATGCTTTCATCAGTGGCCGTGATATAGCACCTCCAGGCGGTAATCACAATAGCGGTACTCATAAAGTAGTGGGCCCACTGGTAAAAACTTCTTGCAGGTATCTAGCGCAATCGGTGCTCGATCGCAAGCTTTCGACACCGAGCTTTCCGCTGAGACATACGTGCGCTGGATTGGCAACTCGCACTCGTTCGGAGGGCAATCGAAATCGGTGCGTGAGACTTTCTGCTTCCATGAAGGAGCCGGACAGTCAAGGTGCGCTTACTGGGCATCAATGCCTTACGAAGTGGTACCGCAACTGAGGATGTGAATGCTATCTATTGGCGGTATTCGACATCGCAATACACAGGCTCACTATGTCGCCTTTATTAAGGACTGCCAACGGATGGCGTGATGTAACAGGGGATGAAAACTGAAAGTGCAGGGCAACTCAGTAGCACATGTGACCTACGTCTACTGTTTTAGGGCGTAAGCCTCACCAGGCCGGGCTCCTTTGACGTCACGTTGTTCACAATAGGTGAAGGTCTATTGTCCGTGGCAAGCGCGATGGAATTTCTGAAAGTAATGTCACTTTTAGGAAATTTTAGTTTAGAACAATGTACTAAAGCGAGCGTGAAATAGTGAGTGTGAAATAAGTATAATAATTAGAATGAATTGGAGCACATTTGGCAGGTTCTCTCAGATCATGAATGGCAGTTTACGAATATCCCTCAAGAGAAAGGTACACAACGGCTGTATCTTACCCGTACTCAACTGTCAGGCGGAAACGTGGAAGCTAACAAAGAGGATTCAGCTTAAGTTAAGGACAACGCAGGCAGCTATGGAAACAAAATGATAGGTGTAATGTAAGAGACAAGAAGAGGGCAGAGTTGGTGAGGGAACAAATGCGGGTTAATGACATCATAGTCGAAATCAAGAGGAAGAAATGGGCTTGGGCAGGACATGTAATTCGAAGGAAAGATAACTGCCGGTCCTTGAGGGTAACGGAATGGATTCCAAGGGATAGCATGCGTAGCAGGGGGAGGCAGAATGTTAGGTGCGCGGATGAGATTAGGAAGTTTGCGAAGATACGGGGCCGCAGCGCGCACAGGACAACGTTAATTGCAGGGTCACGGGAAAGGGCGTTGCCTTGCAGTGGGTGTAATCAGGATGATGATGATGAGACTAAATGGCGAGGCCGTGCTTACGACCTCCGTACTGACTCAATGAACAGCGTCGTTGCTTTGCGTGACGCTGCCCTGCTCTGCGTGTCTGTCTCGGCCCATCCTTTGCCTATGCTATACAGTTTCCCACTTCAGGCCACGTTGGCAAAGCCTGGAAGGAGATTTAAATTCTTGCAGGGGCGTTCATGGTTCCGTACATGGTGCTCATGCTTGTCGTGGGTCGCCTCATGTACTACCTGAAGCTCATACTGGGCCAGTTCGCCAGCGACGCACAGGTCAAGGCCTTCGGGGGATTCCCGCTCGCCAAGGGTAAGAGCTGTTAGGTTCAGCAGATTTATTCCATGGGCAGCGCTTCCTGCACAGTCTTTCCGTATTTTTGCTGACCGTGATGACAGCCAATATGGCAACGCCTCTGCGGCTCTTAAAAGACCACAGATAATAAATTTAGTCGCATGTTTTCTTCTTGCAAACGACCCGTTAGACATTACAATACATGGTTCTCCAGGTGGCATTCGCCTACGGTCGTTAAATAATTTATGGAAGGGTAAGTGCTAGCCTAGCCGATTTTCAGACATCATGGGATGAGCTGCGCTTGCAGACGAGGACAGTGAAGGAAAAACTACACACACAACTGCACACACAATCAGCGCAGTTGTGTGTGTCGTTTTCCGTTCACTATACTCGTCTGCAAGCGCTGCTTATTCCAAAGTAGTTTATAATTAAATTCTTCTAGATGCTGTTTCTGCTCCGGTTTCTTCGACCGAGCAATGTTTGTGGTGTATGTGGGGTGTTTAAATCACGCGAGGCACGTAAAAAGCTGTACTATGCAGCTGATACATTGTTTGCTGTCATTTCAGCTCTTAAAGCAGGGTGGCAAAAGCGTCGCAGTGTACCAAAAGTACGCATCAGCGATTATCAGCGAAAGAGCATGCGCAGGCGCTTGTTTTAGCGTTAGCTGCTCTTCTCGTGCGTTCTCACTCATGTGTAGCCTGCTCCATAGCTTTTATTTGCGCACATAGTGACAGGAAATTTAAGGGGAAATGCGTCATTGGAACGTGGTGTTCATACTTCTACCTCTGCTCGCGGCCACGAGATTACAGGCTGGTACGTACTACATTGGCTATGGGCCGACTATCGGTCACGAAAGGAGGAGGGAAAGACGCCTTGCCAGGTTGCCGAACACACGCGAGCCTTTGTCGCAATTCAAACGCGCGTTTGGCGTTGGATGACCGTTGGATGACCGGATGACCACTCGGGAGTGGGGGAATCTTTAAAGGCTGTGCTAACGCACGTGGCGCCCCAGTTCCACTGGCTTAAGCTATACGTGCAGAGCAACTACGAATTAAATGAACACATAAGACACTACCTCGAAGGCCTCGAGCCGACGGTTGCGGCGAAGCCTGCCTTTTTGCACCAGAGCCAGATACCACTGAGAACGCCGTGTTTCGCGCGTTTCACGTACAATGTGTGGTACCGCGCCGTGGTGTCAGTCTGGCCGCGCAGCGATGACGCTTTGGTCGGGGTGACGTCGAACGACTACGGCAACGTGGCGGTTGTGAGCGTCGCCGAAGTTCGCCAGGGCCACGACGCTATCTTTAGGACGCCGCCCGTGATTTACGAACACTTTTTGGATGAAATAGACTTCGGCCTAGTGGAGCTCGCAGCAGCCGAGGAGCTGGTCGCATTGACTAGAAACAGCCTTCAGTACGAGGAGGTTACCGCGACGATCCGTAGACAGGAGCCGGTGGAACAGAACTGCGTGCGGCCGGTCGTGAGCATACACTTGTGTGAAGGCACAAGCCTTGCTGACGTGCTCCGCTCCGCTTCTGTTTATGCGGCGGCCGTCTCCAAAAAGGCTCCACGTTCCGCTACCCGACCGTGAATCTGGCCGTTCCCTGCCGGGTCTACGTGGCGCACGCCAAGAACATGAACCGCGTCTATGTGCACCTGGCGACCATGGACCCCATGCCGTACTCGGACATGATTCAGGAGCAGTGCGCCAACGCCGCCCCGCTCGACCCATCGCGCGTAAATGTGGGAACGATCTCCCTGGCCCGCTTCACGGAGGACTCCCTGCTGTACCTTCTGTGGTTCTCGATTGCACGGGAGGGATCTGCAACGTGGTGGAGCAGCGCAAAGGACGGGACACAAGAAACAAGGAAGGACGTACACAGGCGCTGAATCGTCGTCTTTGTGGACTACGGCTACTGTGAGTTCAAGTCCACGAAGGAGCTGTTGGCAATTCCTCCGGAGCTGCTCGAGGAGCCCGCGTTCACACTTCATTGCTGCGCGCCGGACACAGGGCTGGAGTGCGCAGAATTCCTGGAGGTCACCAAAGACCGAGAGCTGTCGTGCACGTTTTCACAGGCGCAGCCTTCTGGCACATACGTGGCGCACTTTGAAGGTCTGAATGGCAGCAAGCCGCAACCAGTGGCAGCAGTGTCGAGCTTTTCCTCCACCAAAGGCTACCAACCACATCCAGATTCAGCGACTGGAGCTAGATCTGGGCTGCCGGCACGTCATGTATGTTACGTACATCGAGTCTGCTGAAGTCATTTACGGACAGCTGAAGGAGATGGCGTCAGAAACTGAGCAGATTTCGGCGCAGGTGGAGGCGGAGTCTCCTTCACTTGCGGTGATTGCACTCACGAACATTGTTCCAGGCTAAGGTCTTGCCTGCAGGTACCAGCAGATATCGTACAGGGCTGAAGTTCTCAAGCCAGGGCCTTCAGACAGAGGTCTGGATTGCAGATTACGGAGACACCGCAACAGTGGACATATATGAACTCCGACAGCTGGACTTCAAATACACGTTGCAGCTCGCCTATGCAACCAATTTGACCTTGGATGGATTTACTTGCCCAAACCAAAACTTCAGACCAGCTGATGGCCGTACTGGAAAGCCTGGTCTTGGACACGGAACCGAGCGTCTCGATTGTCAGCGTCCTTCCCGTAAGCACGCACTCTGTTCAGATATTTGTCGGTGCCGACCAGTCTGTAGTCAGGGCGCTACAGTCTGGCCTTGCAAGCAGCCAGCCTGTCATCACAGCCAAGCCACTGTCCCCGACTGTGTGTCCAGTGGAGAAAGTATTGGTCACACACGTCACGCCTCCCAATAGGTTCTTTGGTCAGCTTGTGAGGATTCCCGTCGGGGAGCTGTACGCAATCCAGCACGAACTTGTGAACTATTACTCCGCGACAGCGCCAGACTCGGACTTCCGCCCGCAGCCCAGAGATCATGTCTGTTGCCGTTTCTCAGGGGAGAGAAGGTTCTACCGGGCTAGAGTTGGGAGGACTTCACTCGATGGCTCTCAGTATGAGGTCGTTTACCTGGACTACTGCAACTATGAAACGGTATCATCTGAGGATGTGCGGCCATTGGAACCACAGTTTGCTGTTCCTTCTCTGTTTGGTATACCTTGCCAGCTGCATTCAGGAGAAGTGTCGGACGCCTTGCTTGATTCTGAAGTGGACGTGCGCCTTCTGGCATGCCACGGCGACATGCACACCGCGGCGTTCGGTGCCTCTCCACAGGAGCCCTGAAAAGGTTTGTTCTTGACATAAAGCATCTGCTCTCCTTGAAAAGATGTTTATTCGGCAGGTTTGAACTGAGCTAGCAATTGGGGTTTGTCGATGTAAGGCAATGATGCAATAGTATAATGCTGTAATGGTTAATGCAGCACAGATACAAGGTGAACTTGAGCACTGACCATGCACTAGTTTTCCCCTGTCTCTTCCGTCCTGCTTTTGTGTTGCATTAAACCGCTGTGCAGGTGTGAGGTGTAAATGCGGAGTATATCGGGAAGCAAAGAATAAGCAGTAAATTTTAAAAGTAAAAGTTGAGGTTATTCGGGGACATATTTTTGTTCTCTTATGTCGTTTTTCGCTGGTAGAAAGTGGCTTTGAAATGACTACCTGGTGTCCTTTGTTTCTTGCAATTTCTGCCTGTCTTTCTCTCCGCTGTTTCGTCGGACGTCCTGTAGGTTCCTTCGGACTGTACAGGACATCGCCATTGGTTTGTCTGTCTTCCTTCTTCAGGGGTGCCGTTCTCACACATTGAGTTCAGTGCAGCAAAAGAGTAGAGAAAGAGAATGCTGTCATGGGACGATGTGTGTGCTTCCCTGGGTCATGCACAAGAACGGGCTCCCTAGGGCACCTTCGCAATGCTGGCCACATTTTATTCAGATTATGAGCTTGAAGCTTAATTCGTAAATAGGTGCTTAGTGCCAAACTGCCAGTTGTGCTGATGTGGCACGAAGTTAACTTGTTCAGACAGTTGCATCACATTACTTTGTCAAATCATAAAATAATCCTAAACTACCTCATTGCTTTCCATGGGACGAGCTGCAAGCCATCTGCAGCACCTGCAGATACGGAAGCCGTATTATCTGAGAAACTTATTTTATGGTCCCTCTGAGGGCATTAAAAAGAGAGAAGGGCTTATATTTTAATGCGAGTGGGAAAGGTTTTGAGTTGCTTGGAATCTTTAAATTGTATTAGTTCACTGGGGAAGGTGTTTTGCTGGAGTGATAATATTCAGACCATAAGAGCAATGGTGATAATATTCAGAACTGCCGAAGAGTTTTGAATAAAGATGGTGGGGTAATATTTGTAATTTTGAACAATTCGTTGAATTACATTTGAGCAGGAACCCTGGTTGTTACGAAATCCACAAGTTTTGCTGTTGCTTTTCTGCTGCTACTACTTTGCTCAGTGTGTAATTGTATTCAGTTTTTGTGACAGTAAACTTTTAATGGTCATTATTTAGGAAGGATGTGTGGTGCACGTTCAGACAAATGGCATTTTGCGCCAAAGAAGCATAAGTGCTGGTTCTGCACTAACTGGCTGTTTTGTTTCTGGAGCCTGTAGTGCCTATGTACAGTTGCTTTAAGTTTTCCTGCCACTCCCCCACTTCCAGTGGGTTGGCAACCTTTGACGTTCTGCTGCTCAGCCGTGCCTTCTGTTTTCAGTCGCATTTCGCTTCAGGCCCAACATGAAAAACACCGCCGTGTGCCAACGTTTCAGTGCATATTAAAAGAACCCTGGGTGGCCAGAAAAGTGCTTTGGTTTACCTTTTACAGTTCAATTGGTCAGTGAACCTAGACACCATTAAACAGGAGACAGCTACATTCATGCGAGGACTCTTTCGTGACTGAACCATCAAGCTTTTAACTATCCATTCCTGTCTGAATGCAGTGCTGTGTTAGTTACCGTTTGGTGGCTGATTTGTATACTGCTATCATATACTGTAATACTGCTATCAGACTTATATTGATGCTCTGAACTATGTGGCGGTAGTGACAGAGACAGGCACCGCATGCGTTGGCGTAAGAAACGTGGCGGAAACGTGGCAGAAACTAGTGACCAGAGCAATACGCCTTGTCACTGACAACATTGCTGCGTAAACGCAGCACTGGGGTACAGACTGCCGGCATGCATTGGGTAAATTAACATTGATGCTGAAAAAGTGGAAAAAACGCATCGCTGGCCACTCACCCAGGAATTGAGCGGACGTCTCAATCGCACTTTCAGGTATGTGGCAGTGATGCCCACCTGCAAAAAAAAAAACATGTTTTCGCACAGTATTTCGTGCTTAACAGTGCTAAACCACCGCTCGTTTTTTTTTTAACCAGGATTAAATTCCGCACCGTACAAACGTTGAAAACCCTACATACTCAGTACTCTCACCCCAATTTTCTTGGCCTGCACTTTGCTCATATCAGTTCATTTCGGTACTCTTTCTTTCCACAGACCATTTCTGGTTGGAACAGTTTACCAGCTTACGGTGTAAAACATCTTGATCTCCTAAATGAATGACAGTGTTAGGATGTGTTGCGTTACATTTCGAAAGTATAGCAAGCACGAGATCAGCGGTGCAGGAAATGCGACAAAACGAACACGGCACAAAAGGCTACCAACAGAACAGTGGAGTTGGGGGCGGGTAAGAAAATGCAAAGGGATGCAAGTGCCCGTTGTGGCTGGGTGAATTGCATGTTCTATCTTCTTATTCACCGCAGGTCCCCCTGCTGTCGTTGCGCCTGCCCAGGCATCGCCCGCAGACGACTTGAACGCGTTTTGCAGCGCTCTCCCCTGCTCTGCCGCTGCCCCTACTCTCGTCCAACTCCAGCTGGCTGGTGGCAGCCAGGTGCCAGCCACTCCGGTCTTTGTCAAATCGCTGTGCGAGTTCTACTGCCAGCTGCTGCGAAATGAGGACCAGCTGAAGGGTGTGTCCGAAGTCTTGGCGAGTGTCGCGAACTCTCTGCCTGTCCTTCCACCAGCCATGCGCAAGGCAAGTTCTCATTCGCCCCTTCTAGTAACGAGAGGCAAGAAAGCTCTTGGCGAAATTATTCTCTCCGGCAGACTTCAGCAGCGGCATAGCCAGAAAATTTTATCGAATAAATCACTGCTTAGGCGGGGCGAGGGTAAAAGATTTTCTCGCGGCTGTCGCGTGTGCCTTCAGCAACTTCCTTCCGTGGCTGATTAAGGGGAATCTCCCGTTTGTTTTCAAAAACATACAAGAATGCCATCTGAGAACGACAGTTTTTAGTTGAGAACGTCCTTGTGGAGAAGCTGACTTACCGAACTTTGCAAGTTGTTGATTAGGCGCTGTGCTAGCACCTTCTAGGCCCATGCAGATGCTCTCGTGGTCCCCGCATGCACCGACGTCTAGCAAGTAGTCTCAGTGTTCTTCGTCGGCATAGATTAAGAGCTCCGCTGGCAATTTACAGAGGAGCACGTGTGTTCAAAGATGACTCGCACCTAGACGAAGTCGGTACTGCTTTTAATGTTGGCCGGAGTGAATTTTTCCTGTGCAGATGGGAAGGAGCGTAGCCGGCCTGTCCCATCAGAGCATTCTTAGAAACCTCGAGTTATTGTCAGGTGCGGCCGATTTCCCCATTAAATTCGATTAAACGTCCAGGCCCCGCTTTTTTTCTTTTTTGGACCCTCCTTCGAAAAGGAGTCAGCCAACTCGTAGAGTGCCTTTTAGGCAGTCGCGTGGCGGTATCGCTTTCTATTTTTAACTTGTTTGTTAAGTTTCCGTGAATAAATAGTTTCAGTCACAAACAACATAGCCAACAATTAGGCCCAAGGAAATAAAGATACGCGTAGGCTCTTTGCTTTTCTCAATGGCTACCTATGAGTCCGCCGATAGCACAGCGGCAAGATGCCACACGGCTTGCTGAAACACTCCATGCGTTGGCTGACTACTCCTGTTTTCAGAGTTGAGTAAAAAAAAAACGGGAGACGAAAAATTTACTATGATTTAAGACGGAAATCATCTACACAGGATAATAATTCAAAGCTGCTAAGAATGCTCGTAGTGCGCAGATCGAGTTCCCGTAGTAAAAAGATGAGCTCAGAATCCTCTTTAGTGCACCTTTACGGGCATGACGAGATAGCGTAGTGGGTTAGGCTTTCCATTCTGAGCAATTTGACTCTTTTGAGTGCATTTTTCATTTCTTTAATTTTTTTTAGTGACTACGTCAGTTACACTCTAAATTTTGGTCATTAGCATTATCAAGAATTGGCTTTTAATTCTGACCATTTTGTGCCGTTTGATCCGCCCTTTTTCCAGTTTTTTTTTCATTTCTTTAGTCCATTGTTTACAGTAATTTCAGTAACTTGTCATCGCGTACCACGCATTAATCAGTCATCAGTCACTAGAACCACAAATTACAATGATACGATTTTTTTACGCACCCACCAGTTATAGGTGGCCGGTTCGAGTCCCTGCCGCTAGCTAGGCTCTAACTTAACTAGTAAGATTATTGCTGCACGAAACGCCGAAACGTGTGACACCATCCGGAACATTCTATGGCAAACGGTTGGCATATAACGATTTTTTATGCAGCCCAGATTATTTCCTACACGCGGTGCAGACCACGGCGACGTCTTTTCGACCGAACGAGCTGCATGCGCTGTCGCATAAAAGAAAGATTCCTTGATGCAAGAATAATGGGATGGTTTTCGTGCAGTTCCTCATCAGTCCTAGATTCAGTGCCCTGCGGTGGGGATTTGGTGCTTATTGCAGAAGGAAAGAAAGGCGAGCAGAGTCAACTCCTAATTTTTTTAGCGCAGACATTTTGTGGGCCCAGTTTCCTATCTGCAGCTTTTGTTTGTACTGTGTTGGACAAAGCTGTGTAATGCAGCGAATGTAATGCAATTGTTTCGCTTCAGTTCTGTGCCATTCTTGCCACCCGTCTTTTCTAGTGCCTGATAACAGCAAAAGCCTAGGCATATCACTGTTATCTGCAATAATGGGGAATTGACAAAGGCAAAAAGAATCTGACTGAAACAGCCCAACTCGCCAAAAAAAACAGTCGTTTCGTTGCTGCCATGACTAACGAAGCATTTATCTCCGGAACAGTAAGAGAAAAGCGCAACCTAGTTGATTTGTCACAAATTTATTGCACTGCCCCAAGGGTCAGGGACAAATGAGGGCTGAGATAACGGCACACACAGCCGATGTGTTATCTCTCTTTTTTTAATGCCTCATACTGTCGTGACCAAGGCGTGTTAGCAAATGTGTCCGCATTTCGGATTGGTCGAAATGGTCGTGACGTCAATGCGCGTGAATTTCAAACGGGGCCAATTGTACTTTGGCTAGTAATCCTGCAACCAATTAAATGTATGTTGCAGGGATGCTTCAAGTAAGTGGGACTGAGTTTAGTTAATTAGTTAATTAACAAAATAGCCTGATTTACCTTTCTAGTCAGACCAGATATATAAATAAAACCGAGTAGGAAATTGGTCGAGTTGGAGAATCGAACCAGGGTATCCGGAGTGCGAGACGGGCACGCTACCACTCCGCCATGCCAGCTCGATGGTATGGAACGAACAAAGGCGCGTCTAGTGAATACGGTGTCTTCGTTCACTCTCATCTTCCTCCCTTCCCGTTACGGCCAGGTTCAGGTGTCCACCGAGATATGCGAGACAGATACATTTCCTTTCCTCAAGAACTAATTTACCGTCGAGCAGCGCTTAGAGCCGAATGGGCGATGGTGTTCTGTGGACTGCCTGGCAGCGTTGCAAAACGCTGTCGCGTTCCACTCTTAGAGGTGAAGCTTAACTTCTTAACCACACATCAGTGACACAAGCAGCAACACTGCGCTTAAGGCTTTCTCCTCACCGCACTTTAGGTCAAAAAAGTGCCCCCCTGAATTTCTTGATTATGGCCCCTCTTTCTCTTTGTTCTTTCACTCCCACTTCCTCCCTTCCTGTACGGTGCGGTTGAAGTCTCCACCGAGGTGACAGAGAATTACTGCGCCATTTCCTTTCCTCAAAAAGCGTTGCGTTCAAAGGGCAAGACATCGCGCCGAACGCGTGGTGGCGTTCTGTGGACACCTCGGCAGCGCTACAACACGCTGTCGCGTTGCACTTCTAAAGGCAAAGATTAAGCGTCATTAATAGGCAGGTAATTAATGAACCAACAGAATCTGAAAGTGTAGCCACTGACTTTACTCGTGGGATCATTCATCGCTACACGCGCAAATATCGCGTAGCAGAATGCAGCACTCAGGCTTTCGCATTTCACCACTTTAGTCGCTGAAGTTCCTCGTAATTTTTCTTGTTGCCTCCTACCGTACTCAATGCAGTGACAAGTGCTTATTATGCTGACATAGTCATGTGCAAAACTTGGCTTCTGGTTGAAGAGTGCGAACCCTTAGTCATATGGGCGGAGTCATGCGTTAGAGTAGAGCGCTTTGTGTTAAGGCACTTGCAAGCCCAGATAAACCAACTTTCTCGGGATAGAATTGGTTGCGTGCAGGAATTGTGCCATGGCGATACAAAGGGAACTTTTTTTCTTTTTTCAACACCAAAACTGCTATATGGCTTTCAGGATGTTGTACTAGAAGGCGCGACGGTGGTCATCTCAATGTCCTGAGGTATTTTTAACACGCAACGAAATGCCGGTGCACAAGCATTTTTGTGTTTTACTCACACCGTGTTGCAGCAGCTGCGACCTCAATAAGCCTGTAGCCTTGTGTTACCGATAGGCTATAGCTGCTAAGCCGCCAAGACGCATTTGATTGCATAAAACAATGGTGTCCTAGATGTCTATTTAATAGTGCGCTGACAAGAAACGTGGCAAGTAGAATATCGCCTTCACTTGTACCTCACTTAACTATAGACAAGTTGGTTGCTGGTATAACTCATTCTCCTCGTGGTTGTGTAGTCACCTGTAGCAGTTGGGAGAAAGGGTCTCTGTTTTGGAGCAGTCTTGACTGACTGCGACTGTTCGCAACTTCCTTTTTTTGTGTGATGTTGAATTTTTCACAGAGCCTTTCTACTGTGGCTGTCTTTTGTGCTAGTGAGGGCTTTTATGTAAACTGCACTGGCATTGCTACATGCGAAGGCATTGATCAGTGTGGCACACTGGTAATGGAAGCAATATAGGCAGATATTAGTCTTTGGGCAACAGTTCAGGTAGTCCCGAGGCACGCTGTCACACTTTGAATGTCCTTCAAGCATTCTAGTACAGATTTTCTGTTTGTAAAGCCCTTGTCCCTTTGCAGCTGGCATTCGAGAACTCTCTAAATGACATTTAGCAGCTTCAGATTCTGACTGCCGTGCAGTCCTTGTGGTAGTGCTCCTTGGTTTGTTTTCATGGCTAAATTCTGTTGGCAGCATCCAACTGTGGTTGTGAACATCATACGCTATGCATACAGTGACACATTTTCGCTCGCATCTATCGTCCTTCTGTTAGTTTAGGGCTGCCTTAGTGGAGCATTGATTTCAAGCAAGTCGCGAATAAACAAGGCCTTTTTTGAAGCTGCGTAGCGCAGAGTAGCGTTGTGTTCTTGCCCTTGCCAACGTCTTCATCACCACTTAGAGCTTCCAGGTGCAAACTGCCAATTGTCCTGAAAGTTGACATTGCGATTAGTAGCATCGGCGTCGTTTTCTCATGTGTGAAAGATTTGCTGATTGCGTTTGTGTTTCAGGTGGACACTGCCTGCACCGCCCTCTATTCTGAAGACGGCTGGTGGTACCGGGACATCATCCAGGCGCTGCAGGCGGGAAGTGTGACCGTGTTCTTTGTCGACTATGGCAACAGCGAGACTGTGGCGGACGCGTCGATCAAGCAGCTTCCCGACAGTCTGGCCCAGGTGCCGTGCCAGGCCGTGGCGTTGCAACTGATCGGAGCTGCCCCCTTGGATACTTCGTCGGCCACTACCAAGCTCGACGACATGATTGCGGAGCAGGTGCATTTCTGACTTTTGTCGTGGTTTTACGGTTGGCGGAAGCGTATTGGCTTGCTTTGCTTACATTCGGTAATCCACACTTAGCCTTGATCCCCAGCACTTGCATATGGAATTCAGCACGTGCAGTTTTTATATCTGTATATACTGTTTCCCTGGCACTTGGCGACTACGTTGTTAATTGTTCGGCAGCAGAGAACGTACCTGTTGCTAAGAAAGTTGAATTTAAATGTGAAACATTATGTTTCCTACCACTCAGTTCACGCTCGTGATGCCAGTAATAAGATGAATCGCATGATCACTGTTTGCAATTGAATGGCAGTGTATCCTAAGGTCCGTGATCTGTATTGATATTGCCTTAAAAAGCTGCAGTTTGCTTGCAATGATGGCCAGTGGTAGCAGTACTTGTTTGTTGCACTTTATGGCCTTTTATATCTAGTAAATGCGCTCGTCTGTCGATGCAGGTCAGCCTAATTGACCTCTTAAACGGGCCCCTGAGTGCTTATGTAATTGATATTTTGTGCAAGTTTTTATGGATAGCTTTTAAGAAATTTTCCTGTAGAGAACTTGCTTTTTAAAATGCATGCCATTATTTTCTCCGGACATCAAGGAATGAAGTAATTTCCTAATGTCGAATTAAGTAGTGAATGTTCAAAATTATTCGAAACGAATTTAATTTTTGTTGGGAATTTTTCTAACAGTTATCCAATAGCTGCCAAGAAGTTTCAATAAGGCGCTCTGTATAGTGTTCTTCGACGCCGTACAACACGCAGCTATGATGTCGGCCTACGCGAAATGGAGAGTTCTGTGCTGTGAAGTGGCTCATTCGTGTGGCGTCCTTTGTAACCCTCATATATGGCCTCTAATCTTAGCACTGGTACATGGCCCTAGTTTTTTCGCTGTCGTCACCAATACCCGAGGTGGTTTTTTTCTACGCATGATAGGAAGGACAGAGTTAATGAATTCGTGTTCGGTGGTCCCGTAGTGCAGATCAGTGTTGAGTCTTTTGACAGATATAGCTATATCTCCATATGTTGAAGCTCTGTACCACGGGCCCCCAGTAGCGCTTAGCTCTTTCACACAGTGGCTCGGTTTGTACAAATATTCATGCTAGTTGCAGATGTTCGTAAAAATGTTTTGTTCGGTTCTATCTCTATTCGAATCGTGTACGATTGGGTATCAAAGCTGCACTGCAATTACGCCTGGATATAATTAACTACTATATTGTGAATTTCTCAATATTACGAAGTTTTCAATTCCCTCAGTGCTGCCCCTTATTGAAGCATGTGTATTTGCGGACTCCGCGTAACGAAGACTTTGTAGCGGTCAGCCGTAAGATGACAGACTCGCCATGGTGACTATGAGTTAACTAAATCTGTGCTACTGGAAATTTGGCTGAATTCCGTGCATATTTTGTGAAATATTCTCAAATATCGAGTATTCGGACAAATAGTAGAGTATTCTATATTAAATTCGAACCGAATATTTGGTATTCGAAATCTCGAAGTATTCGTCACGAGCGAATAACTTTTCTGGAACTCTGGCTCCGTATTTCGAGATAGCAACGCGGCATGCGCACAACCATTCCGCGCCACGTGCGTGCGCTTCCTCGCCTATGCTGGAGCCAGTAATGGCCTTGCAATGGCCTTTTTGTCATTTAATGGCCTTGTGGATTCAAAAAGCACACGATTTTTAAAATGCCTACTGTGCGTTTCAAACTTTTTGTGTACTAGAAGTATTTGAAATATTTACTTCGAAACTATTCGAGGAAATTTACGGTTTGATTCGTATTCCCTTCAAACCAAGAAACACTCTTCGCACTTCCCTACTATCTAGTAGGGCATTAATAATACGTTTTTTTATGTGGCTGTTTTCCTTCTTTCTGGAACATTTAGAGCCTGGTATTTATCTAAACAACGAATTTGTCCTGACAAAAAATAAGCAGAATTTTTTTTAAATCGGCAAGAACAACAGCAGAAGCATAAGAAGTTTTCTAATTTTTGTTGGAAAGTAAGAGAAAATAAGCATAAGAGAAGTAAGGCAAGGAAGGATAACACCAGTGTTCCCCTTTAAAAGGTCTCGCAAATTCCTACATACCATATATACTCATGTAAGTGCTGTACTCATTTCTTATTATGGGTGTGAATGCTTTAGGTGCGGCCCTTGCACAAATTTATTTGGTGACATTGTGTAGGTGCACAGAGGCTTGCTTGACACGAAATCAGCACGCATATATTTTTCTTGAAGATTTTATGACTGTGACTTCAGCAATGAATATTTTTTCTTAGACCCTCTCCCCCATTAAAACTTTCTGTCTGTGGAACCTTTCTTTTCTCGGCTTGGTAGAGGTTGTGGCCCTGGAGGTCCATCACAGCTCTGATCTTGACAAGGATCATGATGTGGACATTATCCTCTCCAACGGGGTGAACGTCCTGGAGCAGTTCGTCAAGGAACAACTTGTGGCCTCAAACGGCTGCTCTGCAGCTGCCACAAATGCAAGAGCTGAATTTCTCTACTTCTCATCTATACCACAAGCAAATTAAGGGGGGATGTGTGGGATCAGGTCACAAAAATCGCCAAAAAGATGTTGATATTTGAAGATTATGCTTTTTTGGCATCGCCAACACTCTTTCTTTGTTGTGCTGAAATATTTCGCCCAAAGATAAATTCTAGAGCTGCAAATAAATATATTTCTCGGCATCTACACATAGACAGTGTGTCCTTGCTTTGAACTCTGAGGATTGTTTTCTCGAGAGTTTCTTCTATGCTTAATACCTTGCTCGGGGAAAGCGTAGCACAGCAATGGGTGCATAGATTTTTACCCTGTTTGTTTTGTTGTAATCACTGAAATGTGGTCTGCATTGAGCCAGTCTCAGGTTTACCATGTAGGCTCGCATTTTTTTATCACAAGTTAATTAGTGCATGATACATTCCAAACATAAAGAAAAGGTGCATATTCTGTTCCTTCTTCGCGTTGCACATGCATTTTCTCGCGGCATGCCCTGTGGCCGCATTGCACTGGTTGGTATCGTGACTCGAGGTGGTGCAGACGTGACGAAAGCATGACTCGATACACTCTGATGCTGTCGCCTGCAAGTGGAGCGTACGGAGCGGCAAAGTTCCCTATTTTCAGATTTTTCAGACAGTTAGATTATTAGGACCCTTTTTAGGTCCCTGTGGAGTCCGTCACCATTTCATTGCCTCACATGCTGGAGGCACAGGGTTCAACCCCTCTGTACCACCGTGCACTCACCTGCTTGCCATCTGGCGTAGGCTTTCCACTGGTGTGGCGCGGGGATGCAAAAAATGCCTCTACCTGGAGGAGACCAAAACCTGTTGGCCGTGCCCCCTTTTTTTTCGTCCAGCTCTCCTAGTAGCATTGAAACGACAAAATGAATGCTGTCTATCATTTGGTTTTCCACAGCCGGAGCACGTGGGTGGCTACCAGTACCCGACCCTGACGGAAGGTGTGGCAGTCCTCATGGACGTTTCCTGGGTGCTGAGCCCTGACGGGGTCTATGTGAAGCTCGTTGAGGCCAGCAGTGCCCTCGACAGCCTCATGGAGGAATTGCAGGTATATGCACTTGCAAGAGTACAGCGGATTGTCGATGATATGAACCCCCCCAGAAGATTGAAAGAAGTATTTTCAGTGAAACCTCGTTGATTCGGAGTCACTGGGACTGTGAAAAATCTAGAAATAACCAAAAAGGGCAAAAAATGGTGCCCAGACAGAAAATTTAATAGCGGGAACATACTACATTTATTGGATGAACTGTGCAATTCTTATATTGGTGCTTTCAAATTAACCCTAAACTGTAGCCTTTGCTAGCCAAAAAACAAAACGATGCAACAAATACAAGACGACGCATTCGCCCCCTCACTTTGTCCCTCTGGTGAACTTTGTTTTGTAGTTTCCCGCTGGATAGCATCACGCAGTGCGCGGCTGGAAGCAATGAGTGCGTGACGATGTGGCTGCGAGGACAGCAGTCCGCGCCCCTCGCCCCGCAACTGGTGGCTCCATCCCTGGGAAGAAAACAGCACCGGTTACCAGCTGCTGCTCGCAGGCCACTTTGTCGATTTGGTGGTTGCCACGCTTACGGATGGCGGTGTACAACTTCGTAGCAAGCCTCCGCAGTGCTGTGTTTTTGCAGACTTTCTCTGCTAATTTAATCAGTGTATGAAATGCTCGCTGTATGTTCAAAACGCCGTCCTGAAATACATTTTGAATTAACGCAGTAATTGTTTTAAAAGTAAACACGGCTCAAATATTTGAGGGACTGTGGACTATGGGGACTCTGAGGGACTATGGGTCTTGAAATGAAAATCTTTAATATAAAAGATATCGTAATGAAATTGGGTATTGATATGTGTTTATTCGTCCTGTTTTCTAAAATATTATTAGTTTCAGTATGTATCTCAATTAGTTCCCATGTTATGGAAAAATAACTCAAGCCTAATTTTAATTAGGTCATTTCTTACGGGTAATTGAGACACTTTCCTTCAATGTGTTTTTCTTTCGACTGAAGAGAAGCTGTAGCCAAAGGGTTGCCATGTACAGCTAGGCTATTTATATTGTAATTTAGATATATCATTATAAAAAAAGTTCAATTATGCCCAGACACCGTATTTATGAAATATAGCTAGGTCATATTTTGGTTCACAAAATTTCTAATTTTCGACTCAGCCAAAAAAAGAAATAGCATAGCTCCACAGTTTAGTTCTTTCTGAATTCGGTGTTATAACAATAACTGAAATTTCACACTAAAACATACTAAAAACTTCCGTAAGACTAATCATGTTGGCGCAAAAGCATGAAGCTGAGAAAATCTCGTTTTAAGGTGGTCATCATCGTCATCATCATCAGCCTGACTACGCCCAGTGCAGGGCAAAAACCTCTCCCATGTCTCTCCTGGTCAATAAGGGAGCAGTAATCCTTGCATATTTCTCTTGCATTGTTCCTCTCATGCAGAGCCACTATGCCAGCCCTCACAGTGGAAGCGGCAATGATTTGCGACCAGGACAGTCCTGTGTGGCCCTGTACGCCGAAGATGGGAGCTGGTATCGTGCACGTGTGACGCACGCCAACGGCGGCATGTTGAGCGTGCAGTATGTAGACTATGGCAACTGCGAGGAGGTTTCAGCCAGTTCCGTGCGGCCGGTGAGTACTTTGCAATGAATTTTATAGCTCTGGCTGTATCAGCACAGTCCCCTGCTTTGCGTGTCTGCAGTCGGTCCAAATGCCGAATTTGGAAGTAAAATGAGAACTGCATGGATGTAGCTGTAGGGGGACCCGCCAAACAGCTGCTCTACTCTGAATTCCAGCATCTGGCTAATGCCAACTTGAGCAGTTGAACTCAAACCGGAAGATCTAACCCGGACCGTGACACACTGTACCGTTCCCTGTAGCCACCAATTCGCTCGGTCATTCAAAGGCTGCTACAGCTATTTGTGTTTTTTTTCCATGACAGTTGAAAGGCAGTCATGCGTGTCCCAGTATTGGCGTTAGCTTACTAGAAGCTGGGTCAGCATTTTTTTTTGCCGGGGCTATAAACTCCTCTGTTTCGGAAATAGTGCCAGCAGACTTTCTTTTTCTAATGGCTTGCCCGACCGTGTCAAGCATACACGTACTGAAAGCTTGAGAATGAAAACAGGTGCAGATGCCTTGTCACCGTTACATGTACGTACATGTACTGACAAGCCTCTTATGGCCCTTCTGTATAGGAGGTATTTTCACTGAAGCCATGCTACCAAAGGCAGCGCGAGCGTTGTCGCGGCTAGCACGCCATGTTGGCAGTCGCTTCACGCCAGCTCGCATAATGTCTAGTATGCCGTGAGATACTCGGCCTTTATTGTTAAAGATCCATAACATCTTTGCACGTTGTTAATTGTGTCACCGTCCATTTTTCTTTCTGGAATTCTTTTGTGCCGTGATGCAACCGAGCTTCCTGTTCAGTGCTTCAGCTAGGCGGCCGCCCTATGCTGTAATTTGGCAGCAAGACTGGCCGGCTGCATTGCACGCAAGAATGTACAGTACATTCAGCTTTTCCTATCACCTGATAACTGTGTGCTACGCACGCAGAGCACATGGTGGATAGACAGCACACAATTACCGAAATTCCAAAACTGGGGCCGGAAAAACTCGTATTTCCAGTGGCTGTAGTCTCCGAACTGCTGAAGCTTCACACACGGTGTTTCAGCAGAAAGGCAAAGCATCACAGCTGCCTGATTTATGTGACAGAATGGTTGAGCAAATACTGTTATGTGTTTGCAGCACGAACGGCAGACCCACAGCTGCCTGATTTATGTGACAGAATGGTTGAGCAAATACTGTTATGTGTTTGCAGCACGAACGGCAGACCCAACCAGAATGTTTTGCAATTCTGGTTGTAGCAACGTAGTGGTGCTTGGAATGCACAAGACCTGGAATCTTTGCCGGTTTGCAGCAACGCTATTTCTTGCGATTCCGGTAGATTAAGTGCTGACATGTCACTTTCAGGAGATAGAGATGACATGTCAAGCTAGCTAAGTGTACAGGCATGCCGAATTACCGTTATTCTGGTTGTAAGGGCCACACTTTTTTTTGTGCGATTTTGACGGGGTGTGGCTCTTAGACGAGTCAGGCCTATATCTATCCGCAGAAAATTTGCACTGTTGCTATGACTATTGTAAATAGCAATACAAACCCGGCTAAATGACGATACATAGTTTGCTCAATGAAATTCCTTGTCGTTTTCGCTCTGGTTGCTACTTGAAGAGACCGTCTCATGGGAACCTTCCCAGAGCTATTCTTCTTCACTGCTGTCCGTCTGGTTCGATATTCCAGTCACCTGGAAGCTTTCTACAATGGTGTTGCACGACACCAAAAGCCATGGCCTTAAAATCCTCAAACAAATTTGCTGCAATGACGCTCCCTTCAACCGTCAATTAGAGGTCTTCTTGTGAACGTCCGCTGCCATCCACTCAGAGGCCATTAGCTTCCTTTATGAATGACGTCACATAAATACCTCTTCTGTTGCGGTGTATAAGTCGACCCCCCCAAATCGCAGCTCTGGCTGTCTGAAAAAAAAAATGTTGACTCCAAATATATACGCCAATAATACAATAGTTTAGCCTCCTTGGCGTGCAATGCTGTGTTATTCAGGTGTTTTTTTCTTTTCTTCACGCGCAGACACACCCCAGGTTTGCCCAGCTGCCAGCACACGCCATGCGGTGCCGCATCCGCTCGGTATCGCCCCCGGGAGGCGGGTCGACGTGGCCCTCCGTGGTGGCAGAGGGCCCCCTGCAGCACGCCTTCGAGGGCCAGTTCCTGTGCCGCGCGACAGCCCACAAAGTTGGTGTTCACCTGGTGGACCTCGAGCGGCCTGCTGGCAACCCTGGGCCTTCCCTGGTGGAGACCCTTGTCAAGGCAGGACTCGCGATGGATGCGACCGCAGCGCCTCATGACCTTGGCTCGATGTCCGAGGCTAGCCAGAGACAGAGGCAGCCGAGGGCCACTATCGCACCTGCCGAGTTTGCCTTCCAAGCCAGGCAGTACGTCGACGTCATGGTGAGTGGCTGGCATGGATTGGCTTTATTTCATGGTTATGGTAAACCAATGTTTGTGGATGGCGGTCACTCTCTGAGGGGGAGGAGAGTGGGTGATAGTAGTTCGTTCCTGTAGCTGTGGCGATGGCAGCTTCATTATATTTTTCTGTGCCAACCAAGACATAAAGGAATTTAACCTGCTTTTTCAGCCACAAACAAGGACTTCTTTTCTCTTAAAGCATTGTTTCGTGAACAGTGTGAGAGAAGTCGTGTGCAATTTCACTATGCCTCAGCTTCTGCACGTTGCATGCAAAATAGCATAATGATGGGACATAGAAAATGATGCTTTGGAAGCAGCAGGAAATATTCTGCAGCTGTGGAGAGGAAAATGATAGGTGTAATGTTAAGAGATCGGAAATGGGCGGAGTTGGTGAAGGAAGAAACGCGAGTTAATGACATTCCAGTCGAAATCAAGAGGAAGAAATGGGCTTCGGCAGGGCATGTAATACGAAGCCAAGATAACCGCTGGTCCTTAAGGGTAATGGAGTGGTTTCCAAGAGAAGGCGAGCGTAGCAGGGGGCGGCAGAAAGTTAGGTAGGCAGATGAGACTAAGAGGTTTGCGGGGGTACGGTGGCTGCAATTGGCAAACTGGACAGGGTTAATGGAGAGACATAGGACAGGCCTTTGCCCTGCAGTGGACGTAGTCAAACTGATGATGACGATGAAAGCCATTCTTAGCAGGGGGCGGCAGAAAGTTAGGTAGGCAGATGAGACTAAGAGGTTTGAGGGGGTACGGTGGCTGCAATTGGCAAAATGGACAGGGTTAATGGAGAGACAGAGGACAGGCCTTTGCCCTGCAGTGGACGTAGTCAAAGTGATGATGACGATTAAAGCCATTCTTTATATAAATCAGTTTTCTCAGGCTGTATTGCTCTAGCCAAGCAATCTGCTTATAAAAGAACAACAAAGAAACTTTGAAGTGAGGCACATGGAAGCTGAGGAAAGGTGTTAATAATCTCACAATGACAAAAAAACACCAAAAATACTGTACCATTGTATTGTCTGCTTCAGCAAAATGAAACCTTGCAAAGGTGCAAGCAGAAAGGCTTTACTGACTGAATTAGAGTAGAAAGTTGATGATATGAATCTCACGGGGTCTCGAGAAAATTTATATCATTGGAAGTTTCGTATCATCCAAACGAACAAAATTTATACTCTAAACACGAATACACCTATGTGGAATTAAAAAAGAGAGTAAGCCACACGCTAGAGGACAGCTTGCTCTTTTTTTACTCTTCTGTGTTTAGAGTGTATGCAGAAGCATGTAAAACGCATTTACGCACATCTGTTAGCGGCTGACGGGATATACTCACTGCCGCGATGCCTTCAGCGCGACTGGTGATCGCGATGTTGGCAGTGTGCGGGCTACTTTGTCGACTTGGTGGGCGCCACGCTTACGGATGGCGGTGCACCACTTCGTAGCAAGCCACCCCAGTGGTCTGCTTTTGCAGACTTTCTGTGCTAATTTAATCGGTGTGTGAAATACTACCTTTACGTTCAAAACGCCGTCCTGAAATACATTTTGCAGTTAGTGCAATCAATCTCTTAAAAGTACCACAACACTACTCAAATATTTGAGGGACTATTTACTGGAAAGACATTGGGCTATGGGGACTATGAGGGACTAGGGGCTTTGAAATGAAAATCTTTATTATAAAAGATATCGTAATGAAATTTGGTATTGATATGTGTTTATTCATCCTGTTTTCAAAAATATTATTAGTTTCAGTATGTATCTCAATTAGTTCCGATCTTATGAAAAAATAACTGAAGCCTAATTATAATTAGGTCATTTCTTCCGGGTAATTACGACCCTTTCCTTCAAGTTTTGGTTTCGACTGAAAAGAAGTTGTAGCCAAAGGGTTGCCATGTACAGCTACACTATTTATAATGTAATTTAGATATATCATTATATAAATATGTTCAATTAGCTCGAGACACCGTAATTATGAAGTATAGTTAGGTGATATGGTCACAAAATTTGTAATTATCGACTAAGCCAAAAAAAGAAATAGCATAGCTGCACATTTTTGTTCTTTCTGAATTCAGTGTTATAAGATTAATTGAATGAATTTAGATATATCATTATATAAATATGTTCAATTAGCTCGAGACACCGTAATTATGAAGTATAGTTAGGTGATATGGTCACAAAATTTGTAATTATCGACTAAGCCAAAAAAAGAAATAGCATAGCTCCACAGTTTAGTTCTTTCTGAATTCAGTGTTATAAGATTAATTGAAATTTCACTGTAAAAACATAATAAAACTTACGTGAGGCTTGTCATGTTGGCAAAAAAACATGAAGCTGAGGAAATCTCGTTTTAAGGGGGTCATCATCATCATGAGCCTGACTACGCCCACTGCAGGGCAAAGGACTCTCCCATGTCTCTCCTGGTCAGTAAGGGATTAGTAATCCTTGCATATTTTTCTTGCATTGTTCCTCTTATGCAGAGCCTCTATGCCAGCCCTCACAGTGCAAGCGGCAATGATTTGCGACCAGGACAGGCGTGTGTGCCCCTGTCTGCCGAAGACGGGAGCTTGTATCGTGCACGTGTGACGTACGCCAACGGCGGCTCGTTGGGCGTGCAGTACGTAGACTATGGCAACTGCGAGGAGGCTTCAGCCAGCTTCGTGCGGCCGGTTTAATAAATGTTTTTTCCTCCTCCTACGCATTTAGAAGAATTATCTTAATTGGTATTAAATTAATTGCAAAACAAAAAATTGCCTATGATGCTTAAGCCGGTTGGCAGGTGTATGTATGTGGTTTCCCTGGCCTATCTCCAATATTTTATCTTTTAACCCGTCGCTAAAGTTAGCCTGGACACCCTGTATATTCGGGTACTCGTCTGAAAAGGGATGTTTCGTCTTCCGCTCAACCAGTGAGCCTGGTCTTCGTTGTTTCGAGACTTTCGCCGCCACCAGAATATATGCTGATAAAAATTAAAATCCGCTCCAAAACGTGCGGTCTTCAGCGGTCCTGCTATATTGCCTTGAATACACTGGCTAGTGTCTCGAGCGGAGGCGCCTCCCAATGCGAGGAGACAGCAGCGCCAGTGCTGCCTTCCAACTGTGGCTGCCAGGGGGCGCTGCCTGTTGTAAAGGCTATATATGGGAAGGGTGCAACAGAACGACAACGGAGAAGAAGGGAGGAGGACTAGATATGCTGATACATCAATGAACAAATTGGCAAAGAATAAAATCAACTTGCAAAGAACATGTCTGGGTATCAGGTACAATTGCTGGCAAAAGGACATGGCTAGGGGTAGTTTATTTAGGGACCGGAGACAAATGGAGGCAATAAAACAAGGATCTAGTTAAGTGCCTCAATGACGATATAAAGCAGATTGGAGACGGTGTCGATATTATTTTGCTTGGAGACATGAACGGCCACATCGAGGATCTGGATGGATACACAGATTGTAACGGGAAGTTAATGCTAGACTTGTGTGAGCCGCACAACCTTGTTTTTGTCAACAGAGAAACTAAATGTGAGGGACAAATCACGTGGGAATCCCGTAACAGGCAAACAACCATTGACTACTGTCTAATGTCGCAGGGCATCTATAGCAAGCTCGCAATAATGGAAATAGACGAAGAGGGGAAGTACAGCCTAGGAAATGATCATAGACGTATTAGTCTACAATTGGGAGCCCTAGTAAAAAGAAAAATGCAGCGAAGTCAAAAAGACAACGCAAAATTAAACGATGAACAAATATCGCTAATATCAGCCGAAATAGAAGAAGTAATCGACAAACGCCCCATGGAAAAGTGGGATTATAATCAGAACTGCTCATCGCTACAAAAATGAAACAAGCGAATGGAGTAAACCGCTGGAGAGGAAAGAGGAAGCCACGAAGCTGGTGGAATATGGAAATTAAGGAGGCCATCGAACAACGACGGGTGGCTTTAAGGGAACACATAGAAGCAAAGCAGGCGCAGTTATCTGAAGAGGAAATAGGCGAAAAATGGGAATCTTATCGACAAAAAAAAACAGCAAGTTCAGGTCCTAGTCCAGGCTAAAATGAAGCAGTCCTCTCATAAATGGTTGGCTGAAGTTCGCGAGGCAAATAAAGGGGGGCCAAGAAAATTCTGTAACCATATAAGCTGGTTGGGAAAAAGAAATAAAAGAACACAGGAACAGATTATAGATGCTGAGGGAAAATGTTTAGAGGGGGACGATGCTGTGAACTACATTACATCATTTATAGCTGCGTCGTTTAGCAACGACAATGGGGTAATCTCCAGAAGTAAGGCGGCAACACAGGACAGCACCATAGAGAACAGCTTAGAACTGAGTAGTCTTAACTGGGAAAAGGCGGAAGCGAATATTCCTAAAACCACATCCGCAGGGATAGACGAAATTCCAATTAAGCTGATTAATGAACTTGGTCCAAGAAGCAAGGGAGCGCTGATAAAAGCATTGGAGACAGTCATAACAAATCAGCAAATTCCGCACAGCTGGAGACTGAGTAAAATTTGATTTATAAAGGGAAAGGAGAAAAGATGAACACCAAATCCCACCGTCCGATTATTATAACGTCTGGTATGTACAGTCTGGCAATGCAGGCGGTGAAATTAAAAATGCAGGCATGGGTAGAAGGTAATCGGATACTCAGAGAACTCCAGAATGGGTTCAGAAGGGGTAGGCGTTTAGATGATAGCCTGTTCGTGCTTACCCAATGCATTGAAATAGCTAAGGCGGAAAACAGACCTCTGTTTTTAGCCTTTCTGGACATAAGCGGTGCATACAATAACGTAAACAGGGAACTCCAGTGGAGCATATTGAAGGATTTAGGTATCGGTCATGAGGTAATTGATTTTCTACAGGAAATCTACCGAGATAATGAAGTTGAATTTACATGGGAAGGGAAAAAAAGTACCAAAACTTTGGGGGTGCACAAAGGATTAAGGCAAGATTGTCCTCTATCACCGCTGCTGTTCATGCTTTACGTGATAAATATGGAAAGAAGGCTAGAAGAAAGTAATCTAGGTTATAATCTGTCGTACAGATTAGGCGGAAATGTAGTTGAGCAGCGACTCCCGGGTTTAATGTATGCGGACGATATTGTACTGTTAGCAGATAGCCAGGAAGATTTACAAACTTTGGTTAATCGCTGTGAAAACGAAGGAGACGCTCTAGGATTCACTTTTAGCGCAACTAAATCAGGTCTGATGATTTTTAACGATACAACTGACCAGGTGCTTACAATACAAGGCCGCGAAATACCCAAAGTGGCCGAAGAAAAATACCTCGGGATATGGCTAAACGAAGGGCTGATATACGCGGAAAAGCAGGAACAGGCTCTTAGGGCAAAAGGACGAAGAGACGCCGGGATAATGAAACATAGGGCATTATGGGGGTACAACAAATATGAAGTACTCAGAGGTATTTGGAAAGGAATAATGGTGCCGGGACTTACTTCCGGCAATGCGGTTCTGTGCTTAAGGGCAAAGGTTCAGTCGAGATTAGACGTAAATCAGAGAGCTGTTAGAAGATTAGCACTAGGTGCCCACGGCAAAACCACAAACGATGCAGTACAAGGGGTATGGGCTGGGCATCGTTCGAAGCACGGGAAGCTAAGAGTAAAATACTATATGAAGAACGCCTGAGGAAATTGGACGATAACAGGTGGGCAGCTAAGGTATTTAAATATTTATACAGAAAGAGCGTTGACGCACAGTGGCGGAAAAGAACTAGAAAACTAACCAGTAAGTATGCAGGTCATGAGGACGGAGAACGAAAGAGCATTAAACGACAGGTTAAAAACACGGAAGTTAAAAATTGGATGAATTCAATAGAAAAGAAACATAGTGTAGAACTATATCGATACTGGAAAAGGCAGATCAGGAAAGAATTTTTCTATTATAACTCAGGAGGCAGTGCCCTACTTTTTGAAGCTAGGTCAGGGTGTCTTAGAACGCGCAGCTACAAAAAGAAATTTAACGAAGAAGATGATACATGTGCCGTGTGTGGTAGATCTGTGGAAACAATTGAACACCTCATAATCAAATGTGATGGTATCCATCCGAATGTCGATGCAGGTGCAGTCACTCTTCCTCAGGCTCTAGGGTTTAAAGATAACAATGGTCATGTAAATAAATCTGCAGTGGAAGTTAGCAAAAAGCGATTGGAGGATTGTTGGCTGAAAAGCAGAGATGTGGCATAAAGTTAGAACTGCAGGAAACTGTACGTATAAATGATGGCGATTCTTAATGAGAATTGCCAACACAGTAAACAAAAAAAATAAAGAAAGAAACGCTGAGCAGGGTGGCAATTGCCACCACCCCGCTTCAAAGGGGGCGCTCCTATCCATCCATCCATCCATCGTGTCGTAAAGAGTTTACAGTTGACAGCCGTACTGTGCGGACGCATGTTTTGGTGCATTTCGGATCACCCGTGGAGACCGGGACCGGACCTACTGCGAGAGCGACTGTGTAAAATAGATGAGTAAAATAGATAATCCAATAAGTCAGACATGTTCAGACAGGAACAGCTACGCACAAGTGGCAGCTTGGAAGTCTAGAGGCGATACAGAGAAGAGGTACGAGCTAATTCCAGGAAATGAGGTCACAGTCGTTGATAAGAGGCAGCAAGATTCGGAAGCTAGGACGGAGCGGCACAGTAGGCTAGTGCATATCGCTGGTGACTCAAACATGCCGCGCTGCAAAAGAGCTATAGTGGACCGTGTGAAGGGTGATAGGCGGGTAGCAGTCCGGGTGTTTCCAGGAAGGACAATGGACGATGTTCTGAGAGAGACAAGAAGTGGACTTTCCGAGATTGTGGCAAGGCGTAACTTGGTAGTGGTAGCGGCGGGCTAAATTATGTTCTGAATGGTGACGCCGCACAACTAGTGAAAAGATTAGCTGAGGGAGTGGACGGTTTAAGGGCGATAACACAGCAAGTGCAGATCGTGGTGTGTACAGTGCCGGAGGTACAAGGAAGGAATGGAGAGGTTGCTAACGACGTTGTGAATCTTAATCGAGAGATAAGTCAATTAAGCCTAGAGAAGGGCTTTTGAGGTGGTAGACATAAACAAGGAAGTGCACAGAGCAGGCTTGGGCAGAGGCTTTAGACGAGATGGCATCCATTTCAGTGGAAGGGTAGGAGAGGAGATAAGTTGGCGCCTGGGAGGCCGAGCGGTAGATTTTTTAGGGGGTCCACGGTATCTCAGTGCGTAGGGGTAGGTAGAAGCGAAGTAGTAAATGTAGTAATGACGGCTGAGCCCAACAAAATGGCTACTATGAGGCCCAGAAAGAAAACTACGAAAAATAAATTTAACGCCACGATCAGTTACATAAACATGCAAGGGGGTAGAAAGAGAGCGAAATGGCTAGAAATAAAACAGCAGTTAAAGGACGAAGAAATAGGTGTGTGCGCTCTATGTGAGACACATCTGAGGGATCTAGAAGATCGATGGCTATGTCTGGGAAGGGTGCAACAGGACAACAACGGAGAAAAAGGGAGGAGGAGTAGGTATGCTGATACATCAAGGAACAAATTAACAAACAATAAAATCTACCTGCAAAGAACTTGTCTGGGTATCAGGTACAATTGCTGGTAAAAGACATGGCTAGGGGTAGTTTATTCAGGGACCGGGGACAAATGCAGGCAAGAAAACAAGGATCTAGTTAAGTGCCTCAATGACGATATAAAGCTGTTTGGAGGCGGTGTCGATGTTATACTGCTTGGAGACATGAATGGCCACATCGAGGATCTGGATGGATACACAGATTGTAACGGCAAGTTAATGCTAGACATCTGTGAGCGGCACAACCTAGTTATCGTCAATGGGGAAACTAAATGTGAGGGACAAATCACGTGGGAATCCCGTAACAGGCAGACAACCATTGACTACTGTCTAATGTCGCAGGGTATCTATAGCAAGCTCGCAATAATGGAAATAAAGGAAGAGGGGAATTGCAGCCTAGAAAGTGATCCTAAATGTGTTGGTCTACAGTTGGGAGCCCTAGTCAAAAGAGAAATGCAGCGAAGTCAGAAAGGCAACGCAAAATTAAATGATGAACAAATAGCGCTAACAGCAACCGATATTGAAGAAGTGATCGAGAAACGCCTCATGGAAAAGTGGGATTATAATCAGTTAGCGCTACTCATCGCTACAAAAATGAAACAAGTGAAAGTAAACCGCTGGAAACGAAAGAGGAAGCCACGCAGCTGGTGGAATATGGAAATTAAGGAGGCGATCGACCAACGACAGGCGGCTTCAAGGTAACAGAGAGAAGCAAAGAGGGCTTAGTTATCTGAAGAGGAAATAGGCGAAAAATGGGAATCTTATCGACAAAAGAAACAGCAAGTCCAGGTCCTAGTCCAGGCTAAAATAAAGCAGCCCTCTGAGAAATGGCTGGCTGAAGTTCGCCAGGCAAATAAAGGGGGGCCAAGAATATTCTGGAACCATATGAGCTGGTTGGCAAAAACAAATCAAAGAAAGCAGGAACAGATTAAAAATGCTGAGGGAAAATGATTAGAGAGAGACGATGCTGTGAACTACAATACGTCATATATAGCTGCGTCCTTTAGCAACGACAATGGGCTAATCTCGCCAAGTGAGGTGGCAACAGAAGACAGGACAATAGAGAACAGCTTAGAACTGACAAGTCTTAACTGGAAAAAGGCGGAAGCAAATATTCCTAAAACCACATCTGCAGGGATAGACGAAATTCTAATTCAGCTGATTAATGAACTTGGCCCAAGAAGCAAGGAAGCACTGATAAAAGCATTGGAGACAGTCATAACTAATAAGCCAATTCCGCACAGCTGGAGACCGAGTAAAATGAACTTGATTATAAAGGGAAAGGAGATAAGATTAACATAAAATCCTTCCGTCCGATTACGATAACATCTGGTATGTACAGGCTGGCAATCCGGGCGGTGAAATTAATAATGCAGTCATGGGAGAAGGGGATCGGACACTCGGAGAACTTCAGAATGGGTTCAGACGGGGTAGGCGCTTAGACGATAGCCTGTTCGTGCTTACCCAATGCATAGAATTAGCTAAGGCGGAAAACAGACGTCTGTATTTAGCCTTTCTGGACATACGATCACGTCAACAGGGAACTCCTGTGGAGCATATAAAAAGATTTAGGTATTGGTCATGAGGTAATTGATTTTCTACAGGAAATCTACCGAGATAATAAAGTTGAAATTACATGGGAAGGGAAAAAGAAGCACAAAGGATTAAGGCAACGTTGTCCTCTATCACCGCTGCTGTTCATGCTTTATGTGGTAAATATGGAAAGAAGACTACAAGAAAGTAATTTAGGTTATAATCTGTCGTACAGAATAGGCGGAACGTAGTTGAGCAGGGACTGCCGGGTTTAATGTATGCGGACGATATTGTACTGTTAGCAGATAGCCAGGAAGATGTACAAAATTTGGTTAATTGTTGTGGAGACGAAGGAGATGTTCTAGGATTCAGTTTTAGCGCAACTAAGTCAGGTGTATTGTAAGCACCTGAACAACTGTTCAGGTGCTTACAATACAAGGCCACGAAATATCAAAGTGGCCGAATACAAATACCTCGGGATATGGCTAAACGAAGGGCAGATATACACGGAAAAGCATGAACAGTCTCTTATGGCAAAAGGAGGAAGAGACGCCGGGATAATGAAACATAGGGCTTTATGGGGGTACAACAAATATGAAGTACTGAGAGGTATTTGGAAAGGAATAATGGTGCCGGGGCTCCCTTATGAAAATGGTCTATAGACTTTCTATTGACTTTTTATAGACTATAGCCATCCTATAGACTTTTCCTTTGGTCTATAGACAGTCTATAGAAAATCTAGAGACTAAGGTCTCTAGCTGCCTCAATTTCCTTTCGTCTATAGACTGTCTATATACTCTCTATAGACTGAAGTCTATAGCTACCTCAATTTCCCTTAGTCTATAGACGGTCTATAGACACTCTATGGATTAAGGTCTATAGCTGTCTCAATTTCCTTTTGTCTATAGACGGTCTATAGACTCTCTATAGACTGATGTCTATAACTACCTCAATTTCCTTTCGTCTATAGACGGTCTATAGCTGCCTCAATTTCGTTTTGTCTATAGACTCTCTATAGACTAAAGTCTATAACTGCTTCAATTTCCTTTCGTCTATAGACGGTATATAGACGCGCTATAGACTAAGGTCTATTGGTGCCTTAATTTTCTTTTGTGTATAGATTCTATATAGACAAAAGTCTATAACTGCTTCGATTTCCTTTCATCTATGGACGGTCTATAGACTCTTTATAGTCTAAGGTCTATAGCAGCCACAATTTCCTTTTGTCTATAGACAGTCTATAGTCTCTCTATAGACCAAGGTCTCTAGCTGTCTCAATCTCTTTTCGGCTATAGAAGTTCTCTAGACTAAAGTCTATAGCTGACTCAATTTTCTTTCGTCTATAGATGGTCTATAGACTGTCTATTGACTAAGGTCTATAGCTGCCTCAATTTGCTTTTGTCTATAGACGGTCTATAGACTCTCTATAGACTACGGTCTTTAGATGCTTCAATTTCCTTTCGTCTATAGACTGTCTATAGACTCTCTAAAGACTACAGTCTACAACTACCTCAATTTCCTTTCGTCTATAGACTGTACACTATAAATAGTCTACTGTCTATAGACCAGTCTATAACAATCCTAATTTTATCTAACAATGTTCGATACACTGCCTTTCGACTAAGACTAGTACAATGTCAATTTCTTTTTGCACTGCATGCTGAGGGGACCTGCATCTGGTGACCGCAACTATGTCGGGATTCCTCCACCTCCTTCGCTATTACGGAAATTAAAAAGTATTGCGTGAGGACATTACAACACCCTCCTGTATATTGTTTTCAGGAGCCTTGACAAGCTCCTTTTCGTTATACCGTGAGGTATATTGTCAATCCAATTAAATATTTAATGCCAACAAGTAAGCCAAGGAAAGGCAGCCGTTCTTGAAGTAAGGGCGCCCGGAAACTATACTACATCGGACGAATACGCTGTCCCTTAAAGGAATCGCTCGACATAATTCCATTCTATCTTTCGATCGTTCTTGTCCAACGCGCTGAAATCAGAAACATTTCATCAACGGTTCTACATTTCTCTTTAAAACGTCCTGAAAGTAAAGCGGGAAAGACGGGTGTGAGAATTCAAGGAAGCGCCCACCCCTTATGAACACCTTAGAATAGTCTCAAAGAGCCTGGTCCTCTGTGCGATTAACATCTGCCATTTATACCTTTTCAGTTTGTATTCACGTGAATAAGTGCTGCGACGCAACAATCACAAAGCCAGTATTTTTTCGTTCCTACCCTTGAACCTGTTGCTTCGGAGCCGATGACACGCTGATGTCGCGCATATCAGTTTTCTAAACACGAACACACGCAAAAAAGACGGTATGCTATCCAACATTATAATTATTATTTGACGATTGTACCACATACTATTCGGTGGGAGATGCGGCGCGTATACGGACAAGCAGTTAGATTTCGGTTCTGTTTTCACGAAAACAATAAGATTTTTAGAGGGTAAGCGAAGAATTTAAGCTTATAAACCAATTGCCTTCTGTGGTCTTGGATATCAGATCAAGCTGCACACGGCAAGAGTTCGAGCGATAAAGATACGACCGTGAAATGGGTTGTTGTTTCACGTTTGGCCCGTTTTACCGCGAGACCGCGGAAAATCATTCGGGCTGCAAACAACCCTGTGCGTGGCTGCATCGGTGGCGTTGGCGTGTTTTTCGCGGATTACGTTTACTTCAAAATCCAGCTTCATCGTCCGCTTACGGTAAGTCTACACGTTTATATTTTATTCATTTGGTATCCTAAACCACTCTAAGCAGAGCTGTGTGTGCAGAACAGATTATGTGCGCAGTGACAAACGTCCTATCTTCGTTTCTAAGGCGGAAGCTATCGGGTTCTCGACTAATGCCGCTTATCTCTGAGCCGCTGTCTTTACTAACGCGCGGAAAAGCAATCCGTGCGATGCCCTTGATGATAAGCCGCTCCTCGCGAGCTGTCTACTAGAGATTTCGTGTTTCAAGGTATATTTGCGGCCAGAAATGTCGTTTAGCCTGTGAATGACGGCCGAAACTGTGCGTTAGTGCCGTGTGAGCTCAATTTACTTTGCACCTCCGAGAACGTACTTACATACACTCTCGTTCTGTGGTGTATTACATTTATTTTCTAATCTTTGTGTTATCGCCTGTCTGGACCATGGAGTGCTGTTATTTTTGAGGTGCGCATTACTTGCTACGTGTGGACGCTCGCTCGGTGCGCGTCATTTACGCCGACGTTTCAGCAAATATGTCTTGTAACGCTATAGACTGGAGCGCGAGACGTTTGTCAAAGTTGTAGTCAAGCGGCGCTGGAGGAATGCTTATAGTGTGATGGGTGAATAAAGTTCGTTGCCGGCGCGAATGGCCGGCGTTCTCAAAGACCACGAAGAACACACGAGGTGCATCCCGTCTCCCCTTCGTTGCACACGTATGGATTCGTCCATGTCTGTCATCAGAGCTGTTGGCCGCCGCCGCTGGCCTGCGGGCACTTCATTTTGAAAGCTGGGTAAAGGTCGGCTCGACAAGAGGTGGCTTACATTTCGTTCCGAGTGGTTCGTTCATGAATCCCGCTCACGCGTGCATAGAATTCTCGAATTCCAATTGCGCGAGAGGCAAAGTATGTGTTTCTGATTTCAGACTGCTACGTTACGAAAGCGCCGATGTAACTCGCCGCTTATTTGCGCCTAAAATGCAATTCAGCTCTCGTGTTATTATAGCTGCGCCTGTTGAAGGCGTTAATTGTTTCATTGAAATACTTCCTACTTTGAGCGCGTTCAATGCTTTTGCTGATTTTTCTAGTAGCGTTAGGTTAGGCCGCCTCCATTCAAGAAACACACCTCTTTACGGCGCTGTTGGGGCTGCACTTGAAGGAAAAACTAAGTGAATTTCAGACGGTATTTTATCATGACATTAATATGTTGTCTCAACCTCGCGACTGCATTCGAAATGGCGCAGCTGCAGCCTCTGTGCGCTGTATGAGTTTTCTGAATAATGAGCGCGGCATGAAAGCGCTGCAACTCGCTGTTTCTAAGAGCGCGCGCTGATGTACGAGTATGCTGTTCCGTCTTTGTGCTTCAAGTTGTAGGCGCAAATCTGTGGTGAACTGGTGGCTTCTGCCTGCTGGTTTTGTATAGATTGTGCCCGTTTGAGTATCGGCTTACGTACACCCGGCCAAATCTTTTACTGGCTCTGGTGTTGCATCGCTAAATGCGCCTCGTAAAAAGGTGCCTTTCGGCTGCACTGCCGGCATATTCATGCTTTAATTAGACGCGTGAGATGGCATTTCATGGTTTCTTTTTTTAATATATACTTTGAATGGAGTACTTGCGTGTTTAGATCAAATTTATCAGAAATATTCATCGTCTGCCACTACGAAGAGCCGGAACAAGCGGAATACGCAGCAATCGTTCTGGTGGCGCATTTGCACTTACTATGGGTAAACGACTTGTCCGCCATGAAAGGAGTGGTAGTTTACCCAGAGGATGAGGCCATATGGACCATATCCATTGCTACGTATGCCGCTTGTTTCAGCTGTTCGTAGTGGCAGACGATGAATATTTCTGATAGCGTTGATCTAAACACGCAAGTACTGTACTCAAACATTACATGAACAAAAAGGAACCACAAAATGACATCTCACTCGTCAAATAACAGCATGAATGTGCCAGCAGTGTAGCCGAAAGGCGCCTTTTTTACAAGGTGCATTTATCGATGCAACACCCGAGCCAGTTAAAATTTGGCCGGGTGTACCAGGCTTCACGCAGGGTATTTTGAAGCGCTTCTTCTATAGCGGTTATAAGAATAAATGCTGCAATATTCTTCTTTTTGGATCGCTGTATAAGGTGCACTGGATCTGTATGTTATGGAGGTGACATTCTCAACAGCTCCTAGCGAGTCAATGCAGATATGTGGCACAATTGTTCGAAGTCTTCTGTTACAAATAATTTAAAAGGATTGCCATACAGAGATCAGTATTGGCTGTAACAGTATTGCCATACAGAAATCAGTATCAGTACTGGATTCAGAGTAGAGTGCTCCAAGGATTATGGGTCTTTGTTACAATGTTTTACAAGGCACTTATAATCTCTCGTGTATTTACTGAAATGATTGGGCCGGCGTGATAGCTGAGTGGCTATCTTGTTCGTCTGGCGACCTGAAAGATGCAGGTTCGATTGTGGCCTAGGCGGTCGCATTTTAATAGAGGCAAAATGCTAAATGCCTGTGTACTCTGCACAGGTGGCCGAAATTATTCCGCAGCCTTTCACTTCAGCGTCTCGTAGCCTGTGTCGCCTTGGGTCATTGAACCCCATAAAACCAAACATCGATTGCATTTCTAGAATGGCATAGCCAGGATATGCCTTGCTTTGTAAAGCACATGTGTAGAGATGAAATGGGATTTTTTTTTCAGTTCCTCCTATATTATTTTTTCCTTTGTGCTGTACAGGTCAACATGCCCGGATGATTGACTGCAGACAACAGGCCGCAGGAATGCTTCTGAGGAAACTAGCCGGACTGTTACTTTCAACTTTGAAGGCTTGATTTTAGACTGCATGTAAATTCAGTTGTGTTACGCGCATTGTTACGTTTCGGGCGAATCGACGAACGACGAGCAAGCGGCGACACCGAAGGTCGTCTGGAACACCTTTATTCCAACTTGGCAGACGGGCAGGAAAGAGCGGCGCAGCGCTCTGCCGTGGCGTTTATATAGCATTCCCAGAATGCCGGCGCGCGTCCCACTCGGCTGGTCCAGAACGCCGGCGCGCGTCTCACTCGGCTGGCCCAGAACGCCGGCGCGCGTCTCAGTCCGCTGGCCCAGAACGCCGGCGCGCGTCTCACTCGGCTCGCACAGAACGTAACAACTCCTCCCCCTTTTAGGAGGGCACCACATAAACTGAACAAGTTCTTCGATGTTATGCCAACAGCTGTGAAGAGCTCCCCCACAGTCGCAAGTCGACAATAATGTAGTTCGTGAGAGCAACACGCACCGCTGCTCCATATAACAGTCATGACGACCAGTTCGGCGCTGTTGAAATCCTGCTTCCGAGATCTGGTGCGGCGGATTCCACAGACGAAAGCACCAGCACAGCACAGCACAGCAGCACACCGTTCTGTGGTCTGGCTGGAGGAGGGGGTTGTAGCATGAGGATGAATTAACCCACACATCATTGTGACGGCTTCCATGCCGTTGAAGAGATGTGGACTGCACTGGCCAGGCATTAAGGGTTGCCTCGACGGTGCCTTTTTGAACCTCTGGCCGAAGCCACCGGCGTCCCATTCTTGAAAGAGGCTGAAGGCTGGGCAGACGGGGAAACAAACAACAAACAAGCCCCACAGAAGCCACCGAGGCGCCCAAGATGTCAATTCTGTTCACCGAAAATGCCTTTGTTTGCCTCATTATACTGCCGAAAAGTCTTCCTAAATGCAACCAGATTTTTGCCCTTAAAGAAAAAGATTAGTAGCGAACATTTGAAAGAGGAATAAGCATAAATGACTGTCTTATGAGACTATGTACAGTGATGCAGATGAGCCAAAAGAAACAAGAACACTAGATGGCGTACTTATTCGTGCGCCCGACTTAGGAAGTCTGCGTTCGCATGAAGTTTACCTCTCTTATGCTTTACCACAAAAGCATATTCCTGGAGAGTTAAACTCCACCGGAGCAATCTGCCGTTCTTTTGAAACAGTTGCTGGAGCCATGTCAACGGTCGATGGTCAGTAATTAGAATAAATTCAGAGCCCAAAAGGTAGCAGCGAAGTTTCTCGACAGCCCACACCACGCAAACACATTCTTTTTCAATTGTGCTGTAAGCTTGTTCCCTCGAAGTAAGCTTCCTGCTGACAAACAAAATCGGGTGTTCTTCCCCTCTGTCGTTTTCTTGGCTTAGTACCACGCCCATACCTCTTTCGCTAGCGTCGCACTGCACCAGGAAAGGCCTCGCGTAGTCTGGGGTGGCCAGCACAGGCTGACAGTCAATGCCAGCTTCAGGGACTCAAACGCTTGACGCTTAGAATCGTCGCATACAATGTTATTGGGCTCCTTTTTCTTGAGGGCATCCATAAGTGGACTCGCCTTTTCCGAGAACCTGGGAATGTACTGATGGTAGTAATTCACCAGCCCGGTGAAAGACATCACCACCAGCACCATCGGCACCAGGGTAAGGGGTGCCTTTCGTCGCTCGTTCGGACGTCCCGTCCTCTGACACGTGTCACACGAACGAACGAACTCCTCAACGTCCTTCAAACAATTGGGCCAATAATACTCTGCCAATAGCCTGCACTTCGTTTTCGTGACTCCTAAGTGCCCCGACCATTCTTCCTTATGAGCAAGTTCCAAGAGGTCACGCCTGTACTTGCATGGAACTACCAGCTGGTCTACCTCATTCCCTCCTTTGTCCTTAAAGTGGGGATAAATAATACCGTTCTTTACATAAAACGAGATATTCGGTGTTACAATTTTTCCCACTCTATCTCGACATTTTTCTAGCGTTGGGTCCGTGGCCTGTTCTCTGGTAAGTGTGGCCTTATCAACATTTACCAGAGCACGGAAGTTCGCGCTTTCCGGCGAAACCAGCGTGGTTACGTCGGCTTCTTCGAGCTTATCCTCCGGCGTCCCTTCTGCCGTTTCGTTATCTGACTTATCAGCTTCTGTGGCTCAAAGCCGTTCGCTGACGTCATGGAGCGAGTGACTACTAGAACGGGATTCGTGTCAAGCGAGACGCCCGAGTCATCGAGCTGCCTTGCCGTTCTGTTCGAAAGAATGTACGGGCAGTTTGGCAATACTCCGTCGGACACTGCTGCCTCCGTGTCTACTACATCGAAAGGCCCGTCTAGTTTTACTCTGGCTACTGGCAAGCTGATTGTACGATCTTCCAGGGCCCGTCGAACCCACACGCAGTCGCCTGTGAAATCGTCTTGCTTCACTAGCGAGGAATGAACCAGGTCGTGTGTGGCTCCTGTGTCTCTTAAAGCCTTGCAAGACTGACCATTTACTTCTATGTCGTACAAGTATGGCCTAAGCAGGTCTTCTGCCTTATCCATGCACAAGTTAACCGGTGACACTTTAGGCACACGACAGCCTGAAGCCACATGACCCGGCTGATGACATTTGTAGCAAAGAATAGGCTTTCTTGCTTCAGACGACTTTGTTTTTAGCTTTGGCTTTTCTGGATCCAACGCTTCCTTTGAAGGTGGAACATGCGTCGAACGCTCTGCGTTTTTAGATAACGCACGAAGCGTTCCTCGCTCGTGGCTTCGGACAAAGCTAGGCTTTTCGTTATTAAACGTTTTCCTGTGTCTGGAGCAATACAGGTCTGCGTAATCTGCCACCACTTGTACGGTTTTTACATCTGGCCTGTCCTGAATCCAATCCTTCAGGGTTGAAGGAATAGAACAGAAAAACTGCTCAAGTGAAATCTGCGCTAGCACCTTTTCGCGGTCCTCATGAGAGTCTACACCACGGAGCCAACTCTCTAGAAAGCCCATTAACTTGTAAGCGAACTCGGCATAGCTTTCTTCCGGCTGTTTCCTTGCCTCTCGAAACTTTCTTCGAAAAACCTCAGGGGACAACCTGAACTTCTTCAGTAGGCAGGTTTTTACGGACGAGTAATCATCCGCCTCTTTGCAATCTAACCTTGCCAAAACGTCAGCCACTTCCGCTGGCAGCAAGCTCAGAAGCCTTTGTGGCCAGCTCGACTCTACGAAGCCCCCTTTTCTGCACACCCGCTCAAAATTTACTAGGTAGAGACCTATGTCTCCCCCGACGCAAAAGGGCTGCAAGAGACTTCGCATGTCCAATTTTGTCGATATATCGACCGCCATGGCTTCCTCGTCCTTCTTAACCTTTTGCTTAAGCATTTCTAGCTCAAGTTCTTCTTTCTTCCGTTTCCTCTGCACCTCGGTCCAAGATTCTAAAATTTCATCGGCGTCCGCGCCACACTTTTCGATGGCCGAGATGATCTCGGGCTTTCTCATCGCTTTCGCCACCTTTACGCCCAGCTCTTCGGCTAAGAGCATTAATTCGGGCTTAACAATCGCACCGAGATCCATCTTGCTACGACCGAAAACTTTACGAGGAAAAAAATCTGGCTGCTTTCCACCCACTGCCCTTTCTAGTCAGTGACAGTCTATTTTCACCTTTCAAGCTACCTGGTGAACAAAAGAGACCTCTCAGGCACTCACCGACAACCGCCGCGGAACCCGGAGTCGTCGACCCCACCGCTGCCGCCAGCTGTTACGTTTCGGGCGAATCGACGAACGACGAGCAAGCGGCGACACTGAAGGTCGTCTGGAACGCCTTTATTCCAACTTGGCAGACGGGCAGGAAAGAGCGGCGCAGCGCTCTGCCGTGGCGTTTATATAGCATTCCCAGAACGCCGGCGCGCGTCCCACTCGGCTGGTCCAGAACGCCGGCGCGCGTCTCACTCGGCTGGCCCAGAACGCCGGCGCGCGTCTCACTCGGCTCGCACAGAACGTAACAGCATTGAGTCATATTGGTCTTATCTCTAGACTAACAAAAAAATTTCGACGGCACGAATGTCTACGCACTCTATACTGTGCCCTTGTGAGACCGCGTCTTGAGTTTACATCAGTAGCCTGGAATAGCGTATCTGTCGCCTATTGCACGAAAATTGAAAATGTCCAGCGTAAGTACACACGCATCTATTATGATAGATACAGTGGTCGTCGTCGTTTCTACGACTACGAATGTCTTGGCAGACCTCAATATGTGTACCCTTGGCGACAGGCGACGCATACATGCAGTTTCTGAAAAAATTGTTGCGCGGTTTTATTAACTCTGGGACCTTACTTATGTCGCTGAATTTTCCTGTGCCGCATGCAAAAGCAGCAAAATGTCGGGACACAGTTTATCCCGATTTGCACGCCATTTGTCCAATGACTCGTTTACAAATCCTGTATAACAAAACGTTTATTGACACGGACATATTTCCCTAACTGTTGTTTTCATGCCTGCTGTTTAATGTTTTTAAGTGGTCATTCTGATGTATCTGACCTAGTGTGCGCTCGTTTAGGCCACTTGGCTGTTCAGACACACTCAAATAAACACATCTATATCTATGGCTATCTAACATTTATGTTACTGTGGTACATTCTTATGGTGCATGCATTGCATATTCCCAGTCTGGATAGATAAACACATCTATATCTATGGCTATCTAACATTTATGTTACTGTGGTACATTCTTATGGTGCATGCATTGCATATTCCCAGTCTGGATAGCTTGGAAATAAACTAAATTTGTAAGTATATTGATTGTGCCATTTGTGAACTCTGTCTGGAGACGTTTTTCAACGGTTGTAGACTGTCTGTCTATAGCCGGTCTATAGATAATGGTCTCCTAATAGTTCAGTAGACAGAGGTCTATAGACTGTCTATAGACAAAGCTCTATAGCACTGCCAGGCCACACACCTATGGAATGTCTATAGACAGTCTATAGACATATGTGCACTGGACCAGTAGACGTTTGTCTGTAGACTGACTATTGACAGTAATCTACAGGAAGTCTATGGCCATAAGTCTTTAGGTCGTCCATAGTCTGTCTATAGACAAGCGTCTATAGACGGTCTATAGACAACTCTATAGGAAATGTATGGCCATAAGTTTATAGATCGTCTATAGACTGTCTATAGACCTGTGTCTATAGACTTTCAGTGCACATTTGCCTATAGACAAGTCTACTAAAAGTGTATGGCCAAAAATCTATAGACTGTCTACAGACCAGTCTATAGGGTTTGTCTATAGACAGTTTATAGACTTCATAGACTAAAGTCTATAGACAGTCTATGGACTGTCTAAAAACATTTTTATAAGGGTAGAGGCTGAGCTTTGCTCAGCTAATGAGACATGTAACCTTTCGTAGGTCTGTAGCCTTCCATAGGCATGTTTCGACACATGTAGCTTTCTACCTTTCATAGAAATTGTAAAGCCATATCGTTTGTTATGCGGCCGCGCGAAGGGAAACCGCGGTTATATAGTCGTTTGGAAATCCTCTCGGTGACAGCGCGGTACATTAATTGCGAGTTCATGCGCGGCACCCGGCTTCCCTGCGCTGGACAGCACACCACACCACCTGTTTAGTTGTAGTTTAACGTGGAACACATATGCGGGCTCTGAGCGCGCGCCGTACGCTTCATCCTTCAACCTTCACGCGTTGACTCCGTCTTTTGCAAGCATCCAAAACAGCTTGTTGTCTGTCGCTGTGATGTATTCTTGTGAAGGGGTTACTGGGCATGGGTGAGTATCCCACAGCAGCTACGCCTTTTTCTCTGTCGCTCTGGCGCTGTCCTCCTTTCCATCCATCTGATCCGCACCACTTTTTCGAGCCACGTCCGCTTTCATTCACTCGCGCTTCACTCTTTTAGTGAACAGGTAGCCGAAAACGCTCGTTCACGGCCGAGCTTGAGGAGCGGGAAGCGCGCGCTCGCCTCGAGACAGGTCGTGGCTCGTTGTGGTTGTCTTCTTTCTTTGTCCGAGGTTCAGCGCGTTGTTTGGTGCATTTTCGATTGTGCGGAGTGGGTCCATAACCTTTAAACGGGCCTCTACGCCTGAGTTAGTTCAGGGCGGTGTGTCAGAATTTTGAAACTAGAGATCTTTTGTCGCCGAGCTGGCGGCGTCCGCGTCGTCAGTGTCTTAAAAGCCCGGGAAAGGACATGTCTTATTCATTGAAGCGATCAAAAGCGGTGTTTTTGCATACCGCGTGCAGCGTGACCGCCTTCGCGTGCTCAATCCATTGAACATACTGCGCATGCGCGAGTGACGTCACTGCGCACAGGTGGAGCGCCTCGCCGCACGCGTTCGCCGTCGCCTCTCCGCTGCTGCCGCCGGCGCAGAGCCACGTGTCGTCACTGCTCACGCTACGTATATCCTGGTATAGCAGAGCTAAGCCACTTCCACCTTTTTTTAAAGCTTCGCATCGCAAGGACTCTCGGCGCATTTTTCTGCCCGATACCGAAAGTGAGCGCACTTTCCACACAGGAAACTTGGCGCAGCCGTGATGTCCGCTCATGACGTGTGGCAGCGGCAGCAGCGCCAAATTCGATCGCCTGCTCTATTGTGCCGTGTAATGCGCTTCGTTTCGCTCAATGCACTTTCGAAATAAGACCACGCAGTCTTCAAGGACTGTTTTTTTTACAGCCCCGAGCTGCGCAGCAAAATAATGTGCATGACAAAATACCGTTTGCATTTGAACTGGGCGTTGTGGACACTGCAATACGTCATCAGCGGATGTCGCACCTGCACTGAGCTTCCTGCGCGACCAGTGCGCTCATTCGCTTTTGTGCAAAATGCGCAAAATTTCCTCATGTTGCACGGCTCCAGGAAATAACTTTTTCGGCATTTCAAAAATTGATGTGGCATCATCTTTCCATGGCTTCCAATTTCTCATTGGCACCATCCTCAAAACTGCAATAATTAAAAACTAGTTCGTAAATCTTTGTTAATGAGTTGTTTAATTATAAGGGGTCTGAAGAAAATTATGTCTGCCGCGGCAGAGATCTGGTTAATGGAAATAATTTGTCTATATCAAACTCCCATTTGGCAGGAATTTTTGAAAGAGTTCGTGGAAACACTGGGTAGAGCGCTGTGTAGTTGTTTCCGTCAATATGCACCAATCAGTTCTACTTAGCCTTCTTTTTAGCCTCAGCAGATGTGCTTCCGCCGTTTCTGGCCACATCTGCCATGCATAATACTACCTTGGGTGCACCGAATTCGCTTAATCCCCGATCTAAAGCTTTCATTCCCTAATATTTGCACGGCATCACCATAATAGGCCTAGAAAGCAATACCTCTACTCTAAAATATTACCTAGTTTGTTCCTTTGTCACCCGAGGAATAAGTTGCAGTAGACGAAAAGGTTTGGTGGCTTCGTGTTGTGAGTATGGCTGTGGTGAGGCCGGAAGTTATGTTAACTTGACGTTTTTGCCTAGCACATGATATATTTCTTATCATAGCTCATACTTGGCGTAGCCTCAGACAAAGAGCTGACTAAAACCAATACTAAACAAAACACCTGCTTTTGTTTGCTTTTCAGATGCCAGACATTCGCTATTTCCGTTGCCCTAGGTGTGACTGGTTTTCCTTGAGGTGACTTTCCAGGCCCCTGTGGCTAGTTCATGGACACGAGGCAAACTGGGTGTGTGGTCGAAATGGCTGCATGAATACTTTCAAAGTCTTCACTTCATACAAGAGACAGGTGTACAGGAATCATGCTGAACTGATTAAAAAAGATACAGTGGTGATGGATACACCACAAGTTCCTCTCAACCAAGGACAGAGTCAGTGCGCTCCGTTGGAAGACACTGAAGAAACCCCCGCAAAGGACGGAGACCAGGACAAAGCATAGAGTGAGACAAGTGAATACGTGAAGCAACTGGCAATGCTGCTACTTATGTGGAAAGACGGCAAGAGGCTGCCAGAGTCGACCGTGGATGAAATAGCAAATGACCTGATTTCTTTTATTAAATCTATTGTTGATGACGAGCACTCCACCACAGAAGAGAACGCAAATGTTAAACCGCTCTTATGCAGCCCTGAAACTGAGCAGCTCTTGACGCGGCATGGAAGGTTTGTTTATTTATTTATTTATTTATTTATTTATTTATTTATTTATTTATTTATTTATTTATTTATTTATTTATTTATTTATTTATTTATTTATTTATTTATTTATTTATTTAATATTTATTTATTTATTTATTTATTTATTTATTTATTTATTTATTTATTTATTTATTTATTTATTTATTTATTTATTTATTTATTTATTTATTTATTTATTACAACACCCTCAGGGCCCGCAGGGCGTTATAGAGGGGGTGGGTGAAAAAAAATACATAGCAAAAAGTACAGACAAAGGCAAAAAATCATGATGCAGACGCTTGTTCGATGATACGCTTGGTGATAAGTGCCTTGAAAGATGACGCGTCTTCAAAGCAGGCGATATGGGGTGGAAGGTGGTTCCACGCAGTGCTAGTCTTTGGTAAGAAAGAATTAAAAAGCACATTCGTTTTACAAGTTGGGATGGAAATTTTATGCGGATGATCAACACGTGATGACACGTATGTTGGTATAGAAGAAAAAAATTCCTGTTTTAGTGTCTCGTTATGAAAGAAAATCCTGTGGAAGAGACTGAGGCATGAAATATTTCTGCGAACTGTGAGGTTAGTCAGGTCAAGATTTGTTTTCGTTAAAAAAACACTAGCCGTGCGAGAATAGTTGGAAAGGATGAAGCGAGCTGACCGATTCTGAACAGATCCTATAGCATCGATTAAAGTGAGTTGTGCGGGGTCCCATATTGATGATGCGTATTCTAGCTTTGGCCGTATTAGTGTCTGATATAAAAGTAACTTCAAATGGGATGGAGCCTGAGAGAAGTTTCTGCGTATGTAGCCAAGGGCACTGTTTGCATCATTAATATCATATTCTATGTGCATGAGCCAGGACAGGTTGTTAATGATGTGAAGAGCCAGATATGTATAAGATGAAACGTTCTCTAATGAAACTCCATTAATCTTGTAATGGATTGTTAGACGGGTTAGATTGGCGTGAGATGGACATAGTTTTGCTCTTTGATGGATTGAGAACCATAGTCAATCTCTGACACCAAATTAAGACTATCAAGATCGGACTGAAGGAGGGAACTGTCGTTAATGTTATATATTGCATGAAAAAGAAAACAGTCATCAGCAAAAAGCTTAAGGGAAGAGTTAATGCTGATTGGAAGGTCATTAATATATATATAAAAAGTAAAGGACCCAGAACAAAGCCTTGGAGTACACCAGATGTCACAGCACATGGGGATGATAGAGAGTCGTTAGCTGATACAAACTAGGTGCGGTTAGTCAAGAAAAATTGGAAACTCATTTTAAGAAGGAGTAATTGATGAGATACCTTATCAAAAGCCTTAGCGAAGTCAAGAAAGATGCAGTCGGTTAGAAAACCAGTATCTAAAGACGACGCTAGGATATTAGTAAAAGATAAGAGTTGAGTCACGGAAGAAAATTTTTTTCGGAACCCGTTCTGACAGAAGGTGAAAACATATGGCATAACTGCGATTCTTGCACCACTGCTTGAAGATATTAACAGTTTGGAAAGTTATGGCATATTTGTTAATGAAAGCCGTGTTTGCTGTGACATCTTTGTGTTTGCCGGTGACAACCTTTCTACCCATAGGATTGGTGGCCTTCAGCAAAGCTTCAGTCATGGTAGAATTTGTAGGTTCTGCATGGCACTTCACCATGAAATCACATACAAATATCTGGAGAGTGATTTTTCACCTAGCACACCAGCAGAACATCAACACCACATAAGTATGTTGAACGCCGGCCTGCCAACTGGACCACTGTATATGGAGTTAAGCAAGCGTGTGCTATCACTAGCCTCGGATTCAATTCAACGCAACACTTTCCACCTGACGTTTTGCATGATATGCATGAGGGTGTCATACTGCTTGCACTTAAACAGATTTCTTCTTTAGTTTCACAAGGTTTTGTTTCTTTTGACCAGATGAACAAATAAATTGCTCATTGGACGTATGATCCAAAGGATATGCGAAATAAGCCAGAAACCAACCAAAAGCAGTTTCCGCAATGAAGGGCCAGCATGAAAGATTCAGCTTCAGAGAATTTCTGCCTCTTTCGCCATCTGACCTTTTTTGATGCAGACTGTGCGCAATTGAAGCCATGTGGGCGTGTGAACAGCAGTGGGCGTGTGAACAGCATCGTGGCACGGTTGCTTGACAGCATGCGTTTGTTCATGCAGATAGCGGGATATCTTCAGATCTACGTGGCATCTACCGCTCCAACAGACATCACTTGGATTGCACCTGCACCGTACTGCTGTTATGCTGACCTGGCTTCATATGACCCGTCCTGGCAACCCTCTTGGACCGTGGCTCCTTCGCAGAAGTTCAGCTCATCGTCAACGACATCACCATTTCCTGTGGATATAAACGAACGCCAGCGGCCCGCGCCTTCCAGTGGGCGTGTGAACAGCATCGTGGCACGGTTGCTTGACAGCATGCGTTTGTTCATGCAGATAGCGGGATATCTTCAGATCTACGTGGCATCTACCGCTCCAACAGACATCACTTGGATTGCACCTGCACCGTACTGCTGTTATGCTGACCTGGCTTCATATGACCCGTCCTGGCAACCCTCTTGGACCGTGGCTCCTTCGCAGAAGTTCAGCTCATCGTCAACGACATCACCATTTCCTGTGGATATAAACGAACGCCAGCGGCCCGCGCCTTCCAGTGGGCGTGTGAACAGCATCGTGGCACGGTTGCTTGACAGCATGCGTTTGTTCATGCAGGTTAGTAATGACGTTCCTATGTTTGCAAAGAAATCTAGCAATGTTTGTCTTGTGCTGTTCCCACGCCCACAAGTGCTATTAGGTTTGCTTGTGCAGTCATTTGATGTGTGTGCTCAGCTGGTTCTGCAGTCGGGTGATGTCGAACTTAACCCTGGCCCTGGTACGCGTTCTAAGAACAGTGAAACGGATGACTCTGTACAGGAAAAGCTTAATGACGTGTTAACTTTATTACAGAGCGTTAACTCACGCACTGCTAGAATGGAAACCGAACAGTCACGATTAATTGCTTCCATATCTGAAATAAAAGAAAATCAGGAATCTATGGAAAAGAATATCTCCGATATCGATGCGAGGCTGTCGGCAGTTGAACTTCAAGCGTCTGCTTCTGACGAGGCTCAACAAGATCTGCTGACCCTGCGCGAACTCGCTGATAACCTGATTAGCGAGAATGCCAAATTGCGGCTTAGTCAGTCACAGCTTGAAGACAGGCAGCGAAGAGACAATTTATTGTTTTTTGGCTTACGTGACAGTCCAACGGAAACATGGGAAGGAACGGAAGACAAGCTTTTGAGCGTTATCTCTAACTGCTTCAGTCCGGCGCTTACGAAGGATGCGTTTGAACGTACTCATAGGATTGGTACATTTACGGATGATAAATGTCGCCCGGTCATCGTGAAGTTCTGCTCCTTTAAAACAAAGCAACAAATTCTATCCCAGTCAGCCAAACTTAAAGATGAAGGTATCACCGTAAGTGAAGATTACTCGTTGGAAACGCGTCAGGCCAGGAAAAAGCTGCTTCAGTTCGCTAAGGGTCAGGACTCGTTTTACAAGCTTAGGTACAACAAACTGTACATTAAGAACAAATGCTACAGTTATAACCCTGCTCGCGACTGCGTTTTCATGGAGGCTAATCTTCGGGCATCAGCAACTTTTCTTGATAGTAACTCGAGTCACGGTAGCGCTGCTTCGTCACATGCTGAGCAGACTGATCGATTGTCTCCTTCGCCAGTCCACAATCAGCAATCAAATCACGGTACCTCTGGCTCGACCTACGCGCCATAGGGCTGCGCGAGGGGCAGTGGGCCGGTGTCCGATACTGGCAACTCGCTTTCTTTTCTTTTTTCCAACGTACGAAGCTTACTACCCAAGCGGGATGAACTTAATCCTATCATTGATTCGTGTGATGCTGATGTCGTCTTACTAACCGAAACATGGCTTTCTTCCAAGATAGCGGACATTGAACTATTTGACTGTAAAAAACGCTATAACGTGTTTAGATCTGACAGAAGTGAGAGATCTGGAGGAGGTGTTTTAATAGCTGTCGCGGATAACTTTGTAGCAACGCCTATTAATATTCCAACTAGCCTGGAACTGGTTTGGGTGGAACTTAGTGTACGTTTTAAGAGAATGATTTTGGGTATATGTTACCGTCCCCCGTCCTCGAGCCCAACATTCGTTGATGAACTGCATGATTCCCTTAACATGATCACTGTACGATTTCCGAGTACACCTATTGTCTTAGCTGGCGACTTTAACTACCCTAGTATCGTGTGGACTAATACATCACCTTATCTCAGCTCTTTTTCTACGGAGTGTAAAAAGTTTTTGTCAACTTGTATGGATTTCAATCTTTCGCAGTTAGTCTCTAAACCTACTCGAACTACTTTATCCTCATCGAATGTTTTAGATCTTGTTCTAACGTGCCTGATCTTATCCCTTCGATTTTTTACCTACCTGGTCTCAGTGATCATTCTTTGCTCCATTTTGATGTACAAATTCCTGTATCTATCCGAGTTAGTCAGACTAAACAAATTAGAGATTATAAACGGGCTGACTTTAACGCTATTAACTGCGAACTAGCTCGTTTTTTGGACGATTACTTACCAGGCTTTTCACAGCGTTCTGTTTACACTAACTGGGATTTGTTCAAGGATATCGTTGAACATCTCATTAACACTTTTGTACCATTAAGATCTCTGAAGTGCGATCGGGAATCACCCTGGTTTAATAATGTTTTAAAAAGACTCTGCAATAAAAAGAAGCGCTTGTTCCGCTCTGCGAAGTTGTTGAATTCTAAACAACGATGGGAGGCCTACTTTTCCGCAGCTGCAGAGTACAAAGGTGCGCTAAAAAACGCAAAGGACACATTTTTTAACCACACCCTGCCTGCTATGCTGGTCAATAATCCTAAACAATTTTGGAATGTAGTTAACAAGAAAGACGCTTCCACAATTCTACTTACTTCTTCTGATGGTGTTGCCTTTCCTCCATACGAATGTTCTTCTGTTCTAAACAATACATTTGCTGCGGCATTTTCTAGCAATGTTTCTCTTGTTCATCGCGTGTGCCCTGTTTTTGATGCTCTTCCTATGGATCCAGTTGTATTCGACGCGTCAGGCATCCAGGGCATCATAGAAAATCTTAAGGATTCCTCTTCCTGCGGTGTTGACAACATTAATTCGAAGTTTTTAATTAATACAAAGTTCTATTGTTCCATAATTCTTACTAAATTGTTTGAACAGTCTCTTGTAACAGGTTGTATTCCCAATGATTGGGAAATTGGGAAGGTGATTCCACTGCATAAGTCCGGAAATAAACATTCTCCTGATAACTTTAGACCTATATCGCTCACTAGTATTCCGTGCAAGATCATGGAGCACGTCATATATTCTCATCTCATCTCTTTTTTAGAATCTAACTCCTTTTTCAGCATTGCCCAGCATGGTTTTCGTAAGTCTTTTTCATGCGAAACTCAGCTAATATGTTTCACACATGACCTTCATTGCATCCTTGACCACGGGTCTCAGGCAGACTGCATATTTTTGGACTTCTCGAAAGCGTTTGACACTGTTTCGCATGAGCTTCTCTTTCTTAAATTAAGCAATCTTAACATAGACCCTAATGTCCTTGCATGGCTACAATGCTTTCTTTCTAACCGTTCACAATTCGTAACAGCGAACAATACAAACTCGCATTCTTTGCCTGTCCGTTCCGGAGTGCCTCAGGGGTCAGTTCTTGGGCCCCTCCTTTTTCTCATCTATATAAATGACTTACCGGCTAACATTTCTTCTTCAATTAATCTTTTTGCCGATGATTGTGTTATTTACCGCGAAATTAAAGATGATAATGATGTCTGTTGTCTTCAATCCGATATTAACAAGATTCTTGACTGGTGTTTTATTTGGAACATGCAACTAAACATTAATAAGTGTAAACATGTACGCATTTCTCGTCTCTCTAATGCCCCTTCCTCTTATCACATTAACAACGTGTCTGTCGAAACCGTGTCATGTTATAAATATCTGGGTGTTTACGTTTCTTGTAACCTGTCTTGGAAAACTCACGTTGAATACATAATAAATAACGCTGATCGCATGCTTGGGTACCTTCGCAAAAATTTCTCACGTTCATCTAGTTCAATAAAATTATTACTTTATAAAACATTGGTACGGTCCAAGTTAGAATATGCTGCATCTGTCTGGAGCCCTGGCATCGATTCACTTGTTTCAGATTTGGAAGCTGTGCAGAACCGCGCATGCCGTTTCATTCTTTCTAATTATCACCGAACAAGCAGTGTAACCGCCATGAAATCAAGTTTGTCCCTACCACTTCTTTCCCACCGCAGATCAATAGCCTCATTGTGTCTTTTTCATAAAATTTACCACAACAGCTTTCTCAACCCTAAGTTACTGTCAAAACCATGTTACATATCAGCACGCGTTGATCACCGTCATAAAGTTGGAATCCCATCTTGTCACACCAAATGTTTTCATGATTCATTCATACCTCGAACTTGTGCCAGCTGGAATCACCTTCCCCACGACATCGCAGGTATTTCTGATATCAATGCATTTCGTCAAGTCCTTAATGTTTCTTTCTGAGTATGTGTCGTTTATTACTGTATAAAAATTGCCTTTCACTGTCTACACACTGTTTTAATATATCCCTACTGCATTCTAATCTTATTGCCTTCCTGTGTTTTCAATTTGTCATGTATTCCTGGTTTATTTTTGTTTTCTCTTGTTGTTGCTGTTTAGACTGAAAATTTTATGTATTCCCACTCCCCTCTGTAATGCCTTCGGGCCCTGAGGGTACAATAAATAAATAAATAAATAAATAAATTGGACAACGAATTTTGGCATCTTTACTTGCTTCTCCGCGAAATCGTGGACATAATAATGTGCCCAGAAATTTCTATTTCAACGATTGCTTACTTGCAGATGAAGATTCACTTCTTTCTTCTGGACTTCAAGGCCTTGTTTCCAGCTGTGATTTTCCTTGTAAGATGCACTACACGATTCATTACCCATCTTGCATTGAAAATTTTGGGCCTTTGACTGGGCTTTGGGCAATGCGATTTGAAGCACAGCACCAATATTTTAAGCACACTGCTCGCAGAATACACAATTCTAAGAGCCTCGCCTATAGCTTGGCTCTAAGGCACCAATAGTTTAAATGTTTTTAATTGGCAGTGGAGACCAGCAATACAGTGCGAGAGACAACTAGATGTTTGCCTGTCAATTTTGCAAACCTCCCTGAAAAAGTAAAGAAATTCATTTCAGAGCATAACCTTGAAACTACTCATTCCTACACTGTAAGCTCAGTTCGTTTGGATGGGAAGACATACAAGGCCGGTTTTGTTGTTGTGGAATATGTTCCTAATGATTCCCCGCCAAGTTTTGTGCAACTCCGTGAAATACTTTACATTAAGAAGATATTGCTGTTGTTGAAGAGACGGCTTGAAACTGTTTACTTTGATGAGCACTTCCACTTAACACAGAAGCACTGTACATGCAAGAGCACAAGGGACGCACCGTTTTGAATGCACGTTTTTCATTGCTTTACTGATTTCTGAATTATTTATCAACCTCCTGCCATATTTGGCGCTTTTATACTTACACTGTGAAGATACAGGACACATGAACTTTAAGCTTTCATCAATTGAAATTCTAAATTGCTTGCCGCATGCTACACATGCATTGCATGTACTGAACTTTTTTCCTTATCGCATGTTCCTTAATTACAAAGTGTTAATTTTTCTGCGAATGTTTGTAATGTAATATGTTGCAATGCTTCACTTTTCTTGTCAATAAAATCTTTTTTATCGAAATAGATTTCATCCATTTCCATCTATAGTGTCAGATGAGGTCCTCAGATTGTATTGCCTTTTACAATAATGCGAGAAGATAAATACAAGGCACTTAAATATGACACAGCAGTGAAGAGATGTAATCAAGGGAAAATTGTTTTATGAGTTGTTCAGCGTAAGTGAATCTTGCAGACTGGTAGTGCGCATATCACAGTAAAACATTTTGCACCCCTAAGGGTGTAAATGGCTTGTGGCATGGGGAGCACCCTAGGGATGAGTATATTAACACCCCTTTGACACGGGTGTTGCATCTGCACCCTTCCAAGTGGGGTACTGGGACCACACCCTTTTGCTAGGGGTGCTGAACCTGCACCCTTCAAGGAAGGGTGTTTCTCATACGGCAGGTGTATTCCTGTCACAGTTCGCAATTTGTGCTTTACGAACGACTCCATAAGTCATTCGTAAAGCAAAAGCTAGGAACTGGCACAGTATATGCAACTGTTGCAAAGAAATCAGTTACAAATGAAAACGAAAGCACACATAGGAGAACCGTATATATGTGCAAAATTAAACAACCTACTTTCATTCCACAGGCAAGAACATTAATCAGACATTCTCCGAATCTTGCTCCCAAGTCGGCTTGCGGCAACATCTTGCTTACTGGATTGTATAAATGGGTGAAAATGAAGAATGTTTCTCACAGAACCACATGAAATGATTTTTGATACCTATACAGGAACATAAAACACTTTTCAAGCTTGCACCCCAAAAGCCGGCTTGCAGGTACTACTCTGCTTACACTTTATATGAACGAGTTGCTCAGGCACTGTGCAGAAATGGATGAAGTGCTGGGTTTATAAAACAGCTATAGAAAGTCACTGAGACAAGGAATTTATAGCACTCGCAAAAATTTATTACCGCCAAACAGCTAGCACTTGGTTTCTGGAATTAAGTTTCTTGTAAGCCAGCATCTTCCAATTTACGCTTTTTGACAATTTTGTTAAAATACTTCGTGACAACTGTTCGGGGTGTTGTCACGTGCATCTTTAAATACAGATGCTCCAAGACAACTAGCGTGTAAAATGCATAACTTGAATAACATTAGTTGAACAGCCAGTATGCTCCAAGCAAAACATTTAGTCCTCCTTCGTTGCATGTCGAAAACAGGCGCTTGCGTTCCACGATGAGGTAGAAGTAGTCCGCATCTTCGATGGGCTCGCCACAGTAAAGTACACAAGGTGTGATTGGCATTATATCTTGACCCTGCAGTGAAAAACAAGTTTACAATTTAGGTGGCTAATTGCTGTGGCTTGTTACTTTACAGCTTGCATCATCCATAATGCAATATTTTTATAACATTAAGATATCATAGGGCATAACAGTATTTATGATACTTTCCAAATAAACACACAATGGGCATTATTTTCATGAATGCATATTCAACTTTAAGATGGTCAAATGTTTAGGGGAATCCCCCAAGGTGGAGTAGATTTGTAATAAGGGAGTAATTACTCATTCACGTCCACCCAAGCGCAGCCATACGGCTACAAAGGAAAGCTATAAAGCTTTCTCAGAAACTCGTAGTTAAAGAAAAATTCGTCTTGGCCTGGGGTTCGAATCCGGGACCATCGCTACACCGGAGCAGTCGTTCTACCAACTGAGCTGACCAGGACGGCCTTACTGTTTGACCAACACTGTTCCCACTTCGAGTTATTGATCAATTCGCTCTCGCACTACCATGAGCTTGCCGTCCCGGCCAGCTCAATTGGTAGAGCGACTGCTCCGGTGTAGCGGTGGTCCTGGGTTCGAATCCCGGACCAGGACGAATTTTTCTTTAACTGCGAAGTTTCTGAGAAAGCTTTATAGCTTTCCTTTGTAGCCGTATGGCTGCGCTTGGGTGGGTGTCAATGAGTAATTACTCCCTTATTATTCATCTTTAAGAAATACTCTCAGAAAAAAAAAGGCGTCATCTTTGCTTGCATGGATAACTGAGATGTTATATTCGACGCAGTAAAATCGCAACTGGTGAAATTTTCTCTCAAAAGATGTGTAAGTTATATTCACAAGTGGAATTCCCTGATTGGAATGTAATCCTAAAAATATGAAGTTGGTAGTACATACACCTTCTTGCACAAACATTGCTTGAAAAGCTTTCGCTTCTTTAACATTCAGGGCTATTATTTTAAAGGCTGCGAGAGAAAGGAGGTCTGAAGAAAAAAAGGTGCTCAAATATACCATCAAGCTGCAACACTGACTCAGAAACTATGCCATGACACATTTTGCCTTTCCCTTATTTTGGATCCTGCCGGAGACACATGGTTGTTTTTCTTCTACTTTCTGAATATTTTAACTCAATTACATCACTATTTCACACTGATGCCCACCGCAAAAACGAATATTCCCTATGCTTTTCTTGGGATCAGTGGCTGTTGGCTTCCTATAGTGTAAGTATCTGACGAGTGACATGAAAGCCATGCCCCATCAAATGGTATATACATTGCACTTGACTAGTTCAAATTTCTTTTACAGAAACCTACGTCGCTGCGATAAATGCTATCACAGGCTGTTTTTAACGAGAAAGCTCTTTTCTACCATGTCTTGCAACGAGTGCCACATTCACTAGTACAAACTTAGTACAAAAGTCATGCGAAATGTTTTGCAAAAGAATTTTTGAGATGAAGTCGTCCTGCTAGAAACTCAGAACCGCATACAAGTTTACAGCATTTATACTTGCATCAATATCTGGAAAGTCGAATTTATTGGAAATGTTTTTATATATGTTTTTTGAACAAGTCATATCACCAATTCTATATTTCTGAGTCAATTACAACAAAAATATTTTTTTAAGGCAGCAGTGTAGTACATGTAATAATCTAAACATGAAAAAAGTGCTTTGAGCCACTTGGAAGTCAGTTCTGTTTTCATGCTAAAAGTGAACAAAACAAAGCATAAAAAGGATATTCTGCACAAGTAGTTGAAATTACTTTTATACTTGATTTTAAATTCAGCACGTACGTCGAGTCCTGCGCCGTGCTGGGTCCAGTGGTAATGTCTGTTGCAAAAGCTGGAGTATTGGCTCACTGCACGCAACAACCTCCTGTCGTCCAAGAGCAATTGTAGCGTCAATGCCACGGCTGATGCAATCCGTCACAGCCGACCTTATGAGCCGTTTGAAGTCTTCAATGAACTACATGAGAGATGGAAGTCCATGTATATTGCTGTTTTCAGTGCATTACTTCACAGCACTATAAATAAATATCGAACTTAATTATGGAAAACAAAATGTTCTTTAGAAACAGAAAGAAAGGAAAGGAACAACAACGGTTAGGGGGTAGCCTCAGGCACTAGCCAACGGTTTGGAAGTGAATTTGACTTTGTGAAGAAAAGTCTTGCTGAACTCTTGGCTAGTGTCCGAGTCTTCCCCTCACCACTTGTTCATATGCTCTGTGCTCTTGAAAGAATTTCATCTTCCAGCCCTTTCTCTATAATATTCTGCAGTGTTTTCTGTCTGAAAATCATGCCATTTATTACATCATTGATAGATTAGCTATGAAGACTAATTCTTAAGCTAATCAAGTTAAAACCTAGCTATTGAAGATGATGCTACCCTTCACCTTCTGTGAACCTAAACCAGTAAAAATGGAGTCAGTATAATGTCTTATTAATAAAGGCTAAACATGCCAGCAAATAGAATCCAGTCAAATTACCAATGATTCTAGTAACGTGCTCGAACCTTTCATGCAAAACTATCTTTTATCACTCTAATTCATCTTAATTTCAAATCCTATCAGATGTCCCAGTCTCATGAGTAGTTAGGGCAAGGGATGAAACATTTTGAGCTACAAAAAAGTATTTTAAATATCCTCCATGCATATGCAAAGAAAAAAATTAAGGCAATAACTTACCCTCTCTGGCTGCATCATATATGGGTACAGCTTTTTCACATCTTCAGTTTTCATCGCTCTGATGCTTTGAAACTTGCTCTTTGCAGTCAGTGTCATTCTCTCTCGTATGCCACTTTCATCAAGATTTCCTCTTTTGCCTCAGCTAAAAGCCACTCTTCATGAGCTGCCAAGGTGCCGTCATCTTCTCCCGAAATGTATGTATTCCTTATGTCCTGGAATATTTCAGACAAGCATCTAAACAAAGAAATAAGTCCTTCTGGACTTCTGGGTGCAAGTACAGCAGATGCCTACTCCTAAATACATCCTTCAAATGCTGACTTAGAATGTATGTTTCATGCAAGCTACATCTGCTAGTCTGATCTGACCCAACATTTTACCTTTAAGTTCATTCTCGGATTTGTACATGCCATTTTGATTTTTCGCTTTCCAGCTTGTGAAATTGCAAAACAAATCATAACAATGTTTTGATACCTCCTGTAGAGTATGAGGGTTTTGAACAGAAAAAGCTTGAAGTTTACCTTCACCGACGCATACTAGTAGAAAGTGGCATCAGTTTAAAAATATTAAGAATGACACATGATAAACTGCATGCAGGAAAAGAAAAAGTGTTTAGAGAGCATGCACAATTTACTATGAATATGAATGAGTGCAACTGCACGTGTACTTCCAGGATGCAAAGCAAAATCATCCTGGTAAATAATGCATAAGTCACAGGATTATAACTTTAAAGATTTCTCACTAGCTTTGGTCTTGTGTGCCTCTTCAATTCGGTTGACGTGAAGCCTTGAGCCTGTTTTCTTTGTGCACCAAATTTTCTCTTGTTTTCAGCAACTCGTGGATCTTCTGAAAGCCGTCGTCGCTGATTCTTAAACTTATACCGTAATGAAACTTTGCAGGAATCCTGTAAAAGAAACGTGACAAAATAAATAAAAAGCAGCACTGCTCAATATGCACAGTTCAAAATAGCTGAGAACTCAAAGCACTCGACAACCTCTACATGCACAAGAAATCACTGTAAAATTAAAATTATTCCAGGCAAATTGGCGTGTCAACAAAGCACACAAGAATACAAAAAGGAGCTACATCATGTTTTGTAACACAGAAACAATCAAAGTTTCCTTACTGATCCAGTTCACACAACGTCTGTCAGCTGTGGGTACTTCTGAAGGAGAAGATGAGTAACTCTAGCATAGAAGTCCCTTGTAGGCACCCTGTACAGAAAGCAATGGTATTTTTAGAGACGTATGAAACATTAAAATACTAGTTTCGAAAAAACATTACAAATTGTAATCTTCGACAAATTTATTGCAATATAGCCGTTTTATTGTTAATAGGATTACCAAGCAAAATCAGAACGACTCCCATAGTGGCAGAGCACACAACGAAAAGTTTGCCAAAAGCATCCCTGAGGTAACCCGTCGCAGCGGCTCAGAGGTATGGCGCTTGACTGCTAACCTCAAATACGTGCGTTCGATCCTGGCCGCGGTGGCTGCTTTTCGATGCAGGCAAAAAGCGTGGAGTCTGTGTACTGTGCAATGTATATGCATGTTAAAACGTCAGGTGGTCGAAATTTCCAGAGCCCTCTAATGTGGCGTCTCTCATAGCCTCAGTTGCTTTGGGACATTAAACCCCACACACCAAAGAAGCCTCTGATGTATCCAGCACGACCTTTGTAAATTAGGTACTATATAAGCATTATGATAAATGTGTAGCTTAAATCATGTAAACTGGCATTTGCTCCCTGTAGCAAAATGCAACCCAATTAACTGGCGCGATTCTTGTGTCTAAACTAACAGCGTATGTCACCATATAACGGTGGCCAGGACCATGCTCTAAGCTCGATTTATCTGAGTCTTCAAAATGCACGTAAATAGCAAGGGTTTACTGCATAAACATTTAATAACCTGGAAGTTTATCCACTACATATAATCACTCTGGCTACTCTGAAAAGGCTGCATGAGTTGAGAAAATGAAATGTGCAAAACTTTGTTAACATTGCACACAAACAGAAATACCACTACGGCAAGTCTGGAATGGGAAAATGTATAGCATTTTACATACTCAGTGGCACTCTATGGGCCCCGCAGATGCAACAATGAGTCATGCTTCCTTAACTTACATTGTGTACTTCAGCATAGCATGGAATAGAAGATCCACAATCTTCCTCTGCACAGATGAAGTGAGCGGCTTGCCAGACATGATTAAATCATGAAGTCCACCGAAGCTCGGCAATTCAAAGGCCTTTCCGTCGTGTGGAAAAGTGCGACCTAAAATAAGATTTAATTTAAGCCTGTGTAATTGTTTCCAGTAATCTGAGAAAGTCTATTCACTTGATGAAAAAGAACCCAACAGAAAAAAGTGGCGGGAAGAAAGCATAAAATGGAAACCACTCAAAGTTGTCTAGCAATCCAGAAAATGAAGCAGAGACCAGAATCCAAATGTGCCGAGGATTGGACACGATGAGGGAAGCTTCAGTAGGCACATACTTTTTGGCAGAGACCCAGCACTTTCAGCAGCTGGTTAGTAAATTAATTTCATATTACAAGGTTCTTTAACTGCCGATATTTTTTTTCTTCGCTAATAAACTGACATCACAACTTTACAAGTTTATATGAAAGAATACGGCACCACTGAGAGGCCATCTTTTTTCTTACTACTGCTTTCATTTTCCTTCAGCACTGTCATTAAATTTCTCTCCTTGTGCTGACAGGCAAGACGCTTTTGTTTTTAGAGTTCAACATGCATTTCTGTTCATTCAACTGGTGCTTGAAACAGCCACAATAGCTAAACGGCATTCAAGATGAATTTATTGAGGCACTTATTACTGGCACTGTGGGCAATACCTAAACCGAAATAATTTTTTCAACATCAATATTTTCACTACTGCAAGTGCAAGTTACCAGTTGGAATACTAGTTAGAGAAAGCTCAGCAGCATAATGACCAAATGCACTTTAGATCAAGCATAAAAAAAAGACTTACAGATCAAAGGACACAGGCTCTTGCATTGGTTCAGCTCCAATATTAGTGCGAACAGGCGTATCACGTTCCATCTCAAGCACTGTGTTCTGAAGCCACCAATGAGAAATTATATTACCATTATAAAATGACTGATAATTCTTCCTGACTTCTCAACAAATTATTACAACAAATAACTAGCAAAGTCTTTACTGCAAACATTTACTGACAACAGCTATTTCTGATATATGCATTTATTATGAAACTGGCAACCTAAGTTTTGACTTTCGCTTTTCAACCAAAAAGCATCAAGCATTTTGGTCAGGCAGTGCTTTCAATCACCAATTTTCAAAATGCGTAAGGAAAATGTAAACAATAAATAGGCATCCTAAATACTTTCTTACATAAAAACAAAAACATCAATAATTGTGCTTGATAAAAATTATACTGCGACAGCAAAATTCGTTTTTGTGAGCCCTTATAATCATGCACTCGTAAGAAATTATCGAGATGGAGAAACTATATTTGTTTTTATATTTCGGTGCTTGACTTTAGTTTACACACACACAAAAAGATGAACGTTGGCTGAATAAAAGTTCCAAATTCATATTTCACCAGGAAATGGCACTACTGTTAATCTTCAACAGTTAGTGTTAATCATGCAGGCATAAGCTATAGGGGAGCGCAAAACCAAGCCAGAGCAGCATGACAAATGGGAGAACAAATTTCAAAAAGCCAAAGCAACGGAGTGATACAAGTCGCTTTAAAATCCATAGAACATTTATATCAAGGCAAACAAAACTTTGAAACTTGAGATATATAAAACCGAATTTACAACTAAAACAACTGAGTTATTGTGAGTTTTTGCTCTGAAATAGGTACAGAAAAAAAATATGAAAGCGAGTACGCCCAAGCTATACCAATGATCACCACATACAGTACAAAATTTACTTTTTTTTAAATATGATGGTGTCAGTGCACGTTAAAGATCCCCAGGTGGTCTTTCTCTCTTTCTTCTTTCACTCCTAGGTGTCCGCCGAGATATGTGAGACAGATAATGCGCCATTTACTTTTCTCAAAAACCAGTTTACCAATTTTACTCAATATTTCCCTGTATAGTGAACTTAATTAGAAATTTTGTGCATTTCAATAAGCAAACTGCATGGATTGAAAAATTAGCAAGTATGAAATGGTGCAATATATTCTGCAATGACATCCGGATACTTGCTGGTAGTAACTTACCAAAGGCGGTGGCTCAGATGATTGATTCGGGGCTTGAGTATCATTAGTTAGTATAGTGACTTTAGCCATGTCTGGAATTTCATCTGCCGCTTCCAGGTCAACATATTCTTGAAAATGGCCATCCAGAATGTACAAAAAATTCCAGTAAAGATTTTCATGACGTGAAAGTGGTGCGCTCTAAGCTTTGCAAATCTCACAGAAATGCTCAGGAAGCAAAAAGACAAAAGAATATGTCCTTTGTACTTCGCGGCCAGCCGCACTATAGCACTATAGCGTCAATCGCCCATGTCTCGCGATGCAGCTTAGCATAGAGGCTGCGTCGCCTACTATTTTCGCAGGACGTCTCTGGCGCGCAATAAAGCAATTCTGCGCGTATTTACGCGCGCGGAACACGGAACTATTCGCGTCCCCTTGCGTTGTGTGTCTTTTGAGCAAAAACGCGAACTTGCGCGACGCAGATTTCCAGCCTTTTTCCTTCCCTTCTACTCTCTTCGCGCGGCCGGCCCTCGTTCGCCAGCTTCCAAAAACCAATATGACACGTACAGAGCAAGCGCACTTCATTGTGCTCGCAATATGTGATAAAAAGCGGTCACAGTAAAATGGTCCTCGCCTGAAATTTCACTCCCAAACGGGCGGCGACACCTCCTAAAACGGGGCATGACGTGATTGCTTCTGTCAAGCATGAGAATGAGCCTTCCGGGATTGTGTACGTCCACCTCGCATTCGCATGCGGAGCAAAAACCACTGCACGCACAGGCGGCACTTCTGCGCCGCAAAAGTCCCACGGGGCTCAAAAGCACTCCATCATAAAAAGCTTGCGCCGTCACCGTCCGTCATCACCAAGCGCACCAGCGTGACAACGAAAGAATACGAACTGCGGGCGGCATGCGGGTGATGTGGGCGCCATGTGCGGGAAGAAAAACATCACGTGATCAGCGATGCGAATAACCACCGCTGCGCCCGCAGCGCCGTGCACATGTCCGTCCATGTGTCCGTGCGTGTCTCTGAAGGACCGAGGGGTAGCGCTAGCCTATTATACAGCCGCGTAAGTTTTTTTTTTAACATGAGCAGTTATAAATTTTATTATTACAAGTAGTATTTTATGATTTTAAAATAATCATGAGTTTCAAAACTACGTACATTTGAGCAATAGTGTCTGTTAGAGCGCAGATCGGCGTCGTGGAAGCGAGGTAGAGCTACAGTATTAAAAAACATAGAGGGAGAGAGAGAACTAGAAAGAGACCAGAGGCCACTAGGATCCTTAATGTTGCAGGCACTGTCTGAAGAAGGCAATGAGTAGGACAAAAGAAAAAAATACGAGGCGCAAGGCGCAAGTACACCAGCGGAAGGATTTCAGTCGCATGCAATAACGTGTGGTTGTCGTGCTCAGCGTCATGGGGCGGCGATAGGTCACCGTTGTTCACTGAAAGCGCTGCTTGCACACCGCGAAGTTCGTTTTGGCGTCATCGGCGGTGACCGAGGATACCGGAACCAGATCGCATCACTGCAAGTTTGTTCGTTGTATTCGAAGAGACGCCGACAGAAACCTCAAGCAGCAAGGAATTTCACGACTGCGGAACCAGTGCAAGATACTGGTCATTGGAACAGATTGACTGGTAAGTTAATATAGACTATCTTCAAGCATGACTCGACATTGGCACTGTCTGCTTAAAAATGCTGTTTGTAAGAGCGACGGGGAGCCAAGCAAAAAGTTTCAGCCTTGTTTTTTTTTTTTGTGGGGCAATGTCGCCTCGAGACAAGCCGTGACTCGTTGTGGTTTTCTTTCTTTGTCCGAGGTACAGCGCGTTGTTTGGTGCGTTTTCGATTGTGCCGAGTGGGTCCATGGCCTTTAAACGGGCCTCCACGCCTGCGTTTGTTCGGGGCGCTGTGTCAGAGTTTTGAAAGTATAGACCTTTTGTCGCCGAGCTGGCATCGTGATGGCGTCCTCGTCGTCAGTGTCTTAAAAGCCCGGGAAAGGACATATCTTATCCCGTGAAACGATCGAAAGCGGTGTTTTGGCATATACCGCGTGCAGCGCGACCGCCTTCACGGAACTTGGCACACGCTGATAATCTTGCACGCAGTTCCGCGGCGGCAGCCGCGGTAACCCCCGCGGACCCTAGGTGCGCGATATGTTAATACTACGAGTAATATTAGCGTGCAAAAGACTTCGTGGAATGCTTATTCTTCAGTGGTTAATAGTGCGCTTTTGAAAACGAAACCACCTGTCTGGTGTGTATGTTAACCAGAAAAAATTAATGTTTAGGTTACTGCGTGGTGCCGCTTATAGTGCGGATTTCCCGGCCCCCGCGACGTACGTATAAGCGGTCTACACTGTATACAGCGAATTAAAAGAAAGCATGCCAATTCGCCCTTTAATTACCACAGCTTCGAGGATAGTGCCAATAAGAAATTTGAAGCCGTAGTCAAGACAATGTCACATCAGCTTTTGAAAGAGAAAAAAAGCACATTTTGTAGCATGACCTACATTGGCCACAGTCTCGCCGTTTCGCCTGCTCCCTCCGTGGACCTTACTGCGCATGCGCGAGTGACGTCACTGCGCACAGGTGGAGCGCCTCGCCGCGCGCTTTCGCCGTCGCCTCGCCGCTGCTGCCACCGGCGCAGAGCCACGTGACGTCACTGCTCATGCTACGTACATCCTGGCATAGAGAGCTAAGCCACTGCCAACTTTTTTTTAAAGCTTTGCAGTGCGAGGACTGTCGGCGCATTTTTTTGCTCGATACCGAAACTGAGCGCACTTTACACGTAGGAAGCATGGCGCAGCCGTGATGCCCGCTGATCACGATTGGCAGCGGCAACAGCGCCAAATTCGATCGCCTCCTCTATTTTGCCATGTAATGAGCTTCGTTTCCCTCAATGCACTTTCGAAATAAGACCACGCAGCCTTCAAGCACTGTTGTTTTTACAGCCCCGAGCTGCACAGCAAAATAATGTGCATGGCACAATACCGCTTGCATTTGAACTGGGCGTAGTGGACTCTGCAATACGTCATCAGCGAATGTCGCACCTGCACTGAGCTTCCTGCACGTGTAGTGCACTATTTCGCTTTTGTGCGCAAAAAGCGCAAGATTTCCTCATGTTGCACGCCTCTAGAAATTGACTTTTTCGTCGTTTCAAAAACTGATTTGGCATCATCTTTGCATGGCTTCCCATTTCTCATTGGAACTATCCTCCCAACTACAATAATTAAAAAGCAATTAGGCAGTCTTTGTTGATGAGGTGTTTAATTATAAGGGGTCCGCCAAAAATTATGTCTGCCACGGCTGAGATCTGGTTAATGCTAATCATTTCTGTCTATATCAAACTCCCATTTGGTAGGAATTTTTGAAAGAGTTCTCGGAAAGACTGGGTAGCGTGCTGTGCAGTTGTTTCCGTCAATATGCACCAATTAGCCCTACTTAGTCTTCTTTTTAGCCTCAGCAGACGTGCTTCTGCCGTTTTTGCCCGCATCCGCCATGCGTAATACTACCTTGGGTGCACTGAATTCTCTTAATCCCTGATCTAAAGCTTTGATTCCCTGATATTTGCACAGCATCTTCATATATAGGCCTAGAAAGGAATACCTCTACTCTAAAATATTACCTAGTTTGTTCCTTTGTCACCCGAGGAATGAGTTGCAGTAGACGAAAAGGTTCGGTGGCTTCGTCTTGTGAGTATGGCGGTGGTGAGGCCGGAATTTGTTAACCTAAAGTTTTTGCCTAGCACATGCTATATTTCTTATCATAGCTCATACTTGGCATAGCCTCAGACAAAGAGCTGACTAAAACCAATGCTAAACAAAACATCTGCTTTTGTTTGCTTTTCAGATGCCAGACATTCGCTATTTCCGTTGCCCTAGGTGTGACTGGGTTTCCTTGAGGTGACTTTTCAGGCACCTGTGGCTAATTCATGGACACGAGACAAACTGGGTGTGTAGTCTGAATGGCGGCATGAATAATTTCAGTCTTCACTTCATACAAGAGACATGTGTACGGGAATCATGCTGAAATGATTAAAAAAGATACAGTGGCGATGGATACACCACAAGTTCCTCTCGACCAAGGACAAAGTGAGTGTGCTCCATTGGAAGACACTGAAGAAACGCCCCCAAAAGATAGAGACCAGGACAAAGCATAGAGTGAGACAAGTGAATATGTGAAGTAACTGGCAATACTGCTACTTAAGTGGAAAGAAGGAAAGAGGCTGCCAGAGTCGACCGTGGATGAAATAGCAAATGACGTGATTTTTTTTCTTAAATGTATTGTTGAAGACGAGCACTCCACCACAGAAGAGAACTCAAATGTTAAACAGCTCTTATGCACCCCTGAAACTGAGTAGCTCTTGACGCGGCGTGGCAGGTTTATGTACTGGAAAATCCATCTCTCACTTGTTGAACCCACAACTGTGGTGCTAGGAAAGAATAATGGGAAGGTTGATAGCTTGCAGTATGTGCCGCTGTGCAAAGTCCTCCAAATTCTTCTGGAAAAACCTTCATTTTCAGAGAATTTCAATGGTTACTTGAAGCATAGTACCCACTTGTGCTCTGTGTTTGATAGGCTTTTCGTGAACATAAATACTTTGCTGGTGATGACACTAAGATTTGTATACAACTACACAGTGACGAATTTGAAGTGTGCAACCCTCTGGGCAGCAAACGAGGAAAGCAGAAGATGATGGCAGTGTACTTCTCACTGCTTAATTTCAGCAAAAGTGTAAGATCCACTTTGTCGCACATTCACTTGGCTCTTTTAGTTAAAGACAGACTTGTGAAAACATACGGCATGACTGCAATTCTTGCACCACTGCTTGCAGATATTAAGAGTTTGGAAAGTGATGGGATATTTGTTAATGAAAGCCGTGTGAAAGGGTCCATATTTGTCTTTACCGGTGACAACCTTTCTACCTATAGGATTGGTGGCTTTCAGCTAAGTTTCAGTCACGGTAGAATTTGTAGGTTCTGTATGGCACTTCACCATGAAATCACGAACAAATATCTGGAGAGTGATTTTTCACCACCCACACCAGCAGGACATCAACACCACATAAGTATGTTGAACGCCGGCCTGCCAACTGGACCACTGTACGGAGTTAAGCAAGCGTGTGCTATCACTAGCCTGGGATTCAATCCAACGCAACACTTTCCCCCTGATGTTATGCACGACATGCATGAGCGTGTCATACCGTTTGCACTTAAACACATCATTTCTTCTTTAATCTCGGAAGGTTTCTTTTCTCTTGACCAGATGAAAAAATCAATTGCTCATTAGACGTATGATCCTAAGGATATGCGAAATAAAACAGAACCCATCCAGAAGCAGTTTTTGCAACGAAAGGCCACCATGAAAGGTTCAGCTTCAGAGAATTTCTACCTCTTTCGCCACCTGACTTTTTTTGTTGGAGAGTGTGTGCCATTGCACAACGAAATTTAGCATCTTTACTTGCTTCTCCGCAAAATCCTGGACATAATAATGTGCCCAGAAATTTCTACTCCATTGATTGCTTACTTGCAGATGAAGACTCACTTCTTTCTTCTGTACTTCAAGGCCTTGTTTCCAGCCGTGACTTTTCCTTGTAAGATGCACTACATGATCCATTATCCATCTTGCATTGAAAATTTTTGGCCTTTGACTGGGCTTTGGGCAATGCGATTTGAAGCAAAGCACCAATATTTTAAGGATATTGCTCGCAGGATACACAATTCTAAAACCCTCGCCTATAGCTTGGCTGTAAGGCACCAATAGTTTGAATGTTTTTCATTGGCAGTGGAGGCCAACAATACAGTGCCAGAGACAACTAGATGTTTGCCTGTCATTTTTGCAAACCTCCCTGAAAAAATCAAGCAGTTTATTTCTGAGCACAACCTTGACACTACTGATTCCTACACTGTAAGCTCAGTTCGTATTGATGGGAAGACATACGAAGCCGGTTGTGTTGTTGTGGAACATGTTCCTAATAATTCCCTGCCAAGTTTTGTGCAACTCTGTGACATATTTTACATCAACAAGGTATTGCTGCTGTTGGGGAGACTGCTTGAAACTGTTTACTTTGATGAGCACTTTCATTTCGATGTTGTGTCTGCTACTGAAGAAGATAAAGTTTTAACCTCTGTGCCCAGCTTTAACACAGAAGCACTGTACATGCAAGAGCACACGGGACGCACTTTTTTGGATGCATGTTTTTCATTGCTTTACTGATTTCTGAATTATTTATCAACCTCCTGCCATATTCTGCACCTTTATACTTACACTGTGAAGATCCAGGACACGGAAACTAAACTTTCATTATTTGTGTGTGTGTGTGCGTGTGTGTGTGTGTGTGTGCGTGCGTGCGTGTGTGTGTGTGTATGTGTGTGTGTGTGTGCGTGCGTGCGTGCGTGTGTGTGCGTGCGTGTGTGTGTGTGTGTGTGTGTGTGTGTTTCTTGTGTATTGCTTTTCTTGAATTTTTTATAAATGACTTACCTTGTAACATCACTTGTAACCTATGTGTGTATGCTGGTGACTGCGTGTTATATCATAAAATTTCCTGCCTTGATGATCACTGACACCTTCAGAAATCATTCTCAGAATTTAGCTCTTGGTGTGCTGCATGGCAAATGACTCTTAACATCCGCAAAACCGTTGTTATGACTTTCACTAATAGGTCGGCACCTTCCGTGTTTATTTACAAGATTAGCAATAGCCCTATCCAGAGTGTGAGTCTATACAAATACTTTGGTCTTATTTTCACACCCAATATGCCATGGTCCAAACAAAGATTCAATAACCTCAAAGGCACTTAAAAGGTTAGGATAACTCCGTCCACAATAAAAGCTGCTCCTGGAGATACGAAACTACTAATGTATAAATCACTAATCCGTCCACTACTTGAATACGCCTCCCCTGTATGGAACCCGCACAAACAGCGCAAAATTAACCAAATCGAGGCTGTGCAGAAGAAAGCCGTTCGCTTCACATGCCACAAATTTCGCAGGGATTTTTCGCCTTCCACAGCACTTTCATCACTGGGCATGCAACCACTCATCTCGACGAAAGTCTGTGTCTTTAAAATTTCTGTAGTGCATTATTAACTCCTCCTGCTGCACCTCTGCAAATGATTACCTAATCCCTGCTATACCATCTAAAACTAGAAGTCACCACAGCCTAAACATCACGCCTTATTTTGCCCGCACGGACACTTTTATATACAGTTTTTTCCGCGTGTTATCGAATGTTGGAATTCTTTGCCTGGTTCTACTCGCTCTCTTCTTTTAGAGCTGTTTTTATCGGCTATTGAATAGTTTTGATGTTTTCCTTGCATTTCACTCATATTGTTTCGGATGTTTCCCATTATTGGATTCCATATTTTTCCACATTTTTTTGTTCACACCTACCCCTGCAATAGCCCAATAGGGCTGCATTATGTATAAATAAATAAATAAAATAAAATTTGAAATTCCAATTGCTTGCTGCATGCTTCTACACATGCATTGCACGTACTGAACTTTTTTCATTATTACGTACTCCTCAAGTACAAAGTGTTAATTTTTCTGCGGATGTTTGTAATGTAATATGTTGCATTTGGTCTTGTTTCCACTTTTTGTGCTACTCTTTTCTGGTGAACAAAATAATTTTTATCAAAATAGATTTCATTCATTTTCATCTGTAGTGTCAGATGAGGTCCTCAGATTATATTGCTTTTTACAATAATGCCAGAAGATAAATGCAAGGCACTTAAATATGATACAGCAGTGAAGTGATGTAATCAAGGGAAAATTGTTTTATGAGTTCTTCAGCGTGATTCTGGCAGACTGGTAGTGCGCATATGTGTTACACAATCCTAAAAACTCCTTGAGGAATACACGTGTTTAGAATGGCAACTGAAAAAAACTGCCAAATATGCACATCTGGTCAAACTAATGTTAAATGGCTATTCTTCATCCGTGGCTACCCTGTTTTTAGTTTTATCTCTGGTACACACGTGCCTTGCAAAGCAATTTATACATAAATATATTGTCATTACAAGTAGCCTTCTTACACCCTTTCTACACCCTACCAAAATGAAGGGTGCTTGGAGGAATAGCACCCTTTTAGACAGTGATAAAGAATGTATATGGTAAAATAAGGGCTTATAAAGGAGCGCCAAAGGGTGTATTTTGCCGGAGCACCTTTTTAGCACCCTTACAGGTGTAAAATGTTTTACTGTGATACCTTGAGAACAGATACGAGGCTACATAAACACCCTTTTAATTATGCTTTCCAAGGCGGTCTCGATTGAGGCCGTGCCTGATGGACCTACTTTTGGCGTGAAAAAAGCATCCCAGCAACGTAAACAGCAGGCACACGTAAAAAGCGGTAGTCACTAACTTGTGGCGAGGTTAAATTGTATTTGCGAAGAAAAATGAACTTCATTATTAGCCATGAAGGCGTCCACACTGTTGCGACCCTGAGCTGCTGGCCGGTGTCACCTGCTTGTAATAAATCTTTTAACGAGGCCTGTTATGCCTTGCATTGCTACATTAGGTGCCACGCTTCAAGCTGTGTTTGTGGACAAAGTTAATTAGTCCGTGGAGTTAAGTGTTGCCGGTCAAATGTCATACTTCAGTGGTGTCGACCGGCATTGAAAACGATTTTGTTCGAAGATGAGCATCGGCTTTCGTGAACATTGGTTAAATGTGCATTAAGAGGGCCTGTGTGACCGGAATATATAGCGCATGGAAATTAGGTGCAATCGTATTTCCTAGCCGTGAACTTAATTTATCAATGGCATACGTAATAAACACCATTGCGCAACATAACTCTTTAAAAAACTGCAGTTACGGATTAGGTTTTCGGTTCAGTAACCCACAGAAAGCTGCGGAAAAAAAATCACTCAAAGCGCTATGAATCCGTTCCGATAAAATTGACTGCAGTTTATCTGTGGTTAACCCTAGCTGAATTGCGAAAGCAATTTAGCGCGTTGTCTCCTCCTCGCTTCGTTCTTTCGTTGTTGCCTCTCTTTCGCGCTCTCCATAACGACTAGAATCCACTGAGGCGTAGCGCTTATATATATACTCCCCCCCCCTCGAGGCGACACCTCCTCTCCGTCTACCCGAGCGGAGCACATCTGGTGGAGCGAGCGGCACCGGCAGCGGCGTCGACGGCGGCGCCGTAAGTTGGAGCGCGGCTGCGGCGTTTCTAGGCAACGGCGGCTCAAGGTCGTTCGTGGCCCACGGCATACGGCTGATGTGCGACCACGCGACGAGGCGAGCTGGCTGGCGTAGTGTTGTTTTCGCAACAAAAGTAGGAGGACACTGAACACCGCCATAAGGGTGCGACATGATAGCGTTAATAGGGTAATGCCCATATATGCGGAATAGGTCATTATATACTTTATATTCATCGATCGCTAGGCGCCCTCATACCACTCCTGGCGCAGTGGCGCTATGCTAAGCGATGGCAGGTGCGGCCACCGGTGGGGCTTCTGCGACCAATGTTGCTCTTCGCGAGCAACCTGCAGCGGCCAATCATGAATTGAACGGCCAACTCGCCCAACGGGCAGTTTGCTTACAATCCAATGGGCAAGTTGCGGTGACGACACCAGGTCACGTGAGCGAGGTGGCCCACCTTCCACCTACGTGGTCCGCCTGAGTGAGTCACCCAGGTTGCTTCTCTGGGAATTTTTGGTGGATTTATCGTGCACGGAAACGACTCCGGCGACGACGACGACTATTCAGAGACACGGGCTCCTTAACCGTTAACCCTGCACAGTGCGCAAGTTAAAAGCTTGTTGAGTAGGTTTGAGAGAACCAAATCAAATTTATTTCGCATCTGTCCCTGGGAGCTAGGGCAGGCTGCTGACAGCCCCAAGAGATGCGTGACGCCCGGGAAAGCGCATCGCTTACCGCCTAGTCGACGTCCCAGCGGAGGATGGTCCCCAGCTTGGCGAAGACGAGGACCGGCGGAGACGCCGAGAAGGCCGTCGACAGCGTCTCGTCAGCTGCCGACGCTGTCGACGCCCTTCTCAGTGTCTCGTCCAGCTGCGGGGTGGACGGCGGCACGAGGCAGAAGCAGCAGCGGGACTCCTACACACAAATACAGCGGCCCAATCACGCTAATGGGTTCTTTTCTTTCCTACGAACCCTTCGACTTGCATTGAACGTGGTTTAAAGAAACAGCGGAATGGGATGTGAACGAAGCGCTGCTTACGCTGTCGACTTGCTGCCGCGAATTCATTGTTCGGCGGGTGACAAACCTTTCAATCCCTGTTTCAGTGTTTCCCGAAAACTTCACAAAGTACTACACAAAGTGTAACCGGACCTCAGATTTTCCTTTGCTGCATGGACCGCCACGCAGGCATTTTGACGTATTCGACTTGAACCGTTCTTTTCCGAAGTGGAGGTAATACTGCCCATTTTTTTTGTCTATCACAATACACACCTGCTAGAGAGTGTACGACCTTTTTATACCTCTTACACGCAGAAAAAGGTACCGCGCAAAATAGACAGGACTAAGGGAGCGGACAGACACAGGTGCTGACTTACGACTGATTTTATTGCTATGATGGCGGAATATATAGGCTGGCTAGCAAGCTTCAAAGGCCAGATAATGAGGCTGGCAACAGCCGGTTTTCCGGAACACATCATGCGCGCAGTGGCAGAAAAGATGCTTGCCGACTTCCAACCAAGAACAAAAATTGCCTCTCGTAAAGATGTGTAGAGCCGTATTTTTTCGGTAATACTTTATGCCACGGTGTAAGAAATATTTCAGGTGTAGTAACAGCGCCTCCGCGGCCGCAAAAATCTCGTACCAACTTCGACGCCTCACCGTGAGATGGCGCTACTGTACAGGAGGCTTTTAAATGTGCGCCGTGACGCGTGCCACGGTGTAAGAAATATTGACGCTTGCTATCAGCAATTCTAGCGTTGTCGGTGATGCGTCACCTGTGCGAAATGAACTTGATTTTACTAGTACTTTTCAGCGAAACTGGTCAGCTAGATTTCCAGGTTATGACCTGATGTTACTTTAAAGATGCGATGACATCTGAAACCGCGATAATTTTTGGCATGTGGTCCGCTTTTCCTCAGGCAACGAACGCCTAACATGGCCTGTTATTGTGTAGATAAAAAAGCACAATCGAGCTGCAACAATTATATCACAGATAGCCATGTCTACTAACGTCCGCTATTTCGATCGCCACTTTTGCTTTCCATGTGTGTGTAGAACAGCTAGACACTGGTGTACATAGCTCGGTAACAGGTCATCATTCCTACGGAATTTAGAACCAGAGGTATTGGATGCAATACTGACGCCCACAAATGTACTGACAAGTAGTATGTGTGTATATTTTTTTCTCGTGGCACACAAACGGCTTTTCACTACAGATAGGTGTTTGTAGAGCTGGGGTTAAAAAGAGGGAAGTAGCTGCAAGAATTTAAAAGGCATATAGAACGCACCTCAATTTATTCTCTGAAAACACAAGCCATGAAATGCACCAATTCATTACGCAGTTATGACAACAAACAGGCCCCGTGGGCGATACTTTAATCTGTGACAATGCAACAAAAAGAGATTACTTCCAAATTTCAACGAGGATAAAACAGTTTTAAACTAGCTTCGATAGCTTGCGCAGCTTTTGTGTTTTGTTTTCAGCATTCTATTGCAGCTGCTTGCAATACTGACGCATGCGTAGTGCTACGTAATGATGCACGACTTGTGCTATTATGTCGACTTTATGCTCATCGCATGGAAATGACATCTTATCATTGTCTAGAATGCACACGACAGTTATGTCGTAGACATTCTTATCAGAAGCATGCTCCTGAAACTTTTTATAATTTGTTTAAAAGAGAAAATAAGGCAACATTTGCATGTAGCAGCCCGCCTCGTGTTTTCTGCAAAACTAAGGCTGCTTCAGGCCTGGTCACGTTTGCAGAAGCCGTTAGCCCAGTTTTGCGCGCTGAGCAATCGGTGCATTTCAGCAGTTTCCTGCATAGAAACCCGGTCACATAATAAATTATACAATCAGTTACACTACCTGCGTCGGGTTCGTTGTGAATAAAGTCCTCACATTCATTCTCTCTCTACAAGACAATCAAGTTTGGCCTCGTAAGGTTCTTTGAAGGCTAGAATCATGTCGGACAGTGTTTATCAGACGCGAGTCTTCATTGTCATGTACCGTCTTTGTCAAAAGTAACCAGGCTTCATGGTTTGCTTCTAGCTTGTATAGTTGAGCCCTTGTGGCTTCCCTAAAGACCAAAAGTTGTTGGAAGGTAAGAAGACCCCCCGTCTTTCCCTTTAACTACCATTTGAGCTCCAGGGAAGCTGTAAGGGTTCCACTGTATGAGCTAGAAGCAAACCATGCAGCCTGGTTAATTTTGACAAAGACGGTACCTGGCAGTTACCATATTTTGGAGCCGCCGCGGTGGCTCAGCGGTTATGGTGCTCGGCTGCTGACCCGAAAGACGCGGGTTCGATCCCGCGGCCGCGGCGGCTGGAATTTCTTTGGAGGACAAATTCTAGAGGCCCGTATACTGTGCGATGTCAGTGCACGTTAAAGAACCCCAGGTGGTCGAAATTTCCGGAGCCCTCCACTACGGCGTCTCTCATAGCCTCAGTCGCTTTGGGACGGTAAACCCCATAAACCCAAAAAATATTTTGGAGGTTTCAACAAGCTGTACACAGAAAGCATGCGGTACAGGTGCAAGAAAGTTGGTAGACACGGGTGCTCATATTGCCCACCTGCTTGGCGGATAATACCGAATAATTTTGCGAGCACATCTTGGTCAAACTTCGAGTTAAAACATACTTGAAATTGGATTTCTCCAACAGGTACTTGGAAAGTTGCATGCTTGAGAGAATAGTCACTCTTAAGCTTTCGGCAGTTGAATTTGACAGAACATTTCTGCCTTCACGTTTTTTTCCCATTCATTGAGCCAATTCAGAAGAGATTCAAGAACAACAAAATCTTGACTGTGCAGTTTTAACCCTTCCTTTTGATGTTTCCGATTCAACGCATCGAATAAATTGCTCATTTTCACAGTGAAATCAACAGTCCCCTTGACATTATCTAGACATGGCGTACCTCTTTTGGAATAGAACTCTAGCCCATTGGTACGCTGAGGCTGAACAGCAGTGTTGCTAGTTTCACCCGCATCTTTTCAGTATTTGTTGGGTTTAGATGTGAGTATGAATAGAGTTTAGCACAAGCCCTCAATTTCCCTTCATGCTTAGTGTCTGCAACGAATGGCATGTCATAGTGTGACCAGAAAACACGGGTTAACACAAAGCACTTTTTCCCCATTTCTCTTGCCTTCAAAGAGACGACTAGACTACACGCATGAAGGAGATAATCCTTGGCAACCAAACACCACCACACAAGTGAAATGATCACGAACAAAGCAAGACACAAACGTGAAAAGGAAGCGCAAAAGCAGCACGCTACGAACACAGCGTAAGGTGCCAAGCCCCCTCGGCCCTAACGCCATCTAGTGGCGTGGGAGGGAAATGGGTACTGAATTTCCTCTCCGGCCGCCGTGTGGACGGCGCGGTGAGCTGTATCACCTGAAATATTTCTTACACCGTGCTTTATGCACATAAGTATCGCACAACTTGAAAAGAATAGCCGGAAAGCCGGTGTTCGAATCGTCTTTTCCGCTCCTAACAAATAACAGCATCTTTGAAGGACAGTCAACGGTGAAAGACCGCCAAATGTGAGAAGAACCATGAATTCCTTTATGTGCCATGCCGAAAAAAATGTGTGCAAAATTTGGCATCCTGTGGACTATGCTACATCGAACAAACAGGCATATATATGTGAATGTCCCCTTAAGAAAACATGAACACTCCTTACTCCTTCACACCACCCTCAGAACTAATCTTGCTTTATTGGCTTGAGTGCAAATGTACCCCAGCCTTCAGCAGGGCAACCATTTTGGACGAGCATAGAGACCAGCGCGCGAGAGAAATAGTTGAAGCGTTCCTGGTTCATCAAGAGCAAGAAATGTGCGTGAGCAAGCCATGTTTTGCACTCACTCAGAGATTTTATCTCAGCAACTAAATTTATTATCTCAGCGACTAAGTGTTGGTTTTTCATCTTTCGTTCTGCCTGTTTGTTGACGTACTTAATCATCAATGCAAAACCCCCTTTTGATTGTGCTTAGTTTCTCCTATTTACTGCGCCATCATAGCAATAAAATCATAAGTCGTAAATCAGCGCCTGTGTCTGTACCTTTTCCTGCGAAATGTACTGACTAGCCCAGACAAGTACCCATTTGCAATTCCTCTTACACGGATGACACTGCATTCGTCGCCATTATTGTCTACCTGTGACATCAACGTGGCCGGCGCAAAGAGGGGATGAACCAGCATAACAAATGACTGATTGTTTGCGTCTTCAGGGCACCTCTTCAAAGACAGCGCCTTTCAAATATGCACTGCAAGGCAATCGCTGAGCTGGTGAACCTGGATGCTGCAAACTAGTCCGTCTCGTCAGTAGGCTGGTGCAACGGCAGGTCATTGGCTCTAACACTTTCGGTCGTACTTCACAGTAGGCCCCTAAAGCCATCGTTGTGCAGGTGCTCCTAAGGTATAACGCAGCACGAGTTTGAGGTATAACTGCGATTAATCGTCCGGGTCGCCGTTAAAACGAACACCAGGATTATAGCGGAGGTCAGGCTGGTATGCGACCTGTGCCTATGGCGTATGAATGCTCACTGGATGTTAGAGCATGCCGCGACTGATAATTTTTTCTGCTCGCGTGCCCCGTTCTACTTTTGGGACAGCAGCAATTTGTACAAAGGTCAAAAACGGACGTGCCCTACATTTGAGATATAAAAGATAAGCACGTGACGGATGTGAGAGGGCGCACCTGAGAATCAGGATTAGGAAAATAGACGCACAGTGTCTTATCTGAATGCATACAAGGCGCTCAGTGAGCAGTGCTGACGTCATGGATTGCCCTCATGCAAGCGTGCATGCGGCCCCTCTAAATCCTTTCAATAATGTAAAAGCAGAGCCATCTATCTCCTCTTCCTGCACAGCCGCTCCCTCTCTCCCATTTCGACTATGGCTTTCCCTAGATGGTGCTCAACCAGCAGACGCTCTCGGGAGCGATCACGCTTCTCATGGCATTCGTAGTTGGATAAGCGGCTCGGGTTCTTTGGTACCGCGACGTAAGAGGAAGGAACAGCACTAAAAACAGCAAAAAGCGCGTGAAAACACACGATGGCGTCCGGCGAGGGGACAGGTTTAACGTCAAGGGAATCCACAGGGATGGAGGCGGGCGGCATCCTTCAAAGATTGAAGTTACTTTTAGGCCGATCTAGTCAACCCGCGCATTGAGCGAGCCGAGGTGATCAACATCTGAGCTCATCGCAGCTCTTTACGACATCGCAAAATAAATGCCGCGGCGCTCTCCCTGGTCACCGCTGTTGAAACCGAACCTCTCACAGCAATTGGAAATCAGTCATTGTGCCTTGAAGTGTCCACTCACTCTCAACTTCAGCTTAATGCTTTTTCAGTGAAGCAAAAACAGTCAAAGTCGCGTGTTTCGCACGAGTACTTCTTTACGTGCGCATGGCATACTTTCGATTGGCTCCGGCAAACGGTATAAACACTAGTAACACAGGGCTGTAAAAAGTTTTCCTTTGAATGTGACCGCTGGCAGCCTCGCGAATAGCATCCCGAAAATAAATGAGGCGCTTGCAATTGACATCCTGGTTGTCAGTTTGCGACGCATAATGTTATTCACAAAATGTTAGGCGCATTTTTTCAATTTGTACAAAATTATTTCCTGTATTATTAAGCGGGCCCAGTGTATTGACACCTTTCATTTTCCCTTTTAATAAATAGATTGATGGCAGCAGTGAACTTTATGCAACCCTCCATTAGAAGCGTTATGTTTACGATTGGAAAGATCCGATAGAGAAAACATCATAATAACAATGGCTACCAATAAAGATCAAGGAAATTCACATATATCTGTCCTCACGCTCATATGCCTTGGAAAGGCAGACTAAGCTGCGCTCTTTATGACGCAATTTCGCTGTCCGCCCACGTAAAGTGAATGCTTGTGACACGGCTTTTCTGCGATACCCAGTGCAAAGATTCCGTTTGAACCTTTGCAAGGCTCTGCAAGTCAGCTTTCCTGGTTAACAAAAGCCCCTTTACCATGGCATCAAGGCCCATCCTAGGGGCACAGTTTGGGTGCAGGGCTGTATACTACTCGATACAGCTGCGTTTCACGCTGCCTTCACGACTGTAACGCGGACAGGTTGAACTGCAGCTGGGAAGGAATGGCTTCGTAAACCTGCGCTTAATCCTTTTCGTTTGGTTTGGTTTATGGGGTTTAACGTCCCAAAGCGCCTAAGGCTATGAGAGACGCCGTAGTGGAGGGTTCCGGAAATTTCGACCACCTGGGGTTCTTTAACGTGCACTGACATCGCACAGTACACGGGCCTCTAGAATTTCTCCTCCAAAGAAATTCAACCGCCGCGGCCGGAGTCGAACCCGCGACTTTCGGGTCAGCAGCCCAGCACCATAACCACTGAGTCACCGCGGCGGCCCATGCTTAATCCTTTTATCGCTACAACACAAGGCAGAAGCGAGCAAGAAGGGCGCGCAGCACTCTTCGGACAATACATTCAAGTCGACCCCATTTATAATGGCCGCAGTTATAACGAACGCTCGCCTATTAATAACGATGGCGAGGCTCCCATGAAAATATACATATATTATAGTCGGATAAAACTTAACCCTGTTGTGAAGCTCCGCCCACATTCAGGACCGACACACGAAATTCTTCAACGACAAAAAAGTATTCTGCTATTAAAACTTTTCTTGTTACCTAAACATGAAGGTGATTAAAAGAAAAAAATTTAGCTCTAAAATTTTTATTCCTCGTTTAAAACAGTCAAACATAAAAAATCTGATTTCCTTTACTGTTGTGACTGGGGAGCGCAGTAAGGCAGGACGCCGTGGACCATAGCCCAGTGTTAGAAACTGCTGTTTTTATAAGTTGTATCCTACTTGATGGCAATGGCGTAGATTCTTAGGTGCAAGAAACAACTGTGGCCGCAAACTGGGTTACAGAGAACGAGGAGGCCCTGTACACTCGTCCGCGGAGCCAAAACACCCCCCGTCCCCGTTTCTTGCAGGCGCAGAGAGTGACGAACGCCTGCAAACTACCGTGACACCCCACCCTCCCTCTCCACTTTTCTAAGGAAAGAAGGCGGCCACAGCAAAAAGCAAAACGAAAAAAGTTGGCGTTAGTGTCCTTCTGTGCACTCACATAGACGACAGCGACCGGCGGTCACTGTTTGTCATCAGGAAGACTCACTAAGAGGAGCGCTTTGGAAGCTACGTTCTCGTACGCTACAGGCGCGAACTAAAGGCTTGGATGATACGTGACCTTTTTTACTGAACGAGTGTGCCACTAGTTGCTAATTTAGAGGTGCATGGAGATGACAAGCAAATTGTTCGAGTGGCTTGAAAAGAATTGGAAGGTCCTGTTCGTGCTCGACCATAGTGCGACACACCAAGTGCCGGCTTCCCTCGCTGCGGTGACCACGCTCTTCTGCCACCGACAGCGACGAGCAAGACCAGGCACTTTATATGGACATAATACACGTGCTGAACGTATTCTATCTGCGGCGTGTAAGCAGCGCGTACGGATAGCAACTGACTGACCAGGCGACAGCGTCCCATTCGCACCTCTTTTCTACACCATGGAATGATAAGGACGCGAAAACGGAACTTACTGCGGAATGCATAAAGAATTGCTTCTATAGGGCACAGTTGATAGGCCCTAGTACAATGGAGGACAGTGTAGAACACTAACGCTATCGGACGCCTATTCATTTGTGGCAACGAGTCGTAGATGCCAACCTAGCCGGAACTGATGTTGCCTGCAGTTACTTCGTTGGTGCGGGTGATGATACTACATCGGAGAACCATGAACTGAAGCAAAAATTTGTGCGCGAAGTACGAACACTTTTCCCTTGCCATGAATATGATGAAGACGACGTGCACGGAAGGTCACGTTCCATGAGCTGCAATGGACGCTTCAACCACATTTAGTCATATCGCGTCCCTAAAGCAGATTGTGGGATGCTATCCACAGTGAGCATGTGACTGTGCTCGACAGCTTGCAAGGCGCTGCAGTAGGGACTAGGTTTTATAATCAGATGATGTCCGACTTCATGTAACAAGGCTAGTTCACTTCCTACGAACCTCGGATACAACGAACGCAATCCGCGCAACCGTCAGGTTCGTTATAAATGGGCGCGACTGTATATTAACCCGCGCACCCGATTTCTGCTCAAGGAACGGTTTGGCCGCCATGGTGAAGGGGCTTTGGCTGCTCTGAGAAGCTGGCTTCCCGAATATTTCATAGCGTCCATTCACTTAGGACGGCGAACTGTGCTAGTTGGAAATGATTCATACTCAAATAAATCAGCGCGAAACACAAGGACCAAGATGAAAGAGGCCAAACACAGCGCTGCCTCTCAAATGAAAAGTTCATTAAACCACAGTAGCACATTTATGATCTTGATGTATGCTCATGCATGAAGGGGGCGTAAATCGAAAACCCACAACCGGACGGGTTTTCAACGATAATGCAAAACAAAATATGTTCATTCCCTATCATACAGCCTAATGGGGGGACGGCTGACGCATTCACCCGACTTCTCCAGATAAGGCTTCAGAAACTTCTCCTGTTTACCTACCACGCGGAGCCGCGGTGGATCAGTGGTTACGGCACTCGGCTGCTGGCCCAAAAGACGCGGGCTCAATACCGGCCGCGGTGGCGGAATATCGATGGAGCCGGAATCCTGGAGGCCCGTGTACTGTGCGATGTCAGTGCGCGTTAAAGAACCCTAGGTGGTCGAAATTTCCAGAGCCCTTGACTACGGCGCCCCTCATAGCACGAGTCTCTTTGGGACGTTAAACTCCAATAATTCAAACCAAACTCATCACGTTGACAAATTAAAATCTAGGCTTCATGAAGCAGCGGCTTAGGCACTCATTTCGTTTTCTTTCCACTACTTTCCCGTTCCTTCTGTCTATACAGGGTGTTTCACCTAAGATTTTCTGCAATTTTTAAAAATAAGCTATTTGAATTAGATGCGCGCTTTTTCTGGCAAAGCATTGTCAGTGGTGTAGTACATCATAATGCAGCTAAGACGTGCTAACTAGCAGGCTTGTTAACCAATATTTAATAGTTAACTTTTAAACTATTACCCTTGGGCTCCTTAATTATTGAGAGGCATGTAGCCCATCGTAAGTAATGTCCATATCCGTTTTTAGAATTTCGAGAACGCGATTATCCTCGGCGCTGTGGGCCAACAAATTTCGCCTACATCGCGCCAAAATACACGCGGTTTGAGAAGCTTGCAGGCAAAGCCACCTCTCCAGTGAAACTAACTCGTCGAAATAGCCAAAATTTGTTGGGCCACAGCGCCGAGGATAATCGCGTTCTCGAAATTCTAAAAACGGATATGGACATTACTTACGGTGGGCTTCTTGCCTCTCAATAATTAAGGAGCCCAAGGGTAATAGTTTAAAAGTTAACAATTAAATATTGGTTAACAAGCCTGCTAGTTAGCACGTCTTAGCTGCATTATGATGTACTACACCACTGACAATGCAATTCCAGAAAAAGCGGGCATCTAATTCAAATAGCTTATTTTTAAAAATTGCAGAAAGTCTTAGGTGAAACACCCTGTATGTGGCACAATGTGTTGACAGATGCGAGCTTGCCGTGTGACCCAAATACAGAATATTCTCTCGCCGCCGCACATTGACGCAGCGGCCTGTCTGGCGTATAAAGTTGCGGCTGCACGACACCGGCACCTTCTAAACTAAGCTTACCTCACACAGCCTGTCCCGTACCTAACCACATCCGATTGGTCATGCTTGAAGCGCTGTTGCCATCCGGCGCTCCAGGACAAGGCTGATCCTTCCAAACTTTTCGGCACCGAGGAAGCCACGCGTATTGCGTACTTAGCGCTCACACTCTTCAGGCCGTGAGACAACTTATGTACGTCTGGTATGACATCAGGTTTCTGACTTACCGATCTACCATCACCCGGCGTGATTCCATAGCTCTTCTTGAGGCTTTTTAGCAAACCTTCGCATACATCGCATACAAAAGCAACGAACCCTTACGGATAGCCGGCTGCTGCCAACCTTTCACACTTAAGAGCAAAGGCAGAGCCCCTGTGATGGTGGCAAGACTTCGTGAGCGCTGACTTCAAGCACGAGACCCCGATACTCATCTTCACCACCTTCGAATGTGCCGATGTTAAGCACAGGACAAGATTTTGACCTGGGATGGTAGGACCAGCAAAAATGCTGCCAACACGACTACTTCGGCTCTCTGGCTCCTGATTTCAATATTTCCTGCTTGCTTTTTTCTGTTGCTTGTTTATAAAATAGCTAAATGCGCCCTTCAAGATAGCAGGACGAAATTCAAAATTTACCGTGTCAGCTCGATACTTTCCCAGGAATGCGCCGATGACGACGACTACAGTACTCCGCCACGAGGCTGCCATGAATGGTGCAATGAAGTATGCAAGAACGTATGCAGAGGATTGCAGTGATATGAAGTGTTAAAAGTGAATTTGGCCATTTTTTTCTATTCTCACTCCTTGCATTGGGTCCTGCTAGCTACAGCCCCTCTGTCAGCAACGCTACCTTTATTAGGGCGAGTTCATGATATACTCACGGACAGCTTTCTATGGCTCTACAGCCAAAGCTGGATGTCCGCAGTGCAAATACCATTCCTCGGTGAAACGTACTCCTAAAGACGATGGTAACGAAGCCAACACACTTACGCAAAAAGCTTCTACTCCTCTCTCGCGCTCGATAAGAGAAGGACCCAAGGAGTAGCCCACCGCGATTCTGATTATGCGTCAGGGGAGAGAGCGGTGGTCAAAGCATTGCGTCGTCGACCGAGGCTTCGTTGTTCGGTTTACAGAGGGAAAGGAAGGCAGGAGGAAACAACACTACTAGCCGGATTGCTTGGCGCAGTGACACTACCTCAGTGACATGGCACAAGGACAGAGGCCTGTCTTCTTCTCTTTCATCCCTAGCCTTATGTTCAGCACTGCAAAAATGTTGGAGGCTATTTAGCTTCGCCTTTAAGATTAGAACGCGATAGCGTAATCGGGTCCAGTTTGCGAGCCGCTATCGGTCCACCAATCGGTAGCCGCCATCGAACGCAGCCACTATCGGCCCGCCGCTTACGGCAGCGGGCGCCCATCGGCCCGCCTCCGCAGACGAACTGAATCCCAGCGCCCCACAAAGGACTCGGCTATGGATGGACACTGTCCGCCTGAAAGACGAGACCTATTGTCAAAATAGTATCGCATCACCACGCGGCCACCCTCGGCAGCCTCGCTGCGGGTTTATACCTCTATTTCCTCGATTAGTGATGCTCGAATCATACCCTACACATCGATGTATCACACATATACACGCATCAAACCATTCCAGTAAAATGAACCATCTCAGAAATAGAATTCATCTAGTTGAGTTAACTAATCACTATTTAGGAGAGTCAAAATTAGCTATGCATGCATAACTAGACGTAATTACGACAACACAGCAAGCCACAGACCACAGCGCATTCACCAGGTATACATTTAAGCCGCTTAAACCGACGAGTGTTTGTGGCCTATGGGTACCGTGCCCGTCTTGCAATCCAGGGGTCGTGGGTTGGAATTCCGCGCAATTTACTTTTCAGAGCAATTGATTTACTTCGCATACAAAAGTAGCCTAAAGACGTTTGCGACCACTGGAAGCACGCTAGCAACAATTTATACCCTTCCCTGCGCCGGTCCTGCGTGCTGACGGAGCAGCATACAAATACAGAAAGCAGGAGTGTGAGGGGTGTTTCAATTACCCATGCGAGGTCATGTAACTGCGATGTCACAAACCGGCCGGTTATGTTTTAGATACTCGGCCACACCACCGGACAACGCCGATGACGGCTTTTCTGCGACACAGGGCCGCTAACGAGATAATACGCACCTGGCTTTCTTTGACAAGAAGCGCACAGAGCAGGAGCCGGTAGCCGATGCCCGGGAACGCGACGAAGGCGGAGCAGAACACGTCAGCCGACCGCCGCTTCATGCTGTCATGGCGCCTAGTGCTGACATCCCTGCGCAGAGGGAACTGGCAGTGCGGATATCTGCACACAGGATTTTCCACACTCCGAAGCCATCGGACCCACCGCTCTTACCTAAGGTAGCGAGGAGCAAGTTTCCATTGGGCTATCCTTCTGGGGCGTTCTCGGATCGTAGACAGGAGGAAACGCAGCTGGTAGGCCAGGAGTGTCCACCGCCTTTCGGAAGAGAACGACCCAATGGCTGCTTGACCTCGAGACGATGATGATGATGATGATGATGACCTCGGGCTGAATGGCACATACCCACGGCGGGGGATTGGCCAGGGTGCATAGCGGATACAAACGCACTCATGTACAGGGAATGGAGTATAATTAAATCTAAAATTACCGTGGCTCTTCGTCTCCCTCTTTCTCTTTTTCTTATTGTTCACAAGGGATAAATGGCATATGCCCACTGGGGGGGAATCACCGCGTGCCAACTTCAGGCAGAAGGGTGCTCATTTTCGCTTTCTGCTGTCGCCCTTGCCCAGGGATATCACGGCACACTCCAGGAGACCTACGGTCTTCCAAATACTTTTAAATAACGCTACGCTGAGTAGAGAGCAGGAATAATTGCGGCTATTTTTAATCTATCATTACCAGTTACAATGACCCTTCATCTGGAGATGAAGAGGAGGACATCGGAGATGACGGGGACGAAAAGGTCATTAAACAGGTAACAGAAAAGATACAGGAGAAGGCTGTGTGAGAGTCAAGGTGTAAGGATACAATAAATGCTTTTTGAGAGCCGGAAGCCTTCCTGGTCCCTTATTTTTGGCGCCACCGAGATTTAGGAACTCAAGATGTAGGTGAAGCTCCACATAGCACGGCAAGACGGCCACTCATCGCGGACTATCAAGTGGATGGCCAAGACTTTGTGGCTCTACCTCAGGTGTTCGCTGTGGCAGGTTTTGTCGACGCAACCGCCGTCTAAACGCAGGCTGCGTTCTTTGAAGCAATGTACTACAGTACCGTGAAGATGAACATTAAAATATCAGAATTCATATTGTAGACAAGACGAAACGTTTAAAGAGCATGGACTACACTGTTCAGAATGCGGTGTTCATTGCTTCAGGGCGTAAAAGGTGGATGGTTACACTAATAAAAAAACAGGTTGGCAAATCTAATGAAGCCTAGAAAAGACCGATGATGCGGTCCCTGCGCCCATGCAACACACGGTTCAACACTGTCGGCGAGAGACCCCTGCGACTTGGTGCACGGTTTCCATCAATTCCAATGCTGGGAAGACTCTCGGCAGGTAGCGGCTTTCCGGGAGAGGCGTAAAGGATACCCTGGGCGGGGAAACAAGCCTTCGAAGTGAGACCGCTTTCGAGTGACAGCAGGAGTGAAGGCAAGCCCAACCCTGATCCACCGTAGCTCAACTTGCTCTACGCGTGCGCGGCGTACGGAAGGTGCTCCGTTCTTTGGCTAAGGGAGGGTGGCGTAAGACAACAAATATTTGCTGCATATTGTAGCGAAATCTCTAATATGAAGGTTCTATGAAGATGTGGAATCGGCAGTGAACAAAGTATAATCAGAGTACACTGTACTGATGAGCGACTTCAATGCGGATGTAGTCAAGAAGCAGGCTGGTGACCAGGCGGTAGGTAACTATGGTATAGGTTCTAGGAACAGTAGAGGAGAGTTATCAGGAAAGTTCGCAGATATAAATAATTTCCGGACAGTGAATACCTTCTTCTGCAAACCAGAAAAGAGGAAGTGGACGTAGAGGCACCCTAGTGGTGAGGCTAAAAATGAAATAGACTTCATGCCATGCGCTCACCCTGACATTGTAGAGTGTACCGAGGTCCTTGGAAAGGTTCGTCGTAAGGACGACTGAATGGCAAGGTCTCGTATTAGCTTAGATTTGAAGAGGGAACGGAAGAAACAAGTGAACCGGAAGCCCATTAACGAGTTAGCGGTAAGAGGGAAAGTAGAGGTATTCAGGATTTCGCTACAGCACAGATTTTCCGCTTTAACTGAGGAAGACGAGCGTAATGTTGAAACAATCAACGACAATCTCACAGCTATCGTTACGGAGTGCACCCTAGAAGTAGGCGGTAAGATGGTTCGACATGATGCCGGCAAGCTATCTCAGAAGACGAAAGATCTGATTGAGAAGCACCAAAGCATGAGGGCGTCTAACTCTACCGGCAGAATAGAACTAGCGGAGGTATGAAAGTTAATAAATAAGTGTGGTGTAATATCGAGAGAATCGAGCATGCTTTAAACAACGGAGACAGCCTAAAAGCGGTCAGGAGGAAATTAGGCATAGCTTAAAACAAGATGTATGCGTTTAGAGAACAAGAAGGCAATGTCATTAGCAATATGGATATGATAGTTAAAATAGCCGAAGAATCATACACAAATCTATAGAACAGTCAGTGCAATCAGAGCGTTAATGAGACATTAATGCACAGGAATGGGAAGTTCCGTCAGTAACGAAAAACGAAGTAAAGAAAGACCCTGGAGCAATGAAAAGGGAGAAAGCAGCAGGTTAGGATCAGGTAACAGGGAATTTGTTGAAGGATGGAGGTAAGATTATGCTAGAAAAACTAGCCAACCTGTATACGCAATGCCTTGTGACCTAGAGCGTACCAGAACCTTGAAAGAACACTAATAATATCTTAATTCATAAAAAAGTAGACGTCAAGGACTTCAAAAATTGCAGGCCGATTAGCTTACTGTCCGTTGCCTTAAAAGTATTTACCAAGATGTCGCTAATAGTGTCAGGTGAACTTTAGACTTCAATCAACCAAATGATCAGGCAGGCTTTCTTAAAGGACCCTCGACAATAGGTCATATTCACGCTATCAATCAGGCGACACAGAAATGTGCAGACTAGAACCAACACCTATATACAGCCTTCATTGATTACAAGAAAGCATTTGACTCAGCAGAAACCTCAGCTGTCTTGCAGGCATTGCGCAATCAGTGTATAGAAGAGTTTCATGTGCAAATATTGGAAGATATCTATAACGACTGCTCAGCAACCATAGTCGTCGATAAAGTCAGGAATAAAATTCCAGTAAGGAAGGATGTCAGGCAGGGAGACACTATCTCGCAAATGCTATTCACCGCCTGCTTATAGGTGTTCCGAGGCCTGAATTGGGAACAGTTACCGCTGGTGGACTCAGGACGTACTACTTCCGCCGCTTACGAACGTGGGTGGCGCTGATGAACACTCTCAATGTTAGGTTACTTATAAACATAAATGTCGCCGAAAGCAGAAGATTTGACAGCCGTCGCCGTAGCTCAGAGGCAGGCACCGGACGCGTAATTCGGAGGTCGTGGGTCCGGTTCCCACCGGCGGCATGGGGGTGTTTTTTCTTCTGCTTTTCTAATCAATTATCTTTAAGCGATAACATATTCAGTAATATTCTCCATTGATAAGCAGCACAGAATAAAATAAATATAAAATAAAATCCCCTTTGTTCCTTTGATTTCTGTGGCTGTTGGCTTCTCTTAAAAAGTGTTAATTATAACGAGCCCCTCATTCCATATATATGTGTGTGTGTGTGTGTGTGTGTGTGTGTGTGTGTGTGTGTGTGTGTGTGTGTGTGTGTGTGTGTGTGTGTGTGTGTGTGTGTGTGTGCGTGCGCGCGCGCGTGCCTGCGTCCGTGCGTGCGTGCGTGCGTATGTGTGTGTGTGTGCGTGTGTGCGTGTGTGCGTGTGTGTGCGTGTGCGCGTGCGTGCGTGCGTGCGTGCGTGTGTGGGTGTGCGTGTGCGTGTGTGTGTGTGTGTGTGTGTGTGTGTGTGTGTGTGTGTGTGTGTGTGTGTGTGTGTGTGTGTGTGTGTGTGGTTCGTTGGTTGGTTGGTTGGTTGGTTTAGTTTATGGGATTTAACGTCCCAAAGCGGCTCAGGCTATGAGAGACGCCGTAGTGAAGGGCTCCGGAATTTTCGACCACCTGAGGTTCTTAAACATGCACTGACATCGCACAGTACACGGGCCTCTAGAATTTCTCCTCCAAAGAAATTCAACCGCCGCGGCCAGGATCGAACCCGCGTCTCTTGGGTCAGCAGCCGAGCACCATAACCACTGAGCCACCGCGGCAATATATATATAGTAGTAGTAGTAGTAGTAGTAAAAGACTTTTAATCGACCATAATTTACAGGCCGAGCATTTCGACCGCCTGGGCGACCAGAAGCCGCTGTTCTTCTTCCCCTTCAGCGCCAAGCCAGTCGAGCCAGGTGGTGATGGATAGAGAGGGTGGGGGGAAGGAACCCGGCTGCTGAGCAGCCGGGCAATAGAAGAGGCAATGGGCCAGGTCCGCATAGATACAGGGGCAGTTGGGACAGGAAGGGTCCGATCGATAGCGATAGAGGAAGAGGCGGGACGGGGTGATAACTGCATTCATCTGCCCGCTGCCGAACTGGCCCTCCAAGCGTCTCCAAAACTGTGAAGCGGCGCGGCGCCTCGCTAAACCTAACGCGCCGCGCCTCCACCGCCGCAATGCAGCGTCTGACCAAGCCCCTGCAGCCCAGACCCACCGATGCCGCCACCGCGGGGCCTGTTCCAACCACGTCGACAGCCGTCTCTCAAACGGGTACGTTCAACGCCGCCCACGCAACCGAGCATATTCCTGCCGCACTGCACGCCTTGAGCGACGCTGGGAGCACCGGATCGACGGCCGCGGCGCAGCCGGCAGCGTTCGTCGTCGGCGCAGCGTCCACACCTAGCCAACTCTACGCTCTAAGGGACGCCAAGAGCTTCGGGGCCATAGACGCGTCGCAGCCGGCTGCGTTCGTCGCCGCCGCTGGAGCCGCTGCACCTACTCCAGCCAAAGGTCCCACTGACACCAAGACCTCCAGCCCGGCACCCGCGTCGCACACTGAGACTCCGGCTGAGGACTCAGACATGGACCTTACGACGTCCCCGGCAGACGACACTCCTTCCCAGGAAATCGGCTGGACCACCATCGGTGCCAACCGTAAGCCTGCCACCGCAGCCCGACCCCGCGCCGAGCTCATCACAGTTGCCATCCAGCTTCCCCCTCGAACCCTCACCCCCAAGCTACCTCTCTACGACGTACTCGCCGCAGTCGCCTCCGCTGCACAACTTTCCTCGAAGACCAGTGCCGACATCACCCTTCAGCCCAGGCCAGCCCAAAGCCTTGTGTTTCTAAAGACTCATTCTCCTCTCACCGCCCACCTCCTACTCTCTGTCACGCATCTTCAGCTTCATGGTAAGCCTGTCACCATCAAAACTTACACCCCCCATCCTCCCATCTCATGCCTCGGCGTCATCCATAACGTCGGGGGCCACTTCACTCCTGATGACCTCATGCATGACCTGGAATCTTTCAAAACAGATATTCTCGCTGCTCGCATGATGGGATCCACTCAATCAGTGCTCATAACGTTCGCTGGCACCGTCATCCCCCACTTTGTTTATTTCAAACGCGTTGCCTTCCGGTGCCGTCCTCATAAACCTAAGCCTCCCACCTGCACCCGTTGTCTCACTCTAGGCCATCGCGCCCACCAATGCCCCCAGCACAGCGTTCCGGCCAAGTGCCGTCGCTGTGCTGCTCCTCTACCCGCTGACCCTTCCGCTCGTGTGTGTGCCCAGCCCTGGTGCGTTCATTGCCAGGTGAACACCCACCCCTCCCTCGACCCCACTTGCCCCTTCATCCTTGCTAAGCAACGCGAGTGTGCTAAAGCTGCATACCTCCGACGCCTAGCTTTGCGCCGGGCCACTCAACCCACCAACCCTCCCCCCTCCCCCGCCTCCTCCTCCTCCTCCTCCTCCTCCTCTAATCATGAATGTCCATCATCTCCGATCACGTCACAACCAGGCTCCTACGCCGCCATAGTTAAAGGATCCTCGGTGCCAGCGTCCCTCTCTTCCACTACACCACCCTCTCCATCCTTGACTGACGAGAGCCGCTCCTTCGACCTCCGGCTCGCAATGCTGGAACGCCAGCAGCGAGAGCAGCAGCGCATTTCCCACGATCTACAACAGCAGATACATCCCTTGACTCAAACCCTCCAGACAACCACCTCCTCTCTTACCTCCCAGCTTAGCAAGCTAAATGAGCACCTTGCCACGTTCACCACCCCTTCCCCCAGCGCCCAGGTCGCCCCTTTGGCTGACCTTGTAGAAACCACCACACAGGCACATCACACTCGCTTGGTGCAGCTGGAAACTTCGGTTCTCCAGATCCTTACCACCCTCCAAGCACAATCAAAGCAATTGGAAACCTTCGCATCTATGCTCCAATCCGTCCATGAGTCACTGCCCCCGGCAAAAAAGAAGGAACGCGTACCATCGCGTTCCTCTCCACTATCATAATGGCGTTTGGCGAGGACCTCGAGATTGTGCAGTGGAACTGCCGAAATCTTTGCCACAATAAGACCCCCCTCCACCAGTATCTACTCACCCGCCCCTCCCTACCTCAGTTTCTCCTTCTCCAGGAGACCCGGACGGCCCGCAATGTCCCAGGCTACCGCGCCTACCATGCCACTACGGCCACACCACTTGCGTCTATTTATGTACGTAGTGACGTGCTCGTAGAGCAAATTGACATCCCCTCCACCCTCCTTAAATATTTAGTTGGTGTGGTTTATTACCACCCTTCTTCCCGCATCTCACTCGTCCTTTTGTCTTTTTACAACCCCCCTGTCACTTCCTCTTTATTCTCTGCTCTGGGCAAATTCCTTCACTCTCTTTCTTCTACCTCCCATCTCCTCTTTGGTGCTGACTTTAATGCCCCTCACACACTCTGGGGCTACCCACAAACCCTCAAACCCGGCCGCCTCCTCCATTGTCTGGCCCAGGAACGCCACCTCACCCTTCTTAATACTCCTGGCTCTCCTACTCGAGCGGGCACTGCCTCACAACGCCCTACGACACCCGACCTCACTTTCTCTCGGGGTTCGCTTTCCTTTCACTGGCAGGTGACAGCCGAAACTCTTCTAAGTGACCACTTTCTCATCCACATCACCACCTCTCTCTCCCACATCCCTCGCTGTCATCCGATTATTCACACTGACTGGCATGCTTTTCGCACTAATCTCGCCTCCGACTCCTTTCAATCCTACGACGACTGGACGTCGCGCATCTCTGCAGCGCTCACGTCCAGTAGCCGTCGCGTTCGCTCTCGTTACCCAATCCAAGACCCAGATCCTCATCTTCTCCGTTTATGGCGTCGCCGTAAACGTCTTCAACGCTCCTTTCGCTCCCAACCACACAATGCCCAACTTTCCTCCCGGATCACTGCTTTGCGGGCCGAGATCGTCGCCCACTGCGCCTCCCTCGAGCACTCTCGTTGGAGTGCTCTTTGTGACCGTCTTGACTCTGCATTGCACTCGCGATCCACATGGTCTCTCTTCAAATCCCTCCTTGGCACTAAGCCTGCCCTTGCTCCCACTCTAGCTAAAGCCCTCACTCAAGGAACTCCCTCCGATGTTTTTGATCAGCTCGCCTCTCTCTATCTCCCGCCCACTCTGGCACCCTCCTACCCGGTGTACTGCGGTGGACCTAACCCCGATCTGGACCAATCTTTCACTCTCCGGGAGCTCGAATCGGCTCTGGCTGCTAATGCTACACGCTCGGCTCCCGGCGAGGATGCCATTACATACACCAGACTTCGCAACCTTCCTGACTGCGCCAAAGAATTCCTCCTTAAAACCTACAATGATGCATGGGACAGCGGCTGCCTGCCCAGCTCCTGGACCTCCTCCCTCATTTCTATGATTCCAAAGCCGGACAAGCCTCCCTCTCTCTCTAACCTCCGCCCAATCTCCCTGACATCATGTGTTGGTAAGACCCTTGAGCGAATGGCCCTGACTCGCCTCTCTAATTTTCTCGAGACGAGGGAGTTCTTCCCTCATTCTCTCATCGGCTTCCGACGCCACGTCTGTGCACAGGACATGTTTCTGGTTCTCCAGCACACGTTTCTGTCACCTACCCCCACTCAAATTCACGCACTTGTGACCGTCGATGTTCGCAAGGCCTTTGACGGTGTTTGCCACGATCACATCCTTTCTCAACTCGCCTCTTTGGATTGTGGCTCCCGCATGTACTCCTATATCCGCTCATTCCTCTTTAAACGCGTGGCTCGCTTTCGAGTAGATACCCACTTGTCTAACCCACACCACCTCACCCGTGGCACTCCTCAAGGTGCTGTTCTCTCTCCTACCCTTTTCAATCTCGCTATGGCCCCTCTCGCCTCCCAGCTAGCTGAAATTCCCGACCTGCATCTTATATTTTACGCCGATGACATCACACTCTGGTGTTCATCTGGCTCTCCCGGTCACGTACAGGACACCCTGCAACGTGGCCTAGATCTCATCGACTCCTTTCTCACCACCGCTGGCCTCTCTCCTGCTCCTGAGAAATCCGAGCTTCTCCTTCTCAACCATTCCTCCTACCAGCGCTCACACAACCACTTCGTCTCTCTCCACCTTTCTGGCTCTCCCATTGCTGTCGTCACACAGTGCAAAGTTCTTGGCTTCCCTTTGCATGCGGCTAAGAATATATATATATATATATATATATATATATATATATATATATATATATATATATATATATATATATATATATATATATATATATATATATATATATATATATATATATAATGTTTTAATCACTTTCCAATCATCCGCTTCACATTGCCATCACTACTTTTTTCGCCATTTCACATTTTCTTGTGCGAAAGCGTCGGCGGTTTTCCTCCTGAACGGGAACTTTAACACTTCAGCGCTAAAATAATGGTGAACCAGTTTGATTACTTGTATAAGATGATAAAACTATGAGTGGAGAGGAAAATGTGGACTGCCCATATCGCTCGCCAAAATAGCGGCCACGGAGGTGAAGGATGACTTTCGTCCCACGTACATCAAGCGATGAAGGAAAAGAAAGCGCATGTCGCAGTGCATATCGAAAGCAGTCGGAATCGGGCGCTGTCGTGGGCACTATAACGTGTCACCAGCGTACGCCGCGTTAGCACTCAGCTCCACGCGCAACCCACGCGCTCATTGGCGGTCGTGTGCGGAAAACAAAGATTTCCTCGCACTGGAGGGCTTCAGAAGACACTTTTTCCTCGTTTGAAAACTTAACATGGCATCGTCTTGCGCGCGGCTTACAACTTTTTATTGCCACTAGCCACCAGAATGTGCTAGATTAAAATTCTAATTTTTAATTGAGGATATTTATGCACGTAATTACAAACATTTTGTGATAATGCATGCCCACAGTGGCAGACAGTTTGTTCTTGGAAACACTTTCTGTCTGCTTCACGCTACATATCGTCAAGCATTTGAGAAAGTGTTCTCCAAAAACACCCATTTATCTAAATAGCACAATGGCGGAATATGCTCTAGCGAATGAGCAGCAACTTCCTAAGTAACTGCAGACCTGGCGAAAGATCAGACTTCGGCACGTGTTTCGCCACTAGTAGAATCGCGTGTCGCAGCGGACAATTTTCTCATTATAGCCTCCTGAGTACGTTTAATCACAATAGACGAACATCAATTTCCTGTCAGCGGAAACTACACGCCCTATGAGGGTTGATTTGATAAGATGGTGCAGTGTACACAAAACGGGAGCGTGAGACGTGAAATACCGCGATTTCCTGGGAGTTCGTATTTGTCTTACCTTAATTCGCTGTCCTCTTCTCTATGGCGACTACAGCACAGAAAGAATTTAAATCATCAAGAAGCTAGAAACAATATTAGTGGCCGAAACACCTCATTAAACATCGCTTTTAGTTTGAACAGTCCCGTTCCGAGGTTCCTTTTCTTGGAACGCGCAATGCCTGAGGTTCTAAAACATTTCTCACACCAATCACTACCCTGAATAACCTGTAGAAAGCAGTCTTGTTGAGTTGTTGCTTATGAATTTATATCAGCACGAGCAACGAGCCCTCCGCCCTGTACGGCTTATATTGATATTTATTCATTTACATAGGGGCATCGTACGCTATTTGATGCACGAGAGATCAGTCATGTCGCTGAAGCAAAAGAGATCAAATTTCAGAGATGCGCCGAACAAAGTCGTGGCACTTCCACTCGTTTGCGCCAAGCCTGACACGCAATATAGATCCATGGCACAGGAACTCCCGAGCCGAATCACGCAGAGGCCCCATGAGATCACAGATGCTTGCAGATGAGCTGGCAGTACTGGAAGCTTGCTCGGTCATGGTCTTTGTCTACACAGGCTGTAAAAGGTAGGGGATGAAGCGGAGGCTGAGCACGGTGAAACCCATTTCATTTCCGTAGGAAAGCAAGAATAAGACCGAGGGACGGCGATACGACATGGGAAGATCCCCATTTCGAAAACACAACTTCGAAGTGGTTCTTATTATGACTTTCAGATTTGCTTTCATTCTCCGCGCCTAGACCAGTTTCGCAGTAAAAATTGGAGCGAAGTGTGAAGAAGTGGCCGTTGCCCGAAATCCTCATCTAAGCACCTTTAAATATCGCCTTCAGACCAAACCCACCAGCCGGTATGGACACCCCGTTGTGAGATTCTCAGTCAATTAAATAATGAAGGGATGTCTTATTCTTCCCCTCACATCGCAGTCACTGCAGATAGGGGCTTGCGCGCCAGCTAAATGAAAGGAGGGAGCGTGAGCTGTCCCATTGCCTTTCCACTCGTGCTAGAGAGATTCTACGAAAAACGCCTTCTTATGCTAGACAAACTGAAGTAATCAAATTCTGTACACTGCTACACTGCTCTCGGTAATGATTGCGCCTCAGCTGAGAAACCAAAGCAGGTGGAGGACTCATACCCAGCAATACTGGACAGAAGCAGTTTTGAGCGGGAGTCCTCTTATTAGCGCAATTTTTTTCAAATGCTGCAAAATTTCACTATAACAATCAATATATCCCCAGATCAGCGGACGGCATGTTTTCAATTTTTTTTTCTATTAACATTTCAGCTATCGTCAAAAGCGTCCCTCATTGGTTTTCTACTGGAGACTTAACTCTTCAATGCGATCAATGGAAACATTTAAAGAAAGATTTTCTGCGTATCAGAAGAATTGTACATTACCTTTGATATTTCCGTAAAAGCATCTTACAATTTTTCAATATTCAAAATTTTTTTGCGAAATGGTTGGACATGACAGACATACCTGTATACTCACGAAGTGCCCGAAAAAAATACAGACTACCCCGTTGGGAAAGATAACGGCAGTGCTGCTAAATTTTGCGCCACACATTGCTACATAAAAACAGTAATATTTTATGATAGACTAACTAGAGAGCTGGGCGTAACTATGTAGGCTAGTCCTCTTTCACTGCAATTGTCACGCTCAAAAGGCTAGTTGTTCTTAGCCATCTAATGGCATTAAGACTACATCTAGGTCTGTAGGAAAGAAGGCATCATGCAGGCAAGGAAATCATGGCCACCATCACTATTTCTGCTAGAGCAGACCTTCTATTTGTTCGCTCAGCACTTAAAACATTGCTCTCAGTGCCTCCTGTTAGGTGGAAGCAAGAGCAATGTCGTTGCTCACGTGCATTGGTCAACTGACCCTACACGGACTAACATTGTCAGTCGGAAATAAACGGTAGCAGAAAATTAAGAATTACACTCGAATAGAATTCAGTCACTGCACTATGAGGCTGAGTGAAGTAAGAAGTTTTACGGTAGGAATTCATTGTCATGTACTTGGTAACTGCACGCATTTAAGCGCGCAGTAAAGGTGCTGAAGACAGCAGACGACTATGAAATCGCACACAACTTTGGAAGCAAACACTTTGCAGGAATTATAAAGCAACAGCAGGATAATTCCAAGTTTAATTTCTGCCTGCGGCACGATAAATAATCTAATTTACTGCTGTCAAGAAGTATAACGAGCCATTTGTTGCCGATTGGCACACCAACGAAAAGCAATCATAGTTTGGAAGTTACACACAGCGTCGTCAACCGGTTTTGAAACCGTGCAACTCGCTATAAATCACGCCCACAACAATCGAAAGTGCCCCCTTGACGTAAAGGAAATATACTGATTGGCTAAATCTATATTGTCTCCACAGCAGCTGCTGTAACTTCTGGTAATAAATTTGAAAAAATGGTAAACACAACTGCGGCCATCGTAGGTTTTTCTCTAGTATACAAGCACTGAACTTTATTTTAACCCATATTAGGTTCGCTGCCTTCCAAAGGTCTCTCCTAATGATGTCTAGGTGCCGGTGTCTTCTGCAAGGAGCGGCCACTGTACTCCATCAAACTTCCGAAGCCTCTCACTGCATTTAGGTCTCTTGCGCCTCTAATGACACAAATGAAGAAATCACTCGATGTATAGAATGTCTCAAACTGCAGTGGACGCGTGTATTGATGTTTAAAGCGAGAGCTTTACGACGAAGAGGAGACAATAGCGAAAGACTTCGAGAAACTCCGTGACTTGCTTTTCACTAATGGTTATTGCCTCCGACAGCACGAGCTGTTCCATGCCTACAAAACGGAGGAGCCTTTATTGTATGCCACGCCTGACTCGTAGTTACAGCCGCAGCATCGCAGCATCGCATCGGTTTCGCAGCATCGCGCGGATGAAGAGTTAGGCGGGTTACAGCAGACATGGATAATTTCGACGCCCTGTCACCCTGGCGTGGTTGCTAGCATGTTAAAGAACTGAGTTCGCAAAGATCTTTGAGAACGCGCTAAGAAGTAATCAGGCGATATTATTCCTTCGCAACCTTTCGTATGCGCAAAAATAAACTGCGCAACAAGTAGCATGTTGAAAATAACCAATGGGATGTTTTAACTTGCGATGTACACCATATCAGCTTCGAAATTCAGCCCTAAAATCTATAAAGAAGTGAACACTTGATTTTCCCTTATTAGGGAACAACGCATCGGTTCAAAAAATCGCCCTGTGTGCAAGAGTAGTTAATCGACCTAGAACTTTTGGCAGGGGAGTGAACCTTCGTATACCTCCCAGCGGCCACGAATTACAGACCGTAGCGCCCATTCCTCCTTCAGTTACGTTCACAACGACTGGCGGCACAGTTATGGCGTATTATCTCCATGACAATGGACGACTGAAACAGGCGGGCGTAGAGGCGGTTCGCATGGCATCTGCTTCACGCCCGGGCTGGTCCAAAATCGGGTCTGCTAGGGGAAGCGCGCGGATATATCGTTGTCCACCTGCTCTGCGCGTGGGCGGCGCGCCACCCTTTATTTGGGTTTTCGTACACCATTTGTTTGCTGTTGTGGCAGGTTAAAATTGGTTGCGCTGCTGGTCAGGAATGGTAAGCACAGCGCTAGGCCGTGTACGGAGAACACACTGCATATTTTCGAACGTTTTATTGACAGATATATCCTTCACGTTAATTTCAGTTCAGAGGTCATACTTCTCGAAATACACTCTATGTCTATGTAACAGCATTCTGTACACTACATATAATGTGTCTCGATGCAACGGAAGTGTTAAGTTTCTCTCAAATGGCGCAGCTGACATGTTCAGAACAACACTACGCGCATCATTCATGCAATATATGTGCGATCGTTCCCTGCATACTGTTCACTCAATACAGAAGGTTTTGTTTGGTTTATGGTGTTTAACGTCCCAAAGCGACTCAGGCTATGAGAGAAGCCCTAGTGAAGGGCTCCGGAAATTTCTGCCACCTGGAGTTCTTCAACGTACAGTGACAGTACATGGTCCTCTGGATTTTCGAAATCATTGAAATGGGACCGCTATGGCCGTAATTGAATCCGCGACTTTCGGGTCAGCAGCCGAGCTCCACAACCACTGAGCCACCGCGGCGGCCCGTAATAGAGGAGGATCTTTCTGTGCGCAGAGAGTGCAGGTAATTTCATGCGATGGACGATGTACCTTACAATTCTAAATAATAGCGAAAGAAATTGTTCAGTATTTATTTAAACGCGTGAAAGCAAACCTTCACTAACCATGCTATATGTGACACCAATAAAATTCAGTTAACATACTCCTGCATAATCATTACCAGGATGTGCCGACTCTTCTGTGGACCAAACACTATGACTGCTTTCCTAACAGCTGTGACTAAATCATAGTTCCTGATATGCGGCACCGAAATGAGCGGTGAGGCAGCGGTGTCTGTCGCACCCGTGCGGGTCTCGCTGCACACCTCGCAATTTCGAAGCTGCGAGCACAAAATCAAACGCCGCCGTAGTTTTCGAAGCAACCGACATCGATAACAAATGAACCCGACGCCAAAGTGCCTTCGAATCGCGCCGTAAAGTGGGCGACCACGCCCGAGATAATGCGACTGATTGAGTTCTCGAAACACGCAGAGTATGCGCAACGGTTGCAACGGCCGCGCCGGTCAGATATTCAAAAGGAACAAAGAGAGAGAGAGACCTTTTGTCTTTCCAGAACCTGCTTGCGGTTAAATCTTCTCCTTTAATACGCACATTAGAGCCGTTTGCTGCTTCAGTTGCGTTAACAGCGTTAGGCGGACCAGTTACGAATTCAGTCGAAGTTTCTCTAATTAGCCGGAACGGAAGTTGCTCGAGCTTTCCTCCCCCTATTTTATGTGAAGCATACTAGCCGCACAACCGAGCTCTTCCTTGCTGCGCCGCGCACGGCCGCGTAGCTACCACTTGACCTACATCGGCGCACCACGTGATATGACGTCACAACAGCTGTGAAAGCTGGGGCTCAACTCGTGCGCTCGCTTGCGGACGCGCAGCCTCCACCGGCGGCCTAACTCCCGCTCCTTCCGCTAGGGGCGCAGACGTCACAACAACTGTGAAAGCTGGGGCTCAACTCGTGCGCTCGCTTGCGGACGCCCAGCCTCCGCCGGCGGTATGCTTCGCAACCTAGGCTTAACCATAAGCTAAACCAGGCCATTTTTTTGGTTTGGTATCCAGGTAAAGCACAAATTATTTTACAAACTTTTGGCCTACGATGGTCACAATATGTAGACCTCGTATCGTACAGTGGTGAGCAGCCTTGTCTAGAGCGCTCGGGCGGTGCACTTCCTTGCAAACAAATCCAGATTTTGTGGCAGCCTCTAGGGTTCAGCTGCAACGCTTGCACGGAAGTAGCGCCAGATAGCCTCGTAAACAAAGTAGGCACGAAAACTTTGCCCTGTAATGAGGGGCTGCTCTCTATTTTCGGTTTTTGTTACCAAGTGCGCACTGCTCAAGCGCTCTAAACAAGGCTGCTCACCACTGTACATGCAAAACAGTAGGTTTTAAGCTAGGTCTCAGTGGCAAATCTGAAGAGAGTACAGGCACATAATTTTGGTGGGATGTTTTCTTGTTTGAAAAGATGCGCAAGATATTATTATGCATCGATCACTTCGTGGTATTCATCTAGTGTCAGTAAATGGGATATAATCGAAGTTTTCGGCTTCAAAAGATTGGTGACGTCAAGGTTTCTGACATAAAATGATCGAACTTGCTACTTGGGGTCCGCTGTAGTAGCAGACAATTAGCAAAGTTTTTAATATAGGCGAAAAGCTGACCAGCATCCAGTTGCTACTGCGCAACGCTAAATTCACCGACAGCAATTTGCAGTGGTCAATGCGCTGGCCGACACGTCACGGAGTGATGCCTTCCGCGTGCAGAGCCACGTACTATTGCTTGCGACATTCGCGCTGCTCCGAACAGGGGCGCCTCTCCCCTTTCCTCCTCATAAGCCCTTAGCGATATGCCAAAGCCAACGCCAGCGCCGTAGACACTCGGAACCTGACCTTGGCCGCTGTCGCTCTAAAAAGTCAGCAAAATTCCTGCAGGTACTAAGCGCTGACTACGGCTCGTCAGATATTAGCTCAATTCCTGCCGAGATTTCGTCCAGAACTTCAGTTGGTAGATCCTAGCCGCTCGCGCGCTAAGAACCTTACACAACAGTGAGAAAGTTCAATAAGTACTGGGGGCACCGGCACACCTAGATATTACTATGTATGTTTCGCTTAAGTTAATAAAGTAGGTGCAACCCATGGCACCTAGATCAGTGGTATTGTAAAGTAGAGTGCCAACACGCATTCGTAAATGCGTTTCGATAAAAGTGTTTCCATTTTACTGCGGTTGTAACGTTATACCAGTGTACTCCTGGTTATACTCTGCTGTTCTCTCAATGAACTCGTGAGTTCAGTTCCTGAACGTAGCCTGTGGTGCGACAAACTCGGCGCGCATCGCAAAAAAAGGCCGCTCAGGTGAGTGGCTCTAGGGGCCGATAAACGCACCCAGCGTTCGCAGGAGGCACCAGTCGCAGCACTCACATCTGCCCTCGAACCATGGCACCCGCGAGTTGCAGGTGACGGTATCCTGCGCTTCGCACAGGGGCTCCAGTTCGCAGATGGATGAGCCGAGACATGTGTCGAACTTCCCTGCGAGTGCGAGAAACAGCATGCCGGTGGCCAGCATTCACGGACCATCGATACATTCCTTTTCTTTCAATCTGGTTAGTTCTAGTTACATCAAAACGCATCATAAAATTTCAAGGTGCCGGTCTCATGAGGCGCTGTCTCCTTCCGTTCCTGAATAGGTTGAGAACCATGGATCCGGCGAAAGTAGGTTGTATGTAAAAGAACTTCCTCGGATGTTCTGTGATCGACACACTTTAGGAGCCGGATAGGCTGGAAATAACAAAATATATTTATCGTGCGCTCATATAAAGTCCGACCGATACGGTAGCTTAGCGGCTTTGGCAGTCGCCACCTGAATCCTATAGGTTGCTGGATTGAGTCCCAGCCTGGACGCTGCACTGCGATAGAGGAGACAGACAAACACACCCGCGCACTGTGCGATGTCAGAGCAAGAGAGACAACTTCAAGCGGTCGAAATTAACCCGAATCCCTCTAGTACGGCGTCCTTCACAGCTAGTGTGCAGCTTATGGACCTACCCTCTTAACCTACCCTCTTCCTTGTCATGCGAAGCACTGAATGATGGTTATTTTAGGCATGCCTTTGTACCAGAAAGAATGTAAACAGAATTCATGTTTTTGAACTATGTGCAATTTCAGTCACGAATATAATTTAAATTTTACGCGACCTGAGATTAAACTTCCAAAAGAGATGAATTTAAGCCAACCACACTTCTCGCAAAAAAAAAAAGAAAAATATCAGCGTCCGCTCTCAGTTGAAGGGAGCACTGTCTGAATCGCCAGAAGTCGAGGTGGCGGCATTTGTAAGTGTCAAATGCTTTCAGCTCCCATTCTCGGCAAGTTCAGGCGAACAATGACCAGGAACTGCAGAACATGATTCCGTATGTTTCCGAAATATTCCGAAATTTTCCGTTCGTATAAGGCATACGACTAAAGCAGAACCCTTCTGCACGAGCCCTTAGCCCGGGTGGATTTGGAACAATCGCCGGCGCAGGGAAGCTTCTTTTCTGGACACTTTCGTCCACTCCGCCATAGCCATATACCCTCCGGCGCTACGGGTTCCAATTGTCGCCGCTCTCGCCAAATGTCCCGAATAGTCTCCTTCATCATGTTTCAGCCGTTCGTACTGCGCTTCCAAATGTTCTGTAGCATTTATTCTGCAGACCCCGTGGACGTACAACTTAACGGGTGAATGAGACAAGAGCTACAAAGACTCGATTTGTCCCCAACGAAGCTTGTGTGTAACCGCACGCAGAGATGGGCAGACGGCTGCTAAGGAGGCCGCAAGCGCCACTAAGCCCGATGTAGATCGCGCGAGCACTATGGCGCGTCAAACTGCAAAAGCATTTGAAGTAAGAGACGCCCCTAAACACGCAGCTGCACGTAATACCCAAAACCTGAGAGCGGAGCCGAGTGGCTAATGACGGAAGGTTGTCAAGCACCGGAAGCGCCAGGGTGATCATGCCCGCCACATTGGACTCGTAATAGAAGCGGGCACGGGCAGCGACCCATGGAGCAGCCAAAGAACCAGGTGAACAGCCGAAAGCGGCCATCACTATGTGTGAGGCGCCCTAGAATGCGCGCTACTCGCATTCTGCATGAGATTTCATGCTTCCACCTACCCCCAACGACTAGACAGAACGGTCAGGGTTCGGGGTAGTGGGTAGCCACCATGAAGATCCATTGCGCGCAAAATTCAAGGGACACAACACGAGTGCTAATGCTCGTGTTGTGTCCCTTGAATTTTGCGCGCAATGGATCCTAATGTTGACTAGACAGACTGCAATTCTTTTTATGGAGTCGTTCTCTGCTGCGTTTAGTCGTGAAATACGCATCTATCTGTCCGCTTTGGGATTCAGGCCAGTTATTTCCATCTCATCCAATTCTTCTACCATGACGAGAGTAGCCACACTTCCCAAATTCCGTCCACGTCCTCATTAGTGCTATTGCAGTAGCTGTACAAACCATTATGCAGATATCTTTTTCTATGTATATTTATCCTGTCCAAATTTTGTGGCCATTGCGATCGCGTGAGTACCTCAACGCGCTCGAATTGCCATATACGAGATAATTGTGCTTATCTGCAGACCGAGTGCGTGCAAGCACAAAATATTTGTAAGCACAAGCGGAGCTAAGAACATTTCAAGGGCTATGTGGTTCACGTTATTTTGTAATAAGTGAGCGCTCAGTTTACAAGGACAGAATAGAGCTTTCTCAGTTTTCGGCAATTAAGTGCACATTTAATTGAAACGAGTACAAGCCGTCGGAGCCTGAGAGTATATGAAGAAGCTACAAGGGTTGTCAGAAGTAATTTATCCAGTGTGTCTTCGCTGTCAGCGGAGTTAGCTAAGCCTTATTGCGTCTGCTCTCATCTTTCATGCATGGCGTTACACTTTCCCGAGCACAGTGAATTCGTCCGTTCTGTGGAAGCGATGACTTCGCGCACGTTTTGGTGAGCCCTTACGTAATCCAAGTCACAAGGCCGCGCAGCGTCCAGATCTCCCATCTGGGGCAAAAAATTAAGGGGGGCGCTTTGTTGACCTAAAGCGCGGAGAGGCGAAAGCCTTGAGCGCGGTGTTGCTGCTGGTGTCAGTGATGTGCGGTTACCATGTTAAGCTTAGCCTCTGAGTGTGGAACGCGATAGCGTCTTGCAACGCTGCCAGGGAGTCCACAGAACGCCATCGCCTGTACGGCTCTACGTCTTCCTCGTCGGTAAATTAGTTTTTGAGGAAAGGAAATGTATCTGTCTCGCATATCTCGGTGGACACCTGAACCTCGCCTTAAAGGCCTGCTTGACCGAAATTTTTCAAACCGTAAAAAGGTTGTTTTTTATAGTATACCCCCGTATTATGCTACCGACAAAACATTACGTTCCAGTTTCAAGCAGTTAAGGTGCCAACGGCACGCAAAAATCAGTTTTCAATGCCGAAACTGGAAAAACGGGCGCCATTCCCGCGCGCCGGAAGTGACGCATGTTTGAGACTGAAGTCCGGACAGGTTCGGAGCATCTGCTCGTTGCGGCTCGTGCAAAGCGCTGTTACTGGTAGTGCATGCAGCACTTTGCGCAATAAATACTGGTTATATATAAAAACACACGTCTCAAAACGGATGAAATGCCCTAGAAAAAGTATGAAACGTGTTTTATTTCCTGTAGCTGACCAGAAAACTCCTCGCTCAACCTCAGCGAAGATGATCGCGCCGCAATGTTAGTGAGCGTTGTTTCCCTGGCAGTATTCGATTATATCTTGTGCAAAGTTCGGACATAGCGGAGGAAGGAAACATATTCAAATGGAGGCCAAGTAGAAATGCTTGCATTATCAGGTCGGCTTTTTTGAGCGGGCACGCGCGTGCCAACAGCACATGTGCGCTTTGCTGTGCGTGCAATATGGTTGTTGTCTTGATTAAAAAAAATGACCTCCCTTCTCCTTTTTCTTCTCATTTTCCTCCCCCGTCGAAAGGTATTTCTGCCTGTGCATAGGAATTTGAAACAGGTGCTGTGAACGCGAGGTAAATCTATAAAAACAGCTAGATGTCTGAACAGGGAGCTCAAGAGAATTAAGTGATGCGTTAAGCAAAAGAATATGCCGAAAGCAAAATTTGTCTAAATAAATATATATTTTTCTCTTCGAGGACCGTGTTATCAATGCGGTGCCGATGGTGGGCTGGTTCATCTTTGCGCGCCTCGGTCGGGCAAGCCACTTCCCGTTGCAAAATACATGCTGGTTAAAAGGAAAAATAACTTATGCGCTGCGTTAATTGCTGTATTTGACTAGAATCTCTTGAAGCCCGCGGACTGCAGAGACGGAAAAGTTGTTCTAATCTTTTCAAACCACGCAGCTGGACAGAACCGCAGGTTTCCGGACCCCAGACAACCGTATACGCCTACCACGCAGATTGCCGGTAGGCATGTGTATCTGAATCGACTAAGTAATAATGCAGAACATATAATCAAAATTACGTGTTGTCTTGCTTTGAAAATATTATCATTCAAATAACATGCGTTCTGGTCACTGAAGTCCTTCAGACGCGCCTCGAATGGTCATGCTAATTCCTGTAATCGATCAAGTGTAATCTACCTCAAGTGTAATAGACCTCAAAGGCAGTGAGTCCCGTTTTCAGTAACGCTCATGTGGCCTTCCAGGATTGTCAGCCAGGCCTACGAATCTTCGAGGCGGCAGATACATTCGGTGCATGACGGCATTATTGCGCACTGGACAGAGCTGCGCGTCCCTGCATCAACGCGTGCATGTTGATTCCTTTTCAGACGAAGCAGACCTCTCCTTAGACTTCTGTCTGGTGTAAACAACGTGACGTCAAAAGGGCGTTCATCGATGAGCAAAGCCGTCCACTTCAGGTTCTGAACCGGCTAAGCTAGCTTGTGACGAGCAGTCCCCCGTCCTCTTTATTCTCCTCATTAGAGACGCCTCCAAGCCTTTCTTCTCCCAATTATAACCCTCTCGCTTCATGGCACGCTTTGCCGATCGGGCCAGAAACACGTGCGTGCTCTGATGCATGACGTAGACCGAGAGAGGTCTGTTGACAAATCTCAACCCACAAAAGGGGTTAGCGCGAGGCAGAAGCGTCAGTCACCTACCATTGTCGTTTTTGAAGAACAGAGGGGAATTCACGTTAAAACCTGAGCTCCAGACAGTTGACATCAGCTTTCGAGATAGGGTGTTAAGGGCAGTGGCCGAGAGGTTTACATAGTGCTTTCCGCATTCCTCGTATTCCTTTCCGCGGCCACGCACTTCGTCGACATGATGCCAGCAGTTAATTTTTCTCGGACACCATAGAGCTACGCGGTGAAAAGAGCCAGAAACGCGCCAGAAGAAGGGCTTACGAGGGGCGCTAACTCACTTCAGAACGCCCGAGTGGCGAGCCGGCGATGCCGGTGTCTCAATGGTGCGTCATTTCCGGTCATGTTTGTTAGTTGTCTAGCTCACCGCCAGTGGGCTGCGTCGTCTGCTAGACAGGTTTTTGAACGCTTCTAACTAAAATACTAGACGCTTCACAGACCTAATATTAACTATAAATATCGTTAATAACATACACACTATAACGAGCGCAAAATTAGCCGAAGTATACTTTCGGTCAAGTAGGCCTTTAAGGGAAGGGAGGAAGATGGGAGTGAACGTCGACACCGTATTCACTAGACGCGCCTTTGTTCATTCCAAACCATCGAGCTGGCGTGGCGGAATGGTTACCGGGCTCGTTTCGCACTCCGGATACCCTGGTTCGATTCCAAAACTCGACCAAATTCCTTCTCGGTTTTATTTGTTTATCTGGTCTGAGTAGAAAGCTTAATTAGGCTAATTCGTAAATTAAGCAATGAACTAGTTGGATCATCACTATACGATCCCTTTAATTGGTTGCATGGTTACTAGCCAAAGTACAATTGGCCCCGTTTGAAATTCGCGCACTCTGACGTCACGACCATTTCGACCAATTGAAAAGCGTGACATTTCTGTCGATAAGTTCTGCTTACAACGATGAGGCATTAAAGGCTTCAGCCGACAACGCCCTGGCTCCAGGGCGTTGTCGGATACAGGGCCCCTTGGCAATTTACTTGCCTCCGAAGGAAATCCGCTCAGCCCACACTGTTGCTCGTTCGACACACCGGCTTTCAGTGAATTATGATCAACAGTATAGATACTGACGCTAACTAGGGACAGATGAACAAGCGGCTACAAGTGTGATCGAGCGGGTGCCTCTTCAGTGAATGACAAATAGCCGCCGCCGAATCTGGAGGGTTCGCTGGCATGTTTTGTTCAGCACTGGACCAGAGCGGGCATGATAGGCGCTCCAAATGGCATAGTGAAGATGGTTCAGTGATTGCCTAACAAGCAGACATCGCAACCAAATCCACTCTTAGGTCAAGCGGCAAACGCTGCGCGAAAATATCGGAGGTTTGAAAGCTATATGAGCGTTTTTGTAGAGTGCTTCCTTTCTTATACCGTCGTTGGTTCTCGCACTGATTGTACTCTCAAATTTAAATTTGAACAAGTTAGCTCAACTTCCGACCCTACTTCAATAGGAGAGGTCTTGGTCTGCTGGCATAGCCTCTGCCCTCCTCTGTACCCCAGTGCGTTTTTGACGCTCTACTGCGTAGAAACATAGGAGCATTTATGTGGCCAATTTTCAGCAAAGGAGATAAAGCGTGCTCTGATCTATCCCTCGATCAACGTTGTCATCTTTCTGCAGGGTATACAATGGCAAAAAAACGTCAAGTAACCTAAGCCAAAAGTTTTTCTGCACACTTTCTCGCTGATTACGAGACTATTTTCAGATAGCGTGATGTAAAACTTAATATGATTGATGATTTTCATTAAGCACACGACTAGTTTAATGAATTAATAGCTTAAACTAGCGAGTGCCAGGCAGACTATCGCTGAAGGCTAAATAAGTAATGGGGTGTGGTGAAGCATGGTACGAGGAGTGGATCCTTGCAATTTTTTCATATGAACGCACGAGTGTCGACCGCCGAGTCGATAATCACCATATGACTCAGCACAGCTGCGAAAAGTGCGAGAATACGCGCGTGCATGAAAAGTGAAGTGTCTGGTGGAAGTGTCTTCAGCTAGGCTGTTCCCGATAACAGACCCAAACCCGCTTGCGTAAAATGTGCGCACAGCTGACAGCAGAAATTCTGCTCGTGTTGCGGTAAGCATTAGCGCTGACGCTGTCGCTACGAGCGGTGAGTCCCCCAATAACGTTGTCTTGCTAAAGAAAGCAGTTTAGGATATCACGGTTGCCGCAGCACAAGAACGCTTATTCCGGCGGATGCCGTGATGACTGTGTATACGTCAGATAATTAAGTCTAAACATTTTGCAAGTTGTTCGTTGCTCCCCATTACTCAAGCTTGCGATACCATGGAAGTAAAGGAAAGAGTGCGCAAAAACGGAACATGCATGAAGTGGAACAATAAGTACGCAAGAAATACAGCTTCCGTGCCTCCTGCACTACTGTGGAGCTACGGCAGCGCCTCACCTTTAAGGTAACTCTCACCCCAGGCTGTGACGTCACCGCAGACTCGCGTGCCCTTTTCTTCTTTCATGGGAAAGAAGTAGAAGTAGATGACGACGATAGCAAAGACGGCAACGGAGCAGCTGAGGCACACTGTGATGAGCAGGCACCTGCACTGGGAGGAGAGGGGCAGCAGAGCAGCCAAGTGGAGCCATCCCTTCACTCATTTCGTGAGACGGACGCTTGCACGAAACGCAAGGAAAGTTCGACACAAGCAGCTGTGTTCCTGTGCACAAACGTCATTGTTGCACTCGATTATTTATGGCAACTACGTAGGATCTAATACAATATGACCAATTTTAACATGCCTGGCGAGTTGTGTTGGGTAAGCTACGCTGAGAACCAGAGATGTGTCAAGTTGGACCTTGATGGAATTACAGTGCATCACCCTCCCTCATCCTCCGACTCCCTGTCTAGACAAGATCCGCGTATGGTGCTTACCACGAGTCTATGGATGGCCGCCACGCTACAGCCTCAACGGGTGCGACACCTCCAGGAGGACTGCGATTCCCACAATGTTCGCAGGGCAAGACGGCATGAAAAAAAAAACACGACGCAGTACGGCCCACGCGACTACTGCTGGTGAAAAAACAGTGTTGGAAAAGAACGGAACCCGATAGGGCACCCCATGCTCAAAAGCCTGCATTGAGGACGTAATTCCGGAACGAATTTTACTCGGTGCTTGAAAATGGTGGAAAACCGGCAGGAAGTAATCAGAACATGCAGCTCCATTACGATGCCTGAAGCCTCATTCACGCTGTTATGTGTGGGCATGCATAAGTGAAAAATGCAAGAGCAAATCTTGCGTCTTCAGTGCTTTCTTCGTTTCGTGAGACTGAAGAAAGTTCCTGTGCCAGTTTGCATCATGTGGGAGCCGAGCGTAGTCAGCGAAACTGTCAGGTTGGGAAATTCATAATGTAAGTATAGAGATTAATGAGCACTAAAGCCAACACAGGGCTTCTGGCGACAGGGCTTTTCTTCACTGAATGAAAGTTTTGCGCAATGGAAGAATTTTTTTTTTCGGGAAAAATATGCTTCAGGCACAAAGTCGGGCCAGTCGGACAATATGCACATGTAGCGGACCTCAGATGGCATACTGAGAGCGCCATAGGTGCCTTTTCGAGGGTACGCACAGCTTTTAATTCTGCTGTCTGCGAACAAGAGGGAGTGAGCTGGTGACAGTTTCCATGAAGCGGATGAGCTGTTGGGATTTTATTTCCCTACTGCTTTATGACCCACAGAGCGGCAAGTGTTGTGTCTGCTGAATTCCCCTTCTTAAGTAGGTGCTTAGGGCAAGAATGTTACAAGCGGAGGAAACATTTGTTCAAGAAAACGCTCACCAGGAGGTTAGTGGAGGATTGAAATGGAAAAAAAATATCAAGTACTTTACATTCGCATGCAAAGATTTCAGCCGGAACGTGGCTCAAAGAACACACTTAGTGACTTTATACTGGACTCGGAATGAGGCACACTTACGTCGAACGCACGTTCCCTTCTCGGACTAGCAGCGACAGGCGGTTCAGGGGGCTCGTCTTCAATCCGGGTGGAGAACGCTGGGCTCTCTGTGTTCATAGTGTGACGAAAGGCAAGCAGAGGACGCAGTGGGCGCAGGAGCCACCTTGCTTTACAAGAAAGGGAGAGAAAAGTGTATGAGAATGCTGCCTCAACCATTTGGAACTGCGATCATCAGTTAAGCAACAGCCATTGCTTGCGGCACATTAAGACCACCTTCCTTATAGTGGAAAATGTAAGTACATATCACTTTCTTAGTATGCTTGCGTGCAGCAGTTTGTCCGGCGCCGCAGGATTCCTGAAGAAAATACACCTATGCGCCAATTATTGCTCCAGTTATGCGGCTGTACCAAGATTCCTCTATCCGTCCTTTTTGTTGTTGTTGTTGTTGTTGACCTCTGTAGTCATGGCAGATACTCACGCGGGGGGACTGGCAAGAAGGGTTGCTGGTGAATGCCAAACAAAATCACATAGGCGATTGCGAAGAAAAGCGGGTCGTCAGGCAGGAATGTAGAATTGCGAAATAATTGCATACCAGAAAAGAATTAAGAAAAAAATGTAAACAGCTTGGAGAAAAATAGACTTTTAGGCCTATGGAAGAATTTTAAAAACAGTTAACAGGCGAAACTTCCAATCCAATAGTGTAGTCGTGAAGGTATCTACAAACCCCATTTCAAGCGAATGCCTTGGCGCTCGCATCCAACTAAAGTGGTGGGCGTGGCGCAGGGAAGTCCAGATAAGTCTTTCTCTGCTGTGCGAACTGCCGGCATAAAAGTAGAAAATGTTCAATGGATCCAATTTCCCCGCACGTGTCAGAAAGGTTTTTCGTGCTTAACCCGCATTTGCATAAATACAAATTTAGGCACGGGATTCTGCAACGCAGAAGCATCACTGTCACCTCCACAACGTTGATATACTGGTCCGGACATTCCAAAGGTACGTTAAGGGATGAAAATCCGTGGTACTGTGGTACTAATCAAATGATCGCGGAAGCTGGCTTAGGTATGCTGGAACCGCTGTAAACGGGAACTTTCCATCAGAATGAGGTAAGGGATGGGATATATTACGAGGCTCAGAACCGACCGTGCCAAGAAATCAGCTACCTCGTTAAAATAAGCATCAGAATGAGCAGGCACCAAGTCAAAGCGGACTTCTCTCGCACTGCGTGAAAAAAAAACAACAAAGGGAACGATTCAGAAGAGCTTTCCTTACGTAGCGCTTGCGTTCTTCTTCTTCTTTACCTCAGTAAACACAGCTCATGTTGTTGTTGTTGTTGTAGCCTACGACAGAATGGCACATACCCACTTTGGGGGATCGGCCAAGAATCGGGTGGAAAAGGTTGGTATTCACCGTACACAGCTCATACCCACACGGGAGGATTCGCTTCTTCTTTGACACGTTCTTTTCTTAAGGCATGTGATGTATTTGCAGAACATAGCGTTTCTAGAAAAATGCTCTGTGAATGGAAAATCCTAAGCATCAATTTCTTGAACTCAAAGCAACGTGACATTAAAGAAAATAGACGTGGGATTGATTGACGTGGGAGACAGGAAAAAGTGGAAATAATGACGTTACGAATAAAACTGCGAGACGAGAGAGGTTTACGCGCTAAAGAGGAATAAGAAAAACGCGGATTCAGCAAGGCTCGAAATACCGTGTTGCCTATGCTGCCTGAGAAGTACAGCGCCATGGTTCGTTCTGGTTAAGAACTTCGTTCACCGCTGGTCTCTCGCTCGGTTATTATAGTGCTTCTCCCATCTTATTTACGATAAGAAAGATATTGTGGAGACCATATCGTCTCCTTTGACATTGTGTTCAGATCGTCTACCCGTGCTGTTGTACTGGAGGTGTCCGTATGCAGGGTTTTTCAGCTAAGTAGGGCCAAGGTTACCAGCAGACAATGTGCTTCACAAAATATTGACTACTTGATGTTGTAAGCAGTCATCGTTAGCATGTTAGCAGCCCTCGTTGAAATGCACCGAATTTTCTAACTATCACCCATAAATTGCCTAGCCTTTGAGTAGGAAAGTTTAGTGGGAAGTGTTCGGTATAGAAGTTGACAAATGCGAATTTTTCTTGTTGTCTTGTAACTTATGTGTGGTTTGTTTCTATGAGCTTTGATATTTAAATTTAAGAAATGGCACTTGAGTATACCTTCTGCGGCGCGATGTAATTGGAGGCGGTAGGCTCCGGGATGAGCGTGGCCACATGATTTCGTTTTGTGAGTGGTGCAGTCATAGAGGTAGATAAATATTAGCTTCATTTCTGTTGAGGTGGGACAAGTGTGACCTAGCCATAAATTCCTAGCGGGCTCTGTATCTTTGGATTAACTACCAATTTTCTTCCCATTCCTAAACTACTCTCAATACCTTCTCCATCAATCATCTAGTCGTATCTTAATTGTTTCTACCTTTCGAAAATAGAGCACATCCTGGCCATTCATAAAACGTCGTGCTTTGCGAATTCCTGCGCCGGTATCGGGCACTGAGGGTTGGATGGACTTACACTGGATTAAAATATGTTAGATTGTTCCCTGTCTTGCATGCAGCAAGAGCAAACGTCATCTGCGGTGTCAAGCTCAAAACATGAGAGATTTAATGAGAAAAGGAACAGCGTACATAAATGCGCCAATTCTTAACGGTTCTATGACGAAATTGATTACATGGCGCTTTTGAACACAGAAGGCAGCAGTTCAAATAGCTCGGATAAAAACAAATGATATCTTTGCTTTCAATGTGAGAGCGTCGGAAGGTCCCGTCAATCAGGAAAATCCTGATTGGTCGAGAGAGCGGTGACGTAAAAAAGAAAGTTCGCTGAAAAGAAAAAAAAAGTGGTTAAGGTGAATTTCACCGCTCTCCTTTTAGCAGAGACCCGGGCACTCTACCTCTACACTGCTGAGAATGGTTCATTAAGAGCAGCCTTGTACGAGTACCTCACACCGCACAGTAGCGGAATTGTATTACGCGAAAACTTGACTAATTAACGCCACTAATTGTCACCACTAGGATATGCCAACAATTAGCATCATCTACAAATAAACTAGAGAGTAAGCAAAGTTAAATAAAAAGAAACTGAGTGTGTGAAAGTCCGCATATATGGCCAAGTCGGCAGAACCTAAGAAAAAGATGAGAACATACGCGAGAGGGATCTTAAAGGGACAGTGAGGAGAGCTCTATTAACATTTTTTATAGCAAAATCTGATAGTTCAGCATTTCATGGCTTTGTTGCCACTTGGCTGGCAGCGAAAGATGCATTTATTTCTAAGAAATTTGGATTCGAAGTAGCGGCGCGAAAAAGTTTTTCGCGCCGCTCTGATCCAAACTCTAGACTCTCTTTTGATGACATAGCACTATGTCACGTGACACATGACGTAAAACATGACGTCGCTTCGTTTACGTTTACACCAGCGTTTTGCCAGCGTTACAATGGATCCCGTTCCCGAAGCCGTCAGCGGCCTGCACTTAAGCGACCTCAGCCCCACAGAGCGTGCGGTGCTTTTGAGGGCTGAAGCGGCTGATGTGGCCGGATATCAAGGATTGGATGCCCAAGCGCCGAGTAGCCGGCATTGTCGGCAGCAAGTGCGGGAGCAGTCATCGCCGAGCCACCGTCACGACTGATGAGTAGAGACCGGTACGTGCGAAATTCTGTTATAATAGTCCTTGTAGATCGTAATGCAGCCCAGCGTCGTCGTAAGTTCACTACGCGAACACGCCGAGCGGTGCGTTCGCTAACATCGAGGCTCGGGTGCAATATTGATGATGATGATGATGATGATGATGATGATGTCCTCAGGCTTAACGGCACATATCCACGGCGGGGGATTGGCCAGGATTAGCTAGCCAGAGGCGTTTTCCTCTTTCTTCTCCAAAGCATATGACTGCAGGGTGCACGAAACCAACGTTTAAAATCTGCCAGCAGCTATGTCGCCTACCGTCAAGAGGAGCTGTGATAATAAATCCTCTTATTCATTTACCGGCTGAACCCTATGCTCACGAGTGAAATTTGCGTTGGTACTGCAGAAAAGCGTACCCAGTCATCTTTTGCTTTTGCGTTTCTTTCGGTGCAGTTGTGGACAGTGCCAAGCTCTTTCGACCTGTGAGCAGCTCAAGTGTGTGTGCTGCCGTGAGATAGACCGCGTCGTCGCGGCTCAGACGGAGGGCTGCATCACGGACCACCCGGATTTCAGCCTTCTATGCGTCAACATCGCAGTGCTTCGTGTTGCTTCCTTCGAACAATGAGCACAGCGGGAAACTATGGGCGACGATATCCATATGAGGTGCTGTTCCCGTTTGATGGTGCGTTAGGCTGCGCATACAGTACAACTTAGCATTACAGCGTTCAACCACGAATGTTCTTGTTTTACACTAGATCATACTGCAGTTATATATTTATGAGCAAGCGTTTTGTGCTACATGCACTACAAAAGAAGTTAATTTCCGGTGCGCGGCACTACGTATGAATAAGTCTTGCAGCATGTGAGTTTTAGCAAGTATGTGACTTTATTCATCCTTAGGTGCTACTAACATGCATGCACGTGTGTATTGTCATCACAGTGCATGATTCACTTAGTGCATTTGTTGTTTATTCTCAGACGGTACCGATACACAGAACACCGACAGTTTGTTCGGTGGCTATGGCATCGCCTCGGAAAAAAAAAAAAACATCGCTTCATCTTGCTAGCCTGTGTAGTAGCGAACATAGACATCATTCCCAACAGACGCTCCGACAGGGCTTCAATACTCTGAATATTAGGAGGCAAGCACAGCCGATTTCTCAGGTTCTTATAGTGTGGGCTATATTTCGTGCTCCTAAAGGCAAGAGCAGAGAAACGTAGTTCTCCTTACATCTCAAGAGCGCTTCTTATTTGGTGGGTCGGTTGCTGTTCATTGTTACTATTTAAAAGCACCAAAGCAACTACACATTCAACAATGGAGGACAACAGGACAGAGCACCACTCACAGGTGCTTTATTTCACAGAATACACGTGCATGTGTAGCCTCAGTCGTCCGTTGCTCGAAGAACAAATTCATGCATCCATTCATCATCAGCCTGACTACGTCCAGTGCTGGACAAAGGCCTCAGCCTTAATTCTTCAATAAACCTTGGACTGTGACAGCTGCGGCCCCCCATCCCCGCAAACTTCTTAAACTCATCCACCCACCTAACTTTGAGCCGCTCCCTGCTGAACTTGACTTCTCTTGGCATTCAGACCATTACTTTTAAGGACTAACGATTATCTTCTCTTCGCATTACGTGCCGCGGCCTAGCCTATTTCTTCTTGATTTTGACTAGAATGTCATTAATCCACGTTTGTTCTCTAATGCACTCATGTTCATGTTCCTTCAGATTTAATTAGATGCACAGTGTTCGGTTTATCCTATATATGAAAAACCGCATGCGAGGGAATTTCCTATAGTACCCGTGTGGTGCACCTCATAGAAGGTCACGCACGCTTGGTTCCACAGCCCCGTTTTCTTTTTCCTTCTTTTGTGAACCAATGGCAAAGACCTCCGAGCTCCCTACGGGCTGCAAAGACGAGCAATACCCCATGCTTGCTCCTAAAGTTCTTCAAATTGTGGGCCAACTTGTGCATATACAGAACCACCGTCAGTCTCACTTCTTCACGGGGGATACCTGCCCAAGATTTCACTGCTTTTCTCTTCTTGTGCATGAGGCTTTTGGACAACCCCTTTCACAAGTGAATGAGGCAACCCAGCTAAAGCCAGCCTGTCGGATTAGTTTTCAAAGCTCAACTTCATCTTGTGAGTGCATGGCTTCCTGAGCAGAGATGTAAAGAAATCTGAAGGAATCCCTCTTTTTACTAACTGTTATTGTGAGGAGCAAAGTGGCAGAGCCCACTTGTTTGAACACGTAGGGTAACGCCAACACACCCAATTTGTAAAGCACTCAATGTTCAGATCTGAAAACGAAAAAGCTACCCCAGGCAGTTGACATGTAAAATGCTAGCCATGTTATCTACGTACATATGAATAAAACAGTGCCCGCAACTTCTTAAAAACAATCAAAATGTACAGAACTAAAATGAACTGTCTGCAGAGTGAACCTCGAGAGGACGACGAAAGTCGGGGGTTGTTTAGTGGTTGTTAGTGCATTGGCATGACTGTTGGTATGAGAGAGAGAGAGAGAGAGAGAGAGGCTCTTTAATGAAGAGCAGAGAATTTAGCTGGCGTTTAAAAATCGCTGGCATGCTACTCTGCGTAGGAAGGGGAATTTGGGAGATAAAGACAGAAGGAGAGCGGTGTGGAAGAGGTTAAAAAAAACGAAGATAAAATGCGGCCATGAAATGGGTACCAAGGATGCAATGGCGAATATTGATGTAACCTATGGAATGATGGAGTGCATAGTCCGTCAAATGGGGTGACGAAGTTCAGTGCATGAAGAATGCATGAAGGTAACGTGCAAGTGAATTTAAAGCTTGTCGAGATGTCCAATGTCTTTTAAATATGTAAATAGAAAGTTCATTGCAAGTCTCTGCACCGCCGTGTGATCGCACTGTTGTGAGGAGAATATAGTTTCAAGCTGCTAGAATTGCCCATTCGTCTACTTAAATTGTTTGAAAAAGCACTAAAGGCTGTGTGCTTGGTTTGGTTTGGTTTATGGGGTTTTACGTCCCAAAGCGACTGAGGCTATGAGAGACGCCGTAGTGAAGGGCTCCGGAAATTTCGACCACCTGGGGTTCTTTAGCGTGCACTGACATCGCACAGTACACGGGCCTCTGGAATTTCTCCTCCAAAGAAATTCTAGCCGCCGCGGCCGGGATCGAACCCGCGTCTTTTGGGTCAGCAGCCTAAAACCATAACCACTGAGCCACCGCGGCGGTGGCTGTGTGCTTGTTTCTATTATCAGGTTGTATAAGTAGTCAGCACACTTCGGTATAATATCATGCCAGGGCTAACATACAGCCCCCTGTGTTGCTTACATAGCATTTGTCGCCTAGTAAACCAGCTTCAAGAAGTGCTGTGCATGCCCACTGTCACATGTGTCCTTTCCTGGCACAAGTGCAGCCTTAATTTAACACCTTGCCAGCTTTGAATTTTAGTATGCTGGAAAATGTGCAGCTAGTAACAATGATGAGTTCCAAAGATGCTTTAAACAAGACCCTCTGCAGTGCGTCAGGTCACTGCCAAGTTACCGGTATTGTGGCGACGTATAAAATGTTGATTTGCGTCATACTTTACTTTTGACAGAATAAGCAATATAGCTGAGGAATACGCATAAAGACTAACATTCATTAAAAAAAGGTATATTCAGGAATGTTAACGAAGTAAAAAGTAAAAAAATTGGAGGTCGATCTTAAATTTTGTTGCTTCCAAGGCGTTCACTCTAGTAGTTGCTGACAAAATAAGAGTGCTGTGTGTTACCTCAGCAAAAGAAGGATACAGGGTGGATTTTGACATATATTTATTATAAAGGGCCGCTAGGACATAGATTAAGGGAATTACATGTTAATAATAAAAGCAAAATTGCACGACAAGCTTACAGGGTGAAAATTAAAATATGAATGAAAATAGTACATTACTTTACCATACTACAAATCTCGGTTACCATAGAACATCACACAAAAGCCAAAAAGATTAATGAGAAAAACAAATCACGGTCAATGAACAAGGCAAGTCAGTCGTATTTAAAATACTTCATTTTTCGTGGACTGATTTATGGTAGCAAGATATACAAGTGATTTGAATTGGTACATCTTTGCACTGTTTCATGACATGAGATACTGGAGATGAGTTGAAGGCTTTCCAATCCTTTTTCCCCAGCTATTTCAGTGCCGCAGCCACTTCATGGCTTTGCAAAGAAGCGTGCTTTGTGGGCTCCCACGAGGTCTGCCTTTGATGGCCTGGAAACCACAGTTTTTGCTTACGCTGGTCCAACTCTCGGTTAAGTGTGTTCTACGGCATCTCTAAAGCTAGGGTACAAAAATGCAGCTCGATGGCGTTCATTTGTAAGTCCTCTGCATACCCTGCAATAAACAAAAGCATTAGTCTCTCAATGGTTGACTTCACATTCTTTTTTTCCACAATCTCCGGAAACTAGAGCCTGACTAGTTCCATCATGTGGGACCGAAGAAAGCTCGCGAAGGAGTCGTGAATACTGATGTCTTGCTTTGCCAGCAACGTCAATAAAAGGGACTCTTTACCAAATGTTCACCTTTCTGATGATGAAAACAATGATATTGTTTATTTTTTTACATGATGAAGGCTCCTGGTAGATTTATTAAAGATTTTGAACCATCAACGGTTGCTTCCTATGCACTTTTGGACACAACCACCAGCTAGACAAGAATATATATGCAAATCACAGCGACTTCCCAAATGTTGGCGCTGTCTTCTGTGGGGTGACGAATGTGGCAGTGTGCCTGGCTTTTGTGGCCTTTAAATGCCACATGGGTGTGCCATCGCTTGTTCTTGCCTGGTTCCTGTCACCATTCTCATTAAAATGAAGAGCAGCCAGGAATGCGCTAGTAAGGTAAAGAAATATGACCCTGGTAGAGACTTTTAGACATCATTACCATTTTAAAAAATAATTTACTTTTGCTCTATGTGCTGCACTGCCCTGACATGATGAATAATATTCTGTATGTATCCTTACGCCGACTCACCGAGCCCTCATGCCTTCATATGCAAATGCGGTTGACTTGGGGGCGAACCCATCAACACGCTGTGGAACGAGTCCAGGCCATATGTCTGTAGTCGTGATGACAGCCACTGACTATCCTTACGAACCACTGCTGCTTTTACAATGGCTTCCACTTCCTTGTGTGGAAGGGAACCTGGAAAAAAATCACACGTAACATTTTAATTTTGTGCCCTTATGCAACTGCACAAAAACAGAAATTCTGCATTCTGTAGTGCTATTTCTATTGGAATGGTATAGGGCAACAGTGACATTATTTTCTTTGCCTACTTTCGGCAGGCGCACAAGATCTCTGCTGGTAGGCTATTGTTGTTCTAAAAGCCCACTGATGTCCTGAGAAAGCTGAGTAGAAGAGTTAGCAGCACTTACCAACCCTGAGCCACCCAGAAATGCTGAAGTGCCCATGCAGACACCTTCGATTCGTCACCACTGCTACACGTTTCAGAGCTGTCCTGCCGAAGGCAATGCTCCTGTTTGTCACGCAATGGTAGTGAGTAGGTGCCTTCATGCGCATGGTGTACGGCATGTTTGTTTAGAGTTGCTGTAGGATAATAGTTCATAGCTATTTTGGTTAAGGTAAGAAAAGGAGTTGTGCTGCCCGAAGCCCACTAGGCAAGTATTACTTTTCCTCTAAAGGCTAAAAAAGGTCACATTTCCCTCTGCCTTCCTTGGTTTCGGACACTGACGGCTTTTTATCATAAATTCCAAAGAGCCCCTCATCTTCAGTTTTCTTGCATCTCTGCATCTCTCTTTGATAGAAATAGCGGTGCATAGTACAGTCAGAGGCAGATGTAAAACACGTTTCTGGGCAAGTTGGTAACATTCTTGATTCATATTGCAGCGAAGAAGCACACACACACAGAGAAGGAACACGCAAAAAAACACGGACGAACGCTGCTCTCACAACTGGTTTACTTCGAAAAGATTTCGAGCTTAAAAAAGGCTCACGCATCTGTCCACCTCAGAAAGAAAATCATAACAATCGCGTGCCAAGAAATATCAGAAACAACTTATCATCCTCGTCAGCCTCGTCAAGCTGTTTGATTACAGCTTTTAGCTCAGGTGACCCACCAGCCTTTCTGGTAAATAAATCTCAAGTTCAAGTTCAAATCTCAAGTTCATATTGCCGCAAAAAGGTTGAATTCTGAAGCGTGCAAAAAACACGGAAGCATCACTACTGCAGAAATCTGCTCTTTTCTTTATGTGAAAGGCCTCCAGGAGTTCACGTGCCGTTTTATACTTGCTTCTGCCTTGTATTCGAACCCTATAGAAACGTGGCGAACATGTCACGCATGACTGGCAGTGCTTAACCAAGTGCACACTCTTTTTGTTCGTTAAATTCCTTTGGTGTTCCCGTAGCCGGTCGTTAATATATCGCCCGGTTTGACCGATGTACACTTTTCCACATGAAAGTGGCAGCTTGTATACCACCTCAGAAGCGCATTGCACATAGGGCGTAGTGTGCTAGGAGAAGAGGGTGTGGTAAAAAGCACACTACGCCCTATGTGCAATGCGCTTCTGAGGGGGTATACGAGCTGCCACTTTCATGTGGAAAAGTGTACTTATCATAAATGCTGTGCTGCTTAGTTGTACACGGACAAAGAAACTGGACAAACGCTGAGGTTAAGCGCAAGTGCGAAAGCGAACGTCAGTCAAACCGGGCGATGTATTAACAACCGGCTAGGGGAGCACCAAACGAATTTAATGAACAAACAGAATGTGCACTTGGTTAAGCACTGCCAGTCATGTGTGACATGTTCGCCATGTTTCGATAGGGGTTCGAATCCTAGGCAGCGGCAAGTATAAAACGGCACGTGAACTCCTGGAGGCCTTTCACATAAAGAAAAGAGCAGATTGCTGCATTATTGATGCTTTCGTTTTTTTGTACGCTTCGGGATTCAACCTTTTTGCGGCAATATAATAAGATTTTTCTGATATTTCTTGGCACGTGATTGTTATGATTTTCTTTCTGTGGCGCGCAGATGCTTCAGCCTTTTTTAAGCTCGAAATCTTTTCGCAGTAAACCAGTTGTGAGTGCAGCCTTTGTCCGTGTTTTGTACGTGTTCCTTCTCTGTGTGTGTGTGCTTCTTCGCTGCAATATGAATCTAGTCAAGATAAAAACTGTATCATTGCGGCTATGTAAAACATTTTTTCTTGCATAATGACTAATTTTCTGAAAAATAGTTGCAATGGAGTATGTGGCGACGAGGGAGCCAGCTATTCTTTTCTATTTTGTTTGCTTCTCTCTTAAATATAAGCTGTGGTATATAGAGCTATTTGTCCTAGTAGGTTTGTCTGGGACTCGTCACCTTCGTATTGATTTCAGCTGTAAATAGTTTAGTTTGATTCCTGGGGTTTAACGTCCCAAAGCGACTCAGGCTATAAACGACGCCATAGTCAAGGGCTCCGGAAATTTCTACCACTTGAGGTTTTTTAAGGTGCACTGATATTACACAGTAAATGGGCCTCTAGAATTTCGCCTCCATCGAAATTCGACCACCACGGCCGGGATATCACCCGCGTCTTGCGGGTGAGCAGCCTAGCACCATAACCACTGAGGTACCGCGGCGGCCCAGCTGTGAATGAACGTTACTGCTACATAACTGTACATATTCAGTTGCGTTCACTTTATAGATTCACTTAATTCATGCCTAAAAACATTAGGAATGCCCAAGTAAATCTGGCATCCAATAAGGCTTGTGTTGGGTTAAAATATGTGCGGTTGCTCCTAAAAATATTTCAAGGCACACATGAGAAGTTTCAATACGACAAGAAAAGTATGAGCAATTACCGTAGGTGAATTGTAATTTCCACGTTACATTCAGTGCTCTACGTTACTCATTAATTTTAAGAAGGTGAACATCTCTCCATACCTTCTACATCAAAGTAGTGCGCTATTGACTGGTACTGCTGCATGTTTTTCTTTATTTTTTAGGTGCGCGTTCGTTGTCACTGACTTGATGCGAATTCCTACATGTGAAAAGAAGGCGGTGAGCAGCCGTTGCAAATTATATCGTGACCTCAGTGCGGGGAGCCGCGAGGAGCGAAGGCGAGGTCGGCGCGTCACTGTCCCCGAGGATTTGGGGCCAGTGGATTGCGATTCCTTGTGCGGCCCCGTTGCATGGTGCAGCAGGCATCGTCGAGGAGGTTTCCCACGGTTGCAAAGGGCCAGATTTTTTTGCCACAAAAACCGGCGGGTGCTCAAGGGCGCTCACAATCAAAGTTGCCGGCTTGAAAGTGAAGCCGACGCAGGACGCTTCAACGGATTACATGAAAGCATCCGGCGCGTTCCCGGGGGTACGGGGTCCACTGTATCTGGCTCTGGCGCCCACTTGCATGTACCTTCATGTGTATACTGTGAATGGATTAAACTGGCCACGAGAACGAATAGAACAGCTCCGCCCAACTGCCGAAGCTGTTGAATGGAGCCGCAAACAAATCAGTTGGAGGACCGCGCCGAGTCTCGGCAGTTTCGAAATATCTTTTTCTTAACTGTCTTGTATCTTGTCGTCCGGCCCTAATAAACGATTTCCGTCAAGTAGTTCGAAGCTGACTGGCACAACTGGGAACGTTTCCAAGGGCGAGTGTACGGAGACGCAAGGGGCTCTTTACGCTGCAAACTGCCTTGTACGGGCACCGAAAATTGTGCCATCATAGTTTTTCATCGACAGTGCCAATCATCTGACCAACTTCAAACTGCTCTTTCAAAAATTAACTAGCATTCGGAGCGGCACTTGGAGCGCCTCTGCTGTTCCGCGCTTGTAAATCGAGACTCGTCAAAAACAAAACCAGGGGGGCACGCAAAGCGCATAGACGCGAAGCGCCATGATATTCCGAAACTCACCTGGCCGCCTGTGGCGCCGCTAAGTTTCGGTTTTCTTTGCTTACAACATTCAGGTGGTCTTTTGTAGGTCTTCCTTGCGTGATAAAAGCGCACTATCGGTTTCAAAGCAAAACATACTTCAGTATTAAACCGCGTAACCTTCGTTTGTCAGCCTCAGTGATTCGTGGCTTCTCGTGTCCCAGTGTTGTTAGAACCATTGGTTCTAGCAACACTGTCTTGTCCTATGACGTCATTATGCTTGTACTTGCGAGTTTGGCCTGTGGCGGCGATAGCTGTATTTTGGTTCTTGCTCTTTTCTACCTTTAAGGCAGACAGCTGGGCTAGTTGGTGTTTAGCGCCTGTGCTGTCTTTGTCTACCCTCTGGTCCTTGTTTTTAAGCGCTACTACTATGTCCTCTCAATCTTTTCTACCTTACAAGAGCTTTGTTGTCAGTATGAGTGGCCTTTTTGTGATCAGGAGCTGGTAATCTATCGATACAAGCCAACTTCAATTTCTCCTCACTGTCCCTTTAAGCTTGCAGCAATTTTTCATTGCTAAAGCCAACAATAACAGCGCAGAAATCCTTTAGATGCGCCTCACAATCTTCACACACTGCACAATGCAGTGCAAGATGGTTTCTGCGTGACTTGTTCTCTATCTTTTGCGTGTTCACGTAGTCGATCGTTTATGCAGCGTCCCGTCTCACCGATGTAGAAATTGCCACAAGAGGTCGAGATCTTGTAAACGACATCAACACGACAGTGGACAAACTTCCGCTTATGCTTCTTCTGGCAGCCTTTTTTGCTTCCATCCTCATTTACACGTTTGCAAAATCCGCTGAGTTTATTCCTGGCTGAAAAAAACAACCTAATGCCTCCTTTGCTCCGTATTTTCTCTGGATTGTGCGAAACTTTGTGCACATAGGGAAGCATGCTGTTTTCTTTCTTTCTGCTTGACCCGCCTCGGTGCGCTTGATCTTTCGCAGACTTCATTGAGCAAGCAGGAACTCAGCAACATTTGACGCAATCTTCTTGGGGTATCCCGCTGCAGATAGCCTGTTCACCTGTGCGTAGAAACTGCCTTTGGTTTGGTGCTCGCATGATCTTTGCAGTGCGGCTCTTAGGCATGCCTTGGCGATTCCGCGCTTAACAATCTTGGAGTCAGCCGACCGGAAAAGGAGAAGGCTCTTCCTGCACCGCGGCGAGTATACCCAACAAACATGGTTGTTAGAATTTGTCAGTTTCATGTGTAAAAACGTGAACCTATTATTAGAGGGGAGCTCTTAAGTCAAATGGAAGTCGTGAAGTTCATAACAGAAGACGTCAAAATTCTCTGGAGCTGTTCACTGTGCGTCATCTGTGCGATATGTTGATGACTTTTTAATTTTATATCGCACTGATGACTCACAGCAAACAGCTGCAGAGAATTTTTACGTGTTCTGTTATGAACTTAACGACTTCCAATTGACTTCAGAGCTGTCCTCTAATAATGGGCTCAGGTTTTTAGACATGAAACTGACAATTTCTAACAAACATGTTTGTTGGGCATACTCGCCGCGGTCCAGGAAGAGCCTTCTCCTTTTCCGGTCGGCTCACTCCAAGATTGTTAAGCGCGGAATCGCGAAGGCATGCCTAAGAGCCGCACGGCAAAGATCATGTGTGCACCAAACCAAAGGCAGTTTCTACGCGCAGGTGAACAGGCTATCTGCAGCGGGATACCCCAAGAAGATTGTGTCAAATGTTGCAGAGTCCCTGCTCCCTGAATGTAGCCGGCGAAAGATCAAGCGCACCGAGGCGGGTCAAGCAGTAAGAAAGAAAACAGCATTAATCCCATATAAGCACAAAGTTTCGCACAATCTAAAGAAAATAGTGAGCAAAGGAGGCATTAGGCCGGTTTTTTCAGCCAGGAATTAACTAGCGGATTGTGCAAAGGTGTAAATGAGGACGGAAGCAAAAAGGCTGCCAGAACAAGCATAAGCGGAAGTTTGTCCACTGTCGTGTTGGTGTCGTTTACAAGATCCCGACCTCTTGTGGGAGTTTCTACATCGGTGAGACGGGACGCTGCATAAACGATCGACTACGTGAACACGCAAAAGATATAGGGAACAAGTCACGCAGAAACAATCTTGCATTGCATTGTGCAGAGTGTGAAGATTGCAAGGCGCATCTCAATCGGACCACGATCATTGCCCTTTATAAACATGAGACCACGAGGCTCATTTCGGAGGCCTGCCATTTTAAAAAGCTAAGTAACACCAGTATCAGCAGCCCATAGATAAATCTACTACCGAAGGAACATGCGTATCTTAATCAGTGCCGTGCCTACTTTCAGTCAGGTTATGTGGTCATGCGGTACCTTTTTCTCATACTTTTCTTGTGTTTTTACTTGTACCATTTCATTTATATGCTACCTTGTCTGTAGCAATAAACCATTTGTTTGTTAGTCAGCACTGGTGTTTGTCCTTTTCTTGTCTCGTCTTCCGTTGCGCTGTTTTATCCAATTCTTCAAACATGTACCAACCAGCCCGTATTTCTACTCTTCTGGACTTTCGTTTGGTTCGTCAGTTTGTGCGTGGCAGATATTTTTGCAGCGACGAAGCTAAGGAAACTAGACGCCATGGCAGAGCAGAGCAGGCAGTTCAAATTTGGCGCCGTAACAGGTGCAACATGTCCCCAAAGGAACACTGGGTTTTCACCGTGCTTCCTGCGCTCTTTATGTGTTCAGTTTCGGTTTTGTAAGGGAAAAAGCCTAAGATTTCCTAGCGCTGCAGGGCTTTGGAGGAGAAATTTTTTGTTTGAAATCCTGAAGTGACATCGTTCACTCTGAGGCTACGATCTCGCCAACGGCACTAGCCAGCAGTCTGTGTTACTTGAATAATTAATTAGGAGTGCTGGCTTATTAACTAACCAATAATCTTGATTATTTAACTAAGTGGCATCCGCCGCGGCTGAGGGTATGTTGGTCAAATCAACTTTTTGTTGAAACCCCCTAATTATAGGAAACTTAGAAAGTGCTCACTGAGACATTCAGTCCAAATAGCTCCCAGTTTACTCGTTCGTGTGCTGCTGTTGTTGTTGGCCACATAAAACGGCACATACCCACAAGGGAGATTGGCCATGACGAGGTGGTGACTACCGATCTTGTAGATTGCATGCGGCTGAGGTAGATAAAAGAAATTGAGCACCTGAAAAGAAGGCCTAATAAGCTTAAATTTCTACAGGTAAAGAACAAAAGAAAAAAAAACATGAATATGAATAGCAAAACGAAAGCTTGTTATGGAAGACCGAGTCTAGAACAAAATTTTGAATGGCGGAGCAAACATTCGCGTTGGTACAGGCGCGGCCATAAGTAAACGGAGCACTCTATTGCGTTCGAAGTGCAATCACGCTTTCTCCATTGGTAATGAAGAAGCGTTGTCTGTCTGCAAGAAAGCCCATCAATCTCCTCTACCAGCATGCGCGTATCACTGCTGGAAATTTCAATTAGGTGACGCATGAAAAATATTCGAAGACAGTTGCGTGCTCCGTTTACTTTTGTCCGCGCCTGTACGTCCAAGCGTAAAAGCACCAAAGAAAAAATTCAGGACGGCGCTTTATTGACCTAAAGTGTGGTGAGGCGAAAGCCTTAAGCGCGGTGTTGCTGTTTGTGTCACTGATGTGTGGTTAAGATTTTACGCTTCGACTCTAAGAGTGGAACGCGACAGCGTCTTGCAACGCTGCCAGGGAGTCGACAGAACGCGATCGCCCGTCCGGCTACACAGCTTCCTCGTCGGTAAATTGGTTTTTGAGGAAAGGAAATATATCTGCCTTGCATATCTCTGTGGACACCTGCACCTCACCGTAAGGGAAGCGAGGAAGAAGGGAGTGAACGAAGACACCGTATTCACTAGACACGCCTTTGTTCATCAAACCATCGAGCTGGCATGGCGGAGTTGTTAGCGTGCTCGTCTCGCACTCCGGAGACCCTGGTTCGATTCCCCACTTCAGCTAATTTCCTACTTGGTTTTATTTATCTGTCTGGTATGACTATGAAGATTAATTACGCTAAATAGTCAATTAACAAAACTCACTCCTACTTACTTGGAGAATCACTATACGATCCATTTAATTGGTTGCATGGTTACTAGCCGAAGTACAATTGGCCCCGCTTGAAATTCGCTCACGCCGACGTCGCAGCCTTATGGATGAACTGAAAAGCGTGACATTTCTGTCGACGACTACTGCTTACAACGATGAGGCATTAAAGGCTTTCGCCTGAATAGAAAAACCGCCGAAGTAAGGCGTAAACTTAGTTTCTGGACGAGAACTTCTAACAGTCGCCTCCTTAGCGATCAGTAGCTACGGCGATAAAAAAAGTGATATACGGTTCCTGGTTCAGCAAAATAAGGACATAATGGGGAGCTCGCGAGACCAGGTCTCTAAAGGTAAAAATTCAGTTGTGGCACACGGCAATGTAGTCGCATGAAGGAAACTTGACGTTTGCGAAATCGCCGAGCTTTACTCCTCCAAGGGAGCGGAAGGTGCTGAAAATCATTCAAGGAAGTGTGCGATGATGCCCGAAATTCTGTCATTAAAGTGTATGTAGGAAAGCTTGCCGCCGTGATGAACGCACGGGTTGGAAGAGGGTCAGCGATTGGAGCACTCAGGGCTGCCTTTGCTAAAGCATCAGCTGATTAAATGAAATGAAGACCCCTGTGTCCTGGGGCCTTCATTCTAAATAGCCGAAATTTGTTTGGACTCTGTCGCTGGTAACCGCACTTTTGATATTCTATAAAACTTAAATGTTACGGTGGTCTACAAGCCTGTCCGCAATTAAGGAGTCTACCACATGTTAGAAAGGGCTTTGAAAGGAAAGAGAAATAAAAGTGCAGTAAGATATGACAATTTAACTGTTCAGTATCAGTAACCACCCAGCTAGTTCGCACATCTTAGCTATATTCTGGTGTAATACACCGCTGACAATGCTATGCTGAAAAAAAGCGCTCTTCTAACACAAAATGCCTATCTTTAAAAATTGCGCTTAGCCTTACGTGAAGCACCCTGTATGTTGTGCATGTGGTTTTGATTCTTGCTTCTGTTCAGTGAATTGACAAGTCTTGTCTTGGTATGTGTTCACTTTGTAAATGGCTGGTAGAAGTGCCATTTGAATAAAGAGTATAAATTTATACAGGGTGTCCAGGCTAGAGATGTGAAGGCCTGAAAAAAACACTGCAATTTTGGAAAAAAACGGTTTTTTTTTTCGTTTTTTTCAGACGAGGGAAAATGAAAAAAAAACATTGAAAATTTCACAATGCAATTTCAAGGTTTTACGACTGCTTGCTTTTAGTTTAGGTTTTTGTTTTTGCTTTGAAAACAATTACAGCGTGTATCTTTGAACGATTGGAGGGCAGTCGTCATCGCCGGTGCCAGGTAGTGCTTTTTAAAACGTTCGTGCTACGAGTACGCGGGTTGAAGGCCAGGTCACATATAAGATCCAGGCTTGACATAAAAACACACTAATACTTGAACTCACTCTGAAGTGGAACAAAACGGCTGCAAATTCTACAGCGCTACACACACGGCATAAATAACATAGGCTGCTGTGCATGTAAGCGGTTTTAGCCAAATAGAAGCCTAGCTTCTGGATTTCCAACATAGCAGTGTACAGAACATCCGCAGGAATTTGGTACAGGACAGGGGTCTTCAGCGAAGCACGTGACCCCATCTACCTGGTGGCAAGGCCTTTACCCCAACCAGTCGCTAACTCGTCTGGCTTGCAGACTGCTGCAGATACCACCATCAACCGCCAGGTGCGAACAAACTGGTCACGTTTCGGGAATGTCCATACAAGGATTCGCAACAGGCTTTCAGGGGAACGCGTTCGAAAGCTTGTGTATGTGCAGCCGAACCTAGCTGTGGACACAGCTTCAATCCATGCTGCTGCGCGTAGTGCCGCATCCAGCGACAGTCCCATATGGAGTGACTTATAGATCAGTTTTCATGTTCCCTTTCTCGGTGCAATAGAACAAGAAGTTCGTTCCGCAAATATGATATATATACCTCCATATTCGCATGAAGTGCAAATCATTATTTATCTTCTCGGTGCAATAGAACCAGAAGTTCGTTTCACAATATGACATCTATAACTGCATATTCGACTGAACTTCGGAGCATTATTATTGATTGTTGTGCTATTGCAAATAAATCTGTTTTTGTCATGTTTTGCAAAATTTCCAATTTTTTATGAAAAAAACCCTGAAAAAAACGGTTTTCTTCACGCCATTCAAATTTCCCTGAAATTTTACATCTCTAGTCCAGGCTAACTTAAGCCAAGGATTAAAAAATAAGATATTTGAGGTAGGACAGGGAAACTACTTGCATACAGCTACCAGCCGGCTTGCGCATCTAGGCAATGTTTTGTATTGCTATTAATTAAGGAGTAATGAAGATAATTTTTCTAAATGCGTAAATATTGACTTTAGAAAGCAGATGTGAATAGCAAAGTTGAAGAGCACCTTCAGAAACTCCCATTCCATTATTTGCGATAAAGAAAGCCTCACGTGTATCGTTTTCCCGAGCTCCAAAGAAAGTACGTGAAATACAAACAAATCACGTGACTAGCGCATTCGCGCGACACTATTGTGCTGCTCTCAATCCAGGTTTGAGTGAACGAGATCAGCTGCATGTATGGCGCGACGATCCCACTGCTCCGGCAGGCCCATATGTGGCCAGTGGTTGCGACGCCCGCGCGAGCCACTCCGCAAGCGCGACTGCGCAAGTTGCGCCGCAACCACCGTCTACATGTCGGCCTGCCGGAGCAATGAAGTCTTAGCGCCTTGCCAGCAACTGATTTCGTTCACTCAAGCCAGGATTGAGAGCAGCACAATCCTGGCGCGCGAATGTACAAGTCACGTGGTTTTTTTTTTATTTGGCGGACTTTCTTTGCAGCTCGGAAAAACGACACACGTGAGGCTTTCATTACCGCAAATAAATGGAAAGGCGGTTTCGGAAGGTGCTCTCCAACTCTACTATTCACATTTGCTGTCTGAAGTCAATATTTACGCGTTTAGAAAGAAATTATCTTAAATGGTAATTAATTAATTGCCAAACACAAAATTGCCTATGATGCTCTAGCCAGTTGGCAGGTGTATGTATGTGGTTTCCCTGATTTACCTCCAATATTTTATCTTTTCATCCTTCGCTAGAGTTAGCCTGGACACCCTGTATATTGGGGTGCTCGTCTAAAAAGGGATGTTTCGTCTACCGCTCAACCAGTGAGCCTCGTCTGCGTTCTTTCCGGTCTTTCGCCGCCACCAGAATGTAGACAGATAACAATAAAAATCAGCTCCAAAGAGAATGGTCTTCAGCGCTCGTGCTATATTGCCTTGGATACACTGGCCAGTGTCTCGAGCGGAGGGACCTCCCAATGGGAGGACGTAGCAGCGCCAGTGCTGCTTTCCAACTGTGGCTGCCAGGGGGCGCTGCTTGTCGTAGAAGTGCCGTCAGCGGCTCTCACTTGTCTCGCTGCGATCGCTGCAGCTGCACTGTCCGTGTCTTGTGTTTACGAAGCATTTTGCTCACGTCTGCATCGTTCTTTGGCCTTGTCTGCACTGTTCTATAAGCCCACAGAACTGGAAGCATCACGGTAGGGAGAAAATATGCTTCACACCGCTGTGTCGCAGCTGCTACCGGTCGAACCCGGACAAGATTTCTATTTTCTGCGCGCCTTGGGGTCATGCCGGCTTGTGGAGTGGAAGCGACTGATCAAAAGAGAGTGCCGCAAGCCAACTCCATCCGTTGTCTGCAAGAAGCATTCTGAGGACAACCACGTTGAGAGAACGTTCAAAAATAGGATGGCCGACATCGTCAACGCGCGCGCAACAGAGAGACCGCGCCACTGGAATCCGTCTTATCTCTAGCAACCAACTTCACATATTTTGTTCAGTTACTAAACAATTAGTTCAGTGCTGTGATTAATTTGTCACAATCCTTTAGCTGTGACCTCAAAAAATTTGCCTTGTTTATCATTGCTGTGGCTTATTGTAGTTCGTGCTATATTTTAGACTTTGTAGATTCGAATGAGTGATACAATCATTACATGCATTTTGTTCCTGTCTCTACTTTTCTTACAAAAAGGAGCGCAATCTCACAGACATCTGCATAACGACAGTTTTCCCGTGAATCGAGCTAAGATTTTTAAGTAAAACGCATGAATGGTGAGTTCAATTCTGACTGCTTATGTTGATCATCACATGCGATCATTGTAGACAGCTAGGTGCCATGTTAGAAAGCAGTAAATTTGTCCCTACCTTTCTTTTTGCATATGCGCGACGCTAATAAAGACCGATGACTCACATATGAACATTGCAGTCGGCATGGTTGAATTGCAGAAACATCAGCCTCTACGAAAGTATGAGCTGTTGATGCCTGATCAATTAAAAACAGCAGCATCATGCTCATCGTGTGTGTGTTACTTCTTGGTCTTCATTTCTCTCTGCTGCTGCTATTAATTGATCCTTGTTGATAGCTGTAGCATTAGACTGCTGTTGTTGTTAGGAGTTGTTTAATGGAAAAGAAAAATGGAAAATAAAAATAAATATGGAAGGAACAGATGTTGCTAGCCGCGGCATCTGCCATCGAAGCCTGAAGCACCTGAGTTGGGGCAAGCAGGGAAAAAGGACCGGGGGAGGGAAAGAAAGGGGGAGCGATAGAAAGGATAGGGGTAGGGCGGTAATGTATACTATGTACAAATACAGGATATACAACGCTCAGATCCCTTTGGTCATAACTGGAAAATGAACAGAATGCATAGCTGGTGTAACGACCTTTGCAAAAAATATTAATGCTACTGGTGTCACATGGGCACTTCCACGTGATCACTATGGACCCTTTCCGGGTAAGTTTTTGGATCACGTGCAAGAATGGTGTCTTCTACATGGACCAACCATCTGGATACATCTGGTCACCCACACTCAGCATTATTGAGAGTTAAGGAAATCCTAGTCAAAATCAAGAAAAGAAGTGGGATTTGGGCAGGGCATGTAATGTGAAGGCGAGATAGTCGCTGGACCTTAAGGGTAGCGGAGTGGATTCCAAGAGAAGGCAAGCGTAGCAGGTGGCGGCAGAAAGTTAGGTGGGCGGATGAGATTAAGAAGTTTTCGGGCTTTGGGTGGCCGCAATTCGCAAAGGACAGGGTTAGAGAGACATGGGAGAGGACTTTGGCCTGCACTGGGCGTAGTCAGGCTGATGATGATGATGACTGAGCATCATCTTGCATACAACCATTAACTTATGATCGCAACTGACACGAGCGATTGCTCGGATCACAGTCGAGTTGATCGGGATCGAGTAAAATCGCGATCGAAAGTTTCCATGCAGCAGCAAAGCGAAACCTAATCGAACTTGACCGTTCATTCAAACGACTTATTGCGACACACGAGCCATACTTGAGTGCTTGTTTGAATCTTGTAAGGTTATTTTGTCGCTGGATATTAGACATTCAATTTGACTTTTCTGTTGCACTTCTTAAGCACAACGAATAAAACAAAAATAAGAGCATTAAAGCAATTACTACTCTAAGCTTGACGTATGAGGTGCTTCAAGTGTAGTTTAACTCTTGTCCACGCAAGAATTTCCGAGTACACGTCTCAAAACGTTAGAGAGCACTGCGGAAACCGCATTGGAGTAATGTGTGTAAATACATTGCGGGCTGGCAATTAGGTCTAATTTGATTAGATTGCAAAAATGTTTGACACTTCTGGTCGACACAGCTCGTTTTATAGTTCGAGCGGCCTGCCATCAGTGAACAATAAATGGTGTGCACCAAAATGTACGTTCAATGTTGATTGTCGTGCTTTTTGTTTAGCTCGGCGCGGTCATGCCGTAGGCGCGTCATTGCCAAAGGGTATGCCAGATGTTCCAGCAATCATTTTTAAGAATATTCTAAAGATATCGTGTTTGAAATTGAACAACACTCTATTATGGGACAGATTAACTTTTTAAAGGAAGTAATTTGGTGGTCAATGGTGAGTTCGTTGCATCGAACGAAACTGTGCCATGTCAAGCCCTGCAGTGCAAGGTAATTCAGTGTCTCTTTTTTTCAGTACAGCACCAAACCTCTTCACATAAGACACGCAGCAAGCCAAATACAAACGCAACGTCGGCTGGTGATTTTCCTGTGCCTATGGCGCCAATTCGAACTGCCTGCGCTACTGTACCAAGGCATGCACTTTCCTTTGGTTCCTCAGTTGGTGTTTGGCCGATATTTTTGGGGCTACGAAGCTAAGGAAAGTAGACGCCGTGGCACAACAAAGCAGGCAGTTGGAATTTGGCGCCGTAGCAGGTGCAACATGTCTCCACAGACACGTTGTGATTACACCGGGCTTCCTGCGCTCTTTATGCGTTCGATTTTCGGTTTGTAAGAGAAGAATCAGATTTCTTAGCGCCGCAGGGCTTTGGAGGAGGAGTTTTGAAGCGAAAAGCTTCACTAGGCTAGTCAACACCGCGCTTCGCGTGAGCCAGAGCCCAGATTTGCCACTTTTGCGCATGCGTGAAACCGAGTGACGTCACGCAGGGCGCAGGTGGCCGCCGTCGTCGCCACTTCGGTGGACACCCGAATCGCGCCGTAAGGGGAGGACACTGAAAAGAAAATTGGCTTTAAGGAAAGGAAACGACGCCTGTCTCTCTCATACCTAGGTGGATACGTAAACCACGGCGTAAGAGCATTAAGGAAAATGAAACCAAGTGACGTCACGGGGCGCATGTGGCCGCCGTCGCCGCCACCTCGGTGGACACCCAAACCGCACCGTAAGGGAAGGAAAACAAAAAAGAAAATTGGTTTTAAAGAAAGAAAACGACGCCTGTCTCTCTGATATCTCGGTGTATACCCCAACCGCACCGTAAGGGCCTTAAAGGGGCTGCGAAACACTGCTTGGGGGGATACGGGCTATACTTCAGGTGGGTTCTTTATGTCACACAGATGCTGACTTAAAAATAATTACAAGAATCGATGCACAGGAACGGGAGTTATTCAGTGGAGAAATTTCAAAATACAAGCAAACAAAACGCTGCCCTCAACTCGATTTTGGCGGGCCTTCCCACTCCTATTTCACTCTCCCAATGACGGCACCTGGCGCAACCAATCAGAACAGCCAGCAAGAGCACGTCGCGGAAGTTTGTACTCCATGGTTGCCTGCTCCCTGTAACTCGTTTTTGCCGAGACTGGCAGCGTCGTTTCCATGCCAGAGCGCCCCTGGTGGTGTATTTTTATTTTACTTGCTTTGCAGGGCTTTTATCTAAGACAAGCAAGTTGTTTTTGTTGATCTAATATAAAACGCAGACAGGTGCAAACTGTGTCTATTTATTCACATAATTTGCAGTATATTTACTGTTTGTCCGATCATCAAGCTCGCGCCAGGTGATGTCATATCCGCTGCTAAAAACCCGCCACTGTATGGCGACACCATCAGAGCCGTGAAGTTGTTTTTGGGAGGACAATAAAATATTAAAAAACGGAATATACGCGGTATTACCGACGCTAATAGCACCATTATAACTCACTGTATGCAATCAACGGGCAAAACAGTTAACTAAGATTGCGTTTCTGGGCCCCTTTAAGGAAACTGAAATGAAATGAAAATTGCTCTTAAAGAAAGGAAATCCCTTTCTCTCATATGTTGGTGTACACCCGTAAGGAATGCACACCAAGGTACATGTCTCTAAAGCAACCTTCCAAGAGAGCACCGTATTCACTACACGCGCGTCTCCTCCTTCGCCTCCGTACATGTAGTGTGCGCCCAGAGCAGGACAATGTGCCCATTGTACAAGAATGAAGAGAATTTATTAGCCTTGTATACCGTGTCGTAGAAACTTTGTATAGCTAAGACTGCACGTTTCGGAAAAGCCATAAAGCTATACGCTAAGTGTAACCGTAAGTATAACTTTAAGCTAAACCACGTGCATCGCCGCAGCTTTTCGCTTCGAGATATCCAGGCTTAACCTTAGCTAAGCCACAGCCAATTTTTTTTGTTCCAAATCCTGAAATGGCATCGTTCATTCTGAGGCTACGAACTCGCCTATGACACAAGCCACCAGGCTATGTTACTTTAATAATTAATTACGGAGTGCTGCCTTATTCGCTAACCAATTAGCTTGATTTTTAATTGACATCCGCCGCGCTGAGCGTATGTTTCCCAAAAGGTCTTTCTATTGAAAATCCCTATGTAAGGGATCGGTAGTGTACGCGGGGTCATCGGAACGCGGGTAGGGCTATATATTTCTCGGAACGCGGCCGCTCACGAATGCGCCGGGAAGTACGGGTGTCCCCCGCCCCGCGGCACAGATTTGCGGGCGTGCTGGCACGAATGTGTATTTGTGTTTGTTTTTATTTTTATTTTGTGGTGGAGAGAATGTTCTATCCCGGACGTGCTGGCACGACTGTGCGTGTGTGTTTGTTTTTACTTGTATTTTGTGGTAGAGAGGGTGGTTTACCTTGTAGAAGTCGCAGGGCTGGCCATGCCCTTGAAGAGCCAATCATGTTAAGAATGCAACATGATTGGAAGCTACCAAATGTGGGCCGGGTCTTTAGGGCTTCAAAACCGGGCCCCGGAGCCGGAATAGAGGTTCTGCGCTAAAGTCAGATGCTATGCATCTTCGGCTATGCCGAGTAGGGGCCTCCCTTAGTGTTAGCCAGTTCCACGGTCTTGTGATGAGTTGAGATGCAGGGGTAAGGCGAATACTTGAAGTTTATGTACATATATTTACATTGCATACAAGTTCAGGTACTAGAGAAAAATTAAACAGCAAAGGACAAACAACAAAAAGGCGGAACTGGATAACACTAGGGGAGGCCCCTACTCGGCATAGCCGAAGATGCATAGCATCTCACCTTAGCTCAGAACCGTCTCTGACGGGGCACCCCTGGTGCGAAGGAACGCTTCAGTCTTCAAGTGAACAAACCGTCTCTGGCGGGGCCCCTCTAGTGCGAGGAAGGAAGATAAAGAACCTGAACGTTACTGGCGCAGTCGACAGGATCCTGCGGCCATCGGAAGACGGCGCAGGACGAAGATTGAAGGCAGAGAGAAAGGCGACGGTCAGGCAACAGCAGCCTTCGAGAAAGTACCTGCGGAGAGACGGCGGTAAAGACGCATGGACCACGGCAGTAGTCAAGCGACGAGGGACTGCATCCGGTCAAGGAAAGCAGCGCGTCAAGAACTTGACGGTCACCGGCGGGTCACAGCAAGTGAAGACAACGTGCACAGTACCAGCGGCGTGCGACAGCTCATCGCAGCGTCCAGTGAAACGGGCGGTGGACTCCGACGCCAAGGAGCTGGCAATGCGGATCGACGCATCGAAACTGTGAGTTTCCTTCGTCGGATTGTTCACGTCCCTGCTCATGTCTTCGAGCCGGCAGGACAGTTAAGGGGTACACACGACGGTACGGAGGGTTATCCATGCCGGCCCACACGCGACGTGAGGTACCGAGTAGAATTGGCGAAGGGGCGCTTAGCTTAGTTTCAGGCTGAACTTGAAAACGTGAATGAAAAGGCGCCGCTATGCGAGGTAAAACCTCCGGATTTGCAGGTGTTAGAAGCAAGGCGCCAGCAGCTAGAGCTCGAGCTGGCTAAGCTGAAAGAGGCTAGGAGAGCTAGTGAACTAGCCAGGGGGAACTGCTCCGAGTCCAGACAGCCTGCGCTGGAAGGCAAAGACTTGTGTTCGTCAAGCACAGGTGAAGGAAGCAGCAGCCAGGTGGCTGTAAACAAGCAGCCGATATGCAAGAACGCCTCTTCGCTAGGAAAGGCGGCGAAAAGCGCTGGAAGTGAAAATAAGATTCGTGAAGGGCGCGAAAATGTCACAGCTCCTCCGCCACCGCGAGTGGCTAGCAACGAAAAGGAAAAACCAAATTCGGATGTTCCGGGGGCAATCGAGACCAAGCTGTCCGATAGCAATCACGGCAGCGATATAATTTCTGCAGGCTCTATGAATGAGAGTGTGACCTCCGACATGGAGCTAGTGTCAGGAGGAAGTCTAACGTTGCCGCAACGGCAGACGGTGTCGGGCAGGTGGCAGGAAGTGCCTCGTAGCGTTAGTGATGGCAGGAGCGTTCCATCCGAGCCAGAGAACGGAGGTGGGCCTGTTACGCCTACCGGGCGGAGCGCCGCGCAATTGTCGAACGCACCCGATGGGCGTCCGACCAGGTCCTTCAAGGAGAAGGAAATGCGTGACGACTTGACTCAAGGCAAATTCGGATCAAGTGACTACGAGTCACCTCATACAGTTTCAGAGTCAGATGATGCCGTGAAGCCGGCAAGCGCCTATAAAGTAGGGAGCGGCAATTTCAATGTTTGCCCTCGCAGGAACGAGGCAAATGGCTCGAAGCGAGGCAAAGTACAAAGAGGAAAAGGCGAGGCTTTCAAATTGAAAGTCGGTGCGAGGAACAGTACGCTCCGTGCTACAGGTCACCAAATCAAGTGTAGCAAGACTGACCGTACTGATATATTTGGACGGGCAAGGGGCTATACTCCTTGCGCAGCACGCGGTTCGTACCGGCGCGCCGGAGAGAGTGTGCCCTTAGGTGCGTTGTGTGATCAGGGGTTTGGACCCATCGAGGACCGGGACGTTTTTGATCCTGGAGGGCACCAGCTGTTGAGTTCTTGCCCCGCTATGGCACCAGTCTAATGGGCGTAGGGGCCATTAGGCGTTAATCGTGTCGATTGAGACACCTGTTGGCTCGAACGCACTCAGGGAGGCGCGGTGCGACTAAGGAGGCTCACGTGGCCGCTTACGGACCCAATATGAGCGCCAATGAACGCTCCGGTTGCGAGTGTCTGTGTGCCCATTCGCGAGGACGGGTGTGTACTTGGAGGTGGTGAATTGGGTGCTACCCACCAACTTGGACGCCGTGTTACGGCGCACGGCAGGCATGCCACTGTGTGTATTGGAGTGTGCATTTTGCTTATGTTTTCTTGGTGCCCCTAAGCATTTTGCGTAATGTTGTGTTGGTGCCCGTGTGCATTTTTTGCTTTTGGTTTTGTTGATGCCAGTGCTTGTGTAGCTGCGGTATGTCACCCACAAGGTGATTTCGTGACCGACACCGATCCCTTCTTTGTTGTAATTCTAAATGTGCCATTCAGGCCCTTGTAGAATCTTGGGAAGGGCGCGTAAGAGATCGGTAGTGTACGCGGGTTCATCGGAATGCGGGTAGGGGCGCTCAAAGCGAAGCGTCTCCTTTTCGGAACGCGGCCGCTCGCGAATGCGCCGGGAGGTACGGGTGTCCCCCGCCCCGCGGTACCGATTCGCGCACGTGCTGGCACGAATGTGTGTTTGCGTTTGTTTTTATTTTTATTTTCTGGTGAAGATAATGTTCTACCCCGCACGTGCTGGCACGACTGTGCGTTTGTGTTTGTTTTTGCTTTTATTTTGATATGGAGAGGGTGGTTTACCTTATAGAAGCTGGAGTGCTGGTCATGCCCTTGAAGAACCAATCATGTTAAGAGAGCAACATGATTGGAAGCTACTAAAGGTGGGCCGGGCCTCTAGGTCTTTAAAACCGGGCCCCGGAGGCGGAATAGAGGTTCTGCGCTAAGGTCAGATGCTATGCATCTTCGGCTATGCCGAGTAGGGGCCTCCCCTAGTGTTAGCCAGTTCCACCTTTTTGTTGTCTTGTATCTTTTTGCCCTTTAATTTGTCTCGAGTGCCTAAACTTGTATATGCTGTAAATATCTGCACATAAATCTTTAAGTTTCCCTTTATCCCTGCGCACCAACTCACCGCGAGACCGTCTCTGACGGGGCACCCCTGGTGCGAAGAGCTTCAGTCTTCAGTTAAACAGACCGTCTATGGCGGGTGCACCTCTGGTGCGAGGAAGGAAGATAGAGAACCTGAACTTTACTCCCTATTTATAGGAAATTTCGAAAATGCTCACTGATACATCCGGTAGAAATAGCTCCCAACATACTCGTTCGTAAGCTGTTGGTGTCGTTGGCCACATAAAATTGCGCATAATTATAACGGGGATTGACCATGACGAAGCGGTGACTACCAGTTTTGTTGATTACATGCGACAGATGTAGATATACAAAATTTGAGCACCTTAAAAAAGTTGCAATAACAAAGTTCTGGAGCTAAAGAACAAACGGAAAGAAAAACACGCATAACAATAGCATAACAAAAGCTTATCACGGAAGGCTTTGATTCTAGAGAAAAAATTTTGAACTGCGGAGCAAACATTCCCGTAGGTACGTCCAAACGTAGAAGCGCCAAGGGACAGAATAACCACAGAAGACAGGTGCAAACTATGTTCTTGGAAGAGAACTGCTAACAGATTCCACCTCTGCAATGAGTAACTATGTGTTAATAACAAAAATGATCAACTGTTTCTGGCTCAGCAAACTATGGACACAATGGGGATATCGTGAGACCAGGCCTGTAGCGGTAAAAATCTAGTTTTGGCACAGGGCAACATAGGCGCGTGAAGTAAACTTAAAGTTTGCGAGATCGCCATGCTTTGCTCCAAGGGAGCCGAAGGTGCTGAAAATCATTCAAGGAAGTGTGCGCTGATGCGGCAAATTCTGACATTAAAGTGTATGCACGAACCCGTACCGCCGTGATGAACGCATGGGTTGGAAGAGGGTCAGCGATTGGAGCACTCAGGGCTGCCTCTGCCAAAGCATCAGCAAAATCATTGAAATGAAGGCCCTGCGTCCAGGGGCCTTCAATCGAAATAGCCGAAAATTCTTTGGGCCACTGGGCCGATGGTAACCGCATTTTTGACATCCTAAAAAATTGAATGCAATGGTGGGCTACACGGCTGTCAGTAATAATAATAATAATGATTTATTTTCATCACCATACAGTGTTGGAGGGGAGGGGAATAAAAGCGGTTATCGCTTCACAAGGTTCCCACCCCCCTGTACAGCAAGTAGGCAGTGGCATGCGACGGCACTTCTGAGAAAATAAAACAGAGAGGGGGGAGAAAAAAAAACAGACAAATACACAATCACCAGCGTGTGCAGAAAATCAATGCGGCTTTAAGAAATAACAAAAGCAAAAAAAAAACCTGTTATAAAGATAACAGCAACCAATACATGAAATACAAGTTCAAAGTACGAATGCTAGAAAAATGTGGCTTCAGAAATAAAGTAGTTGAGGAGGTCAGAGCAGCTGATGTTGCCTATGCCAATGTTTGCAGCAATTAATCTATTCAGGAGTGAGGGAAGTTGAAATGTTACCATTTGGCGTCCATAGTTTGTTCTCACTAAAGGAACTACCCAGTGTGGTTTGCGACGGCGTGGGTATGCGCACTGAAATAACTGAATTGGGGCTAAGCGGGATATGTTTGTAATGCATCTTCTTTGTTCTATTTTATAGGTGCGCAATAGTTTATATGCATAAATGTTGAAAACGATAATAATCTTGTGCTTGGAAAATAAGTTTTTAGTTTATTTATTTATTTATTTATTTATTTATAGATACTGCGATCTTGTACAGATCATAGCAGGGTGGGACAAAACAAAATACAAGCATATAAACACACACAAATTCACAACATTTACAGGCACTTTTCAAACAGAATTAAAGAATTTTGATTAACAGTCTCGCTATTAAGTTTATTCCAATCAGTAATTGTCCTCGGAAAAAAAGAATATTTAAAGCAGTTATTTCGCGCGTTCAAAGGGGTGATTGTTAGTGCATGCCTTTGTCTCGTGTTATAACCTGAGGAGTAAGAAAAATAATTAGAGGTATCAACTTTATAATGTCCTTTTATAAGCTGGAAAAAAAACTTTAGTCGACAAACACGATTGCGCTCAGTGACGGGGGGTAACCCACTTCGCCTCACGAGCTCACTTATAGATGCACGGCCATATGAGTTAAAAACAAATCTAACCACTTTATGCTGTATTCGCTCTAATTTCTGAATGTTTGTTAACGTGAAAGGGTCCCAAATGATTACGGCATATTCTAGTAATGGACGGATGAGAGAATTGTAGGCCAATAGACGAACACTAGATGGGGATGACTTTAGGGAGCGCCTCAAGAAAAATAGCTTCCGCATTGAGTTTGCTACTACAGCGTCTATGTGTTTTGACCACGAAAGGTTGTTAGTAATCCATAGGCCCAAATATTTATACTCTGTCACTTCTAATAATGATATGCTGTTAGTACCGTACACATAATGAAGAGGCATTTTCTTGTTCGTAATTTTCATGAACACGGTTTTCTCAAAATTAATGCACATCTGCCATTTGTTGCACCACGCAACCACTTTCGCTAGGTCATTATTTAGACGCACCTGGTCGTCAACTGAAGACACCACTTGATAAAGGATACAGTCATCCGCGTACAGCCTCACGCGAACTGAAAGATCTGCCACAATGTCATTAATAAACAAAAGAAATAAGAGTGGTCCCAAAACAGATCCCTGGGGGACGCCAGACATAACCCGGACACTGCTAGAAGAAATATTGTTCAGAGTGACGAACTGACATCTGTTCGAGAGATAAGCTTTAATCCATGCAAGTATCCTGTCATTTTTAATGTAATAACTTAATTTATGAATTAGTTTGTTATGTGACACCTTATCGAATGCTTTACGGAAATCCATGAATATTGCGTCTGTTTGTTTTCCCTGGTTAATCGACTGAGCAAAGTCATGCACAGTTTCAACTAACTGTGTACTTGTGGAAAACCCACGCCTGAAACCATGCTGAAAATCGGTAAGTACTTTGTGCTGTTCCAAGAAACCTAATATATGTTTATGAATTATATGTTCTAAAATTTTACATGATGTGGAAGTTAGAGATATGGGTCGGTAATTCTCGATGTGTGCTTTTTTTCCGGTTTTGTGCAGAGGTTTAATCGCGGCTGTCCTCCAGTCATCCGGTAAAGATCCGTCATGTAAAGATCTGTTGAATATTACTGTCAAGTACTTTGCGCACCACTCCGCATAGCGCTTCAAAAAAGTGTTTGGTATGTTATCGGGACCTGCTGATTTTTTGACATCAAGGTTCAAAAGCAAGTTACAAACACCAGTCTCTGAAATTACAACATCAGATATGGCAGGGAGTGCTGCAGAAAAGTTGGGCAGGCATCCATTATCCTCTGTGAATACTGACTGAAAAAATTTGTTGAAAGCAGAACAAACAACAGCCTCATCACGCACACATTTGCCGTCTACTATGAATTCGTTCGTGGAAGAAGATTTGGGCGTGATTTGGCGCCAGAATCTCTCGGGAGACGTTTTAATGAACGAGGGCAGGAGCGTTCCGTAATACTTTTCTTTGTCGCAAATTATTTTCTGCTTAAGTTCTTCTGAAATTGCTTCCATAATTGATTTTAATGATGAATTCCTGCTTGATTTCTTTTTTAACCTTTTAAGCCTTCGCTGCAAGCGTAACGTCTCCCGAGAAATCCAAGGATTGCGGTACACAGACTTTTTTGCAATTTTGGGAACGAAACGGGCAATACAATGGGAGACGATCATTTTAAAAGTAAGCCATAGGTCATTCACACTATCAGTGCTATTCCTAAAATTCTCATAACATGAATCAAGCATGTCCAGAATAGATTCATCTTCCGCACGCGAAAAATTGGGAAAAAATTGCACGCTAGTTTGACGATCTGGGTACACATTTGACAAGCTCAGCAGCACAGCTTTGTGATCGGATATTCCGTTTGTGACTTCACAGGCTACCAAATTGCGGATGGCACCACTGACAAAAAATAGATCTAGAATTGATCCCGCGGCTCCTTGCATTCTCGTAAAATTATTTACTACTTGCAGCAGGTCAAATGTGAACACAATGTCGAGCATTACAGTATCAGCATTATGGGCAGAGAATGATGAAAAGGTGTGCCAGTCAATATTAGGCAAGTTGAAATCACCAGCCAGTATTAGTCTATCATCTCTTTTTACATGGCATTGTAAATATGCTCTTAAGTTTTCCAAGACCGCAACAGAAGAGTTGGGAGGCCTGTAAAAAACACCAAGAACAAAGCGAACCCTGTTGATGTATGTTTTGCAAAATATGGCTTCAATGCCTTGAGCATCAGGCATCCTGAAAAGTTGCAATGATGATTTCATTAAAATTGCCACTCCTCCACCTCTTCTGTCACGGTCACTACGAAAAACCTTATAATCTTTAGGTACAAATTCACTGTCAAATATTTCATTGCTTAGCCAGGTCTCGGTAAGCATGGCAACGTCCGCGTCATGTGAGAACAGCATGCCTTCGAGTTCTGCAGCTTTGTTTACGACGCTGCGACAGTTTATGTTAAGAATTTTGAAAACCAGACTGTTCCCTTGTTGGTGTCACTTTTGGTTCCTAGGGATTTTATACCGAGTGTTTCTTGCATTATCCCATCCGAACATGTTACCGTCGATGCTAAGCTTGTCAAACACCAGCTTAACCTTGGCACCATTGCTCTTTTCCCGAGATGCGCTTTCCCATAACTTTTTTCTGACGTCACGAATTCTTTTTGAGAAGTCTTCACTAACCGAAAAATCTGTGCCTTTCAACTTCGGGCATGCCTTCATTATTGAAGCCTTTTCTCGGTAGTCACTCAATTTTATGATGACAGGGCGATTCTTTGTTGATTTCATACCTATTCTGTGGCACCTTTCTATACTGTTTATTGCCACTCCTAACTTCTCGTCAAAAATTTCCCTTGTTATTTTCTCCCTAAGCTCTGCTTCTGATTCTTCATTCTCTTCTTTTATTCCGAAAATAAGTAGGTTGTTCCTACGGCTCCTGTTTTCCAGGTCGTCTGTTTTATTTAACAGGTATGTAATGGTGCCTTCCATTTTAGTTACAGTCGACTTCAGGTCCTGCAATTCCGTTTTTAAAGTATTGATCGTTGCTACCTCATTTTCAAGATTTTTAATCCTATCTGTCAAGCCATCTATCTTTTCTTCAAAAGAACCCTGTTTTGCCAGAATGTCGTTCACAGACGACGCCAGGGTGCTTTGGCCCAAGAGTAGCTGCTGCAGCATTTCCTTTTCTGTCATATCTGGGCCTGGATTTGATTCTATGTCACCACATTTTAACAGATCGTCTTGGAAAGAATAAACGTACGACAAAGCATTTTTTATACACAGTGGGCAGGGCAGCAGCAACAGAAAGCGGTTATCGCTACGATAGCAACTGGCAGATAAATAGTTACCAACCTGCGCAATGAAGCAAAATGGGTTCCTGAGCATTGTGCTCGATGTGCTGCTGCCGAGCCCACTGGATGCCGGCGGCGATGAGGAGCTTCTTATATAGGCGTCGATACCCTCGTGATGTGACGTTCCCAGTGATGGCGCAGTCGCAGAAACGGTGGTGATAGGCACGCTGGGGTGGTTAATCAAGCAAAGGGTGGCACGTGCTGGAGTCTCGAAGCAAACGTCACTTGCTTGATATGAAGGCACTTCGAAGAAATCATAACCGAGGCATGATGGTTGTACGGGCAGCAAGACGGCCAAAACCTGCGCAATGAAGCAAAATGGGTTCCTGAGCATTGTGCTCGATGTGCTGCTGCCGAGCCCACTGGATGCCGGCGGCGATGAGGAGCTTCTTATATAGGCGTCGATACCCTCGTGATGTGACGTTCCCAGTGATGGCGCAGTCGCAGAAACGGTGGTGATAGGCACGCTGGGGTGGTTAATCAAGCAAAGGGTGGCACGTGCTGGAGTCTCGAAGCAAACGTCACTTGCTTGATATGAAGGCACTTCGAAGAAATCATAACCGAGGCATGATGGTTGTACGGGCAGCAAGACGGCCAAAACCTGCGCAATGAAGCAAAATGGGTTCCTGAGCATTGTGCTCGATGTGCTGCTGCCGAGCCCACGAGTTGAGTATATATGGCAGGTTATGAACAATTCTGAGGGCCCTATTTTCAAGAACGGCAAGTTTTTTCAGACTGGTTTGTGTAGCAGTACCCCATACTAATGAACAGTACAGTTTAGATGTGCGCGAAATAATGCACGATATAATAGAAGTTTTACCATTTGTGGGAGAAAACATTTGAAACGTGTCATAAATCCTATGGCTCGAGATGTCTTTAATGCTATATGACTTATGTTGTCGTCCCATTGCATGTCTTCAGTGAATATTACGCCAAGCGATTTGAATGATTTTACTAACTCAATCTAGTCTCGGTTGTAATGTAGCTCACCAAATTCACTGCAATTTTTGTTTTTTGTGGATGAAAGAGTATTGCCTTAGATTTTGTTGCATTAGAAAGTATTTATTTAGCATAAAACAAGAAATACAAACAGAAAGAAGCAGAAAGAAAGCAGAAAGAAGATTGTTATCGGACCATGTCTTCATTTTTTCCAGGAGTATGTTTGCAATTTCCAGTAACTTACTACCAGTAGCGTCGAATAAAAACAAACTGGTGTCATCAGCATAAATCATAAAAGGAGCGTTATTATCCACCCTAGTGATGTCGTTAATATAAAGGCTAGTAATTAGTAATTACTTAGTAATAAGTAATTACTTAGTAATTGCTTAGTAATTAGTTATTAGTAATTAAGGAGTCTAACATATGTTAAAAAAGGCTTTAAAAGGAAAGAAAAATAAAAGTGCAGTAAGAGTTAAAAAGTTAACTGCTCAATATTAGTAACCACTCTTCTAGTTAGCACATCTTAGCTGTATTCTGATGTAATACACCGCTGACAATGCTATGCCGAAAAAAGCGCTCGTCTAACACAAAAGGCCTATCTTTAAGAATGCTGCTAATCCCTAGGTGAAACTCTCTGTATGTTGTATATGTGGTTTTTGCCCTTGTTTCGGTTTTTGTGAATTGAGAAGTCTTGTCTTGGTAGGTGTTCACTTTGCAAATGGCTGCTATACGTGCCATGTGACTACAGGGTATAAATTTATACTTTGGTGTCCTCGTAAAAAAAAAAGGACTTTTCGTTGGTTGGTTGACCTCAAATAAAATGGCACATACCCACTACTGGGTAGTGTCCAAGGCACAGGCGGTGAACTGCTGTAAAGAGGAGCGTAAGGAGTAAGTAATCTGCTGAGCTGTAAGGAGTAGTAATCTGCTTGTCATAAAAGAGCCGTCAGCGGTGTTCGCTTCTTGGCTTGCTGCAATCGCTGCAGCTGCACTGCCCATGGGCGCTATGCCGGAAGGCCCGAGTTTGGCGCTCGCCCGAGTTTCATCCGAGTTTGCGATGACGGCAGTCAGTGAACGAAGATAGCGCGGAACGTGCGCAGGCAGCGGACAATAAAATGTAGAGATAAAACCACGTAAAGGCGATACAAGCGCACCCTGCGCGCCTGTTTCACACTTCAAACACTATACACTGCGCAATACCAGGCCGCAGCGCTACCTGAAGTTATCAGCGCCATATCAGCAATCGCGAAATCGTGACTTCTCTGCTATCTATCTGCACACTCGCCGCTAGCTGTTTGACACGCCTTTTCGGGCGCGTCAAAGGCGTGTCTTCTCTTTCAGCTCTATCTGTCTCTCCATTTACGAAGACGAACAGTGCGCACTAGGTGCACTCTTTTATCAACCCTTACTCTTCTCTCGAATACGTTAAAAGGCAACAGATAATATTATGAACATTTTGTTCATTTCCAAATGTATTTTAAAATCTGAATCCAATGAAGCGTTGTTGAAAAGCATAGCTTTAGGAAATTAACAAAGATTTGACACTTTCTACCGCTAGAGGCGATAGTGAGGCAATTGCTTGCAGCGTGGCTTGCATATGAACTAGAGCGGCAGCCTACCGTGTCGAAAACAAGAGAGCTCCTGCGCTGACACGCCGCCGGTAGCGCTGCCTTCGACTGGAAAGACTGGGCAACTACTACACGCTGAATCTGTCTTATTTTCCGGCCATTGCGATAATATATTTTATTGTGTCGTTTATCAAAATATAACAGTCATGCATCTTCTGGCTTGCATAATAAACAAAAGCAAAAACTGAACTTCACTGCACCCCCGCGTCACTGCTGCTCTCTGCAGTGACCTCAGGTGGAGCTCTCCGCCGCTACGGCCGCTGCCGCACCCCGCTATGGCCAGCCATTGCTTTTAGTACGCTCTTGGCGAATCTCAGCGGTAGAAATTGGCCGTGCGAGCGGCTGTGATGCGGTGTGAGAAATAAAAAAATTGCTGTTTGGCTGTATTCAATGATTCATTACGTATGCCTGTTGTGTGTGACGCCTTTTTAGTGCACTGCGGATGCGAAGAGCGTGCTACCCAGCGACACAACTCATCCTATGTCATCAGACGCTGACTAAAAGCTGTGAAGGGGGTGGCGCGCGTATCTGCGCAGTATTTGTTAACGTCGCGCACTTCAAGGTTTTGCGGACTGGTTTGGTCACTAACGTCGATCGCCGTTGTACACCGCAGGGACATCGTATTAATATCATTCGGGCAGGTGAGGGATCCTCTTTGTAATAATGGAATCGGACTTACAACAGAGAAAGGTGTTACGGTTGTGAAGTACGCAGTGCTTGCGTGCTAAAAATTACAAACACTTTATTGCACTGGGTCTGGAGCAGCGATCGTTTGTCGATCCCAGATGTGTTTGACACATTGATGCTGAGCTTTATCACCGATGAAAGGACGGCCAAGCCAAACACCTGTGATGCGATGTTGTTGGAGCAAGACGTGCTCCAAGCACCGGTTCGCCGTCGTGCTCCGTGTTTGACGCCTTGCAAGCAGGTGTGACGTGCCTTCAGCGTTGTGCTGTGTCTTACGTGGTTGCAACAGGCTATAGTGTTGTGCAATCTTGGTATGCGAGCGAAGAAATCGGTGTCTTTCGTCACGTTGCGTGTCCTTCGCAGAGGTGCTTAGATTTATCAGCGATGACGTCTGTTTTGCCTGTTATATTTCGATGGTCAACATCGTCGATGACTGTCAATAATCAGCACAGCCGCGCAGCATACCTGTAGCCGGTAGGGAGGTTGGGAGTGGCCCACCCATAGCGCGTACGCCTATAATTTATGTACGGCACGCCGGGGGCGTGACCAATGGTTTTGATTGACAGGTGAACTCGGAGCTAGACTCGTGAACGGTGAAGTGCCCCGAATTCATCTCTGGACTGTCATGGCGGCAGCAGCAGCAGCCTGGGTAAACGCTTCCTCTGACGGCAAATGTCAGTACGGCCGGCTGGACCCGTTTACTGCCTTGGCCGGCGACGAATTCCAGCGACATTTCCGCCTGTCCAAAAAATCGGTACGATGGTTGTGCAAATAGTTAGGCGTCGACCCACGCCTGCGGAGAGTGCGTACCGGGCTTCATTCGCTTTCGGTCGAAGAGCAAGTCCTCTGCGCCCTCCGGTTCTTCGCGACCGGGAGCTTCCAGGGGAGCGTCGGCGCAGACCGATTTATTGGACGCCAATAAAGCACTGTGAGCCGCTGTGTGAGGGACATCGCCAACGCGCTTATCGACGCGGCTGTGCATAAGCGGTGGCTCGATGTGCCCACGACTGCGGCCGAGCGTGTGTATGTTGAGGAGCGTTTCCTTTTGCGCGGCAGCATCACAGACGTCGTGGGATGCGTCCACGGGACCTACATTGAGAAAAGGCCCCTTCGAAGTCCAGCCCTGACATGGTGAAGGCCAACTATTTCACGAGGAAGGCACATTATGCATTAAACATTGCAATCAGTAAAAAAAATTAATTGTTCTCGCCAAGTCCTTTGGGCTACTCTACAGCACAGTGCCAAAGTCGGTCCCAGACTCTTTTGCCGAAGGCTGGATCAGCCGCTAACCGGTTCCACAGAACAATTCATAACATGCCAGGTACCTTAAGAGAGGCCCACAAAAAAAAAGTGGGCTCCTCGGCAACGGCGAAATCGAAAGTTGCAGATGGCCACTTGTTAATCGGGCCACTGCAGAAAACTCACCACTGTGCTAATTAATTAAATCCGACGAATGAATGTCATCTTTCGCACACACCTCTCACTTGCATCTAAAAAGTATAGTCACAATGCTGCAGAATCGGTAAGATAACCACCACTGCTGACCAAAAGCCGGTGCGAGCTCATTGACAACGAATTTCGGACAGCTCACATTAACGCGGTATGCATGAAATCAACAGATGCATGCAGTTCATTTCAGAACACGGCATAATATTCAAGTAATTCTGAACAAACTGAGTTTTCTCATTCAAGTCACGCGAAATTCAACTTGCGATGAAAAAAAATGTGTGATAAAAACGTTTCACCATGCGGGATTTGAACCCACGCGCTCCCATTGCCTGTCGACTCTCCGGAGCGACGCGTTAGACCACATGGCCACAGAACAGCGCGGAGTGATACACCTCTCTTTATTTTTTTTGCGGACTACTTCCGTAGCGTTGCACATGTACCTCGTCGCCATTGGCGGTCAACTGATGACGGGCGTTGGTAGCGTTCCCTCGCGGTACAAAGCGAAATTTAATAATGCATAAATCACTCAAAAGCGCTTTAAATCCAAATCTTGCACACTATAAAATGCTTATAAAGGTGTATTAAGTGCATTATAAAATTCAACAAACCTCGTTTGTCTAATTGCACACGCAGTGCACTTGGTGGAGCGACACACAAATGAAAAGTGCACCGGCGGCTGGCTCACGTGACCCGTTCTTCGTAGACCGCCCAAGAAGCCCATGAGGTGGCACCGGTGTGATGATAAAGCACGGAATATATCCAGATAACCCAATGAAGCTGGAGGCGTGACGAGGGTGGGATTTTGTCTTGCTACCATTAGTTCACTCATCTCAGGGCGTCGCCAGAGCTCGGGAAGATTCCGAGTTTCAGCAAACTCGGGCATTCCAGCATAGCGCCCCATGTCTTGTGTTTACGAAGCATTCTGCTCCCGTATGCACCGTTCTTTGTTCTTGCGCGGGCTGTTCTACAAGCCCACGGAACTGGAAGTATCACCGACCAATCACGCCTAACACCAAGCAACAGGGCGTAGAGAAAACATGCTTCGTGCCGCTGTGGCGGAGTTTCTACCGGTCGAACCGGGACAAGGTTTCTATGTTCTGCGCGTCTTCGAGCCCTGCCGACTTGTGGAGTGGAAGCGGCTGAGCAATGGAGAGTACAGCAAGCTAACTCCATGCATTGTCTGCGAGAAGCATTCAGAGCACAGCCACATCGAGAGAACATTCAAAGTTACGGTGGCCCATATCGTCAATGCGCGCGCCACGGAGAGACCGCCCCTCTGGAATCAGTCTTATTTCTAGCAGCTAACCTCAGATATTTTGTTGTTCACTTAATAAACAATTACTTCAGTGCTTTCCTTAACTTATCAGCAACTTTTTAGCTGTGATTTCAAAAATGTTTCCTTGTTAATTATTGCATTGATATAGTGTAGTTTGTGCTGTATTGTAGACTTTGTAGATTCGAATCAGTGATACAATATTTACATGCTTTTTATTCTTGCCTATACTTTTCTTACAAAAATAGTGCAAGCTTACAGACATCTGCATAAAGACTGTTTTCCTCTGAATTGAGCTAAGACTTCCAAGTAAAACGAATGAATGGCGAGTTCAATTCAGACTGATTTTGTTTATCATCACGTGCGATCATTGCAGGCAGCTCTGTGCCATGTTTGACAAGTTTAAATTTATCCCTGCCTTTCCTTTTAACATGCCCGACGCCATTAAGGCTCGATTGGCTGACATATCAGCATTGTAGCTGGCACGGTTGAATTGCAGAAATGTCAGCCTATCCGAAAGTACGGTGTCTCTGTTGATAAGGTGGACTCCTGAGCTGTTGGTACGTTATCAGTTAAAAACAGCAGCAGAGAGAAATGAAGACCAAGTAGTAACACACACACGACGAGCGCAATGCTGCTCTCGCATCATCCTCATCGTGTGTGTGTTTTACTTCTTGGTCTTCATTTATCTCTGCTCCTGCTATTATTTGGCGTGTTGATACCTGCAGCATTACACTGTTGTTGTTAGGGGCTGTTTATTTTAAAATAAAAATGAAATATAAAAATAAATATGGAAGGAACAGATGTTGCTAGCCGTGGCCATCGAAACCTGAAGCACCTGAGTTGCGGCTAACGGGAATAAAAGGACAGGGAGAGGGAAAAAAATGGGGGAGCAGCGGAAAGATTAGGGGTAGGGCGGCAGTAGAGATCTGTAGCATGTTGTTACCGTGTTTATGTTAACGGTTACCGTGGGGCCAAGCGCCGGACTTAGTGGTTAGCGCTGCGCGCGCTAGAGAACGTTTTAGCATAGCATCTCTGCTGTAACAGATTACCGTAAGGCGAAAGCGAATGATGATGATAGCAGATGTCTCGGCATTTATTATAAACAATAATACGCATGCATTACAAGCATTTCTTTGCAGCGAGATGCTACATGCTCTCTAATCATTTTTTTCTCTGCATATAAAGACATCCACACTTGTTTTCGTGTAACGGCCGGATTAGTGGCTTAAAAAGTACCCTGACCAGTAGACAAGTTTACTAGACAGAACGCCCTTAGGCTGCGTACGCTGCGCTTACTGCGTTGCGAATTCTATAGAAAAATGCACCTACAATACCTTCAGTTTGCCGCGCGCAGCGTCGCTTCTTGTAATGTTTTGATGCACGATTTTAACGTAAACATAGTGTCGGCATCTGGTGGCAGTAAGTAAAGAGCTTGAAGTCTAAAATGCACACACTTTTTTTTTCTGAATTTAGTGGTGATACTGTTGCGCGGCGGCCCACCAAATGTTCCATGACGACCAGCCGAAGAATGAGGCGGGGTGAACGATGGATAAGAGATGATTTAATGGCCGCTGGCCTAGCGCGAGGGCTCCGTCCCGCGCCACTTCCAGCTTCGTCTTCTTCGTAACAATATGAGAAGCATTACTAGAATGTTTTTCTTTTTCAAGAAAGAAAAGCATAAAAATAGTGCAAATTGGAAAAGCTGGCACAAAAACTGTAGTGTTGTCGTTGCTACTTTCGCTACATGGGCGAACGCTACGTGGGTGGAAGTATGAGGTGCCTGAATGTAGTTTATGTCATGTTCACACAAGCAATTCCGAGTACACTTCTGAAAACGTTAGAGGGCACTGCGGAAACTGCATTCGAGTAATGCGAAAAGCACTAACGTCTCCTCGCCGCCTGTAATTGCTCCCCTTTGCCACTAGTTGCTCCTCCTTGCCTCTCTGCCGATTGTGACGTCGCGTCTCAAAACCGAATCACATATTTCACCTTAAACCACAGTTAATGCAGCTTAAATTTGTAATTAATTCGCATTTAACTCACAATAATTCATTTCATTCCCACTTAGTTCACTTAAATTGCAATTCTGAAACAAATATTTCAGAAATAAATCAATTAATTCACACCTATATAATTTATTCAGAATTAAATCATTTATTTCACACTTCTTTCACATTTAATTCGCAATTGATTTACTCTATTCGCATTTAATTCATTATATTGTATCATTAAGTCACATTATACCCATATTAATCCACCTTATTTTATAATTACTCATCTTAATTCACTCAAATCACCTTATATCATCTTGGTTTATTACTGGCGTTTCTATAATTTATCATTAACTTCAAAGCTCTTATCGTTTCACCTCAGTATTTTTTTTCTGACTTCCAAATTCGCGCCCTGCGATAGCTCCGCCCACCTTTCCGGCACGTAGGGGCGTCACATGGTACGCCACTTTCGGCGATTCAAATTTCGCGCAACTCACGCCCCGACCGCGCCTGTGTTTTGGTCGCTTTTTGTTGTGGAAGCAACATTACCCTAGGTGTGAGCGATTTTATGGATCCCCGGAGAGCCCCAACTGTGCAGGCGCGAGGAGCAAGTGTGAGACAGTGACTGAGTAATTTCCTTTCCTGAAATACAATTTTCATTTTCTTCAATACGGCCCCTCTTTCTCTTTCTTCTTCCACTCCCACTTCCTCCCTTGCTCTACAAACGAATGATGGGTGTCCACCGAGATATCCCAGATAGTTACTGCGTAATTTCCTTTCCTCAAATACCTTTTCTGCCGCCGCGGTGGCTCAGTGGCTATGGTGCTCGGCTGCTGGCCCGAAAGACGCGGGTTCGATTCCGGCCGCGGCGGCTGAATTTCTTTGGAGGAGAAATTCGAGGCCCGTGTACTGTGCGATGTCAGTGCACGTTAAAGAACCCCAGGTTTTCTAAATTTCCGGAGCCCTCCACTACGGCGTCTCTCATAGCCTTAGTCGCTTTGGGACGTTAAACCCCATAAACCAACCAACCAACCAACCAACCAACCTTTTTTATTTTCTTCATTATGGACCCTCTTTCTCTATCTTGATTCACTCCCACTTCCACCCTTCCTGCACCGTGCGATTCAGGCGGCCTCCAAGATGACAGAGAATTACTGCGCCGTCTCCTTTCCTCAAAAAGCGTTGCGCTCAAAGGGCTAGGCATCGCGGCGAACGGGCGATGGCGTTCCGTGGATTCCCTGGCAGCGCTACAACACGCTGACGCGTTCCGCTCGTAAAGGCGATGGTTAATAGTCATTAATTATTTGTTAATTAGATCTTAGTCATTAATCAGTATTTATACAACAATTGGTAATTTCTCATTGCTTAGCAATTAGATTTAATTATGTGTGGCGTCCAGTGGTGACGTCACCAGTGCCACAGACGCGGTCAGAGTGGTGCGGAAAACGCTTTCGCCTCTACGCACATTAGACAAAATGTTCCTTAGATGCCGGTGCCCCCGCGATTAATTAATTAACAAATGATCCTATTGGCTTCAAATATTTTGTCCGCCATCCTCACATTACCCCCCTGAAATTATAACCACTTTTTCGCGATATCTTATTATAGTCCCCGGCAACTGCTGCCGAACCGTCCTGCGGAAAAAAGCCACCGACATAGTCTACTAATTTTTTCGCATAAATAAAAGTAGCAGACTGGATCTGGCAGTACGCGGTAAACGCTTTGTTGGTCTTCTGGCGCTGTTTCAGTTCAGGATTTTCTATGAACAGTGCAAGACCGGCAAGTTTGTGTCCTGCCAAGGAAACTTTTAGACAACAGTGCTCTCTCAGATTAAAACAGCCTTCGCCACGAAAAACGCAGCTAACGATTAGTTACCGATAGTTACGAACGGCACACTAGCCGGACCAGCCCGCGAACGCTGCGTGGTGGCACCTTAGCGTAGGCAGCGCCGCGTCGTAGTGGCTGCGGGAAGACATCGCCGCTGTGACCTTGCGAGCGCTCGCCCTCGGCACGCTAGCCAGTATATTCTGGGTCATGCGGAAGCGTGCTCCTTGGCTGGCTTGGCTTTGGCTTCAATATGCGACTCCATAAAACACGCATCGCGGCGACAACCACGATCCCGACGGAGGAGAATGGAGAAAAGAAGACGACGAAGCGGCGCCTCGTGTCACGGGGCGCGTGAGAGAAAAAGAACAAGGCGCAGATCGAACACTGACGTGGAAAGAGATGTCTCGGCTTAGTAGTCAGGCCTTCTCCAGAATGTCGCGACGAGCCAGCAGCGGCCCCCTGAAGAGGTCTGGAGTGGCGCCTTCAGGACGACGGCCAGATCCGATGAGGACGTCCAGCCCGCTCCAGCTGAGCTGCCTCCTGCGGTGTGTCCCAAGAAAGCGTTCCGCCGTCCCTGGGTTCCGTGAGGGCCAGTCACGAGCGGCGTCGCTGGGTGGCCCTGACGCAGCCGCGACGATGTTCCAGCGATACCGAAGGCGTCGATTTCAAGGTGGGAACTCTTCCCCAAGCCGCGCGTTTAGATCGACTGGAACTAGAGTCCAGCGGTAATAGTCATCTGCGCGTCTAGCGGTGGCTATGTTAGTTACCGCTTCACCCACGCTCTTCAGTTTGAGTTGACCGCTTCTTTCCGTGTGTCAAGCGCAGTAATGCATGCTGTTATTTGTATTTCGTGCGCTGGTCTCGCCTCCTGTAAAGCACATACATTTTTGCTTTACTCTTTCTACTGCCAGAATAGGAGTGGGTCTCATGTGGGTTCAGATGAAAGCCATTTGTTTCCCTCTGTGCTCGCTCATGCTCTTTTGTTGAACCTCCCAGCGGGAGCAGTCACTATGCCTGCGCCGCAGCATGCCGCCGCTAGAAAGGCTGGACCTGTAATGGCACTGCGACGATGTGCAAGCGGAGCATGCTTCGCCGGCGGCACATTGTTCGATGGTGAGGAGAGGCCATTTTTCTTTCCCATTGTTTGACGCTTCTACTATTGCTACCGCGAGAAACACGAGTACAAATGACCACCCTCTAGGCTACGCGCCGATGGGATTCACAATAGGGTCTAAGCTGACGTACATTTAAGGCTGTGTATCTGTCCACTAACGGGAATAAAACGCGACTTATACACTCTCCTCGCCACCTTTTCGTTTTGGGTTCATCACCTTCATTGCCCATTACACGTAGGTGGCAAGGCTCCCTGGAGAGCGCCTGGCTGAGCTCTTTGGGATCGTGGTGCGGTTGTTATACGCGCCGCAACCTAAAACTGTCGCGTTTACATGCTGCTGTACGGGTTGCACATAGAGCGTCCAGGATGTGTCGGAAGTGGAAGCCCACGTGCAAAGCACTGTGGTGCCATTCCTTTCACTGCTTTGCTTCGACGAGAGGCGAAATGTATAGGGCCAGTTTTTTCTTCCCATACTCTATTCCCCTTTGCAAACAGCGCCGGCTGGGTCCCCTGACGTTGCGGTGGTGACCGTAGTGTTCGACCTGGAGCTACACGACATCGAAATGACATGAACGAGGAGTCAAGCGGCGGCACCACTGCAGTTTACCACCGAAGCCCTGCGATGGAGCTCTGGCTTGGAGTAAGCTCTCGTGCGCTTTTTCTTTTCCATTCCCTGAATAACTTAAATTTCGGCTTCATGTTTGATTCCGGGTATACGTGGCTCACTTACTTAGATCCGACAATAGGTATGCCTTCCATAAGTTGCGGGATGCGCTGTATACTCCTGCTGATGTAAAATTATTGACATCAACCATTTCCTGTTACCAAAATTGCCCACAATAAACACGTAATACCACCACAAAAATTGGCACAGAGCAGAAGTTGTGATTTGAAGTACTCAATGATGTTATGCTATCTCGATATTTTCTTGATGCTTCTGATATGCTTGGCGTTAGTTCCATAATGCATCCGCATAGAGCGTCACTGATGGCTTGAATAAGCTCACTTACTGAGCTTATATTTTGAGTCAGCAGCCATATAAATGAGTATATATGGAGCAATACTGACGGTTGAGCTACTTCGTTCGGCAACTTGGCAAAAACGCCACAAAAAGATAACGGACGTAGAACAATAACATGCTGCGATGGCGTAGAGGTAGAACATCCGCCAGGCGTGCAAGAGGACCAGGGTTCGAATCCCGGTGCCACGCAGTTCTCCACCGGACAAAAAAAATCTCCGAGTATCGATGGAATTTGCATAACCAGGCCTGGAGTGTGGCCTGATCTCGGTGACCAGAACCGACAACGCACTTCCTTACCAAAACAGGATTTGGCCACCGTAGTGTAGTACTTGGCTTAAACATTCTGTGAACAAACCAATTAATCCTCAGCCCTCAGTCCCCAGCGGCTGCGGAGCAACCGACCACGGCGGCGGTCAGATCTGTGACGCAGCGGAGGGTGCTAAGAATTCCTGGCTCCGGACAGGCCGCCATTGGAAACTGAACCTGGCAACTATTAACGCAAGAACCTTATCAAGTGAGGCTAGCTTAGGAGTACTGTTGGAGGAATTAGCCGGTATTAAATGGGATGTAATAGGGCTTAGTGAGATTAGGAGGACAGATGAAGCGTATACTGTACTAAAGGGCGGGCACATACTGTACTATTGTGGATTAGCGGATAGGCGGGAGAACTAGGTGTAGGGATTCCTCATAAATCAGGATATAGCTGGCAACATCGAGGAATTTTATAGTATTAACGAGAGAGTGGCAGCTATCGTAATAAGGCTTAATAAGAGGTACAAGCTGAAGGTGGTGCACGAATGCGCGCCTACATCAAGCCATGATGACCAGGTAGTTGAAAGCTTCTATGAGGATGTAGAATCAGCAATTACCAAAGTAAAATCTCAGTACACTGTACTGATGGGCGACTTTAATGCGAAGGTAGGTAAAAAGCAGGCTGGAGACCAGGCGGTAGCATACTGTGGCATAGGCTCTTGGAATAGTAGGGGACAGTTATTAGTAGAGTTCGCAAATAGAAATAATTTACCTATTATGAATACCTTCTTCCGCAAACGAGCAAACATGAAGTGGACGTGGAAGAGCCCTAATTGTGAGACTAAAAATCAAGTATTCTGGTTACTCTGCGCCCACCCTGGCATCGTAGAGGATGTGGAGGTCCTCGGTAAGGTCCGTTGTAGGGACCACAGAGTAGTAGGGTCTCGTATTAGCTTAGATTTAAAGAAGGAACGCAGGAAACTAGTGAATCGAAAGGCTATTAACGAGTTAGCATTAAGAGGGAAGGTAGAGGAATTCAGAATATCGCTGCATAACAGATTTTCCGCTTTAACTGAAGAAGACGACCGTAGTGTTGAAACAATGAATGATAATCTCACAGCTATTGTTACAGAGTGCGCGGCAGAAGTAGGAGGTAGGATGGTTCAAAAGGATACCAGCAAGCTATCTCAGGAGACTAAAGATCTGATTAAGAAACGCCAAAGCATGAGGACGTCCAACTCCACAGACAGGATAGAACTAACAGAGCTAAAGAAGTTAGAATAAGTGGAGAGAAAACTGGGCACAGGTAAAAACCAGATGCATGCGTAAAAAGGCAAAGAGGGCAATGTCATTAGCAATATGGATAAAATAGTTAAAGTAGCCGAAGAGTTCTGCACAAATCTATACAGTAGCGAATGTAATAATCAAGTTACTGAGAGATGCAGTCGAGCACAGCATACAGCATTGGGACATCCCGGACATCCCGCCATTAACGAAGCATGAAGTAAAGAAAGCCTTAGGAACAATTCAAATGGGGAAAGCAGCTGGTGAGGATCAAGTAACAGCGGATTTGCTGAAGGACAGAGGAGTGATTGTGCTTGAAAATCTAGCCACCCTGCATAGGCAATGCGTTGTGACCTCGAGAGTACCAGAAGCTTGGAAGAAGGCTAACATTATCATAATTCATAAGAAAGGAGACGTCAAGGACTTGAAAAATTGCAGACCTATCAGCCTACTGTCCGTTGGCTATATGGTATTTACTAAGGTAATCGCTAATACAGTCAGGACAACCTTAGACTTCAGTCAACCAAATGATCAGACAGCCTTTCGTAAAGGATACTCGACAATAGGCCACATTCACACGAACAATCAGGTGATAGACAAATGCGCAGAATATAACCAACCCCTATAAAGCCTTCATTGATTACGAGAAAGCATTTGGCTCAGTGGAAACCTCCGCTGTCATGTAGGCATTGCGGAATCAGGTTGTGGAAGAGTGTTATGTGAAAATATTGGAAGATATTTATAACGATTGCACAGCTACTATAGTTCTCCATAAAGTCAGCAATAAAATTACAGTACGGAAAGGTGTCAGGCAGGGAGACACGATCTCGCCAATGCTATTCACCACCTGCTTACAGGAGGTATTCCGGGGCCTGAAATGGGAAGAGTTGGGGACAAGAGATAATGGAGAATACCTGAGTGATTTGCGATTCGCTGATGACATTGCCTTGCTAATCCACTCAGGACAAGAACTACAAAGCATGATCAGTGAGTTAGACAGGCAGAGGAGAACGGTGGGGCTAAAAATTAACATGCAGAGAACCAAAGTACTGTCCAACAACCTAGCAAGGGAACAGCAGTTCGAAGTTGGTAGCGAGGTGGTGGAAGTAGTAAGACAATATGTCTACTTAGGGCAGGTAGTGACCGCAGATCCGGGTCATGAGAGGGAAATAACTAGAGGAATAAGAATGGGGTGGAGCGCATACGGCAGGTTCTCTCTGATCAGTAAAGGCAGTTTACCGATATACCTCAAGAGAAAAGTGTACAACAGCTATCTCCTACCGGCACCCACCTATGGGTCAGAAACGTGGAGGCTAACGAAGTGGGTCCAGCTTAAGTTGAGGGCAACGCAGCGAGGCATGGAAAGAAAAATGATTAGTGCAACATTACAAGATCGGAAGCGGGCGGAGTGGGTGAAGGAACAAAGGCGGGTTAGTAACATCCTGGTCGAAGTCAAAAGTAAAAAATGGGCTTTGGCATGGCATGCAATGCGAAGGCAAGATAACCGGTGGTCCTTAAGGGTAACGCAGTGGATTCCAAGAGAAGGCAAGCGTAGCAGGGGGCGGCAGAAAGTTAGGTGAGCGGATGAGATTCAGAAATTCGCGAGGATAGGGTGGCCGCAACTGCCAAAGGGCAGGGTTAATTGGAGAGGCATGGGAGAGGCCTTTGCCCTGCAGTGGGTGTAGTCAGGCTGATGATGATGAACAATAGACACCACAAGCGCGGACTCGCGACGGTTCATTTATTCACAAAACGCAGTATAAGTACAAACTCACAAAACAACAAAAGAGAACAAATAAATGAGGGGTATCTAGATCAACTCTCTTTCATAGAGGGCAGGTGATGGGTCACTAACACGTCTGTGCTCGTTCTTAAAGATTTCGTAGACCTCTTCCACATCGGCTGTTTATTGTTTAGGGGACTGTAGTTTTGTCAAGAAAAAGCGGTGGTCTATAAAACTCCGCTCTTCTGTGGTAGTACCTACATCTGACAAACTGGCCGGTGCATAAAAGTGCGGTTGAAAGATCGTAACCTATCTTTGAAGAAATCTTTCTTCAAATGTAGCGATGCTTTGCAATGAATGCCGTGGGTGACAGCCCTTTTTAGACGAAACCACAATTTCGGTTTGGTATACTAATCAATTAAAAAGACAGATGTCAGAGGCCTATCATGTCTATCAGAAGGAGCATACATGCAAGATCCTTCTTTTCTTGAAAATAGAGCAAAGTACTCAAACTAAGACCCATATGTATTCCATCCTCTAGAGGAAGGGGGAGTTACAGTAATGAGAGAACTGTACGGCTGTGAGGCAAGAGAAAAGAGTGTGTTCCTCACTTGCATATGGATCGAGGCATTTTGGACTGGAAAGATCAGAGCGGCTGTAGTGGGAATGGTACAGACGCTCGCAGTTAACACGGTGTTGTTGTGGGCGGCCTGGAGGTTGTGTACATGTGCTGTCGTAGGAGAAGGGTGGGTGGGGAGAAGTGTGTCTGTGTTCCGGAGGTGTTAGCGGTGCTGTCTAAGTGCCTTCATCAGTGACGCAGAAGAGGGTGCCAGGAAAGAAGATGGTCACCGTGGCCGAAAACGCGCTACAGTACACGGAAGCTTCAGTCCTAGCCACCTTCGACTTCCTGACCACGCAGACGGTTTACTCGGAAAATGAGGATGATTTTATGTGAATGTGATGCTGGTCTTCACGATCCAGAAGAGAGCCATTTGACTTCGCCCTGTCACGCTGCGTGCGTAAGATAATGTTTGCCGGTAGCGGTATTCTGAAGTTCAAGAGACCTGCCATAACTTTTACTGTTTTGTAGCCAGTTTATTGCAGGATTTACCCGGCTCGTGGCAATTTAGTGCACTATTAGAGTGCTGCATTTGCTTGCTGGCTGTTGTGCGCCAGTAGTCAGGGATTCGTTGGTGGGGAGGATGGTGGCGAGGATCCGCATCATTTCTAATAAGTCGATAGCTCGAATTGCAGTGCTGCCGCAATTTTTCACCTGTAAATAAATTTTTATATATCGGGGTGTTGATGTGGTAGGGTGTAAAAACGGAAAGGGCGGCAGCTTGTAAGACACTCGACGCACACGCAAGGTATCGGAAATATACAGGGGCTATATTAAACATACCACTGAAACAGACATGAAGGGTCGCACTACCCCGCGCACCTCCGCTTCCTACGCACGCGCGCAGCACACTGCGCGCTTCACGTCGTCCAATCTGCAGAGTCCGTGCGCCGCACTCGCAGAAACATCACAAACAAAAACGGCATCTTGATGGCGTGGAGAAGAGAGGAAGGAGGAAAGGAAGGCGACCAAGTAGGCACTGTAGGTTCAACGCACCGGGCCAGGCGTCACGTGTGCGCCCTCCGATGAGACGACTGCCGCCGTCTGGACGGGTGTAGGCGCCCATGTAAAATTGCATCACGCGATCACTTACATTTGGCCATCCTGACAGAGTTTAACATCCTCGTTAAGACAAGCAAATAAAAGCTTGCAGCTAGCAGAAACAGCGTACACACGCAAAAAGAAACATACAACTGACGTGAACATCAGTCAACAGATGGAAGAAAAAAGTTGCCTGCAAGCTCTAGCATTTTGTTAAAAGCCTTTTATCTCTGCACCGCTCCCTTGCGGGCACAACGCCTCGGCGGCGGTGCACTGTTCGCCTCACTGAAACTCTCTTCCTTCTCAGCCGAAAACTTGTCTACTTCTAGACAAACTTGAGGGTTTGTTGAGGTGCAGCCTTTTAGGTGCGAACCGTGAGCCGTGGTTGCGCAACGGGGTTTCTAGCCCTGGTTATGCTCGACACTCTTAGGTGTTTGATGGTAGGGCCTGATTTACCACCAAAGCATTTCTGTACTTCGGCTGAGCCTTCGCCAGTATCCCTGTTTGTCCAGGCACGCTGGTCATGAATACGTTGTCGCCGGCACTGAAGAGATGCGCTGAGATGTGTGAGCAGTCGTAAGCTGTCTTGCCTTTCTTGTGTTCGGCGAGGTTGCTCTGCCGAGCACGCGTTCGCAATCCTTTCAGATTCCCGCACTGGCGCTCGTCGCTGCTCACAATTCTTTTTAGTGCGTCGCCGTAATAATCCGGCTGGTGTCCGTACAGCACCTCTAACGGCATTTTCAGAAATGTCTTGCTGACGGAATTATTGATGTCATGCTCTGCCTTGGTGAGGTTTGCGTCCCGATCGCGCTGCCTTGGGTAGTTCATTGAAGTCGTAATGACCGGCAGAATAGTATCAATCACTCTCTGCTCGAGGTCATTTGCCTGCGGGATGCATGTCGAGTTGAGCACATGGTGTATGGATCGCGCCCTCTATCGATAATGACATTTCTTGGGAGACCTTTTTCAAGGACGAACCCTTCCATTGCAAGGAGCACGTGCTTAGTTGAAGGGTCGCGCGTAGCGATTAGTCTCACAAATTGTGTGAGGTTAATTTCCAATGAATACAAGTATATACTTGTTGCCCGTTTTGCTCGGGACGAATGGCCCATGTGATCCCTGTGTATTACCTCGAACGGTCCTGTACTTGCTGGGATCGGAGGTAACCTGCTCTACAGCTGGTAGGTGCCTTGCTGTAAATACACTGGAAACAATGAGAAATATGCTCTCTCACGTTATTACTCATTCGCGCGAACGAAAAGTTTTGTTGAATTTTGGAGACTGTCGTGTCGATTGTGATATTTTCCATCAAATCATGAGGCTGTAGCACAAATGCCTTTCGCTCACACTTGGTAGCACGAGCTTAAACTTAGTTCCTCGGTCTTGTTCGAGTTCTCTCACTAGCCTGCCTGATCTAACGCTGTAGCCTTTTACTTTCACGCTCTCTTTTTTGGTACGAGCGCTCTCAGGCTTCTCCAGAACAATTATAAGTTCTCGCAATTCTTGTTCTCCCCTCTGAAGAGCATTTACTTGGTCGGCGGGGTTTCACGTGATACATCAAACCTGCCTTCAATCAGGGAGTCCATCGTGTCTTGAGGTGCTTCACAGTGCCTCGGCGGAGGGAGTCAACGTCAAGCATTTGCGTTCCAACACGATGCTTGATTGAAAACTCGAATTCCTGGATTGAGCCGTATGTAGGGTTCCTAAGTACTCTGCACGTTCTCTGCTCAGTTCTCTGAGTCATCTGCGATTGTCAGAATAAAGCCTAACAGTTGGTCACGATTGTAACTCCGTTTCCTAGCAGCAGGGGTTTCAGACGATCCCCTGGCCAAACTAGAGGCGTCAGTTGGAGCTTTGATTAGTGGTAGTTCCTTTTCGCGTCCATGCTCTTATTGCTTACGCAGTATACAAGATGTCACTTCTTTCTTTTGAAGAAGCATTCCTGCCAAACCGTTAGAACACGCGTCTGAACGCAAATCTATACCTCCTTTCGGATCGTACAGCTTTAGAATTGGTTCACTCGTGAGTCTTGATTCAAGTTCCTGCAAACTTCTCTCTTTCTCAAGGCCGCCGCGGTTGCCCAGTGGTTATGGCGCTCGGCTGCTGTCCCGAAAGATGCGGGTACGATTCCGGCCGTGGCGGTCGAAAATAGATAGAAGCGAAATTCCAAACGGCTGTGTACTGTGTGATGTCAGTGCACGTTAAAGAAGTCCGGGTGGTCGAAATTTCCGGAGCCCTCCACCACCCCAGGTAGCACCGAAACATTGCGATAATGCTACATTTTGTTATGCTCATATGTTATTTCAATGTACTTAATGTCCTTTTTTTTCTGGCCGCCGCGGTGGCTAAGTGGTTATGGTCCTCGGCTGCTGACCCGAAAGAAGCGGGTTCGATCCCGGCCGCGGCGGTTGCATTTCTTTGGAGGAGAAATTCTAGAGGCCCGTGTACTGTGCGATGTTAGTGCACGTTAAAGAACCCCAGGTGGTCGAAATTTCCGGAGCCCTCCACTACGGCGTCTCTCATAGCCTTAGTCGCTTTGGGACGTTAAACCCCATAAAACCAACCAATCCTTTTTTTCTAATGTTTTCGTAATGTTACCTATAAATGTTCGAATAACCTTCCCCAAACATTCATGAAACATGTAAACAACATAAATGGAACTTTCTCGAAAATGGTAAAGCAGCCCCGCACAAGCATGCAGGCCTGCCAGTTGTGACAGCACACAACTTGCAACGCTTTGCAAGAACCAACAACAAGAGCGACACCTTCTCCACTACACTAGAGGACAACATGCAACTCGTATTCACTCACCTCCAAACGGATATCGTGCCGTCGAGCTTATATACTTGCTACTGCCAGATGTCCTATGAGTGATAGTGGGGAATTGGTAATAACTAAAGTTTTGCGACAAAATAATTGGGCTCTTCATGTAATCTATGGCGAGTACTATCTAAGAGGTGTGGTTACAAGGTACTGTTAGTTGAAAATCATCTTTACTCTAAGAACAGTGAGAAATTGTCTGGAAATCCGTGCTCGAAATATATTTGCAATGTTGTTTAATAGTTGTGACTCTAACATTATAATAAAATTAAGAAGATTACATTAAAAGAATGTGTGTTTAGAACGTGAAAGTAACATTTCCTATATAACTTATCACGTTATTTGTTAATTTCTAATGTTAAAGTAAAGTTACAATGCAACATGTAACATTACTCCATCTTACGTAACATTTTTCCAACACTATTCTCATGTTTGGTGCTACCTGGGACGGTAGGACCACAACGGTGTCCGTCAGAGCCTGAGTTGCTTCGGGACGTTAAACCCCCCTAAACCAGAAACCAATCTCCTGCTCGACACCCCACACAAATTTTTCGTCTTACTTAGTGTACCTGGTGGGAGGTTCAGCTACGAGAGCATACCTCGGAATGAAACGTTGGAAGAATCTCCTTAGCCCAGGAATCGTCGCTCCTCATTGCCGTTCTTCGGAATTGGGAACAGGGCGACCGCCGGCACCTCGGCCTCAACGGGTCGTGCCGTTTCCTTTTTAGGCGGAAGCCCAAAATTTCCACGGTATCCTTCCCGAATGCGCTCGTGCTGAGTCCTTGGGTCGGATTCGCTTTTTTGAAGGAATCAAGAACTCGGCGCAGGTTCTCGAACCACGTGTCCCAGTCCCTCGCTGGAATGAGCACATTGTCTAGGCAGCACTTCGCAATTGTACTTCTTAAAGGTGACAACAAGCGATTCACGAGACGCTGAATAACCGATGGTTCGTTACTCAGCCCAAAATTTTATCTCGAATTCTCCTATCTCATCAGGAGTTCTAAAGGCTCTTTTCATATTCCCTTCTTCAGTCAGCGGCACCTGTAGATAGCCGTGGGCGAGGTCCAACACTGTGTACAGTTTAGCTCCGGACAGTTTCTCGAATTGCTTGTCGATGCTGGCTTTCTTTTATCGTCTGTGCGTTCAAGCGCCGGTAATCTGCGACCAAACGTTTTTGGAATTTTTCTTTTGTACGAGAATGACGGGGCTGGAGAAAGGTGAACAATTCTAGCTAACCATCCCCTCTATTTTTCACTCTGCGATGATTTCGCGAATCGTCTCTCGCCCCGCGACATTCATTTTCTACGGGCCATAGACGAACTGCCAGGGACCTCCTTAATGTCCATTTTCAGGACGGGCGTGCAGGCAAGCTCGCTGAAATTGTTGGCGTAGGTTGCTGGCCTAGGTATTGTTGGCATAGGTACACCAACTATGTCGACCTCTCTTATGCGCCCGAATTGGTGTCCTTTTCTGATAACTACTTTTAAGTCTCCGCTCGTAAAAACCGGAATGTAGGTATCTCCGTCTTTCATTTCAAGAAGGATTTCGTTCGCAAAGGTACCAAGAAAAACCGGCACAGAAAGGCCATAAGCTGTTGGCAGTGAGATTCAGTTGATTGTGTTAGGTTGCATAACACTCTTACCAGTAGTACACACACGAAACTTCACCTCATTGACCGGCTCTAAATGTGAGAATGGGCATTCTTATTGACGCCAAAAACAGAGGCAACCACCAAGCCTTCCGTAAGCTATGTATGGCAGTTCTCTAGAACTATGCCCATGATTAAGTCAAGTTGCAAGGTATCGTCAGGGACAACAATAATTGTAATGTTTTTGCCTGTGATGCTGTCAAATTACAAGTCGGCGTAACACCTTCAAGTCGCTCTTGCGGACGGGATGCTTTGGCTGCCGAAACCGTAGAGCACTGTGAAATTTTTCCACAACTTCGCCGCAGCGTGGCGCCGCCGACTCGTGCAAGAGGCACCCGCAGCTCCCGTTATCAATCATGCCTACGATGGTCGTGGTCCCATTCCATGTCACTAGCTTGAGTATCTCTCCCGGAGCAATTTCCTCCCCTTCGGAGTCAGTCACTGTGTTGGTATCGTTGCTTTATTTTTTTCATAACAGTGACGCTGAGTGTGACCGCATTTAGCGCAGCGCGAACATCGAACTTCACGCCTTTCGACCGGGCAGTCGCGGGAGATGTACGCGAATCGGCCGATGTTGCAGCACTTTGTCTCACCTTTTTCGTTCATCAGGGGTGGTCTCGAGTCCTTGCTCGGCGGCTCGTAGGTGCTCTTCCGTGAAGGAAGACTTGTTGGGTTCTTCGTGGTGATCGCGCTTAAAGGCCTGTTCTCGTGCGTACCACCAATCTCAGCTCCCGCCCACGACCGGGGCGCTCAAACTCCATGCTGTCGTGGAGGAGATCATCTTCGTGGGTGCGTCCTAGTAGCATCGTGCACAATTGTCTTGAACGTAAGCCAGTCAACACTCGCTCACGGGTGTCGCAAAAGTCGAGATTGGCCTCCCGACAGAGGCGAACCTTCGAGTGGAAGTATGCCGTCGTGCTCTCGTTGCGCTGCTGCACACGCTCCTGCATCTTCATCCAACTCTCAGCCTCTCGGTTCAGGCCACACAAGGTGCAGTGGAAGTGGTATAAAAAACATTCCCCATTACATGGTCACCTCGACGCGCGAACGCAGCTAGTCCTTGCCAGCTGCGACGTGATGGCATTTGGCCGCTTGTAACCGGAACTTTTCTGGCCGCAGGTGTAAGGTAGCCGTCATTCGGAGGTCATTTGGAACCACTCATTAGCCAATGCTGCATCTCCACCTTCATCAAAGTCGGCGATTATCTTACCCATGTCAGGTATCACGTCATAGCTGGGTGCTGCCGTGTTCGGAGTTCCTCATGACTCAGGCAGGATGAGCCACTCGAGCAGTCTTTTCAGAAGCCGGTCCTTTTCACGCATTGCGCTTAGCAGCTCCATCGCAGTAACGCTCTCGCTCGCCCTTGCACCACCATGGAGGTCGCCGGTGTTCGTTCTTTCTCAAGGTGTAATACTCATAATTCGCTTTGCACACGCGCTCAACTCAACTAATTCGCAATCGCAGTCATCCCCAGATCGTGTTGGTCGTTTATCCCTCTTCTGATATGTTCGAGTTCTGATGCGTTACATATCAAAAACGGGAGTAGGGGGAAGTGTGTAAGAAACTAAACGCACACAAAAGGTATTGAAAACAAACAAGGGCTATACTAAACATACAACTCAATTCTTCTTCGCGCTCTTTAGACTTAAAGGTTCGCAATGTCCCGTACACGTCCTCTCACTACGCTCGTGCACCACACACTGCGTTTCCCGCCGTCCGCGTTGCTTAGGCGCTGCGCCGCACTCACAAAAACACCGCAGTCAAAAACGGCATCCAGATGGTGTCGGGAAGAGGGGAAGGAGCATAGGAAGGCGACGATGTAGGCACTGTAGTATTAACGCCCCGGGCCAGACGTAAGTGTGCGCCGTCCGATGAGACGACTGCCGCCATCTGGGCGCTGAATGTAGAATTGCATCACACGATCGCTTACAGATGGAACCGAACAACCAGGCGTGGACACTTCCTGATCCTTGCATACAAATCGGAGGACCAATGAGGCTGCCCTGGTAAATGTTCAACCACTCAACAAATGCTCATTGATGGAAAAACGAGAACTCGTTTCCTCACCAGAGCAGGATTTGGCCTTCCTGGTGCAGTGTTCGGCACCTCCTCTATGAATATACCAATTAACCCCGCCCATCAATGCACTGTGCATGCGGAGCAACTAGCCGAAGTGTCGATGAGACCTTGAAGAAGCGGAGGGTGCCTGAATCTCCGTATTCGCACATGGGGCTATTGGATATTGAGCCTTGCAGCGTTTCTTCATCCTAGAGCCTTATCGAGTCAGGTTAGACGAGCCACTCTTTACAAGGAGGTATCTGACATTATTTTGGGCGCTGTTAAGCTGTGTGGGGTTAGGAGGACGGATGAGGTTAAAGGACCAGCACATCGCGGTTTACATCTGCTCCTAACGCGGGTTGCGGGAGGCGCGAAAGTTACCTCTAGGATTCCCGATGATAAAGATATTTCGCTTCATTGGCCGTTTTGGGACTTCTGCAAGTCCGTGACAACATAACTTGCAAACTCAAGGAATTCCTCAGTATTAACTAGAGGGCACCAGGCACCATACTGGAACATGACAAGAGTCACAAGCAGAAGGCTCTACATGCCTACGCACCTGCATAGTCGTTACGAAGAGGTGATTGAAGAGCTCTATGAAGACGTAGAATCTGCACTGAGTAGAGTAAACACGCAGTACTGATGGGTGGCTTCAATGCAAAGGTATGCAAGAAGCAGGTGGCCTCCATGCAATGGAGTGCTATAGCATAGGAACGGGGGTTACAGCTGTGCAAGAGGTGTTAGTGTTCGCGGAACGAAATAGTTTGCGAACCACGAATAACTTATTGAACAAGCGGTAGAATCGGAAGAAAATATGGAGGAGCCGGAACGGAGAAGCTAAAATTGAAAAACACCTCGTAGGCTGCGTTCATCGTGCAGGGTGCTGGGTTACTAGGCAGGATGAGATCCAGCGACCGTGTGATGGTGAGGTCTCTTAAAACACACAAACACTTGGAATGTGAACATCTTGACAGAAATTGTTGTTGTCAAGCCCGTCAGGACACACGTAGCATCAGGTGTTGCGTCAATGTTTCTAAACGTGGAGGCTACGGGCTGTAGTTTTTAAAAATGCCACAAAAATAACCACTCTGCTTATCACTGTTTTAAAGTCACTGTTGGATTCATCAGACAAGCATATCTGGGACAAAAATTGTGTATCCATTCAAGCCTGCAGTGAGGCACGAATGTGCTAAAAGAATGTCAAAAAGTGCTCTTGAGAGTTCGGTTTTGAAGTATAAAGGTTGACAGCAGTCCTCAGTGGTGCCAATTTGAAATTAAAACTGTGTGGTCTTCACCAACCCGAAAGCATATGGGGAGAAAAAGGAAAAAAGCTTGCAGGTTTTAGCAACACGACTAGCCTTTCTCGTACGCCTCATTCTTAACGTAATAATGCCCTCAGCACAAGGAAACTACTCTTGAATATTGTTGCTATGTGGCAGCAGAATTTTGTTCTGGCAAAAACATTTATGGATCTGTAGCTGGTTGTCCAGTCGCCTGCTAGTGTTACCAGCGGAAAGTTCACGTACTATCCTAAACAGAAGTAACGGACCTACCCCCCCCCCCCCCCCTCCTTTCATGAGCATCGGTCTCGGCACCCAGAATTGATTCCGGAAGGAATTGTTAGATTATACCTGCTTTCCGCATGCAATGCCGCACGTTTCGGAAATTGAAGGGGGATCAGTTACTTTTTCTTCCCAATAGAACGTACTGCTTGATACATTGATTATTAAGGACGAACGCCTTGCGTGATCGCATCGATATATTTTTTTTCATTCACCCACGTCCCGTAGATGTTTACTGCCGATAGTACATGTTGACTGAAATATAGCAAGAAATACGAAAAATTTTCTATCTGAAGTCGATGTGCTATTATGATGAAAATAGGCATAGATGCACACCTTTGGGACTCATACGCTAATATTGAGAGAGCTGCAAACTTAATATAAACTTCACCACGTACAGGGATGGCTAAAATATCCTAGGCCACAGGGTTTCCTTATCCGCCTTCTGTGGGGTATTCATGACACAGGCGATGTTCAAAATCTGAAATGGGCGCAAAGAAGACCAATCCTCGTTGCTGAACAACTTCTTGATAGCTTCATAGCGGCCGTAAATGTCCGACTACGCTGCTTAAGAGCGGACCCTGCAGCTTCCGGACCTTTTCTTCGGTGTCTTGAACCGTGCAGCTGCCCGGATGCGGTGCGTAGGAATGCTAATCTTTAACGGCGGGAAACAGCCTCAAATAGTTACATTTTAAATTCCATGGCTACAATGCTACTGTGAAGTTAAGTGCCATTTGGCAAATTTTCGTATTCAGCACCGGCCTTCATGTCTGCTGTGTGCACGAAGTCTCGGGGCTACATTACGAACAACGTGCACAGGCTAGTTTGTTCACGGAAACGTCATATACAGGCCACACCTGCGCCACATACATGCAGGGTAAATCGAAAACTACTCCAGTTTTCGTGTAGCCAAGCCTCCTGAAGGATGGCCTACCCAGCGCATTCGTTGATCATGCCAAACAATGGAGCAGTTGAAGGCGTGCTTCACGTTTAAAAAGTGGAGACCCAGTTTTTGCGTGTACGTTTTTTTTTGCCTTTGAAAGAGGCGTACTTGCTTAGTAATCATAAAAATAATCTCAAAACACCAGTTCCCAGCATTAAAGCGGCCCCGAAACACATTTTCAGCGCATGGTTTTACCTGTTGGTTGCATACATTGAGTTATATTGAAGTTATTAGGATCTATCTTATCCCGAATATTCCGGTTTTTATTGTTTGAATTAGCTGGCAAAAACAAAATCACGGGGCTGATGGTGTCGGCACACAGTGGAAGCTTTTTTCAGTGGCTGTGACATCATCACGTCGGAGCTTTTTGATTAGACAAACAGTAAATATACTGCAAACTGTGTTAATAAATGAACATACGTCTTGTCATGTTTTCAGGGTTTTATATTAGATCAACAAGGCCAACACGTTTGCCTTCGGTAACCGTACTGCAAAGCAAGCAAAACAAAAAAGGCACCACCAGAGGCTCTATCTATTGTTGTGCATCGAAGGGCTTTGCTCTTCTCTGTACACATGCATCTATGACCAAGCACACAGCACTTAAGGCTACTCTGTGTATCTGAGAACACCTTGGCGAAATCAATGTGACTGAGCCATTGCAATCTACAAGCGTTCGTTTCGGTCCCAAGGAGGGACACAAACACAAAAAGGCTTTCGTTTCACATTTACCAGTGCGCATCGTCAACTTGTGTAGGATACCGGGCAGCGGCTCCAGATTCCGCCGCGTTCCCGTCAACAGCGGGCAGTGGCAACGGTCGGTACGCAGCAAGCGGTGGAGGTAGCAGTGCGCGCTATGCTAAAACGCATCTCGCGCACTTCATCACTCCTTTAACAGTATCGCGCGCTCGAGTTCGGATATGTCACAGAAGGCCATTATTGACTGTTTTCTCTTCTCCGCCGTCGACGTGACGGTGACGCGTCGCTGGGCGTTCACATCGCTGTTGTAACCATTGAAACGATGCTGACAGCCTCAGGAAGAATGTTTTCGATGGAACAGGCAGCCATGGTGTGCAAACTTCCGCGACATTCTCAGATAGGCTGTTTTGGCTGGTCCCACCCGAATTTGTCACTTGGAAAGTAAAATGAAAATGAAAAGCACCACGAAAATCGAGTGGGGTGGGGGGGGGGAACCGTATTTTGTTTTCCTGTGTTTTGAAATTCGTTCATTGAATAACTCCGGTTCCTATACGTCGACTACTGTAATTCTAGTTGAGAGCCAATCTATATGACAAAGAATCAGCGGAAGTATAGGCGGCATCTCTGCAAGCAGTATTTCACAGCCCCTTTTAGTAATTTCAAATGATTTCGTACGGGCATTTTCTGTCTCTTTCGGCGACAGCAGTGAATTTCAACTTGATGTAAATTGGTCAGCTTCACATTCCCGATCGCATTTGCGTTGCCGGAATGCATTAGTTGTTTGCGTGAACAATCTATGAGCTTGGTGACGTCACAGGGATTGGTGCAAGTGCACGTTGACTTAACTCGATGCTGGCGGAAATGCCGGGCGACTCCTGGGCAAGATTGAAAAACATATTAATGAAGCTATATTCCACTCATGCACCTAACGACTCAAACTTTCTAGAAGGAATCTCCTTGCGCCTATGAAACAAATATCATTTGTTTGAATTCGCACTTTTGTGCCTGCGCGCCATAAAACGCTAGGTATGTCCAAGTAATGCACGAACGGTTTCCTCTGGTCGGGAAGGCACATGAAAGGCAGCGCCTATCTGCCGCCGAAACCGTATCGCTGGAAGTAATGAGCACTTCTGATAGGTTGCAGAGGAAAAGCTGGGACTTCCACACCTTCAGGGCAATATATTTTGGCCTCTGCCGCTTTTTGCCCATTCTACAATGGCATGCGCGACAGCCCACCCTGAAGTGCCTTGGCTATGTGTTCATTTCGTTAACACTAGCCACACATTTATTGCCGCTGCGTTGGCCACTAGCATAAAAGTAGCAGTGCATAAGCAAAGCGGAATTTACCGTATGAAAGTAGTCCTCAAAAAAATTCGGCACACAGACTACTTATGTGTGGGAATGTGAAAGCATTACTCTCTCTGGGCGCATTGTTTATGCATATTGTTTGTACATGCATTAAAGTTACTTTCTACGACTTTCTGTCTTTGAGTATTCGTTTCGCACCAGACCACACACTTTATAACTCTGTTGTCACTGCACGGTGATGAGGTTGGTGGAGCTTGCGTGCCGTGGACTCTGCACGTAAACGTTTGTTTGTCTGGGACACCCACAGTTGCAGAAATGTGTATGACACCACCACCAACGCTGTGCGATGAACAGTAGCATCACATTTTTGATACAAAAGTCTGGGACTGCATACAGTTGAAGGTGCATATGTCATCGGTTCGAATCCGTGCTGCAATCTAGCCTCCAACTTCACAAGCACTTGTAAGCTATATGAAAGGAGAAATCTTGCGACGCCATCCGAGATGCCGTACGACAAGCAGTCGCGTCACAGTCTTCATATGAATGTCCGGAAAACTGACGCCACAAGAGGGTCGGTCAGTGGCGAGTATATAGAGACGAACTACAGGCAGTGGATTGTCTGATGTGACATTGTTCATCTTGCTGTGTGTCTGTGTAAGGTGTCACCATATTTTTCTTGCCATCTGTGGGATTTTCTTTGCCATCTTCCAATACACATGCAAACACACGTGCCAACAGCATTTGTCGTATTGTGTTTAGTGAATTAGCTGTGAACCCCGCATGCCGCTAGATTGCGCTGGCTGCACGACGTGAGAAGCGTTACCATGCTTCCCTTCATGCACAAAGCTTCTGTTCGAACGTTATCCAGGTCACATGCTATGTTAAAAATCGCAGGTCTGATCGAAGCAACAGACGCTGAAGCATCAAGACGTGTAGGAAGACGATACACATACCCGCTCTGAAAATGCAGTTCCCATAGCAGGCTCGCAGCTAAGCTTTTGCCCATTATCTCCATTTTTGTCGAATAAAAATAAAATCTTAGGCGACCCTGAATGGATCGTTTGAATGTGTTACATGTTTATATGTGAGGTTGACACATGATAGTTCGTTATATCCGAGCATAAGACACGCAAGGTTGTTATATTCGAGGTGGCATACAAAGGTTCTGTATATCCGAGGTTAACACGCTAAATGTCGTTATATCAGAGGTGCCATACTATGGTTCGTCATATCAAAGGCAGTGCAGTAATTCCGTTTCTAGTCCACTGGGCAGGTTGCCACCGTGGTGGGTGGGCTACTGACAGACGGCGGTCGCCATTTCCGCCTGCACAGACCCCTCTAATGCCAACGCATTAATAGCGCGCATTGCACGTGTATTTGCTACGTTGTTTATTTTTCTTACTTTATATGCGCAGCGGACATCGGCAGCGGCAAAGCCTACGTCCACTGCGCCCCTCCGGAGTCTGCGACGAGATAATGCTCGCCATCAACGGCGTAGACCGCCTTCGAATCCGCGGTTACACGGGAAGCGTGCCTCGCGGCATGTCCCTGTGGCGCCGGTAAACGAGCACTCGAACGGGAGCGCCGCTACCCCAAAGAAAGCCAGCGGCGTCGCTCCTGGACCGGCGCCGACATTGTTATCAATAGTATTATGCAAATTCGATTATTAGTCTTAACGTTTGAATTTTCATTTGTTAATATGCGCAATATTACTCCCTAACGTTGTAGTAGTGTAGTGCGATTCTATTCTTTATTCGTAAAGATGGATAATTAAGGCGTATTCGTGCTTTACACGTCAACTCAAGCGAAATAAGGTGTGCACAACTGACGCACATTCCACGGGACACTGTGCATGCATTGCGAGATGTTAGCTGTGCAGAGCCCCCGTCGTGTATGCATTTTGATTTAGTCTCGGGTTATTCTTGCCGTTTTGTCGCAATTCGAACCCGCGTTCGGCGTTGGATTACAGTTCGTCGGTTGACGGAGGCCCGGAGAAACGTTTCCTGCACTGCGCCGAGCATGACAGTCAGGTAAATAAGTGCGGAGCAACGAACAAATTGAGACCATGGACCGTTCTTCGATTGGCGGCAACCAGTCGGGAGGGGGGAATATTTCATGGTTATGTTAACGCATGTTGCGTCCGAATCCACTGGCTGAAGATACACGTGCAGAGGAACTACAGATTAAAGGAACACATGCGACATTACCTCGAAGGCCTCGAGCCGACGCTTGCGGCGAAGCCTGGCTTTTTGCACCAGATCCAGATACCACTGGGAACGCCGTGTTTCGCGCGTTTCACGGACAATGTGTGGTACCGCGCCGTGGTGACCACGTAGGCGTGCAGCGATGACACTTTGGTCGAGGTGACGTTCATCGACTACGGCAACGTGGAGGTTGCGAGCGCAGCCGAAGTTCGCCAGGCCCACGACGCTATATTTAGGACACGGCCGGTGGTTTACGAGTGCTTTTTGGATGAACTCGACTTGGTCCTAGTGTCGCCCGCAGCCGCCGACGAACTGGTCGCGTCGACAAGAAACAGCCTTGAGTACGAGGGGGTTACCGTGCCGATCCCTAGACAGGAGCCGGTGCAACCAAACTGCGTGACTTGTCTGACGGCACTAGCCTTGCTGACCTGCTCCGCTCGGCTTCTGTTTATGCGGCGGCCGTCTCCAAAGAGCCGCTCACGTTCCGCTACCCGACCGTGAAGCTGGGCGTTCCCTGCCGGGTCTACGTGGTGCACGCCGAGAACATGAACCGCGTCTATGGGCACCTGGCGACCATGCACACCATGCCGTACTCTGACATGATTCAGGAGCAGTGCGCCAACGCCGCACCGCCCGTCCCATCGCGCGTGAATGTGGGAACGATGTTCTGGCCCGCTTCACAGAGGACTCCCTGCTGTACCTTCTGTGGTTCTCCAATGCGCGGGAGGGACCTGTAACGACCTTTTTGTGGATTAGGCAACTGTGAGTTAGTCCACGAAGGCGCTCTTGGCAATTCCTCCGGAGCTGCTCGAGGAGCCCGCGTTCGTGCTTCCTTGCTGCGCGCCGGACACTAGGCTGGAGTCCGCGAAATTCCTGGAGGTCACCAAAGACCGAGAGCTGTCGTGGACGTTTTTACAGGCACAGCCCTCTGGCACGTATGTGGCACACTTCGAAGGTCTGAAAGGCAGCAAGCCGGACCAGTGGCAGCAGCGTCGAGCTTTTGCTCCACCAAAGGCTACCAACCACATCCAGATTCAGCGACTGAAGCTTGATCTGGGCTGCCCGAACGTCATGTTGTTACGTAGATCGAGTCTGCTGAAGTCATGTACGGACAGCTGAAGGAGATGGCGTCAGAAATTGAGCAGATTTCAGCGCAGCTGGAGGCGGAGTTTCCTTCGGTTGCGATGATGGCACTCACGAACATTACTACAGGCTCAGCTGTTGCCTGCACGTACCAGCGGATATGGTACAGGGCTGAAGTGATCAAGCCAGGCCTTCAGACAGAGGTCTGGATTGCAGATTACGGAGACACCGCAACAGTGGACATCTCTGAATTCCTACAGCTGGACTTCAAATACACTTTGCACCCCGCCTATGCAACCAAGTTGACCTTGGATGGATTTACTTGCCCACCCCAAAATTCAGACCAGCTGATGGCCGTGCTGGAAAGTCTGGTCCCGGACACGGAAGCGAGCGTCTCGATTGTCAGCGTCCTTCCAGACAGCGCGCACTCTGTTCAGATCTTTGTCGAGGACCCACTGAAGTCTGTACTCAGCACGCTAAAGTCTGCCCTTGCAAGCAGCCAGCCTGTCAGCACAGCCAAGGCACTGTCCCCGACCGTGTGTCCAATGGAGAAAGTGTTGGTCACAAAAGTCACGCCTCCCAACAGGTTCTTTGGTCAGCTTTTGAGGATAACCGTCGAGGAGCTGTACGCATTCCAGCAGGAACTTGTGAACTATTACTGCGCGACAGCGCCAGACCCGGCCTTCAGCCCGCGTCCGGAGATAATGTATGTTGCCCCTTCTCAGAGGATCGGTGGTTCTACCGGGCTAGAGTGAGGGCTTCACCCGATACCTCGCCGTATGAAGTCGTTTACCTGTACTACGACAACAATGAAACAGTATCATCTGAGAATATGCGGCCATTGGAACCACGGTTTGCTGTTCTTTCTCTGTTTGGTATACCTTCCCAGCTGCATTCAGAAGAAGTTTCGGACGCCTTGCTTGACTCTGAAGTGGACGTGCGCCTTCTGGCATGCCACGGCGACGTGAACACCGTGGCGTTGGGTGGCTCTGCATAGAAGCTCTCAAAAGATTTGTTCTTGACTTAAAGCATCTGATCTTCTTGAAAAGATATTTATTTTGTAGGTTTGAACTTAGATAGCAATTATTGTTTGTTGGTGTAATGCAATGATATAATGATGTAATGGTGAATGCAGTACAGATATATGGTGAACGTTAGCACCGACCATGCATTAGTTTTCACCCGTCTCCATCTCTTCCGTCCTGCTTTTGTGTTGCATTAACCCGCTATGCAGGTGTGAGGTTTAATTAGGGAGTGCATAGGGAAGCAATGTATAAGCAGGATATTTTAAATGTAAAAGTTTAAGTTATTCGTTGGCATATTTTTGTTCTGTTATTTCGTTTTTCTCGGGCATAAAATGGCTTTGAAGTGACTCCCTTGTGTCGTTTGTTTCTCATAATTTCTGCCTGTCTTTCTCTCCACTGTTTGGTCGGACGTCCTGTAGGTTCCTTCGGAGTGTACCGGACATCGCCATTGGTTTGTCTGTCTTCCCACCCCAGGGGTGCCCTTCTCACACGTTGAGTTCTGTGCAGCAAGAGAGTAGAGATGGACAGTGCTGCCTATCTGAGTGCTGCCCTGGGCCATGCACAAGAACGGGCTACCTAGGGCACCTTCGCACTGCTGACCATATTTTATTCATTATATGAGCTGCAAGCCTAATCCGCAAATAGGTGCTGAGCGCAAAACGGCCAGTTGTGCTCATGTGGCACGAAATTAACTTTTTCAGACAGTTGCACATTACTTTCTCAAATCATAACTATGCTTTTGCTAAACTAAACTACGCTTTTGCTTTCCATGCCACAAGCTGCAAGCCATCTGCAGCACCTGCGGATGAAAGTCCCGCAGGTAACGAAGCCTTATTATCTGAGAAATTTCTTTTATGGTCCCTCTTAGGGCATTAATAAGACGGAAGGCGTCATATTTTATTGTCAGTGGGAATGGTATTGAGTACCTTGAAATCATTAAATTGTATTAGTTCACTAGGGAAGCTGTGATAATATTCAGGCCACAAGGGCAATGGTGATAATATTCAGACCTACCCAGGAGTTTTGATTAGACATGGTGGGGTGGGGATTAAACATGGTGTTCAAAATTTGCAATTTTGAATCATTTGTTGAATTACATTTGAGCAGGAACCCTGGTTGTTACCAAATCCCTAAGTTTTGCTGTTGCTTTTCTGCTGCTACTAGTTTGCTCAGTGTGTAATTATATTCAGTTTCGGTGACAGTAAACTCTTAATGGCCGTTACGTGGGAAGGCCGTGTGGGGCACGTTCAGACAAATTGCATTTTGCACCAAAACAGTAAAAGAGCTGGTTCTGCACTCTGGGGCTGTTTTGTTTCTAGAGCCTGTAGTGCCTATGTACAGCTGCTTTGAGTTTTCCTGCCACTCGCACACTCCAATGGCTTGGCCACCTTTGACGTTCTGCTGCTCAGCCGTGCCTTCTTTTTTAAGTCGCATTTCGCTTCAGGCACAACATGAGCAATACCGCCGTGTGCCAACGTTTCAGTGCATATTGAAAGAACCCTGGGTGGCCGAAAAAGTGCTGTGGTTTACCTTTTACATTTAGTTGGTCAGTGAACCTACACTGTAAAAAAATATTTATTGACAAAAAAAACAAATTTTCTGAGCTGGCCTGCCAGAAATTTTCTGTTATTGTACGCTTTCTGTTTTTACTTTTTCTGTCATTTCACCGGGTTTTTTGTTTGCAACTAACAGAAAATGTCGGTGAGGATAACAGAAATTTTCTGTTTTTACTTGTTTCAGTCATTTCATAGGTTTGTTCGGTTTGCTGCTAACAGAAATATTCTGTAATGTTCCATTTTCTCTTACCATATTTTCTGTCATTTAACCGCTTTTTTTTCATGACTCACAGAAATGTTCTGTGAAGTCCATGATCTGTCATTTCACACACTATTTATTTCACATCATCTTTTAATGACTGACATAAATGCAGATACAGAACATAAGGACTGCTGCCACATTTAAACAGAATTCAATATTTCACCGTTTTTACAAGCAATGGCAAGTTAGCATTCAAGGATATTGGAAATTATACACTGTTAAACAATGCGATCATGGCTGGTATTTTATTATACAGTAATGTCTTTCAGCATCACTGAATTTAGGTAAACGGTAGGCGGGTGACCGAAGAAAAAAAGAAAATTACATTACCCTGCCTGCACTACGGGCATACAGTCATAGCATGCAAAATATGCAGTAATGGCAAGAAAAGTAGAAACGAAACCTGCGCCTTTCTGTCATACATAATGGCATGACTCTCTCTAAAATAGTAAAACAATGCAATGAATGCGACAGAAGGTAATAATACCTGAACAATGAACACAACCAGTCACTAAACAAATGGCAAGCATACGCAAAAGGAGAGTGTATTAAAAAATATGCTTTGCTCATGACTAGTGCTGCATTAAGCAGCAAAATGAAAGAAACGGACATAAGGCATGCCACGGGCTGTTTGCCTTATCACAGTGTAAGTACAAAACATTTTTTCACTCCAGTTAGCACGTCTCATCTTGAGACTACAGTAACTTTAAAATGAAACTTGTAACACAGACAATACATGTATATAAAGTAGTGCTACAATTCACACAACCAGCCACTAAAGTGTAAGAGCAATATACGCATAAATAAGGTGTGCTGCGTTACCAGATGCCTGAAAAGTTGTCTGTATGTGACGTCACTTGTAACATGAGTGCTTGCTATATAAAGATGCTGCTTGGGTGAAATAGAGGGTTGTTGTTATCGTGCCGGGATCGGGGCCAGTCTCACTTCGTAGAACGTTAAGTTGGGCGAGTTGGTATAGGTTCATGGTTGAAAAACAGCGCACAAAAGACTAGACACAAGAGTAAAGGCGACGACAGGACTCTTGTGTCTAGTCTTTTGTGCGCTGTTTTTCAACCATGAGTCTCACTTCCTTCCTGCCCGCTGCCCGGCTGCGCTCGGCGTCCGGCAAGGGCCATATTGCCACATGGTGTCAGAAGTGGGATCCTGTGGCATTTGAGGGGCGTTGCCTTAACTTCGTCAACCGGCGCCATGTCAGAGGACAACGCAGTCAAGCCCTTTCACGGCACGTTCGCGGTTCCAGCTCCGCCAAGGTTTGACTTCGACCGGACGTCCGAATGAACTTCTTGGATCCAACTCTTTTATGACTACCGTTTCGCCTCGGGCCTACACGAGCGGAGTGAAGAAGCGCAGGTCCGGACTCTACTTTATACGATGGGCAGGCAAGCAAGAAAAATCTTCTCTACTTTTGCATTACCCGAAGAAGAACAGAAGCAATACGAAGTCGTCAAAAAGAATTTCGACGAGCACTTCGTCGCTGCAAGCAACCTTGTTTGTGAGAGGGCGTGCTTTCACCGTCGCACTCAAGAACCAGGAGAGTCAGTCGACCAATTCGTCACCGCGTTGCGCGCGCTGGCGGACCGGTGCGACTGCAAAGGAACAGAACACATGTTTCGCGACAGGTTCGTTGTCGGCCTCAGGGATGCTGGGCTCTCTGAGTCACTTCAAATGGGTGCGAATTTGACTCTCGCCACCGCTTTGGAAAAAGCGCGCTTAAAGGAGACCGTCCAACGACAGCAGAAGCAAATGTGAGAAACCGACGAAGAACCCTTGGTAGCGGCCACCGGCATTCTTGATGCGGTCAGCAAGAGAGGGCAGCCCGGAAATCATTCTTCAGGACAGCACTCGGGCAGCTCGTCAAAGTACTCTTCACCTGGTATACAAGATACGCGCCCCAGAGTCCAGTCCTACCGACCAGGCACCTCCGGGGCATGCCCCAACTGCAGTCAAGGAGCGCACCCCAGAGCCTCGTGCCCGGCAAAAGCAGCGAAATGCAACTATTGTGGTTGTTCCGGACACTTTGCAGCTATATGTCGGAAAAAGTCTGCACGTGATGGAAAGAAGGTACTACTTTCATCTCTCCATATGTACAAGGGGGCGTACTTCGTTGGCGCGGTGAACGGGGAGTATTCTAATCCTGTGTATGTACAGGTCGTCATTAACGGCACACCGGTGTTCGCTAAAGTAGATTCCGGTGCCGAAGTTTCCGTTGTGCCCTCCACGTTTCCCGGTTTGCCTACCAGGCTAGAAAAGTGCGACCTAATCCTAAAAGGCCCGTAGAATGAGCCACTGAATGTTTTGGGAAAGTTTCATGCCACTGTTCAGTGGAAACAAAGCACTGTCCAGCAAATCGTGTGCGTGGTCTCGGCATAACGCTCCGTAATTTTGGGTCTCCCAGCACTTGAGCCTCTGGAAGTTATTAAATACGCGGACTCTGTCAGTAGCGACACAACCGTCGAAGCTTCCTACCTGCAGGTTTTCAGTGGTCTAGGAGCGATAAAAGGAGAATACAAAATTAGACTAGAGCCGAACTCGATACCTTTTGCAATTCATGTTGCGCGTCGCATAGCCTTACCCTTGCATGACCGAGTTAAGCAGGAGCTCGAGCGTATGGAGCGATATGGTGTGATCCGCAAAGTAGATAAACTAAGAGAATGGTGTGCAGGAATTGTGCCAGTACTCGAACCATCTGGAGCGGTTCGTATTTGCGTTGACTTGACGCAACTAAACAAAAGTGTTCTTCGTGAGCGCTATGTCATGCCGAAAGTGGATGATAGCCTCGGGCTTCTAGGTGGTCCCTCTCTGTTTTCGATGTTGGACGTCAACTCTGGCTTCTTTCAAATTAGGTTTTCGCCCGAAAGCCAGTTGTTAACTACGTTCTTAACGCCAGTTGGGCGATACTGTTTTCAAAGACTGCCGTTTGGAATAACGTCAGCACCCGAGATCTTTCAGAAGAAAATGTCGCAGATATTTGAAGGAATCCCAGGCGTGATAAACCTGATGGATGATGTGCTCATTTTTGGCAACGACAAGGCTCAACATGACGAGCGCCTGCATCTAACTTTAGATCGTCTTGCTAGTGCCGGCGTTACGCTAAACAAAGAAAAGTGTTCCTTCAGGGTAACTGAGGTAACATTTCTTGGCTGTGTGCTTAGTAGAGATGGCATCAAGCCGGATCCTGAAAAAGGTCGTGCTATCAAAGAACTGGCGGCACCAGCTAACTTGTTTGTCGTTCGACGGCTGCTCGGTATGGCTAATCATGTGGCAAGATTCATGCCAGATTTGGCTTCGAAAACGGCGCCTTTCCGTCACTTGCTTTTGAAGGGTTCCGAATGGACGTGGAGACCAGCCCAAGAGCAAGCGCTGTCGTACGTCAAGGCGTTATCTCTTCGACGCGCGTCATGGCTAGCTATGATGTAAAGTACCCTGCGATTCCTTCCGTTGACGCGTCACCATTCGGTTTGGGGGCCGTATTGATACAAGTTCAACCAAACATTGAAAAAAGACCTGTTGAATTTGCGCCACGCTCGTTGACGCCTGCCGAAACCAGATACTCCCAGATTGAGAAGGAAGCGTTGGCAATGACTTGGGCGGCAGAACGATTCGAAGGGTACATCAAAGGTCTTGAAATTTTGTTTGAAGCTGACCACAAACCACTTGTAACGTTGTTGGGAAAATCACCTTCAGATGTTTTGCCACCTCGTATTAAGAGCTTTATGAGGCTTATGCGGTTCAGCTTTGCGATGTGCATGTCCCGGGTAAGAGCCTCGTTACTGCAGATGTATTGTCTAGAGTCCCGATTCAGGGAAACCAAATTGATGGTCATGCGCTCAGTATTGGTGAAGTCGCCAAATTCGTATCGGGCTCTTTGACAAATGCCATCGAGGGTACCCTTTTTGAACAAGTCAAAGCTCTACAAGTAGCCGATGAAGTCGGTCAAGCTCTCGAAAAATTCAGCCTGGAAGGCTGGCCCAAGATCTCATCGCTGTCGATGGTGTTGCGTCCATACTGGCAGGAAAGAGCAACGCTGACAGTCGCTGATGGCATGCTACTCAAAGGTGTGCGGCTGGTGATCCCACAAAAATTGCGCGCATAAGTCTTGATGCGCTTGCACGAGAGTCGCCAAGGAATTGAGAAATGCAGAGCTCGAGCCAAAGAGTCCGTATGGTGGCCTGGGTTGAGTTGCCAGCTGAGAGCTTTGGTGACCGATTGCCCAGTGTGCGCGGAGCACAGGCAACAAAAGTCGGAACCAATGATTCCGACAACCACTCCACAGCGTCCTTGGCAAAGGCTAGGCGTTGATCTCTGCCATATTCATGGAAAATGGTATTTGGTGGCCGTATATTATTTTTCTAGATACCCAGAGGTAGCCTTGCTATCGTCGACAAAAAGTGTCACTGTCATTACGCACCTCAAAAGTTGCTTTGCAAGACATGGCATACCAGAGGTTGTCATGTCGGATAATGGAACACAATTTGTATCTCAGGAATTGAGTCGTTTGCACGCGACTATGGCTTCCGAACTGTAACGACGAGCCCCAGATACCCCCAGGCAAATGGGAAGTAGAAAGGATGGTCCAAACAATAAACGGCTGATTATAGAAGCTAAGGACCCCTATCTTTCGCTGCTAGCGTACAGGGACACCCCAGGGCCACTGGGAAAAGGCCCTGCAGAGCTTCTGATGGGCAGGCGGCTGCGCACAACAATCCCTCCCAATAGCCTTCTGCCCCAGAGGGCGAGCCATGTTTTTCTAGTGCATGATTCTGTGAAAAAAACAAAGACACAAAAGCTAGGGAACTAATCGCCGCCGGCTGAACCCCAACTCGACCCGACCAGAACTGACCAGCCCTTTCCACCTCCCCGTCCCCAGCCCCGACCACAAGACACGACGACCAGGACCAGACGCAGTATGACCCGACGACGACCCGAACCAAGACGGCACCCCCGCCCACGCTGTCCGGCGAGTCCTTCAACCTTCCTTGACCTTCGGCTGTGGGCGACCGACCGCTGGACCTGAAGCCCCAGGGACAACCGTTCATCAGGTCATCTCGTTCATCTTGGTGACAAGCCTTCCATCTTCTTCTATCTTTTCTGATCATGGTCATCGTCACCTCACCATTCAGAACTTAGGCAACCGATCGGGACGGTCGCTCGGAGGACCCGGGTCATGTTACGAAGAAGAAGAGTGCAGTGGCGCGGGACGGAGTGCTCGCGCTAGGCCCGCAGCCATTAAATCATATTATCATCTGTCATCACGTCGTCGTTTTCCTAGGCTTGCCGCCTCGTAACAATATCACCAACAAACCGTTACGATGTTGTGGTTATTTTGGCTAATTTGTGGTTTATCCTTTCCTTTTGCCAGCTGGTGTGATAGATTAGCAAGTGTAAGGGAATTAACCATGAAGTCATCAGAATCATTCGACACCACAGGGGCATTTGCCGCTGCATTCTTCAGTTGTATCCAGCTATAGTCACAATATGAAGCGTTGCCTAACAGTTCATGCTGAAATGAATACTAATCAAAATACAAAAGAGAAAATACCCAAACCTTCCATCAGCCGTGAACCTGTCTCCGACAAGTGGGAGCAATGCCAGCCTTATGGGAGGGTGACCGGTGCAGTCGCACAAGAAGTCACCAAGGTGGGGATGCTGAGTTGCCCTGTGGGTGCCATGCTAAACCCTCCCATCCTCTACCCGCCCTCCCTCTGTCCCTTGACCTTCAAAAGAGATATTTCCAGTGGTATTCAAAATGAGGGAGACCTTATGTATACCTGAGGCATGCCAAAACGAGTGTATAACTCGCTGCTGCAGAGGGCCACAAAGGGTGCATGCACCTTACAGACGTGGCATAGTTTCAGGCGTCATTTGTTGCGGGCAGGACCATCTAAATGACATTCTTTCTACCCGTAAGCTCTGCTGTGGCAGCAGGGAAAAGGGTAGGAGAGGACAGTTGTGCTTACAGAGCTTCTTTGTCAGTTCACTGCTTAGCCTTTGTCCCGTCTCAGTTGTGCTGGTTTTTTCCATCTTTGAACTTAAAACTGCCTTCACCACAACCTTTGCATTATATAAATCGGAACTTATCTGACTGAGTCAAGCAGTATTGCCTTTATTGGTGGTAGGAAATAATGTGTGCACCACTTCTCTTCCTTCTGCATGCTCTCCTTTGTAAGAATTTCATTAAAGCTAGTGCTTCTTTTAGGCACCCAGCTGTTGCCACTGCAAAGCGGCACTGCTTGATTGTAGGCGTTAATTACAGACCTAAATGCAGACTAGGCTTTGTGCTAATCATCATCTTTGAGAAGCACAGTATTTTGGACTGTGAGCCCATATTGACTCGTTCATACGAAATACTTGTCTTGGACAAAACAAATGTTCTCAATTCTGAATGCCAAGAGAAAATGGGCACAGAAAATTTGAATGATTTTGTAGAGAATTGTTGTAGTGCTACTATTGTTGCTATGTGCATAGTTGTAGACAAAAATTTTGTGCATCGTTCTGCAACTTATAAATAGAGATTTGATTTGCTTTGTATGACATAATATCGGCATGGCTTGTTTTTATTTCGAAATTCATTTGCTACTACCCTATCACCTGTCCTGCCTCTTGCATTGTAGCCATGGACTGTGCAATTGAACTCTCCCAACAAGCTGTCTTGCCGTATGCGCAGTTCTAAGCAAGACAATTTATGAAAGAAAAAGAATGCCGAAGTGCTAAAATTTCTGGTGCATTGGGACAGTTTTCAAGGAAAAGCAGAGAAGATGGAAGAAGCCGTTTTTAAAGTACAGGAACAAGATGAATTACCGTAGTAAGGTTAAAACTAACCTGATCTAGCCTGGCTAACTTTGCACGGCCTGCTGTTAAACCTGAGCAAGTTCAGCTAATGTCGACCATAGCTGTTTCGCCCCAATCACACTGTCATTAGGAACAGAAGGAATCCGTAATGATAAATATAATGCTTGTTCCGTTTTCTACATTACCAACTGGAAAAAGGTTTCCATTCTGCTGTCACCCAATTTAACGCTATCAAAATTTTTGTTGTGCTGGCTTTTTTGTAGTCACTGTTAATAGCGGTGCAGGGAAGTCTAAAACATCACCTTCATGAGCTAAATAATGGTTTCAAAAGAAGTGGGAATGCCCTGCGAAAGCCAGTATTGTAAACACAGCGACCCAGAGAAGAGAGATTCCCTGAAAAATGGGACAGGTGGAGTGCACTCATGGTTCTAGGAAACTAACGCACAACTTAAAAAGTCTGGATACCACTTCTGTGCTGCTTCACGGATATTGTTACGTTTCGCCTTCGTCGTGAGGAAAATCGGCGCGGTTGCAGCGGAATGCCGACGAGACCCTAAAGGCACGTGGGGTCAGCGCCTGGATTAGCCACGGAAGCGGCGTCAGTAATCTACCCCGCAACTGGCCAGCGCAGCTCCGCAGTGCACCCTCATCTACAGAACGAAGTTAGCTGCCAGGGCCGGCAGTACTTGGCATTCCGAGGGGCCTGGGGGCCAGCTGAGTCCAGTCATCAAGTTGGACAGTAGCATCCGTCTTCTAGGAAGAAGTTAACAACGAGCGTTTCTCCTGCACCGCGTGGACTTGCACGTAGCCTGGACCCTGCACGTGCGACCACATAAAAAGCGCGGGAACGCCGCTCTCCGACATTCCGGTGTCTGCGCGACGTAGACGGCATCGTGTCCATCTCAGCACGTGACGGTGGTGTGTTCCCTAATGAGAGAGAGTGTGATGGGTGCCACCGTGAACTTTTCTGGACACTCCTTCGTCGGCAGGCCCGGCCCCCATCTAGGGAGTCCAGGGAAAGGAAACGCTATAAAACTTGGCGCCGAGTACGGCCGAGTAGCTCCTGACCATCGAGCTCACCGTCATGTAGCTTCTCGTCATCAAGCTCCTTGTTATCGAGACTCTCTTACTGAGACGTTCTCTCAGTTGCTGTTTGTATATAATGTAAATTTACCTGTATAAAGTTCTAGTTGTCTTTCCCGTAACCTCGTCTCCGACCTCCCTCATCCCCTCTCCGACCCGACCATGCTACCTGAGCCGCAAACACTGGTGGCAGCGGTGGGATGCTGCTACAACGACTCGCAACAATATGTACACCAAAGTAACACATGTTGACTGTGACCACGAACACTACGATAACACCAAAGTAAATCTGGCCGGGTCCCGTCCGTGACCCAATATTACAACCATTCAAGACATTTTAGTGACGTGAGTGCAGGAGTAGATTCATGGGTGCAACCGGAGGGGGGCGGGGGGGGGGGGGGGGCGGGGGGGGCGGGGGTTTGATTGAAGGAGGGGGGTGGGGTACATTAGAACCATGTATTTCTTGGATTGGATTCGAAAACATTTATTCCGTCAAAAATTCAGATGCAGACGGTCCGCGCTAGATGGCCACGAAACCATGGCTGGCGGTGACCTGAGCGGCCCACTCGGTGGCCAAGGCTTGAATGCCCGGGTCCGAGCTGACCAGCACGGCCTCCCATCGCTCAAAAGAAGGAATTCGTACTAGATCCTCCGGTGGAGGTTCTTCTTTACATTGCCATAGTATGTGGTCATACGTGGCTGTTTCGCCACAGAACCTGCACTCGGGGATATAGTCATCCGGGTACATTTTTGATAATAGATAGGGGGTAAGAAAGGACCTCGTTTGGAGTCTCCTCCAGGTGGTCTCTTGCGCCTTATCCAACGTTTTGTCAGGTGGTGGAAATTTGTGTCTTTCCAATTTGTAATGAGTTGTAATATCATGAAAAGATGCCAGCGCCTCCTTGGACTAATTCATGGATACGGACGACCCACCGACTCGGTTGACGAAACCTCGAGCCATGTTGTGGCTCGTTTCCCAGATTCCCCGATTTCGTGGAGATTTTTTATCTAAGAAATGAGGTTCAACATGGCTCCGTTATTTAATATTTCCCAGCAGGAATCCTTTCCTTTAATCAATTTCTCCTAATTTTTCCTAGGTGAGCACTACCATATATCCTAAACAAGGTTTCTCAAAGACACCTCAAAAACAACAAAGTCTTCAGTGGACAAGCTATTTGACAGGAGTCCCATGTAATCTCCAGCGACCACTGGATAAAATGACTGGAGGCACATGGCACAGATTCTTAGAAGCCTCGGATATTTGAAAATTATTTCGCACCATATAAAGCTTCCACAGAGGCAAGTCTAAGAATGAAGCATAGCAAATGCATTAAGGAGCATGAACTCATCATGACGAAAACGATGAAACTCTTCGAACGTCTTAGAGCACCTGATCAAGATAAAAAGCATATATGGTACTTCATGGCTGTTCAGACTGGATTTTTGCAATCTGTGAGGAACCAGGGGAAAAAATGACAACAGACTACACAGGAGGAGGACCACATGGACTGAAGCACTGAATAATTTACTTTTGTAGTTTCCTCTCAGCACATATGGCGAACAAAGATGAAACCATATCATTAGATATCCCGAAACAATATGACAAGGGTTTTTTTTAAGTCTGAAAAAACAGAGGGAACAAGCCAGAAAGGGTCTGCACAGCTGTTTCTAGGAACAGCAGAAAAACAGTCAGTGAAGAATGGCCAACAAGGAACATGGAAGAAACCAGGGTGGAAACAAGTGTACAAGACATGGTCTTGAAAATTAAAACCAATAAAAGAGATACAAACGTCACAGGCCAATGAATAACAGGGCAAAAGGCTAAAAAGATTAGTCACAAAAGTGACAAAGAGGTCAAGGACCAAATGTAAAACCAGAAGCAAGTGGTGGAGGCAAAAAATAAAAAATACGACTAAAGGCCGAGGGTGCACATGGTCAGACAAGTGTCAAAAATCTAAAATCTGGTGTTGCGTCACAAATAGGCTGGTACTTTTTCAAATAAAAATTTTACAGTTCCGACAATGAGTGCCAAGATGGCAGCATTACTCATTATCAGAAAAAGAACTAGCCTACCTGCCACGCAATGCCTGGTTTTAGTCACACAACACTTGTCTCATCATGTGTATCCTGGGCCTTCAGTAGTATTTTTTATTTTTTGCCTTCGCCAGTTGTTCTGGTTTTACACTTCGTCTTTTACCTCACTGTCAACTTTTATCACTTTTAACTTTTTAGCTTTTGGCCTGTTATTTGCTGCTGTCTGAGCTCTTTATATCTTCTATCACTTGTAACCTTAAAGAGCATGTCTTATTTTTTCCCTTGTTTTCATCGTGGTTTTTGGCGTGTTTCTTGTTGGCCGTTCTTCACAACCTTTGTTTATTTGCTTCGCCATAGATACAGCTGCACAAATTCTTGCTGGCCCATTCCCTGTCTTTTCCGCCTAAAAAAAATCTACTTGTCATACCGTTTTTGTCTTATTTTGGTATTACGTCATACAAGCTTTCATATCAAATGGACCTTGCCTTGCTTTTTTGTCGTGTATCCTGACAGGTAGGAAGGTGTACAAAAGCTGTCCCCATTTCTTCTGATATAAAAGTTGGCAGTTCAGCATCCATGCTGCCGCCTTCTGTGTAGTTCTCTGCCCAACAGAAAGTGTTGCACTAGCTTTTCACTGTAAACAACGAAAACTTTCTGCGATCAGCTCAGCTTCATGGATAATACGATAAAGTCACGAAAGAGCGCTTAGGTGTGTGCCAGATGTGGCAGATCACTACTGCAGCAAAACAAATGTGAATAAAATATTTGACGTGATGGTGAAGGATGCGATGAAGCATTTCACAGAAAATAAAATGACCGAAGTGAGTGCTTTTTTGCCTCTGATGCCTCCCTTCTTGGCTAGCAATTTCATAAGTACTGGAAAATGGATGTGTTCTATGGTGGCAAAGACACCTTGGTGAAAAGTGCATCATGCTACACCATATAATAAGTATTCTTTATTTTTTCCCCGTAACGCAAGTGCAAGTGCTTCTGGGGCACTGCAACAGCAACAACTGACTCTCCTGGATAAGTCGGGAGCTCACTCTATGCGACTGTTTCTTACCAAATAAGCCCTTTATCGGTCCCTTCATTACTGAGATCTTGTTGCTGACACTTCTCCTTGAGTAACTACACTACTTGCGTCACTTTAATGCCCATTCTATTTACGCCCATTGATCTGGTTCGTTTCTTAACGAAGTTTTAATCAGACATATAATATCTAGGCTTTGCTCATGCATGCACTTTTAGAAGAGTAGCTGAAGGTGTCAGGATTTTTAGCTATTGTAACTAAACTTATCTTTCAGTGGCAAGCCTCTTTGCTTTTCTATATTTTAAGCCGTACTATCTCCTTGCAAAGTTGGTGGTCCATGACCTTCGGTGGCGACTTCCGGTTGCCGCTATTGGTTTGAGGTATCCCTTGAGGCTAAAGCCATCTAAGGGCACAGCTTGCGGTAATCTTCTGTCAAGCACAATTCTGTTTTACAATTCGGCTTCCCTCTGAAAAATATTGAAAAAAATTGCAATGTCAAAAAGGCAATATAAACAAAAAGAAATAATGACAGGCTTTGCAAGTATGAGCCCCAGCCAGGGCTCACACAAGGTGCAGTAAGGTCGTCCCTGAGGCAACGTGATACTGCCAAAATTACCCGGCAATGTTGCAATGTTGCAGGGGTTGCACTTACTGAAAGGAGAAAATTAACAAAGTACGGAGGCTGGGGCACATCTTAAGGATATACTGGTGAATCACTGTGTATATTCAGGGACTGTTCTGCTACCGTATGCACCTCTGCACACCGACTGGGAAGCTGCTGGCAAAGCGCTGTTTGGTAACTGTCATCATCGATTACTTTGTTAAATATGGGGTCCTTCGCTCCATGCAAGGACACTGGCATGAAAGCTACAAACTGCTAGAAATGAAAAGTAGCGTGGAATTCAGATATCTGCCCGCGGCCGTTGTTTATGAGACAGTAGAGGCGTACCTGGCGCACTTCCCTCTTTTCTGCCTCTCTGGAGGCATCTGCATATGTCATATAGTGTAAAAAGAATTTTTTCCATCTTTTTCTTCTTTTGTCCTTCCCACAGTGCAATGTATCCAACACAAGCCTAGCTAAACTCTCCGCTTTTCTAATTTACGCTTTTCTTTCGCTGAAGTGTCCAAAGATACACCCGACACACTGTTCGCTCTCAGTGAGCGTACGGCGGATGTAGCTGCCGGCCCATGGCTAAAGTCACGTCCAACATGGTGGTGGATGCTGCCAGCCAGTCCACTATTGCTGCTTGCAACACTCTTCTCTGCGAAGAATTTCCAAGTTGCATGCTACATATCGCGACTTGCGAGGAGCTGCAAAGGGAATTTTTCCTATTCTTAATCGCCGGCTGTCATTTAGATAAAGTAAAACTGGCCCAGCTGTCTCAAAAAATCTCAGATATATGTCTTCACGCCCGGTTGCTCGTGCATATAGCACTACTATCACTCACCAGTTCACATATGTAAGCAGCAAGCGACGCGGCGTGCACCAGCAGCTTAGTGCTTTCCATTATTATTGTAATCTGTCATCTCGTTCTGTTCATAATTTAAGCAAGTTATCACCAGCACTGAAGCACTGCAGAATGCTTGCTAGATCGAGCGCCTATGCTCTTCACAGCACGCATATCCCTAGATGCACCTATCCGTGTTACATAAGAAATATAATGCTGGCTCTTTTTTACCACCAGATATAATCATCTTTAAAATAATTATATTATGCCTCACAGCTATGGCAAAAGCAATAGTATCGCGAAATTATTAACAGTGGTGACCTAGGTGACGCAAAGATATAATCCACCACTATACAGAAGAACATTTTGGGGGGAGCAACCGCAAAAGAGTAAGCATGTACAGACCACTTCCAGGCCAACATTGACATTTCTGAGGGGAATACGAGGAAAGTGCCTTGCTCGCTGCTTGCTCTTTGAGGCGGAAGTTTGCACATATTGAGTGGTTCGAGCTTAGTGTGAGCAAAGGGACCCCTCTCAGCCAGTGCCACACACCACACGTGTATTTGGAGCACCGATCCCACACGCGCACTCAGCTTCGACTGAGGGACAGCGGATCGTCGCAAGTAAACAAGCCTTCAAGTTCACGAAGCGGACTTCGGCGCACGACACAAAAACACAAATGTGCACCATGCTGCATGGAAATAGCCAGGAATAATTTTGCAGTTCACCCACCCAACAAAACGACGTGTGGGGAACGGTGCAACTGGAGAACATGGTGTTTTTCATGCGAACAAGCAGTTCATTGCATGGAGCTCTCAGAGTATGTGCGCCAAACACCAGTTGACCCATTCCGGGCAGTGAGTAAACATTCTTGTGCCCAGTGTATGACTAATCCTGATAGAATTCAATGGGGCACAATAAGAGTAAATCGAGCAGACCGCCAGGCACGAATCGAATGGCCAGTCTTCGAAAAACACTGTCAGGTTTGTCCGATTTATTTGGAAAAAATGTTCCGGGTCCGTCCGACGTACTAAGGGGAGGAAATGCACTGATTCCATCCGGCGTACCTTTAGCCACAGCCTTCTCGCGCAGTCAGTAGCGAAAGCAAACCACGCAAAAATCTCACTGCTCTATTTAGTAACCCCATTGTGAGTTATATAGGCAAGACTTAGGAGATGAATGCAATTCCAAAAAATGTTGGAGCTAAAGAACATTTTTTTTGACAGAACTCATAAAATGGCTGCTAACGTGAACAAGGAAGCCTCATTGACTTAGTGTGCTCAACACATTGGCTGCAAAACTGAAGCGCTGTGGTTGCAAAGGCTTGTATACTTACACCATGATTCTAGTCATGTAGTCATGTTGGCTGACACGACAAGAACAAACACCATGCATAACCCGCCACTAAACCAGGGTGTTAAGCAAGCTACTTTCTTCCAGTTCCCTGACTTTTCCATGGTTTCCCTGATCATTTAAATCAAAATCCTGACCACAGAAGAGGCGGGAATAAACAGCGGCCAATAGTAGTGTACAGAATATAGAGTGAGGTTGCAAAGGACAACCTCTCCCGCTCCACTAATGTACCGCGGGGAAATGGTAGTGGACAGTATACATGACCTATTCACAGCATTAAAACTATATACTGAAACTTCAAACGTTGCAATCAAAACAGATTTGCTCTTGAGGCAGCTGATTTCTTCTTGAAGACAAACCAGCTTCAGTGCGACTTATGAAGTTATCTTTGGTTTTTCTGTCCCATTTCTCTAACACAGGTGGTTAACATAGCCTTTATTCTTCTGAGCATACGTTGTCTCCACTAAGTGTGTTCATATTTCAAATTTTCATTTTAAAGTTCAGAGTACTAAAAACTGGCTTAGATTAAAAGACAAATGTGTTTCCGCCAAATATAGCAATGAAAAGAACCAGACATTGCACAAATATTTAAATCCTCATCCTCATTTATCCATTAAGCACCACAAAATACAAAATATAGCATACCCGCCAAATAACGCCAGAACCACACCAGCTGCCAGAGCTCAAGATCAAAGAAGGTCCAGCAGCAGCAGTGGAAATGCGATCAAACCATCACAAAGTTCATCGCACAGTTACATGAACACAAGTCCTCATACGCACTAATAGCCAAAGAATGCTGAGAATTTCTGCGAAGTACCATCTGCGACGTCAAATCCATCAAATCTGCATGGCAACACATTCAAATCTATCCGGAAACAATGGATGGTTACATGGCCACAAAAGGGTTACTGGCATTGCATGCACATATGCACCCTTCAGCAAAACCTCTCCCCCAGGTCCTGTGCTGCCCTGGCCAAATATCTATGACCCCTATGAGCGAGCAATGTGTATAACTTCCACCAAAATAGCCATACACTGCTACTCATTCTCAGAAGAAATATAGTACCACCCTCTCCAGCCCTTTCATATTAGTGACTGCGCAACATGCAGTGCAGGTAGGACAGCCATAATCCATAAAGAAATGGTTGAAGATGAACTGCAGAAAAAATAGTTTTATCTTTCTTTCCTTTCTAGAGATCTCTTTAGAGCGCTATTTTACCAGCTGCATTATAGCAGCAGCAGCAACAGGAAAATTTCATTCTATAGCTGATTAGTTGTCTGGGTTCAGCAAACATTTTCGTACTTTTTTAAAGATTGTTTTTGCACTTTGTTAGCGCTTTCATAAAAAGGTCTTATCATAAAGCGGTATATACCTATAACTTTGATCATCACTGCGTATGTGAGAAGTGACAAAACGAAAACAAGGAAGGTTATCACAACTTAGTTAACAAGTGAGATCAGTACTTACTGCTGTGTGAACTCCAAGCAGAAGCTTGTTTCCTTGGGGTACACAACATTAAAAGCAAAGTGCACCAAAAGCATAAGCTTGAAAGCCTGGCATGGGTTGGCTGCGTGCATCACTTGCAGGGTGTCGATGCATATGGTGAAGCTCTTTGCAGTAAGGAAACTGCCTCCTGCACAAAACAAGTTTTAAATCAGGAATGCTCGCTCGAGAAGGTACCGCAGACAAATATACCTTATGCAATGATGAAAGGAGAACATGGCATGCCCCCGATGTCGTCATCACTGGCAGATTCCTGGCATAAGAGGGAGTTAAATGCGTATAAGAATTGTCTACTAAAGCAGCATTCATGTGAAAGCAGCCACTTTAAACTAGCTACAAATAACCATATAGCAGAGCATAAACATAAATAAGGCATTTCTGCGCTTGCTCACACTCTGTTATTTTTCCCAAAGATGTATGGTGAAACGCTTTGGATTGCATACAAATAAGTGTCAACCACATATAAAGGCTCTAAAAATCAGCATAGGCATTTACACGTGCTGGAATGTCTACAATACATAAACATTGCATCATTTTAGTCAAATACAGCTCAAGAACAAAGTGTAAATGCCTCTCAAGTGCAAAAGAGGCTTTCCATGGAGTGGTGTCAAGAGACAGTCCTAGCACTGCATTTAATCGGGCTGACCGGTAGTGAATAACCTTGCACCTGCCAGCCCCTCAAATCTCACACCACTAGGTCACAGGGGATTATTTAACATAAGTAGAGCGCAGCTTGCGTTTTAACTCAAGCAAGCGTGCAAACTGTTTGTAAATGGCTATGTTTTAAGTAGCATAGTACGAGGCACTAAGGTGGGCACTCGTCCTGATCGGCGCAGTGCTGCGGAAAGTTCGAGCTCACGTAGTGAATGCTGAATGGTGTACTGTTATCTCGAGGCGCCCATTTAGCGAGTACACGAACTATTTGCTAAAGAAGCACCAGAAAAACGCAAGCAGAAGATATCGTATTCAACAGCCACAGAGCCCAAGCAGACGCGCGCGGCACGGTTGTGGGCGGGCGGATGGATGGATGGTAGTGGCTTAACCCTTCGTATCGAGCGATGGCTTGCGCCTCTTAGCCTGGGATTCCACCCCCCCTCTTTTTTAATTTGTATTTTAATCTTTGTAATTTGGCCATATTTCATAAAGTTACTCCTCCCTTGACCTCTTCCACGGGCTGGCCGAAGCGATGGCGATTGCCATTGGAGCATCCGGACTGAGCTCGCGTGTCGAAGGCGCTCAGAAATCTCGAATGTCCACTCGAATGACATCAGTGCCGTTGAAAAACTTCCCTGTGGCAGCGCAAGTTCGACATTTGAAACGCCCGTGTAGAAAATTTGCAGAATGCGTTGACCCTTGCAACACTATTTCGGTCCAAAAATAAAATCACAGTGTTAAATCTTACAAAATAAACACAATTACTACATTACTTCCACCTGCATGAATAAAAGTCAATAAAAATAAAAAGATGCAACGTACACACTATTATCTCGCTTAGGCGAGAAACGAATTTGCAAATCCCGCGCTCTTTTACGTACTCTTCCGGTAACAAATCGCGTACTTCCCTGGCCTAAAATTTCCCGGGCTTTCTCACTCGGTTCTTTTAGGTGTGCATATCTGCGGACAAAGCAGAATTTGTGCACACTTCATATTCCCGCAAACTGTAGCATTCTTCCGTGTTTTTCGCTTGTGTTGCTCTCTCTTCCGCGCTCTGTGCACCTTTTGTGAGACACAGTAAAGCAGCAGTGACGCATCAGCGGCAAAGCGGCTGTGGTGGGCACGCTATTCAAAAGAACAGCACTCACTCTCTACGCAAAGGCAGGCGTGCTCTTGATTCTTTGCAAGTGCATTAGGACGCTCAAAACTAGTTGGGGACACTGGTAGTCTTGAGATCTGTAGTGGTAACTAAAGCTACCCGTGCACTCAAGATTTTCCAAGGTCCCCCGGCGATTTATACTACCCTTTTCTACAGCAGCACATGCCCGGAACAATACTTCCAAAAGACGGCAAAAAGCGCATCATTCACGCCGGTAAAAATGTGCACCCGTCACCTTGTGTGCGATCATTCTGCTCGGTTAAAATCACGGACACAGCACGCCGGTATTATCCTAGCTCACCGCTCATCACGTCCGTGCCGTCAGTGAATGAATGCAGGACCGCAGCAAATAGGACTGCTTCTCATTCTGCGCGCTATTATTGCGCGTAAAAACTTTTTGACGCTTAAAGTATGTAATGTTACTGATGAAATGTGTCAAAGGTTTTTCGGATTACTTTTTTGTGTAACGGCGGTGCTCACGTAACCAACGTTCGGTGAGATGAGGGTGCAGCGGCTCCGAAAGCAGAAAATTACTTTCTTTTCCGTGAATGAGTTTTTAAGGGCCCCATACATATATTTCTATGACAACAGAAAATTTCCGTAAAAATTCTTGTCATTTCACACACATTTCTTGCAGTGTAGACACCATGAAACTGGAGACAGCAACAATCATGCCAGGACTTTTTCGTGGCTGAACCATCAAGCTTTTAACTGTCCATTCCTGTCTGAATGCAGTGCTGTGTTAGTACAGGTTTGGCGGCTCATTTGTATACTGCTATCGTATACTGTAAAACTGCTGTCAGACTTACGCTCATGCTTTGAACTATATGGCGGTAGTGACAGAGGTAGGCGCCACATGCGTTGGCATAAAAAACGTGGAGAAACGTGACGGAAACTAGTCACTAGAGCAATACGCCTTGGCACTGACAACATTGCTCCATAAACGCAGCACTGGGACACAGACCGCCGGCTCACATTGGGTAAATTGACATTGACGATGAAAAAGTGGAATGCGCGCATAGCTGGCCACTCACCCAGGGCTTGAGCGGCTAAATCAATCGCACTTTCAGGTACGTGGCAATAATGCCCACCTGCAAAAAAAACTAAGTTTTCGCACAGTATTTCGTGCTTAACAAGGCTAAACCACCAGCCGTTTTTTAACCAGGATTAAACTCTGCACCGTACCAACATTATTGAGAACCCGACGTACTCAACACTCTCACCCCCATTCTCATGGCCTGCACTTTGCTAATAGCAATTCATTTCGGTACTATTTCTCTGTACAGACCATTTCCGGTTGGAACAGTTTACCAGCTTAGTGTGTACAACATCTTGATCTCCGAAATGACAGTGTTTAGCATGTGTTGCGTTACATTTCGAAAGTATAGCAAGCACGGGATCAGTGGTGCAGGAAATGCGACAAAACGAACACGGCACAAAAGGCTCCAAACGGAACAGTGGAGTTGGGGGCGGGTAAGAAAATGCAAAGGGATGCAAGTGCCCTTTGTGGCTCGGTGAATTGCATGTGCTTTCTTCTTCTCCGCAGGTCCCCCTGCTGGGGTTGGGCCCGCGCAGGCATCGCCCGCAGGCGACATGAACGCGTTGGGCAGCGCCCCCCCCCTCACCTCCTGCTCTGCCGCTGCCCCTACCCTCGTCCAACTCCACCTGGCTGCTGGCAGCCAAGAGCCAGCCACTCCGGTCTTTGTACAATCGCTGTGCGAGTTCTACTGGCAGCTGCAGCGAAATGACGACCAGCTCAAGGGTGTGTCCGAAGTCTTGGCGAGTGTCACCAACTCTCTGCCTGTCCTTCCGCCAGCTATGCGCAAGGCAAGTTCTCATTCACCCCTCCTAGCAACGAGAGCCAAAATTCTCTCCGGCAGACTTCAGCAGCGGCATAGCCAGAAATTTTTGTCGCAGGGGGCTGGAAGCATATCACTGCTGAGGCGGGGAGAGAGTAAAAGTTTTTTTCTCGGCTCACGAGTGTCCCTTCAGCAACTTCCTTCTGACGCTGATTAAGGGGGAATCTCGCTTTGGTTTTCAAAAGAATACAAGAATGCCATCCGAGAACGACAGTTTTAAGTTGAGGACGTCCTTGTGGAGAGGCTGACTTACAGAACTTTGCAAGTTGATTAGGCGCTGTGCTAGCACCTTCTAGGCCAACGCAGAAGCTCTCGTGGTCCCCGCACGCACCGACGTCTACCAAAAAGACTCAGTGTCCTCCGTCTGCATAGATTAAGAGCTGTGCTGGCAATGTACAGAGCAGCACGTGGGTTCACAGATGACTCGCACTTAGACGAAGCCTGTACTGCATGCTTTTAATATTTGCCGGCGTGAATTTTTGCTGAGGAGATGGCAAGGAGCGTAGCCGGCCTGTCCCATCAGAGCATTCTTAGAAACCTCGAGTTATTGTCTGGTGCGGCCGATTTCCCCATGAAATTTAATTAAACGTCCCGGACGCCGCTTTTTCTTTTTTGAACCCTCCTCCGAAAAAAGGAATCAGCCAACTCGTAGAGTGCCTTTTAAGTAGCCGCGGGGGGGCTTCGCTTTCAATTTTTGATTTGTTTTTAAGTTTCCGTGAATAAATAGTTTCTGTTACAAACAACATAGCCAAGAATTAGGCCCACGGAAATTAAAATACGCGCGAACTCTGCTTTTGTCGATGGCTACGTATCAGTCCGCGGATGGCCGAGCGGCAAGCTGCCACACGGCTTGCTGAAACACTCCATGCGTTGGCTGACTCTTTCAATTATAAGCCGCCGCGGTGGCTCAGCGGTTACGGTGCTCGGCTGCTGTCCCGAAAGACGCGGGTTCGATCACGGCCGCGGCGGCTAGAATTTCTTTGGAGGAGAAATTCTGGAGGCCCGTGTACTGTGCGATGTCAGTGCACGTTAAAGAACCCCAGGTGGTCCAAATTTCCGGAGCCCTCCACTACGGCGTCTCTCATAGCCTTAGTCGCTTTGGGACGTTAAACCCCAGAAACCAAACCAATCTTTCAATTATAAGAGGTAAGTTATAAAAATGGCAGGAGACGGAAAATGTAATATGATTTAAGAGGGAAATCAGCCACACAGAACCATAATTCAAAGCTTCTAAGAATGCTCGTAGTGCGCAGATCGAGATCCCGTCGTAAAAAGATGAGCTCAGAATCCTCTATAGTGCACCTTTACGGGTATGACGAGATAGCGTAGTGGGTTAGGTTTTCCACTCTGAGCAATTTGACACTTTTGAGTACATTTTTCACTTAATTGTTTCAGTTAATTAATCAGTTACAGTCTAAATTTTGGTCATTGCATTATTAAGCACTGGCTTCTAATTCTGACCATTTTGTCCTGTTTGGACCCCCCTTTTCCTGTTTTTTTTTCTTTTCTTTATTCAGTTAATTGCAAAGATTTCATTAACTTGTCATCGCCTATAACGCACCAATCAGTCATTAGTCACTAGAACCAACAATTACAATGATACGAGTTCTTTACGCAGCCCCTAATTATAGGTAGCCGGTTCGAGCCCCTGCCACTAGCTAGGCCCTAAGTTAAGCAGTAAGTTTATTGCTGCACGAAACGCCGAAACATATGACACCATTCGGAACATTCTCTGGCAAACGGTTGACATATAACGATTTTTTTTTATGGAGCCCCGATTATTTCCGACACGCGGTGCTGACCCCGTCGACGGCTTTTCGACCGAACGAGCTGTATGCGCTGTCGCATAAAATAGAGATTCCGTGACACAAGATTAATGGGATGGTTTTCATGCAGTCCTTCTTCAGTCGTATAATGAGCGCCCTGCGGTAGGAATCTGCGGTTTCTTGCAGAAGGAAAAAAAGGCGACCAGAGTCAGCCCCTAGTTTTCTTAGCGCAGACATTTTGTACGTCAAGTTTACTCTCTGTAGCTTTTGTTTGTAGGGAGTTGGACAAAGCTGTGAATGCAGCGAATGTAATGCAATTGTTTCGCATCAGTTCTGTCCTATTCTTGGCATCCCTCTTTCCTAAAGGCTGATAACAGCAATAGTGTAGGCATATCACTGTTATCTGCGATAATAAGGCAAAAGGAATCTGACTGAAACAGTTCAACTCGCCAAAAAAAACAGTTGTTTCATTCCTGCCATGACTAACAAAACATGTATGTCTTGAACAGTAAGATAAAAGTTCAAGCTAGTTGATTTGCCACAGCTTTAATGCCCCGCCCCAGAGGTCAGGGACAAATGAGGGCTGAGATAACGGCGCACACAGCCTATGTGTTATCTCCCGTATTCTTAGTGCCTGCTGCCCTCCTCATTGCAGTGACAAGTGCTTATTATGCTGACATAGTCATGTGCAAAACTTGGTTTGTGGTTGAATAGTGCGAACCCTTAGTCATATGGGTGGAGCCATGGGTTAGAGTAGTGCGCTTTGTGTTAAGACACTTGCAATTCAAAATAAACCAACTCTCTGGGAATAGAAGTGGTTGCCTGCAGGAATTGTGCAATTGCAATGCAAAGGGAACTTTTTCTTTTTTCCACACCAACACTGCTTTTTGGCTTTGAGGATGTTGTACTAGAAGGCGCCACGGTGGTCATCTCAATGTCCTAAGGTATTTTTAACACGCAACAAAATGCCAGCGCACAAGCATTTTTGTGTTTCACTCCCACCGTGTTGCCGCTGCTGCGACCTGAATAAGGCTCTAGCCTTGTGTTATTGACAGGCTATAGCAGCTGAGTCACCAAGATGCATTTGACTGCATAGAACAAAGATGTTCTAGATGCTTATTTAATAGTGCTTTGAGAAGAAACATGGCAAGCAGAATATTGCCTTCACTTGTGCCTCACTTAACTATAGACAAGTTGGTTGCTGGCATAACTCATTCTCCTCGTGGTTGTGTAGTCACCTGTAGCAGTTGGGAGAAAGGGTCTCTGTTTTGGAGCAGTCTTGAGTGACCGCGACTGTTCGCAACTTCCTTTTGTTTGTGGTGTTGAATTTTTCACAGAGCCTTTCTACTGTGGCTGCCCTTTTTGCTAGTGAGGGCTTGTATGTAAACTGCAGTGGCATTGCTAAAAGCGAAGGCATTGATCAGTGCGGCACACTGGTAATGGAAGAATCTTAGGCAGATATTAGTCTTTGGGCAACAGTTCAGGTAATCCCGGGGCACGCTGTCCCATTTTGAATGTCCTGCAAGCATTCTAGTACAGATTTCCTGTTTGTAAAGCTCTTTTCTTTTTGCAGCTGGCATTCGAGAACTCTCGAAATGATATCTAGCAGCTGCTCCTTGCTTTGTATTCATGGTGAAATTCTGTTAGCAGCATCCAGTTGCGGTTGTGAACCACACACGCTATGCATCAAGTAACACATTTTCGCTCGCATCTATCGTCCTTCTGTTAGTTTAGGGCTGGCTTAGTGGGGCATTGATTTCAAGCAAGTCTCGAATAAACAAGGCCTCTTGTGAAGCTGCGTAGAGTAGAGTAGCTTTGTGTTCTTGCCCTTGCCAACGGCTTCATCTCCACTTGAAGCTTCCAGGTGCAAACTGCCGACTGTTCTGAAAGTTGACATTGCGATTACTATCATCGGCCTCGTTTTCTCATGTGTGAAAGATTTGCTGATTGCGTTTGTGTTTCTGGTGGGCACTGCCTCCACCGCCCTCTATTCCGAAGACGGATGGTGGTACCGGGGCATCATCCAGGCGCTGCAGGCGGGAAGTGTGACCGTGTTCTTTGTCGACTATGGCAACAGCGAGACTGTGGCGGACGCGTCGATCAAGCAGCTTCCCGACAGTCTGGCCCTTGTGCCGTGCCAGGCCGTGGCGTGCCAACTGATCGGAGCTGCCCCCTTGGATACTCCGTCGGCCACTACCAAGCTCGACGACATGATTGCGGAGCAGGTGCCGTTCTGACTGTTGTCGCGGTTTTACGGTTGGCGAAAGCGCATTGGCTTGCTTTGCTTACGTTGGGTAATCCACACTTAGCCGTGATCCTCATCACTTGCATATGGAATTCAGCACGTGCAGTTTTTAGATCGGTAGATACTGGTTCCCTGGCACTTGGCGACTATGTTCATATTTTTTCGGCAGCAGAGAACGTACCTGTTGCTAAGAATGTTGGATTTAAATGTGAAGCTTTATGCTTCCTACCACTCAGTTCAAGCTCGCGATGTCAGTAATAAGAGGAATCGCATGATCACTGTTTGCTAATGAATGGCAGTGTATCCTAGTGTCCGAGATCTGTATTGATATTGCCTTAACATTGCTACCGTTTGCTTGCAATGATGGCCAGTAGTAACAGTACCTGTGCTCGTTGCACTTTATGGCCTTTTCTATCTAGTAAACGCGCTCGTCTGTCGATGCAGGTCAGCCTAATTGATCTGTAAAACGAGCCCCTAAGTGCTTATGTAATTAATATCTTGAGCAAGTTTCTTATGGATGGCTTATAAAAAATTTTGCTGTAGAGAGCTTGCTTTTTAAAATGTATGCCATTGGTGTCTCTCGACATGAAGGAATGAGGAAATTTCCTAATCGCGAATCTTATTTCTTCCTCTGTGATTCACTGAATTAATTGAGTTTTGAATGTTCAAAATTAATCGAATCGAATTGAATTTTTGTTGGGAATTTTTATAATAGTTATCAAATCGTTGGCACGAAGTTCGAATAAGCCGCTCTGTATAGTGTTCTTCGACGCCGTACAATACGCTGCCATAACGTCGGCCTGCGCGAAATGCAGAGTTCGGTGCTGTGAAGTGGCCCATTCGTGTGGCGTCATTCTTAACCCCCATATATGGCCTCTAACCTTAGTACTGGTACATGGCCCTAGTTTTTTCACTGTCGTCAGCAATACCAGAGGTAGTTTTTTAAGCATGATAGGAAGGACAGAGTTAATGAATTCGTGTTCGGTGGCCCCGTAGTGCAGATCAGAGTCGAGACTTTTGACAGCTATAGCTATATCTCCATATTCTGAAGCTCTGTACCACAGCGCCGCCAGTAGCGCTTAGCTCTTTCACATAGTTGCTCGGTTTGTACAAATATTCATGCTAGTTGTAGATGTTCATAAAAATGTTTGCTTCGGTTCTATCACTATTCGAATCCTGTACGATTGGGTATCAAAGCTGCACTGCAATTAAGCCTGGATGTAATTAACCTCCATATAGTGAATTTCTCAATATTGCGAAGTTTATCAATTCCCCGAGTGCTGCCCCCTGTTGAAGCATGTGCATTTGCGGACTCCGTGTAACGAAGGCTTTGTACCGGTCAGCCGTACGATGACAGACTCGCGCTGACGACTATCACTTAAGTAATGAGCTGCTACAGGAAATTTGGCTCAATTACCTGCAATTTTTATGAAATATTCTCTTATTTGTAACATTCGGTCTAATAGTAGAGTATTTGATATTAAATTGAAACGGAACATTTGGTATTCGAAATTTCGAAGTATACGTCACGAGCGAATAGCTTTTCTGGAACTCTGGCTTCATACTCCGGGATAGCAACGCGGAATGTGCACCATTCCGCGCCACATGGCTGCGCTTCCTCGCGTATGCTGGAGCCAGTAATGGCCTTGCAATGGCCTTTTTGTCATTTAATGGCCTTGTGGATTCAAAAAGTGCACCATTTTTAAAATGCCTATTGTGCGGTTCAACCTTTTTGTGTACTAGAAGGATTTGAAATATTTACTTCGAAATTATTCGAAGAAATTTACGGTTTGATTCGTATTCTCTTCAAACCAAGAAACAGTCTTCGCACATCCCTACTATCTAGTAGGGCATTAATAATAATTTTTTTGATATGGCTATTTTCATTTTTTTGCAAGATTTAGAGCTTTCTAATTATCATAAGAACTAATTTTTCCTCACAAAAATTAAGCAGCATTTTATTAAATCTGCACAAACAACTGCAGAAGCCTTCGAAGTTTTGTAATTTTGGTTGGAAAGTAATAAAAATTAAGCCTATGAGAACTAAGGGAAGGAAGGATAAGACCAGTGTTCCCCCTTAAAAGCTCTCGCAAAAACCTACATGCCAAATAGACTCATGTAAGTGCTGTACTTTTTTTACTGAATGGTTAGTTATGTTAGCTCAGCGCATGAGTTTGTCTCATCTTGTTCCGTCCCGTCCGTCAGCGCTGTTTTGCCGTACCATTCAACATGAACCAACCAGCCCGACTCAGCCCTCTCCTTGACTTTTTTTATTATGGGTGTGAATACTGAAGGTGCGGCCATTGCACAAGATTATATGGTAACATTGTGTAGGTGCACAGAGGCTTCCTTCACATGAAATCAGCACGCAGATGTGTTTCTTGAAGATTTCATAACTGTCACTTTAGTAATGAATATTTTTTCTTAGACCCTCTCCCCCATTAAAACTTTCTGTCTGTGGAACCTTTCTTTTCTCTGTTTGGTAGAGGTTGTGACCCTGAAGGTCCATCAATCCTCTGATCTTAACAAGGTTCATGACGTGGACGTTATCCTCTCCAACGAGGTGAACGTCCTGGACCAGTTCGTCAAGGAACAACTTGTGGCCTCAAACGGCTGGTCTGCAGCCGCCACAAATGTCAGAGCTGCATTTCTCTACTTCTCATCTTTACCGCAAGCAAATTAAGGGGAGATGTGGAGATCAGGTCGCAAAAATCGCCAAAAGAAAGTTGATTTTTAAAGAGTACACTTTTTAGCATCTCTAACACTCTTTCTTTGTTGTACTGAAATATTTCGCCCTAAAATAAACTTTAAGCACTCCAAAGAAATATATGTGTCGGCATGTACACATAGACAGTGTGTGCTTTCTTAGAACTTTCAGGGTTGTTTTCTCGAGAGTATGTTTTAAGCTTAATACCTTGCTCGGGGAAAGCGTAGCACAGCAATGTGTGCATAGATTTTTACCCTGTTTGTTTTGTTGTAATCACTGAAATGTGGTCTGCATTGAGAATGTCTCAAATGTACCATTTAGGCTCGCACTATTTAATACATTGTAATTAGAGCATGATACGTTCTAAACATAAAGAGAAGGTGCATATTGTGTCCTGACTGTTCTTGCTTCGCGTTGCACATACATTTTTTCGCGGCGTGTCCTGTGGCAGCAGTGCACTCGTTGGTATCGTGACTCGCGGTGGTGCAGACGTGACTAAAGCATGACTCAGACACACTCTAACGCTGTCGCCTGCAAGTGGAGCGTAGGGAGCGGCAAAGATCCCTGTTTTCAGATTTTTCAGACTTTTCGAATATTCGGACCATTTTGGGGGCCCCGTGGAGTCCGTCATCATTTCATTGCCTCACATGCGGGAGGCACAGGGTTCAACCCCTCTGTGCCGCCGTGCACCCACCTGTTTGCCATCTGGCGTAGGCTTTCCACTGGTGTGGTGCGGGGGTGTAAAAAATGCGTCTACCTGGCGGAGACCAAAACCTGTTGGCCGTGCCCTTTTTTTTCGCCCAGCTCTCCTTACCATTGACACTACACCATCAGTGCTGCCATTTGGTTTCCCACATCCGGAGCACGTGGGTGGCTACCAGAACCCGACCCTGACGGAAGGTGTCGCAGTCCTCGTGGAGGTTTCCTGGGTGCTGAGCCCTGGCGAGGTCTATGTGAAGCTCGTTGAGACGAGCAGCGCCCTGGTCAGCCTCATGGAGGAATTGCAGATATGTGGACTTGCAAGGGTACAGTAGAATGTCGATGATATGAACCCCGCACAGGGTCTAAAGAAATATTTTTAGTGAAACCTGGTTGACTCGGAGTCACTGGGACTGTGAAAAATCTAGAAATAACCAAAAACGGCAAACAAATGGTATCCAGAGAGGAAATTTAATCGCGGGATCATGTTTCCTTTATTGGACGAAGTGTGCAATTCTTATATTGGTGCCTTAAAATTAACCCTAAAATGTAGCCTTTGCGAGCCAAGAAACAAAACGATGCTCCAGATACAAGTAGATGCATTCGGTCCCTCACTTTGTCCCTTTGGTGAACTTTGTTTTGTAGTTTCGCGCTGGATAGCATCACGCAGTGCGCGGCTGTAAGCAATGAGTGCGTGACGATGTGACTGCGAGGACAGCAGTCCGCGCCCCTCGCCCCGCAACTGGTGGCTCCATCCCTGGGAAGAAAACAGCACCTGTGTTCAGCTGCTGCTCGGAGGCCACTTTGTCGACTTGGTTGGCGCCACGCTTAAGGATGGCGGTGTACAACTTCGTAGCAAGCCTCCGCAGTGCTGTGTTTTTGCAGACTTTCTCTGCTAATTTAATCAGTGTATAAAATGCTCGCTGTACGTTTAAATCGCCATCCTGAAATACATTTTCAATTAGTGCAATATTTGTTTTATAATTACCACAAGACTGCTCAAATATTTGAGGGACTATTTGACTTGAATGACTATGGACTATGGGGACTGTGAGGGACTATGGGTCTTGTAAAGAAAGTGTATATTATAAAAGATATCGTAATGAAATTGGGCATCGATATGTGTTTATTACACCTGTTTTCAAAAATATTATTTGTTTCAGTATGTATCTCAATAAGTTCCCATGTTATGGAGAATAACGCAAGCCTAATTATAATTAGATCATTTCTCACGGGTAATTAAGACAATTTCCTTCAAAGTGCTCTCGTTTCGACTGAAAAGAAGCCGTAGCCAAAGGGGTTACCATGTGCATACACCGTAATTATGAAGTATAGTTAGGTGACATTATGGTTCACAAAATTTGCAATTTTCGACTCAGCCAAAAAAAGAAATAGGATAGCTCCACAGCTTTGTTCATTCTGAATTCGGTGTTATAAGATTAACTGAAATTTCACTATAAAACATAATAAAAACTTTCGTAAGGCTAATCCTGTTGCAAAAAAAACATGAAGCCGAGACAATCTCGTTTTAAGGAGGTGATCATCATTATCAGCCTGATTACGCCCACTGCAGGGCAAACGCCTCTCCCGTGTCTCTCCAGGACAGTAAGGGATGAGTAATCCTTGCAAATTTTTCTCGCATTGTTCCTCTCATGCAGAGCCACTGTGCCAGCCCTCACAGTGCAAGCAGCAATAATTTGCGACCAGCACAGGCCTGTGTGGCCCTGCACGCCGAAGATGGGAGCTGATATCGTGCACGTGTGACGCACGCCAACGGCGGCATGTTGGGCGTGCAGTACGTAGGCTATGGCAACTGCGAGGAGGTTTCAGCCAGCTCCGTGCGGCCGGTGAGTGCATTGTCATGACCTTTACAGCTGTGGCTGTATCAGCCTAGTCCCCTGCTTTGCGTCTCTTTACTCGGTCCAAATGCCCCATTTCTCGGTAAAATGACAACTGCATAGATGTAGCTGTAGGGGGACACGCCAAACAGCTGCTCTACCCTGAACTCCAGCCTCTGGCTAAGGCCAACTTGAGCAGTTGAACTCAAACCGCAAGACCCAGCCCAGAGAGGTTGCCCTTACACGTGTTTACTCGCTCTGGATACTGTTTTTTTATGACATGGCCTGGTTCTGCGCACGACGGCGCACACCGCTAGCAAGGAGTAGCCAGACGTATCACCGCGAGGTTTGTTTTGATGTTTCTACTTTTTCTGTGAGTGCCAGTGGTGCATTGTATAAATGTGGGCGCATCGCATGCAAATAAATCAGTTGAAGTACGGCGCTTTGCGGTGTGTGTCCTTTCTGCCAGTCCTCGTTTCGTTCTCGTGCGCACGGAAATTTTGAGTTACTGGGCAGGCTGCGGAATATGCCGCACAGCTCACAGACTCCAATTGGATAGAACGCTGCAACTCGGCTGCGCGTCAGATGAGCTGGAAGGGGTATTGGCCTCTCTTAGGCAGCCTTATGGACCCTTCTCAAACAAAAGGGGAGACGGAAAAACAGCTCCGGCGGGCTCTGCACGGCTACCAAGGTACGACGGTGCAACCTGCGGACACTTTTTGCGGCAGGTATCTCTGCGGCACAAATGAGCCGGTTCGGCCCCGGTACACGTGCTCCGGCAAGACAAATCGGGATTTATACGCCCCTTTTGCGTTTCATGACCTTCAGGCGGCCCTGGCTAAAATGCGCCGAGGTTGGGAATCGGGTACGGATCGCATAACATTGAAACTGTTCGCGAACCTCTGGGACTCTGCATACCTCCATTTGCTAGAATACATAAATCAGATCTGGGATGGGTGTCCACTCCCTCTCGAATGGAAAACATAGCTTGTAATGTTCATCCCCAAAGCAGGTAAAGCCGTGACTACGGACAACTTGAGACCCATCTCATTGACCTAGTGTGCGGGAAAGGTCATGGAGACGATGGTACGGGATCGCCTCTCACGATACATGGAGGGTAAGGGCCTCTTTGCAGGCACTATGCTCGGGTTCTGCCTGCACATGTCTGCACAGGACGTCCTACTCCAACTACAGAGGGACACAATACGACCCACAGCCATGCAAGAAAACGACAAGACCATTCTTGCCCTCTATCTTAAGGGTGCGTTTGACAATGTTAAACATGTTACCATACTGTATAACTTGTACATCACTAACTGCGGGGCGAAGGTCTTCGCCTATGTCAGAGACTTCCTCTCAGCGCGTCAGGCACTCCTCCGGATCGAGGACGAGGAATACGGCCCGTACTCTATGGGTACACAATGTACACCATAGGGGGCGGTGTTATCACCGCGCCTTTTCAACATCGCCATGATGCACGTGCCCGGCCAACTGGCTGAGGCAGAGGGCATAAAACACACGCTCTATGCAGACGATATTACAGTCTGGACCATCACACCGGTCCCATCAGAGAAGTAGCAGAGCTCCGGATCCTGAGTCTGTTCCTCAATAACAAGCTTAGGCCGGACTCTACTATAGCGAAACTCAAGCGCATAAGTGAACAGGTAGGGCGCACGATCCACCGCGTTTCCAACAAGCAGAGTGGTCTGTCTGCGGGGCAGGGACGCGCTACGGTTCGCCCGTGCCTTCGTGACCTGCCGGGTCCTCTACGCCGTGCCGTACCTACGCACCACCAAACAAGCAGACGAGCGCATTGACGCCATCATCAGGAAGGGAACAAAGCGACCACTGGACCTCCCGGTGGCTACCTGCAACGCCAAACTGAAGGCGTAGGGTGTGGTAAACTCCTATCATGAGTTGCGGGAGGCCCACCTCGTGAACCAATATACGCTGCTATCGCAGACAGTTCCTGGGCGCCATCTGCTAAACCGCTTACACATCCAACACACATGTATACCAGAGGACAGAGGACATCCCGGTGCTGTGGGGCCACATGCTCTCGGTCTCTCCGCTCCCGCGTACGTGGACATGGCTTCACATGAAGGCAGACGACAAGCTTGGCTTCGCACGTTCGAGAGGCAGTATGGATCTAAAGAGGGCGTCTACTACGTGGATGTCACATGGTCGTCGCCCGCAGGATTCTACATGGTTGCCGCAGCCAACCGGGGAATGAATGTCGATGGGCTATCTTTTCGGGCCCTAAATCCAAAACGAGCGGAGGAAGTTGCAATAGCTCTCGCTGCCGCCAATCCAAAATCGAGAATGGTTATCAGACTCTCGCCGGGCCTGTGAACATTATCTTGTAAGGGAAATATTCCCTCTTGCCTGCCAAATTCTAAGACGGGCTGCCGCCGATCCAACACGCACAAACATAATCTGGGCGCCTGGCCACCAGGGTCTACGAGGCAATGAGGCCGCTGATGCGACACACCGAGCTCCTCATCCTAGCTCTCCTGGCTCAGAAGCTCATAAACCACTTCTGCGGTTCCGCGAAATCTTACTTCATTACTGTGACAGCCATCACCTCTACCCGGCACCTACCAAGGGGCGGAGTAAGGCGGAGGAGCGAACTCTGCGGCGCCCCCAGAGAGGAACTCTTCTCTGTCCTGCCATAGCAAAACATTTCGATCCGAACACAGATGGGCGCTGCCCGCACTGTGGAGAGATCTGCGATATCTTTCACATGGTGTGGGCATGTACTCAGAATCCTCACCTTCCCCCTTCCCCCATCCCCACCCGAGAGGCATGGGAGACTGCCCTCCTCAACTTAAAGGGCTCCAGTAAAGCGGGCGCGAGACGGGGCCTCGTCGCGCGGTGTCCCGGACTAAAAATACCGGCCATGCAGCGGGGTTTTCTCAGCCCAAACTCTCTTAGAGTAATTTAGTTTTCCACCACACCCACCACCGCGACGGGTTTAGATGGCGATCCAAGATGACCACTCCGCATCCCTTCGTGTCTTTTTGAAGGTGACATTTGGAAGCGCAATGCAGCGTAAGGGTCAAATCGCAGCTTACACTGCTCTTGCAGGGCTTTTAAAGCAGGCACAGGTCATACGCCTGACTACAAAAAGTGGAGGAACTGTTTGGAAGAGCCCCTATTCGGCCCTTTGCGTGTTAGTTGGTTAAGATATATTAGCACCATTCTCTAGTTTAAATCTACTCAAACGTGAGCAAAGCAATAGCCCAACCAAGTGGATGGCTGTCCTGGAACCTTGGGCAGCCCGTGTACAGTGGTGAGCAGCCTTGTCTAGAGCGCTTGAGCAGTGCGCACTTGGTAACAAAAACCGAAATTAGAGAGCAGGCCCTCATTACAGGGCAAAGTTTTCGTGCCTGCTTTGTTTGCTTTGTTTACGAGGCTATCTGGCGCTACTTCCGTGCAAGCGTTGCAGCTGGACTCTAGAGGCTGCCACAAAATCTGGATTTGTTTGCAAGGAAGTGCACCGCCCGAGCGCTCTAGACAACGGTGCTCACCACTGTACGTGATATTAGAATTGTCGTAGTGGCGTCCGGCCGTTATCGGGGTGAGCTTTCCAACCCAGCGGAGACGCATCGAGAAGCAGGGAGGTCCGTGTCCAAGCCCAGAGCGAAAGACGCCCGTCCGTTTATTACAGCCAAATATATGCAGGCCCAATGGCATCACGGTTCTCACGTGACTCGAACGCAGACGCATGCCAGCACAAGAATAACTTTGCTTTTACAGTCAGTCGGGCAAGCCTTTCATATCTGGGTCCGGCCTCATTTCACGAGGGTCAGCTTTGATTCCTTCGTGCACCCCTCTGATCAGCCCTCGTCCAAGGCCCAAGTCATTTCTGGGCACCAGTGACTACAGATGTACTTGATGTTGGGATAGTTGGTTCATTATAAAATTTTTAAATGGCGCAATGCAGCAACCACAGGAAGACACGGAGAGAGAAAGAACGCCTTTCTATCTCCGTGTCTTCCTGTGTTTGTTCCAGTGCGCTATTCAAAAATTTCTATATTTGACCAGTGCCTACCTCGTTTCCTTAGCACTGACTTTTCTCTCATGCAGCGAACCTCTCAAGCTGCGCACTGAGGGGATTTGTGGGCCCACGGAGGAGGCCCACTGGACGACAGCCTGCACACGCTTCACTGTTCCAGTCTTGTTGTGCAATGTCGAAATACAATGCATTTATTGGTTAGCGGTCGGGCTTTACACTGCGAATTGTTTCCTAGTTATGGGCTGTAAAAAAACCTTTTTTGCGCTCTGCACATCTGACGGTCAGAAACGCTTTCCGGCGGCCTGCAAAAGTGATAGCGCAGCTTCACCAATTTCTTTAATAAGAATTACATTTTGGTGAAACCGTACCCGTTAAACTTGCGTGTAAGGCCCTGGATGCTGTGCAGTCATCTTCGCGGCGGTCTCAGTTGTCCCAACGCGCCGTTTCACAGTTTCCTGTTCCTGTTCACATATCAGCGTGTGCAAGAAAGTTCGCGAGAATATGCGCCGAAAGCAGTGGGCGCAGCTAGCGGTAACCGTCCCAGATTTTACTTTCGTGCCAAGGATGGCGTTACTCTCGAGGAGCATCAGCCCCACTCGGCGCCAGAACCCGTCGCGCTCTCGTGGGGTCGCGTCTCTCCACCAGGGAAGAAATCCACAGCCAGCGTAGCAGAGCAAAAACCAGCTTGGGTTCCCTATTGCGAGAGAATTGCATTTAAAAATTTTCCAGGCACTCGAATCAAACTCGTGACGTCCACACCAAGAAAGGCCTCCGTGGTCGTCGAACCACTGCGTAGCACTAGCCTACCTTCTGGAGCCCGCGAGGAAGCGACTGTCGACGCAACCTCTAGAACTACGAAATTGGCGGTAAATAGCGAAGTTTTAAATTCATTTCGACCTTGTCTAGCTTATAAAGGTTGAGCTTCCAGTGAAACTAGCTGATTTATTGGAAAAGTACGGCAGTCAGTTGATACTAGGCCACTTTATTATTCCTTATTAAAGGTGCGCTAAAGAGGAATCTGAACTCGTTTTTTTACCCCAGCAACTCGATCTAGGCGTTCCAAGCATCCTTAGAAACTGCGATTTATTGTCCTGTGCGGCCAGTTTCTCTAATTTAAATTAAAAAAGTTCCGGCCTTTTTTTCAACTCACCGCTGACGGTAGGAGGTGTCAACCAACCTTTCACCCAGTCCCGAGGCAGCTTGCCGCTCTGCCATCAGCGGAGTGATACGTAGCGATCGGCGAAAGCTAGGAGACCACGCGTATTTTTATTTCCGTGGCCTAATTTGCAGCTATGTTACCTCTTACTGTATGTATTTATTCAGGGAAACTTAAAAATAAAATAAAAGGAAACGCGATGCCACCACGCTTCTGCCTGAAAGGCACTCCACACGTTAGTTGACTCCTCCTACCTTCAGCGGGGAGTTGAACAAAAGGCGGGAGCGGGTACATTTAATCCGAATTAAATAACGCAAACCGGCCGCACAGAACAATAATTCGCAGTTTCCAAGAATGCTCTGAACGAGCAGATCGAGTACCCGCAGTAAAAAAACGTGTTCAGATTCTTCTTTGGTGCACCTTTAACGTCACTTCTAGTGGCCTCATGCCCGAATCACAGCACCATTTTTCTGGAGCGTTCGCATGACACTTGTGGGATATACAGATATCCCTCGCCGCCCCTCGCTGAGTCACGCGACGAAGCGCCCGCCGCGGGGCATGGGGAGAGGGGGGCACGCGGCCACTCTCCTCACCCTCAGCTCGGACGTGACATCACGCCTGCGCCCTGGCGCCTTAGGGACGGGGTGAACGACTCTTGATTGCAACCGGTTGCTCAAGGGGGAGGCAATGTCGTAGGGGTTTAAGGAGAGCTCGGGCGGGAACAAAGGCTCTCGAGTCTCGCCTCTCGCCGCGGTGCTACTGCCGCTCTGCCCCGCCGACCCCGATTCTTGCCCGCGCCTCCTCGGACTATCCACCGCCGGTAGACGACGACCTGGTAAGCTGCTGAACCATCTATTATCGGATAGAACATTCTTCCGCAGTGTGCTTTGCCTTGCGCTAGGTAAATAAACGGTTTCCTAGCGTACTCTGTTCGTTGCCTACTTCGTCAGAACCCGCCGTGGCTGTGACTTTGCGCCACGGGTTGGGGACACGAGAACGCCCGCGCATAGCTGGCACGGAAGCTTGCCTTCCCGGCCGGCTGCACGCGAGTGACCCCATATCTTGGCACCCGAACGTGGGGCGAACTAGGCATTGAGCAGTGTACTTTGTTGGAGCGAACGACTGTCGACGCGCTAAAAAAGGATGGCAGCTGATAGGCCTGACTTCCAGTCTTTGTTCATGCTGTCAGAGCTAGCGGCACAGAGCCAGGGCTCCCTACTTGACTTGCCTTTGGAAGGCGTAAATCTTGAGTGTTCCACGCGGAATAGCCGAGTTGCATTCCCGGGCGCGTCGGCAGGACCTAGGCCTGGTACGGAGGGCACCACATCGGGCACCTCGCCGCTCCGTGGTGCGAACAATGGGGCGCCTAGGCCTCATTGTTCGACACCATCAGCGGCTGCGCCCAACTCCGGGGGCGTTAGTCCGCAGTCATCCGAGGTGCTCTTGCAGAACGCGATGCAAGTTATGCAGAGCTTAGCGGGTATGTTGCAAAACAATTTGCAAGCCCCGGCCCAGGCACCCCGTCTTAGGATAGACGTACCTACCTACACGGAGTACCATGACAGAACAGGGGCTAATGAGTACCTCGACCGTCTGCTGCATTATCAGCAAGCGACAGGAATTGCAGACGCCGAACTGCTCGCGCGTGTTGTGCCTGTCTCTTTGACGGAGCAAGCGGCCCGCTGGTACCGACTAACCGGCAACCGAGCGAGGACAATGGAGGAGTTTAGCGCAAGCTTCCGCGACGAATTCCTCCCCGCAAACTACGAGTGGCGTTTGAGGAGGGAGCTGGAACTCCGCACCCAGCACCCCGACGAGTCTTTGTTAGAGTACGTCCGAGCAATGGACGAACTGTATCGCCTCGCTGACCCTCGCGCCACAAACACGACAGAAAAGTTGAGCGTGTCACACGACAAGCGCACCCGACTTTCGCGGCCTACCTGAGAGGAGGCAGGTTTAGAGACCTGGACGAGCTAGCAGCTGAGGCGAAGCGCATTCAGGGAGACATCCTCTCTGCGCGAGCGTATCGGCCGCCGCCACCTGCATCGCAGTCACTTGAGTCGCGCTGCGCGTGGAATGGCAGCTCAGCGCGTAGTCCGTCTAGAGCTGAAGCGACAGCACAGTTTGCTGACGAGCGTGTCCCGAGGGGTTGGGAATTGTCCGACCGCGCTTTGGACCCATTCAGCTACGCGCTGCGAACAGCACACGCTGCCGCAGAGCGGAACACCTGTAGCCGAGATCGCGAAGCCGACACGCGGCCGCACGAGCGGCCCCCACCGTCCGCACCGCGAGATCGAGATCGAAACGACCGACCGGAACGTGGCGACCAGCGCCTAGCCCGTCGGAGCCCGAGCAACCGCTGCTACAGGTGTGACCAACCGGGGCACTTCGCCCGCGACTGTGACCGCCTCCCCGCCCGTGACCAAACACAGTCGGGAAACGGCAACAGCCGCCGGTGATCGACCTGCGATCCCGCGCGGCGTACACAGAGAACCCCGGTTTATTAGCGCCCTTGGAATGTCGCGTAGGAAGTTCTGTTGACTTGCCAGCGCCGTTCATTGAGCTAACGATAGCTCGAAAGAAATTCACCGCGTTACTCGATACAGGGGCAAGCGCTTCTTTGTTCGGTGACGAGGTGCTACACCATCTCCGCCAGAACAAAATCCGGTTGAGAGAGTGCGATACCACTTTTCGCCTCGCGAGCGGCACAGCGCAATCAAGCGGTGCAGCTAGGATAGTGGTTCGCTGGGAAAGACGCGTGCGGCGACAACGCCTCGTTCATCTTCCCTGTTTATCCGTTCCTGTAATTCTTGGGCGAGACTTCCTAGCCAAGACAGGCATTGTGATAGACATAGCCAGCGGAGGCTATCGAGAACGCACCACCGGCGCCTTGAAGCTTTTTGCAAAAGCGCCCGCGGCCTCGCAGTCAATTACGGCTCCGAACGCGGAGCTAGCGGGGAGTGACCGTGGAAAATCTCCCCCGCCGTCCCGGGAACAAGCATGCGGGCGGACAGTCGCCGCTGAGAGAGGGCCCACAGAGAATGTTGTCGCGGTAGAAAGCTGTTCTACCGTACCAGTGAGGGCAATGCACCCTTTGTTGTCGGAGGTGAACAGCGTATCGGAGAGGGAGAAGGCACGCTTGTCATCTCTCCTCTACGAATTCAACGCGACATTCACGAACCGGCCTGGCCTCACTACACTAGTAAGGCACAGAATAGACACGAGTGATGCATTGCCTTGGAAGTGCAATCCTAGACCAATTAGCATGGCTACGAGAAAAGCACTGGACGGCGCCTTAGACGAACTTATCGACACTGGCGTTGTTGAGAGGTCTAACAGCCCTTGGGGCTTCCCGGTAGTCTTAGTCCCAAATAAAGACGATACATATCGGCTTTGCGTGGACTACCGCAGACTGAATGAGGTTACGAGGAAGGATGCGTACCCTCTACCAACCATTTCTTCTCTAGTGTCCAACCTAGGTGGGGCGAAGTACTTTACTACGCTCGATTCTAGCCGCGGATACTTTCAGGTTGAAATGGATGAGCGTGATAAGGAGAAGACTGCTTTCACTTGTCACAGAGGTCTTTTCCAATTCAAGAGAATGTCTTTTGGCTTGGTAGGAGCACCCGCTACTTATCAGCGCCTAATGGACCGTGTTCTGGGAGATGCGAAGTGGCACCACGCGCTCGCATACCTAGACGACATCCTGGTGTACTCGAAAACGTTCGAGGAACACCTGCGCCACTTGAGGGACATCCTAGAGAGGCTGAGGTCCGCGGGAATCACTTTGAACCCGAAGAAGCCGCAGATCGCCGCGACCCGAATAACACTGTTGGGGTTCACGATCGACAAAGGCCGCATTCTGCCGTGCGAGGATAAACTCGAGGGTTTGCTTAAGTTTCCGTCGCCGTCAGATCTAGCTGGTCTCAGACGCGTTTTGGGAATGGCGAACTTTTATCGCCAGTTCATCCCAGATTGTGCAGCGCTGCAGGCACCTTTGACAAAGCTTTTGAAGAAGGGAGAGCGCTGGAGTTGGGGTCACGAGCAAAAGGCTGCACTGCGCAACCTCACCAAGGTGCTCGCGGACACGGCTGAGTTGCAGCTACCCGACCTAAACAGGGAGTTTGTGATTCAAACCGACGCAAGCGACCTGGGCTTAGGAGCAGTGTTGCTTCAGGAGCATGAAGGCGTCCTCCGACCGGTAGCGTTCGCGAGCCGTTCACTGACGCCGGCAGAGAATAACTACTCGGTGACAGAGAAGGAATGTCTCGTGATAATTTTTGCTCTGCGGAAGTTCGACTACTACGTCGACGGGGTGGCATTTGTGATCGAGACGGATCACATGGCGCTCACCTGGCTGAGACGACTCAGCGAGCCGAGCGGCCGCCTGGCGCGTTGGGCCCTGTTGCTGCAGCGTTACGACTTTACCGTGCGCTACCTCAGAGGGAAGAACAACGCCGTGGCTGACGCACTTTCGCGAGCGCCTGTCCAGAGCGAGGAAGGTCACGCGACCGACCGCCCGACAGAGGGAGAGAGTGTGGGACTGTCCCCAGCCGTAGCCGATGTAAGGGACGCGGACCGACCGTTGACCCCAGGCGAGAGCGTGAACCACGTGGACTACGCCAGTTCCGTGGGGATCGCGTTCAGCAGAAAGGAGTTGCTCGAAGCTCAGCAGATGGATTCATTTTGTCGAAAAGTGTTCGACGGGCTCCGGGGCCGGGCGGCCGGGCCGCCGCGCACGTGGGGACAGCTGGTTTTGCTGTCGGTGCGGAGCGCTTGGAAACAGCTGGTAGTGTTGTGAGCGCGCTGGATTCTTATCTGCTGGATTCCGACGGCGTCCTGCTGATGTATATCCCCTCCGAGAACGACACAAGTGAGGCGTTCAAGGTGGTGATACCGCGAGTGTTGAGAGCGGCACTGTTACGCTACTTTCATGACTCGTGCATTGCTGGGCATGCAAGCGGCCCCAAGACTTACATTAAGTTGTGTCGCTTTGCTACCTGGCTTGGCATGAAAAGGGACGTAACACGCTACGCCCGCTCATGTGATGTGTGCCAAAGCGTGAAGCCCCGGGGTGGACGACCGCCCGGCCTCATGCAGCCGATTAACAGCCAGACTCCCTGGCAAATCGCGGCGGGTGACATCATGGGACCGTATCCCACGACACCGAGTGGGAACAAGTTCCTGCTGGTGGTCACGGATCACTTCAGCAAGTGGGTTGAACTTTTCCCCCTGAGAAAGCTGACGGCACGAGTGATCATGGAGAAGCTGATGGACGTATTCACCAGGTTCGGTTTCCCAGAGCAGCTGATAACGGACAACGCGTCCTACTTCACTGCGAAGGTGTTCGTAGATTCGTGCGCTGCACTCGGCATTAAGCACAAGAAAACGACCACCTATCATGCTCAGTCGAACCCCACGGAACGAGTCAACCGCAACATTAAGCACATGCTTGTCGCGTACTCTGAGAGGCACAAAGATTGGGACTCCTATCTGCCCGAGATCGCGTTCGCTTTGCGTTTGACCGTTAACCGCTCGACTGGGTATGCGCCGTCTTCTCTCAATCTGGGTAGAGAGCTGCTAAATCCGATGGACTGGGTTCTAACGGACAGCAGGAAGACGCCAGTCGCTTCGTCAGCACGAGCTGAATACGCGACGCAGCTGCGCGCTAAGATGACGGAGGCCTTACGCAAGGCTCGCCGCAACCTGAGCACATCTAGGGCGCAGCAGAAAGCACAGTACGACCGCTCGCACCGGGATGTTCACTACGAAGTGGGCGATCTGGTGCTTCGGCGCCAACACGTTCTCAGCGATGCTAGCAGACAGTTCGTGGCCTCGTTGGCGTCGAAATGGACCGGGCCGTTTCGCGTGCGAGAGAAGCTTTCCTCGCTCGTTTACAGGCTCGAGGACTTGCGGTCGAAACCGACAGGCGGACCGGTGCACGTATGCGACTTGAAACGTTACGTGCAGCGAGATGAGTGGGTTCAGGACACAGCCCGACCCGCGCCGCAGTCGGAAAACGAGCGCTGCGATCAGCCGGCGAACTCCGCGTCCCGCTATAACTTGCGCCGTAGGCAGAAAAAAATTCAGAAGGCACTTTGACTGTCTAAAGTGCGTAGAGGCGACAGCGTTTTCCGCACCACTTTCAGTGCTTCTGTGGCACTGGTGGCGTCACATGTAATTGAGTACTAATTACTAAGTGATGACAAATCACTAATTAATGGTTAATTACTGATTAATGATTGAATACTAATTAACTGCTAATTAAGCTTAAGCTTCGCCTTTAGGAGTGGAACGCGACAGCGTGTTGTAGCGCTGCCAGGGAGTCCACGGAACGCCACCACCCGTTAGGCGCGATGCCTTGCCGTTTCAACGCAACGGTTTTTGAGGAAAGGAAATGGCGCAGTAAATCTCTGTCATCTCGGTGGACACCTGAACCGCACCGTAGAGGAACGGAGGAAGTGGGAGTGAAAGAAGAAAGACGAAGATGGCCCGTAATGAAGAAAATGAAAATTCTATTTGAGGACAGAAAATTACGCAGTAACTGTCTCACATATCTCGGTGGACACCCGTCAAAATTCAGGAGGGGGGGGGGGTGCACTTTTTTGACCTAAAGTGTGGTCACTGATGTGTGGTTAAGATGTTAAGCTTCGCCTCCAAGAGTGGAACGCGAGAGCGTCTTGCAACGCTGCCAGGGAGTCCATAGAACGCCATCGCCCATTCGGTTCTACGCCTCGCTCGTCGGTAAATTGGTTTTTGAGGAAAGGAAATGTATTTCTCTCTCATATCTCGGTGGACAACTAAACCTCGCCGGAATGGAAGGGAGGAGGATGGCAGTGAGCGGAGACACCGTATTCACTAGACGTGCCTTTGTTCATTCCAAACCATCGAGCTGGGATGGCGGAGTGGATAGCATGCTCATCTCGCACTCCGAAGACCGGGGTTCGATTCCCGAGCTCGACCAATTTCTTACTAGGTTTTATTTATTTATATGGCCTGACTAGAGAAGTTAATTAGGCTAATTGGGTAATTAAACAATTAACTAAGCTCAGTCCCACTTACTTGGAGCATCACTATATGGTCCCTTCAATTGGTTGCATGGTTGCTAGCCAAAGTACAATTGGCCCCGTTTGAAATTGGCGCACTGTGACGTCACGACCGTTTCGACCAACTGAAAAGCGTGACATTCTCTGTCGACAACTGCTGCTTACAACGATGAGACATTAAAGGCTTTCGCCTTAATAAAATCTGCCTGCGCGGACTAGAGCGAGGGCGCAGGCCGACACGCAGTCTCGTTAGATGCATGAACGTACGGGCCGCTCATGCCGATCAATGTTGCGTAAGACTTACTTGCGTTAACCCTCATGACTCTCGTGAGGGCCGAACAGCTACGTAGCACGCGCTGCGGGAGTTGGTTACATCTGTGTTGACCTTTTTCAGCGCAGATGGAAAATAAGCAGGGCGCATCAGAACGACATCGTTCGCCACTACCACCAACTAGAACCATCTAGAGCCTCCATCCAGCTTCGGCAACGCGCCGCGCCCATGGCCCGCCGCTACGCCCAGCCCGCGACCTGAAGCCGCCTCCCTGCTGCAGCCAGGCGCCCCTGCCACCTGCCACATCGCGTCGGAGCTGGCCGCCTGCCGACTGTACGCCGCCGCACCCGCCTACCCAAGAGCAAGCTGGCAAAACGAAGATAGAGCAGCCGCGGCCCCGTTTACCACCTCAACCCTGAGCCCTCGCCAGCTAACCGGGTATGCCAGGGCAACCCAACCGCCTGGCCTCTACCATGGAAGCGCCGCGGCCCTCGCCTCTGAAGCCACCTGACCCAGTCTCTCAAAGCGGCGCAGCCACGGACCTGGCCTCCAAGCAATCGAAGCCGGGGCCAAGGAGGCGGTCGACCATATTCACCGGAGCGGCGCAGCCGCGCGTACTCGGAAGACGGCGACCGGTAGCAAGCTACCTGTCGACATCAGCATCTCGCGGGTGGTCAAGCCTTCGGACCAGCTGATCGGTGCGGGCGTGGCGCGGACATCAACAAGTGTACCGGCGGGAGCCGAAGAACTTCGATCCCTGGATGGCGGAGAAGATTAAGTAACGTTGCGCCCGCTTCTCTGTCCGGGAGGCTTCTTAAGGAGGGGAGGATGTGGGATATACAGATATCCCTCGCCGCCCCGCGCTGAGTCACGCGACGAAGCGCCCGCCGCCGGGCATGGGGAGAGGGGGGCACGCGGCCACTCTCCTCACCCTCAGCTCGGACGTGACATCACGCCTACGCCCTGGCGCCTTAGGGACGGGGTGAACGACTCTTGATTGCAACCGGTTGCTCAAGGGGGAGGCAATGTCGTAGGGGTTTAAGGAGAGCTCGGGCGGGAACAAAGGCTCTCGAGTCTCGCCTCTCGCCGCGGTGCTACTGCCGCTCTGCCCCGCCGACCCCGATTCTTGCCCGCGCCTCCTCGGACTATCCACCGCCGGTCGACGACGACCTGGTAAGCTGCTGAACCATCTATTATCGGATAGAACATTCTTCCGCAGTGTGCTTTGCCTTGCACTATTTAAATAAACGGTTTCCTAGCGTACTCTGTTCGTTGCCTACTTCGTCCGAACCCGCCGTGGCTGTGACTTTGCGCCATGGGTTAGGGACACGAGAACGCCCGCGCATAGCTGGCACGGAAGCTTGCCTTCCCGGCCGGCTGCACGCAAGTGACCCCATACACTTCAAAAAGAATCAGTGTATCTCTTCATTGCGTCTCACGCAGTGCTGTTATCACCTTTATGGCTTTATTGTCCTGTTTACGTTTCATTCGAAACTTGCAATCTGTGGCATATACCCTTCTTGAGAGCTCTTCATATGCTGACGAGCGTGCGTGCGATGAGCGTTGCATGGAGAAGCTCTCCCCAGAGTCTCTAACAATGGACAGTGTTTTAGGTCCCTTAGCCTGCCCTAGGTAAAGGAGACATGCAATGAACTTTGCATTTTTAAAGGACATTGGACATTTCTATAAGGTTTGATTTCTCCTTGCATGTTACTCTCATGCATTCTTCACCCTGTGAACTTTGTTAGCCCATGTATCAGACTATGCACCTCGTCGTTTCATATGTTACATCATTTCCCTCCTATGCATTCATGGCCTCTTTTATATCTTCTCATCTTTTTTCTTTTTCTAAGCTTTTCCGCACCGCTCTCCATCCCTCTTTATCACCCAAATTCACTTCCCTACGCAGAATAGCATGGCTAGTGATTTTTAAGCGCTGGCTAAATTCTCTGCATCTTCCTTAAAGTATTTCTTACTTCCTTTCATTTTATAGAATAAACTGACTTCTGCAACAAAGTTTCCCGAAGTGAGCGAGGTAATGCAGTGAAACTAGTTAGTTTCGCACGCCACGACACTAACACATGCCGATGCACTTCAATCCAAATGCGGGCAAGTCAGATCCGGTTAGTGCTGGCGTATCCGGCGCCATAGAACTGGTCTATTGAATCGTTTGAGACCGACGAGAAGGGCGGTGGGGATGAAGCAGAACAGTACTGAAATCATTAAAGGTGCGCCAAATGGAATTTTGAGTTCGTCTTTGCATCGCGGCAACTCGATCTACACGTTCCGAGCATTCTTCGGAAATCGGAATAATTATCATATGTGGCCGATTTCCTTATTAAATCCGATTAAACGTCCAGCGTCCAGCCTATTTTTTTTAACTCACCGCGTTGAGTAGGAGGAGTCAACGAACATAGTTGCCACGGCGGAAAGCGCGCGCGAAATCTCTTTCAGCCAATCGCCTGGCGGCTTGCCGCTCAGCCGTTTACGTTGGCGCGTCATCATCTCGGCGATCATCGCTCTGCCGTGAAATTGGCGGTATGATTCTTATGTATGCAGGGCTACGCCGTGAAAGATCGGGTGCAGTTGGAGCCTTTTTTTCTTTATTAATAAATTCTTTCAGGCTCTTTTTCAAAGCGCAAGTTCCTGTAGCGAAAAGAAGCTCCAAGCATTGCCTTAACTCATAACATAGCAAGAGCTCCTAGAATTGGTTTTAATGGGCTTTATAATACTTACTTGGTTTAGATGCCACGATTTCTTGCAGTCTCCCATCCACTTTCACTCGTTGCGTAGCGTGCAAGCAGATACAGAGACACGACCGCAGCTGCACGCACAATGCCCGCAACGCTGGCCCAAGCATTCGCCAACTTGCTACGATGCAAATTCACATCCTTAGGAATAACGAAGTGAATGCTCCTTGCTGCGTGAACAATGCATGGTGGCAAGGTGTGGCACTTTCGGTATAACCTCCCAGAGCTGCACGTTGGAGGCAAGACATGCCATACTGGAGGGATCCGTATTTACGTTAACCACGGGGTCTTTTTGGATTCGCTGACCTCCAACAGGAATCTTGCAATAACTTCAACTGCATCGAAATCCCGTCTCCGCGGACGGCATTTTATTCTCTGACCTCTTTCTCAGTAGGCTCACGCAACTGATTAGGGGCACAGAGTCCGCCACTTGCCAGATATCAAAATTTTGTCCATGTTTCACACACTGGCCTCCTTCCAGAGGTGCGCCTCCTTTCCTATTGGCGCCTGGCCGAAACCAGTTTATTACTTCTTCTTTCTCATGAAAGCGGACTTCGTAACGAACCTTTAAGACAATGGCTTGATTTATGAGCAGCGGCGGTGGAAAGTGCGGCCCAGGGCTGGCGACTAGGCAAAATGGTGGAACAAAAGCGTTGCATCATTGCGGCTACCCGAATTCATATTTGAGGCGATAATTGGCAAAAAAAAGGCATGGTGTCTTCAGTGGCACTCACCTCTCAACCAGGACTCCTCTTCTCACATATAATGTTCAAGTGGTCATTGTCAAGTGAGGGTTATAAATGAATAAATGAAGTAAATATAAACACACATGCACACATTCATGCGGTCCTTGTGGAAGCTGATGTGAAGGAATAAAAGGAATACGTCGAAGAAAATGTTCTTAGGCAGCTTCTGTGGCGTAAGTGGGTCGATGCGCGTGATCTTTTTTTTCCGCCGTGAAGTATATTGGCGCACGCTGGGGCAGAAGTGGCGTGCATCATACGTCCACTTTCTGTGATGTTCTCCGCTGAGTTGGCTGAGTCGCTACTGAAGAACATGCGGAGGACGTCAGTGTTCTGGTAGGACAGGCGCCGCAACCTGTCGCAGCCATCTAGCTCCGCTCTGTCCACCAGCCCGAACACTCTACCCCGTCGACCGCGATGCCGATGACGTTCTTTATAAGGACTGTACACGCGTAGACACCTGGGAAGTGATCCCTGCTGAAAACTATAAGCAGGCACGTTTTTCCGCAGGGATCGTCTCAAAATAGTAATACGTTGTCCCGGATCGCTGCCATCTGTGGGTGTGTTTCCTGCAAAAAGGAGCAGTTTCGCGGATTGCGGGGCCTCGGGTGTCTGCTCTTCGGGCCACAAGGACGCGGGGACAACGGCCAAGCGTGGAGTCTGAGCATGACCATCCTTCATGGTGGCAGTGAAGGTGGCAGTGTCACAGGGCAGATTATTGTAGGCGAGAGTGGGAGCAAAGCCTCCGTCTGGATGCTCCTGACATATTTGTAGGAAGTTGTCGCGGCGCTCGGGTTTGAGGCTGATCTCGTGAAGCGACGGTCTCGGTGCGAGAACAGCGATAGGCTCAGGAGTGCAAACTGCTGGGCTAGTTGGTTCATGTTGCATATAAAGGGAACCAGCGAAAATAGACGCAAGACAAGAACAAAGAAGGCACACACCACAACGCTGGTCTTTTTTTTTTACTTTGGAAGGCTTCATCCATGGCTTTATTTTTACTGTAGTACCATTACATTTTTTAATTTAATAAACAACTCCATTTTGCTATTCAGTGCATTTCTGGCAACCTTATACAGCATCAGAGAGATGACAAAGTTGGTCATGCATGCTTATGTATGCAACACACAAGGAAAATCAGCACAATGTCACACCCACAAAGCATGCGCTGCAAGTTATGGCTGTATATATTTTTATTTTAGCTTGTCTTTATCTCACACAAAATATTGTAGAAAAATAGTGACGAAAGCAAGAACACTGCGTGCAACGGAGGACACTCGCACCCATAAAAAGAGGGTACCATAAACAAAAGCAAATCTTTGAATCCACAGTAATTTCATACACAGAGCAGTTGCCTCACCGCTATAAACCTAACACTCTCCTAACATCCTCTGGAAAGTCCTCAACAAGATAAGACAATGGCAACAACTATCAATGACAAGTATTGTGAAATGCGTGCTTGTTACAGAACAGACGAAGTGTGGAACACTAGACGGGATAAAAGAAATCCTGTCAGTGAACTGCAACACGTTTCAGCAGACAACTTTGCAAAACAGTACCAGCGAACCAGCAATTCACTGAACCACTTTCTCAGAAATTTAACAGGGAAGTGCCAAGCCTTCGGTGACCAACACTGCGTTGACATACACATCATCCGAACTGCACGTGTTGCACAAGAGAACACTAGGAACACCTGATTTCAGGTCCACCACAGCCATGCACATAACCTGTGGCTGTCCCAACTCGTCGTGGACAAGCTGCGCCACATGGTTGGTGGCTTCAAAACTCCAAGCCTGCCCACTTGATGGTCGGATATTTGCAAGCCTCACACGTATCGCCTGTCGTGGCAGCCGAAAAAATTGTCTTGCGTCTATTTTCGCTGGTTCCCTTTATAAGCGATAGGCTCTTCGCAGTAGTCTGGAATGGCGCTGCGTCTCTTGACCGCGACGGTCGGCAAGGTGTTGCCTTCCCGAGCGTGGACCATTGCGTTTATCTCAGGAGATTCCATGATGACTTCCAGAAAGAAACCCTGAATCAAACGTGATAAAAGAACGAAAAGGAGAAAACAATTAGCACATGGCGTAATAAACGCTTCTGACAATGTTCGTTTTAGAGCCTAGCTGAATATTGCACATCGCAGTTAAGTTTAAGCTACGTAGTCATCATTTTGCTGCCCTTCCATTGTTTCGGCAGTTTCGGTATCTGACCTAATTCGGGAAATGTCAAGGTGCAGTGCACCCTCGCTTGTCACATATATGTAAGTGGATGCGAGTCATTCGGTTTTAGCCAGGCCCTCTCCCATGCAGTTCCCTTGTACGGCTAATTTTTACTGCGCAATGCCAACACCATTTCCTTCAGAGAATTCCGAACTTGCGTGCTGGGCACCGCGAAGGTGTGCTCCCGTTAACATTTATAAAACTGCTGCTTTCATTACTTTTTAGCGGGTTTCAAAATGGCGTAGAACGCCTCGAAACTGTAGGGTATTCTTCATATCTGATGGCTAACAAAACTTTGTTAAAGAAGGCCCTGCTAGGGCTCACGCCATATAAATATAGAAAGATAAAAACAATACCTTCACGGCTGTAACGTATACATTTATTGTCCCACAACGTAACGAGGGTGGGACTACGTGCTAGGTGGCTTCACACGGTGTGTTCTCTGCGCTCGGGAAGCCTTAAAAGCGCAGAAATATGGCCAACTTTTGCAACAAAATCCAGATAACCTAAAGAAAGTAACACCGAGAGCACTTCGGGAGTTGTGCCGTGTTCTGTATTCTGTGCCTTTGTCACGCGACAGGCGCTTCTCACGTGCAAGTGGGCAGAGCCGGGCAGCATCGATTGCGAGCGCGTGAACGCGAACAGGGCGTGTTTTTGCCTGTCTGGAGCGGGTGTAAATTATTGGAACAATGCAAGCTCTAACGAAACGATCAGAGAAGTGATCGAGGCGTGCAAAGTAGACAAGCACCAAATTGGAAGCGTAAGCACCGCCTGTCGTATCGTGGCCGACAGACACACTCCCATTTCTGAATGGCGGTTTCCAACAAAAACAAGAAAAAGTTCATTCATGTATCATTGCTGACGTAGCTGTCCTATCTTCTGAATGCCTCTGTGCTCAGTTTTCAACAGTTTATCGGTTGCTTAAAGGAAGAGGAAGCAATTAAAATAGGTTTTTTATGGTAACGTTCATCTTGCGCGATCGCGACCGTCGTATGGCAGATGTTATCAAACGGGTTTAGTGTGGCAGTGCAGTAATTTGGGTACCATGTCTAATTAACTTCTTATTTATGGCAGTTAGACGCTTGATTATAATGAGCAAATGCAGGGGTAACCGGTGCGTCCGATATCCATTATTAGATCTTGGAAAATGTAATTTCCTGCGGCGGTATGGGGCTCCGAATTCCTGCTTTCCAGACGCGCACACCAGACATCTGGTGGCCGGAGGGCCACGCCCACAGGATGACGTCACTAGGAACTGCATGCTTTGCACGTATCTCGCGGTTTTCCTCCGTCTCAAGGAATGGCAAGCGGTGTGCCGCGGGCACGATCTCCTGCAGTCTCCTCACCTGCCCAAATGTGACTTCCATTACCAGCCCTTAGTGCGCCCGCGAAGTGCAAATTATTACGTCAAATTTTTCAGGCATGTCATTCTTTTGGAGTGCAGTAGTATCGGCTGCTTTGTTCTTTCGGCTAGTTACCAGCAACGCAGCTGCGTGTGGCCATTTTTCGACTGCGGAGTAAGTCAAGACGGTCCCTGCGTATTTGTACGCGGAAGAAAACCTCACCTAAGTCGATCGTTTGCAGGCGACACGGCCCAGCTGTCGGCGCGTACGATCCCGTCCTAAATTCAAAACGGTGTTTCACCTATTTTCAGCCACGAAGCAGACGTGACCATGTCTTGAACGTAAACTTCGAGATCGGCTTCTTGTCTTACAGCAACTGGAAGCCACAGGCGAGCGTCAGAGTCGTCGCTACGCATCTCAAGCTAGTGCAGGTTCGATTCGGAGAATCCTGTGTAAGCACCAACTTTACCCCTATGGCGTATCACTGACCTGGGATTCACCGACAGCGACTTCCAGCGGATTCTGCAACTTATTTTTCATCCAGAACGACCGAGACGAAGGTTTCTTAAATAATTCGCAGTCAGACCCGAATGAAACACAACCAGCACCTGTCAACGCCAAATATTTTACCTGCGTACTTTAAGCCGCAGTATACAACTAGCCTGATTCATGTATCTGGGTAAAGTGTCTGCCGAAGTACAAATTAACTGGTTGTAAAAGAACACTTCGCTGACGAGAAGAAAAACAGGGCATATGCGTGTGTTGGCGTTTCGTTCCGCCTGACTGCAGTTTGGACCCACGAGGCGCAGCTCGACAGAGTTGCGGTAGTGAACTTGCACAAAGCGCATGGCTGGTCATTCGTCAACCCGCTCTGGCTGTGTGAGCAAAAGCACAAGAAGGGATGGTGTGCAAAAGTGTAGTGCGGAAGTTTTCGCGGCGCTATCGTTCGGCGATAGTTTTTGAAGCGAAAAGCTTCACTAGTCTCGTCAACACCGGGTCTGGCGTGCGCCGTGATCAGTTTTAGCCCCAGCTGCGCATGCGCGAAACCGAGCGACGTCACGCAGAGCGCAGGTGGCCGCTGCTGCCTCAGCCGTCACCGCCGCCGCGCGCTGACTCCGTCGTCTGAGCGTCTCCGCTCCTCCTCCTCACCACCGTTTTACCCTTCGCCGCTGGCGCGCGGTCGCCCCCGCCGTCCCAAGAGGAGAAGGGCCTTTCGCAAGGCGTTGCGAGGACGCGTGAGCGGCGGCGGCGGCCATAGAAGAAACGGCCATCCTCGCCCCCGTTTGACCTTTCGCCGCAGCTGTGCGCAGTGCACATTTGAAAGGAGGGGTACGTAAGGCGCCCTCGCCCATAGAACAGGCGCAGACACTCGCAATGGAAGGAGAAGAAGAAGCAACAGTCGGACGGCGCAGAAATACCGATCCAGAAGTGGTAGCTTGGAAGTTGGCTGAAAAGCAGCGAGAGCTTTTCACTTATCCAGGCTTAACCTTAGCTAAGCCCCAGCCAATTTTTTTCACAAGAACTTGAAGGGAAAGCGGTACATAGAACGCAATTTTAATGCCGGTGGTGGGGACACTTCCACGCAGTATAGTGCATTCGATGGTGCATCAACACGATTGAGGGACCCAATTTGGCCTTCCGATACTGTCCGCTTTCTTGACGTGAACTTTACTTTGCAGTAGATGGGGTGCACCGGCCCAGTTTCATGGCTTTCGAGGTCACCAGGCTACACCGTGACCACTATGGACTTTTTAACTTGGGGTTAATTAAAAGTTTATGTGTACCACAGAGTGTCCACAAGCCTGCAGGATCTGGTGTACAGAATTACCACAGCCCTAGACAGTATTGCAGACGACATGATCTCGCGCTCTGTGCGCGCAGTGAGATATTGAGCGCAGATGTATAAAAGTATGCAAGACCACCATTTCAAAGCCTTAGCATTCTTGTTCACGTCAGGCGCAAAACTCTTAGTGTAGTGATGACAAAAATAGCTGATTGGTCGACAGAGGTCACGTGACCCAGTGACGTCGTCACAACCCCCCCCCCCCCGTGGCAGGCGGCAACCTGCCCCACCGGACTGCGACGAACGCGATGATCACCTACAATTTTCTCCTTAGAACCAAACACCTAACTGCCACAACTAAAAAGTAAACAGATGCTGGTCAGTTATTCAGCTAATTACCATTTGAAATCCGCTTTATAACGTCGACCCTCACCGCGGTCATGACCGCGCAAGTAGAACAATTTTATATAAAAAATGTTTTTTTAATTACTCGGTGTATTACCGGACACATCCTTTATAAAATGCGCTAATTTCTCAATGAAACTCAAGCCGTAATTTCAGCGTCCTGCTTGCATGCTTCTGCTGTCAGTGTCCCTGCGGTTTTTTTTCGTAAGCCTAAGGTATTGCCTTCCCTTCACATTAAAAGAAGGAAATAATTAGCTCGCAGTATTATGCCAACATTTTATGTTTAAGGCCACCCAATACATTCTCATGTGTCCGAAATTTTTGTTCAAAAATTAGAACATGATTATAAGTTGGTATATCTACTGTGGCTCAACTCCATGCTAGAGGCACTGAGAAGACAAATAACGTTGTAATCTCATTAAGCTACCATGCTCGATGGTACAGTGGACAACAGCCAGAACTGAAGCTGTCGAACCCGGTTATATCAAACTTCAAGGGAATCGGAAAATAGTGTGGCTCGTCGATCATAGGATACAATAGCAATGCTCTTCCCTACAATCAAAAATACTTTGCACCCACGCAAGTCAAGCGCCCCGTGCACCTATGTGCCGCCCACGGTCGTGCTGTAGAGCACGTACCACTCATTAGGCGTTGCTTGGCCTAACCTGTTTCACTTATAAGACTGCCTATCATAACAAGTGTTATCCTGTTACAAGTGGACTGTAAATGCAATAATCTCATTAAGATTAAAGAACAGTTGGATTCCGCAATGCCGCAAGTACGTCAGTTCAGCGTCGGCGCTGGCCCTTAGTTAGGTTGGCTGCACTGCATGACATCGATGTTGCGTGTAAAACGAGTGCAAGAGACAGAAGACCGTCCTCTAGAACATCCCCCGTTCACCTCGCCATGTGGTTTCACAGCGTGAACGCTGCAAGCAGGCGCGCAAGGACGAGCAGCCTAACCGTCTCCGCCCGAGAGAAGTGAGTGAAAAACAGCGCCACTTGCAGGGTTGCGACAAAAGTTCAACATACTGGGCGACTTTTCTATCCTTTTACCTAAGATTTGCAAGGAGATAGTTTGTGTGTTCGGCAGAACCCGTGAATCTGAATATTTGGGTTCGATGTATCCGGGCTCGATTGATTACTAAACGACATGAAGACGCTTTATACTGTATTAAGGAAGTAAACACTCACCAAAACCAGATAGCATAGGGGAATGTTCTCTTATTTTATCATTAAAGTGATTAATCATTGGGATAATAATATTGTAGGTAATTTATCACTGAAAGATAACTGATTAGAAAGCAGAAGAAATAAAACAACCACACGCCGTTGGTTGGACCCGAACCACCCGACCTCCGAATAGCCACTATGAACGAGGGAGACGCTGGTGAACACTCTCAAGGTTAGGTTACAAGCAACAAAATTACCCCGAAACCTGAAGATTAGACAGGCGCCGCCGTAGCTCATGCAGTTGGCAGAGCCCGTTCGCATAATTAGGAGGGCGGAGGTTCTGATCCCAGCGGAGGCATAAGGTTGGTTTATCTGCTACTTTCTAATCAGTAATCCGAGTGCTAAAATAGTAAAACACGTTGCGGGGCTTGTTGGTTATGCATTTTCTTTCGTTCAAATTAAAGCAGCGCTAACTTTTAGGACGAATACACAGAGGACATGACAGGACGGCCGCTGCTAAAATAATTACTCTATTACTGTCCCGGTGATTAAGCACAAACATTCTAAAAAAGAGGAAGCATTCCCTATGCTATTTGTTTCGATGACTGTTGCCTTCGTCCATATACATAACGTGTTAGAACTTATGAGAGAAGCCAACAGCCACACAAACCAAGGGGCACAGGAGACTTTTTTTTACTTTATTTATTTATTTTGTGGTGTTGATCAATTTATAATATTACTGAATACGTTATCGCTTAAAGCTAATTGATTAGAAAAGCAGAAGAAAAAACAACCACATGCCGCCGGTGGGATCCGAACCCACGACCTCGTGGGTTCGGATCGGACGCGGTTCGGACGCGAGGACGGCCGGCAGACTGCATCTACAGCAAGCAGCTGATCGCGCACGCACACTTAGGCATCGTCTATGACGACTACAGCAAAAGGCCTCCAACGCTTGTGTGCCGTCCTGAATTGTACACACATGCCTCGAGACTCAAAAGCATGCGACCAGCAGTCACACTCTAGCGTTTTTCATTCCACACCAAATCTGAGGAAGAAAATGTGCGTCCATTGTTCATCAAACGACTCGCAGTGCTCTCATGTTAACGAATATCGCGTTTGATAACTACACCCAGTAAGCACGGCCGCAAACGATCGACCCAGCCTGGTTATTTACTCTGCAGTGGTCATTGCGATTTGTACGTTAGTGATCTGCTTCCTGTGTGGTTCACAGAAAAGCATCTCCGGAAAAAAATCTGGGCATACGTCCCAGAGAAAGGACCTCCACCTTTCATTCCACGGATTCTCCAAAGACATCAAGTTGAAGCAACTAAAGGGTGTGCGGGGTTAATCCACAAGGCTCGAGAGGGCGATTTACCCAGTTGCAGCCTTCAGAACGCTGCAAAATTTGTGGTGCGCATTTTAATCATGGTGGGCTGAAGCAATATGCGGACCGTCTCCCCCCGATCTTTCCGCAACAGATGAATGTGGCACGGGCAATTGTTGCGAATACGGGCAAGGATATCGCTGCTAGGAGGCGGTAATTTCTTGCTTATGCTGCGTTACATTCGCCAGGCGCTCGGAAACGACGCGACTGTTGCTGCTTTCTTTGATGTGACCAATATTCGTCACATGTGACCAATATACCGTCTCCTCGTCGAGGTGAAGTTTTCGCTCAACTGCCGACCCACCCAAGACCTCTCGGGCGACCGTCCGCCGATCGGTGTCGTCGGCCTCGTTGGCCTCAGAAAAACAAGCCACCCGAGGGAAAAAAAAGCCTCTCAGCAGAAAAAGGCCGATCACTGAAAAGCCCCTCAACGCAGTTCAGATGAAAATCGCAAAGTTTTCAGCTGCGACAAGAAACGCGGATGCCGTCCATCTCATACAGAGGCCCTCCTGCAGCTCAACTGTAGGCAATACTCACATCGAGTGAACAGCACGCAGTACTTTACGCAGCTTCGCCATCTGGCAAGCCTGTTCCCTTTAGGTCAGATTCACGGCAGGAGGAGAAACAACGAAGGCAGCTTCGAGACTTTCAGCAATGAACCCATGCAGGCTCCGTTCTAATTTTAACTTCAGGGCCTCTTCGCTACCCAGTCACATGCACCACAATTTGTTACCTTGCGATACTGAGACGACATAAAGCGTACGAAACGTATACCTCTACGCAAGAACAGGTCTCTTCAATGTCGCGGCGAACGAAGCCGAAGCTCCCTGTAGCCCTCCTTCCGGCTACCAGCGCACGCACCGCGGCCGCGGGGTCGGCATGGAAGAGGCAGCCGACCAGCCCGAGGTCTCGCACCGTGATGTTGCTGTCCAGAAAGCGCGCCAGGACCCGAACGGCAGACAGGCTGCGGCCGCTGGGCGAGCACAGCATGGCGACCCGAGTGTCTCGAGGCTGATTGGAACCCTCCCGCGTACCGTCTGGCAGGGAAGGTCGTGTCCTATTGTAGAGGCTACGTAGCACCAGCGACGTCTCACGCCTGTTCCGCTTCAAGCCTGCAAGAGAAACGCGCATGTTCCAAACCCCGGCAGACGTTTAGGACGGTAGTCGTTATGGCCGAGAACCAGCACGATAATGCAAAAGCGCTCACGTGACCCACATCCGGGTTGATGATGATGATTATGATGTCCTCGGGCTGAATTCACCCAACAGCCCTTCATGTTCTGGGTCTTTTTCTTTAACGGCCGCCGCCGTTTCTGGCACCAGAAGTGAAGAACGACGAAGATGCCCGTGCAGTTCTTTAGTAAGGTTAGAACGAGAAAAGCAAGAGTGGCAGGGAATCGAGCTAAAATAAACCCATATATTTCTACGCGAATCCTCGATTATCATTAATCTATGGTTCCGAGGCGCCAGCGTGGTGTTCTTGGCAGTGACGCAATGGCCAGCACGCTTAATTTTGACTCTTGCGCAGAGAATGTTCCAGAGGATATGCGAAGGACGCATTTTTGCAGTTCACGCAACAAAAGCTTCTTCAACATGCAACCATATACAGGGTGTCCGAGCTAAATGATGTCAAGCTTATAAAAAAGAGGATGTTCCCTAGCGTAGTGACATCAACTGAGGGTTGTTGACAGAGAGAGAGAGAGAGAAAAACTTTATTACGGCAAGTGTGTTTACACCCCCATTGGGTCCCTGGACCACCGCACGCTCCCACTCTACGTCAGAACGTTCATGTGGTGTTTGTTCATGACGTCGGCACCCCGAAGCACCGCAGCAAGCTGCCGTCGTGAGTCCAAGTCTGCAGTAGCTTTTTATTATACAAAATTAATAAATTAGCTGAGACTAATTAGCTAACATTTTAATTATTGCCCTTAGGAAGAAAGTCTCAATGCAAGAGTTGTATATCCACTCACAAATAACCGTTTGCCGCGTTTTCAACCCAGTACCACCGATACAGCTTCTTTCATTTGCCTTAGAATGATGGTACCATAATGATGGTACCATACAGATGATGGTACCATACAACCAGACTACCGGGGGACTCCTAATCCAAATTTAGACGCAGACATCACAGACGCAGAGCTCTGGTGCGCGATAGGAAAACTGCGGACAACATCAGCGGCAGGACCAGACAAAGCAACAAATAAGACTCTCAGGAACTTAGACACAACGTCGATCAGGCGGGTACAGACCTTAGGAACAAATACTGGCCTGCAGGCAACATACCACAAGAGTACACTCTTAGAAAAAAGGGGCGAATAGGGGGCGAGAGGTTAGTCTTTTTGGGGACTAACTGACCTGCCACTGGCAATAGTCCTTTTCGGGACTAACTGCAAAGGGTGTAACTGTTGGTACCCTTCGAAAGGGTGCAACCGTTAGTCCCCGGGAGCAGACATTTAATGAAAAAATGCAAACGACGCGTGATTTCCAGCCTAATTTATAGCGGGATAGTTTCCGACAGAACTTCACACATATAACAACGATAAAGGAAACAGAAATAAACATACATGAACACACCAGGATTTGAACCGACAACCTTTGGATTATGAGCCGAGCGCGGATATGACTACGCCACCACAGAGGACAGTCCACGGTAGAAAATAAAAGCCTTGTATGCGAAACACACACACGGTCTGTCTGTACCGCTCAAATTGTTATCACAGTGTGGTGGTTTTGGTGTCATATGCTTTTGAAAAAACCTGCGGTAAGCTTTAATGCGCACGCACAACGGTCTAAATCACGTTTTGGCCAAAAAAGAAGTGCTGAACTGTGTATACATTACGGCCGGTACTTCACAACCACAACAGTGGTTTTCTTTTTGTTTCTTTTTTTGCGTATAAGGTGGTCTTCTTCCTTGCAATTGGCAGCTGCACATTACAGCCTGTTGAAAACAAAGGTAGAAGGCGATGGTTCACTTCGTTTTTTGTTACCGGCGGAGAGCGGTGACAGGGAATTGACTGCTAAGTGTCGCCGATACTTACACAGCATCACATAAGCTCGTAAACAACGGCAACGGTATGAAACTACGTGTACTTGCTCAACCGTAACTTTTACAACTCACATTTGACACGTATTGAAGTTCGTAGTAATTGTTTATGCACTTGCACAGCTGCCAGCCGTTTCGGTGGCACGAAGCCTATTTCTCACGGAAAAGGGTATCCGCCTCGTCACAGGCAGCGGCAGTGCCCTCACTGGCCTTAGACGACATCCATGCGCTTCAAAAATCGAGTACTATTGCAGTCAGGGTCTTCTCGCGCAATTTTCGCGTGCTGCTGTGCTGCGATTCGCCTCCCCTTAGTCTCTTTCTCGGCAGTTAGTCCGTTGAGTTTGCGCACGGCGCGCATTTTTGGCAAGGAGTGTGTCGTGTGCAAATTTAGGGACTAAAGAGCCCTTTTTAGGACTAAAGTTGTCTTTACTCCCCCCTGGGCCGGTTTTTTCTGAGAGTATAGAAACACGCGTATATCAATTTTATTCCTAAAGCGGGTAAGAAACTCAGCACTGAGAATCTACGCCCAATTTCATCAACATCATGCCTAGGAAAACTCATGGAGCATGTCATCCTCAACAGGCTCCAAAACAATGTTAGGATTCAGGGCCCAACTATCTACCCAGGAAATACTCTTGCAGTTTAACAAGGACATAATTGAAGCTGATGAGGGAACAGAAACCAAAGGAGTATTGGGTTTAGACCTTATTAACGCTTTCAACAACGTCACCCACAAAGCCATTTTGACAAACTTCTCAGGAATCAACCCCGGAGAAAGAACATACAACTACATCGGATCCTTCCTCACTAATAGAACAGCAGTGATAACGGTCGGAACAATAGAGTCTGCCCCAATTACACTAGGAAGTAAAGGAACACCACAGGGCTACGTCCTGTCTCCTTTCCTTTGTAACCACTCCATCATCAAAATTCCCCCCACATTGGCACAAATACCAGACATCACACGTTCTATGCAGATGACATCACACTTTGGGTAACCGAAGGATGCGAAGCCTACATAGAAGACACACTCCAAGAATCAGTCGACATCATTGAGGCATGCGCATGGGAATCCGACCTCACTTGTTCAGAGCAAAAATCTGAACTCTTCGTGATCCGTCATAAACAAAGAGGTAGGTGTACTACGACTCACCCTCCCCCCCCCCCCCCGCCCCCGCAAATAACCGTCTATGTTAATAGACGGTCTGTCAAAGAGGTACAAACCATGAGAATACTGAGGTTGTCTTTGGAACAAATGGAAATAATACTGACACACTCACTAACCTAAAACGCACGGTAGAAGCGACGGCGCGATTAATCCACCGCATAGCTAATCGAAGACAAGGGGTAAGGGAAGGGATTTATGCCGACTATTGCAGGCCTTTGCGCTGAGCACGATACTCTATGCCACCCCTTATCTCAAATTTGCGAAAACAGAAAAGGGTAAATTGGATGGCTCGATACGGCAGGCCTACAAAGCTGCGTTAGGACTCCCACTAAATGCCTCAGCCGAAAGGCTTATGAGGTTAGGAATACATAACACCTACAATGAACTGAAACAAGCCCATTTAATGGCTCAAATAGCGAGATTAGCCAATTCCAGAACTGGCAGGAGTATTCTTACCGGGCTTGCAATTAACCTTCAACCTACGAATAAAGAAGCTAAAGTAGACCTACCCCCAGACTATAGGACGGCCCTCCTAATCGAACCACTTCCCAAAAACATGCACCCTTTACACCATGAGGGTAGAAGACAAGCACGAGCCAAAGCCTTACATAATAAGTACCGACAGTGCGCAGGAACACTTTATGTAGATGCGGCAGAATACAAACATACGAATGCCTTTGCAATTGTGGTTGTGAACGAGAATGGTGATCGTATCGTTTCGGCAACAATCAAAACGAAATCATCTGAAACGGCAGAAGAGGCGGCTACAGCCCTCGCCCTAGCGCATACCCAAGAGAGCATCATCCTCAGCGACTCCAAAACGGGTATCAACAATTTCTAAAAATGGCGAATTACAAACACCTTCTTTAAAATCCTTAACGCAACCAAATTCTCAATAGATTATTCCGAATTGATATGGGTCCCAGCCCATTCGGGAAATCCGGGGAACGAGGCAGCCCACAATAAAGCCCGAGGTTTTGTCCACCAAGCAGTGGATGAGTCTGGTTCCCTAAATTTCACGAAGGACTCCATGATCACATACCATGATCTCACCAATCATTTTAAACTAGAGAGGAGAATTTTCCCCCTCCGGACAAAAGCCTGACTGAAGAGCAAGAGGTTACGTGGCGTCGTCTACAGACGAGATCGATATGCACCCCATCATTCCTCGCGCACATTTATCGAGATCTTTACAACCCAAACAGTAAACACTGTGGCCAACGAGCAACCTGCGATCACATCCTGTGGGACTGCAAAATAGAGCCACCTCCGGGTGATCTAGTTACCGCTCCTTCTCTCGAGCGGTTGGAGACCGTGCTGGCTAGCTCTGACCCCAGAACGCCAGTTTTGGCAGTGGAGTGGACTAACAAAGTCGTCGAGGGGTCCGTACTCTCGACCACTTAACGGGACCTCTTACCAAGCTCTTTCCGGCGTATAAAACGTTTTACAATCAATATTATTTTATTCCTCAATTGCGATGACACCAGGAAAGAAAATGTTTTACAGATATTATGATCGGAGAAAGAACATAAGAAGGGCACCAGGTACTATGGCAACACGCAATAATAATTGCAGGAGGAATTTCGTCCACGCTTATTCAGGATCCGGAGAAGACGACAATAAACTGCGAGAACGTGTTATGAAGGTCAATCGTTGTTTTACGGCAGCTCAACGAAAAATTCTTGACGCGCCTCAGTTCAGTTTTTGCATATTACAAAATGTGCTCTAACTAGTCTCCTTCTGAAGTTATGCACAACTGGCACCTCTTCAACACGTCTGCCGCTGCTCTTCTGACGAGATCAGCAGGAACTTCGCTGCAAACATGGGCAATTTTCGCTTTCAGAGCGTCTGGCGTGGTTGTCTCGGTTCGATATAACTGGCCTTTCACGTATCCCCACAAAAAGAAGTCGAGTGGGGTCATTTCCGGCGACCTTTCAATCCATAACAATGGTCCGCGCCGCCGGATTCATTGCTTTTGGAAGCTTTGAGCTGCAGTAGTGCTGTGGGGAGGCGCACCATCAAGCTGGAACTATGCATCCAGAAGACGCCTCAGGGGAAGGTCACTGCACAAATTATCTACTGGACCCTTCAAGATCTTCAAGAGCACGTCGTTAAGGAAGCATGGCTCATCGTCACACTTTATCAAAATCCAATTGCTGAAGTAAAGACGGCTTTGGAAATCATTCACTTTTTGTGGTTGAGTTGAAGATGGTACAGGTGAAGCTTCTGCCTTAGCGATTCTCCAAGCAGATGACTTCGACACCTTTGCGTCAGCACGTAGGTCACGAACACTTGCGTGAGGGTTCGCAGCCATGAATGCCAAAATGTCCGTCTCCACTTCTTCACTTATAGCCGAAGTTCTGTTCCTCGCTCTCTTGCGAGTCCCAGTCTGCCTTCGTGTCTGGTACGTCTTCATTATTGTGGATGGAGTTGGCTTCCCTTTACAGCGCCAAGATTTGTGTATTTTCGAGGCATTCCTCCTATTGCCGCGAGCGGCTTGCAAGACAAGGATCATATTTGCCTTTTGCTCATTTGAAAAGCGCAATATTCTCGCCGTGGGGAACAAAAATGAAGAAACATCCTTCTGTCCAAGCGTTCCTTTGTCGTTGACTATCTTATTCGAGACTAACTTTTGTAACGAATCACTATCGGGCGCACCGTGCAAGCGGCCACGGGGAGGGTGCCTCCCACTTCGACGTGACGTCGCGTTAACTAGTCATTCATATTAGATATGTGCACCACTCGTGGAATGAAGTTTCGAGCTCTCAAGGCTACAGAGAAAAGAAAACTCAGCCTTGAGTAAATGTTGCACGCGGAACACTTTTGTCGCCGAGGAAATTACATCGTCATGTTCCGATCACTTGTGTTTGCCCCTTACTCGAGAGAGTCACTGACGTACATCTCGCAACCACAGAAAAACGCCGAACCCCGTTCGGGACAACGTTGCAACGATAAGCGGATGTCGTTGCTTGACCGGAATCTGGGAGCGCTAAAACTGGTGCCCTATTACTTGGTTCTTTTTGTATTTCGCAGGCTTTCTTTTCAGGCAATTTAGAGCTGTACCAGTGGTGCTTGATTGCAAACAAAGTAACCGATTATTTTTCCAGGCAATCTACAACTCCTACATTGACACTTTCTTCCTGAAGGCAATAATTAAAAATTCAGCTAATTAGTTTCTGCTAATTAATTGAGATTGCACAAATGAAGAAATACTGCAGACTAGGACATGCGACTGGCAACAACTCTTAGTTGGTCTAACTTGGCTAGGACACTTCGTCGTTTTAAAACCGTGGACACATTTAGCTCGGACACCCTGTATACTGGGTGTCTCAGCGAATACTAAAAAAATTCGAAGATAGTCTTTTTGGGGTAAAATTATGGCTTTTGCGGTGTGCTACTGCCAGACATGGCGAACACCAGGAAACGGGTGAATCATCTGAACTAGTAAGATGGTTAACTAATTTCTAATAATTAGCTTTTTAACTATCAGAGTTAGACACCTGGTTGCCATTACAGATTTGTGTACGGTCGTTAGTAATAGCCATGTCAGTTTTTAAAATTTCCAAATCGCGATTACCCTTTTCGTTGTGGTTCGATCAAGTTTGGATTTTTCCACAAGTTACGTGCCCTAGAGGGGTTGCTTTTCCTGCATGCGTCCAAAGGCGCATGTATTTTCGCACAATGCAGCCAAATTTTGTCGACCCACAGCGGCGAGGGTACTTTCGTTTTCGAAATTCTAAAAACTGATATGGCTATTAGTAACGACCGGCTACAAATCTTTATATTACAACTATGTGCCTAACTCTACTAGTTAAAAAGTTAATTATTATAAATTAGTTCACCGGTTGTCTGGTGTCCGCCAACACTGGTAATACTATGCCGCAAAAGAATATTTTTGCCCGAAAAAGGATATGTATGAAAATTTTTGAACGTGCTGAAATACCCGGCATATTGAAGAAGAGGGCCACACGAACGAAACACTAATTTATTGGTTCGGCCAGGCCCCTGCCAAAATGTCCTCTGTATATAGGTTTAGGGGGGTTTAATTTCCCAAAGCGACTCAGGCTATGAGGGACGCCGTAGTGAAGGGCTCCGGAAACTTCGACCACCTGGGATTCTTAACGTGCACTGACATCGCACAGCACACGCGCCTCTAGAATTTCGCCTCCATCGAAATTCAGCCGCCGCGGCGGATCGAACCCGCGTCTTTCGGGCCAGCAGCCGAGCGCCATAAGCACTGAGCCAGGGCGGCGGGCGGAACGCATATATATATATATATATATATATATATATATATATATATATATATATATATATATATATATATATATATATATATATATATATATATATATATATATATATATATATATATATATTGCCACGCGCCTAACGCGCCGCGCGGCCTCCGCGCTGAGTCGAAGACGACGACGAAGCGGCGGTAGGCTCTCGTGGCGCGCTGTTCTGTTCTGTGTCGTGTAAGCTGGCACCATAATTAAAAAGAAGGCTCCCAGTCTTGGGTTCTTCCCGACGTCTACCTTCACGGCTCCTCTGGTCGTGACACTGGTGGAGGTGCGGGGTAGTGGCGTCGCCATGAGTGGAGTGGTAGTTGAAGGCGCGCTGACAATAGGAAGGGCCTCGGGGGACAGGCCTCGGATCCTCCGGCTGGCACGATGGACAGGGGTGGTCACAAGAGGCGGACGCGTCGATTCGTCCTCAGGAGTAGGGAGCATCGGCCGCACCTCCACCAGTGTCACGACCAGAGGAGCCAGCCCCACCTATCTCACCCTTCAGACTCCACGCACGCCTAAGCCCTTTCACGGTGACCTGTTTGAAGATGCCGAAAACTGGTTGGCTCACTACGAACGGGTCGCGACCTTTAACTGCTGGGACGACGCTACAAAGCTGCGTAACGTTTTCTTCAGCCTTGAAGACTCTTCACGAACGTGGTTCGAAAACCATGAGACTACTTTGTCTACGTGGCCGGACTTTCGACGTCAGCTCCTGAGTACGTACGCCAACAGCGACCGCCGGGAGAGCGCAGAGCGTGCACTGTCCTCTCCAATTCAGCTTCCCAATGAGGGTGTTGCCATGTACGTCGAGGATGTGACGCGTCTTTGCCATCGCGCCGATCCGGCCATGCCTGAAGAAAAAAAGCTGCGGCACCTGATGCGCGGCGTAAAAGACCCGCTCTTTTCCGGCCTCGTGCGGAACCCGCCCAACACCGTCGCGGAGTTTCTGGCCGACGCCGTGCACATGGAGAAATTGCTGCAGCAGAGATCCCATCAGTATGACCGGCAACTGCGTCAAACGTCGACTCTATCAACGTTGGACCGGTTCGACCATGATCCCAGGACGAACCCGGACTCCCTTCGCGAACTCATCCGTTCCGTGGTCCGCGAGAAGCTGCAGCACCTTCAAGCCACCTTTGCCCCTCGCGTCGATTCCGTCACCAGCGTCATCCGCGCAGGAAGTCCGACAGGCACTCAGGGCACAAGACGCTGCAGCTGTGCCGGCGCCGCAACCGACCCCATACGATCCCGCGCCGTACCCGACTCCTGTCCAGCCAGTCATGTACGCGGACGTCGTGCGCCGCGCGGCCCCATCTCCTGGGCCTTCGCCTTACACCGCACCATTGGTTGCGGTGCACTCTGCCCAGCCGACTCCTTACTGGGCGGATCGGCGCCAGGCACCGCGGAAGACTGACCTCTGGCGCACTCCGGATCAACGCCCGCTCTGCTACCACTGTGGTGAGGCCGGCCATCTCTACCGGCGGTGCCCCTATCGCGAAATGGGACTACGCGGTTTTTCTATCGACAGCCCCCGTCCACGCCCTGGAGAGCGCCCTCAAGACATCGCCGAGTATGTCACCCGCCGGCGTAGTTCACCATCTCCTCCGCGCCGCCAGTCGCGATCGCCCTCTCCACGCCGGTCTTCGCCCTCTGGGTCCCGTTTCGCCTCAGGACAACGTGGTTCCTCGAGCCCTCGTCGGGAAAACTAGCTCCGGCGGCCTTTGGAGGCGAGGCCGCGGAACGCCGTTCCGACGCAAAGCTTCCACCGCCGCAGCAACTGAATCGCCCCGACGTCGCACGCCGCATCGCTGCACAGTTTTCCCCGACGCGCCTTTCGTATCGCTCCGACAGCGCAACCCCAGTCGCCGACCAGGTTCCGCCGCCGCACCGACTGAATGCTCCACAACAGCCATCGACGGGCCGTGCTGAAGGCAGGGTCTCCTTGGATATCCCTGTTCTCGTCGACACAAAGGAGGTCAGCGCGTTGGTTGATACGGGCGCAGATTACTCTATCCTTAGCGGACGGCTTGCGACGGCCCTGAAAAAAGTGACGACACCCTGGGACGGTCCCGACATACGTACGGCAGGCGGACATCTTGTCGCACCACTCGGCATGTGTGCGGCCCGGGTTACGGTTAGAGGCTGCACATTCGTTGCCACTTTTCTCGTTCTCCGCGAATGTTCTCGCAATGTAATCCTTGGCGTCGACTTTCTTCGCGAGCACGGTGCTATCATAGACCTCCCGAACCGCTTGGTGACGTTTTCTACCGCAATGGCCACAGAAGAACCTGCGCACCAGGGTTCTCGGTCCGCCCTGCGAGTCGCCGACGATAACGTTACGGTGCCACCACGTGCCAGCATTCTCGCGAGCGTTACCTGCGACGAGCCACATAGGGGACTCCGGATTGTCGAGCCTAATGTCTCCCTCGTACTCACTAAGGGGGTTGCGGTGGCACGGGGCCTTGGATCCCTTCATGACGGCTGTACAGAGGTCCTTGTCACCAACTTCTGCAATGAGCATCGACATCTGTTCCGTGGCACACCCATCGCTTACGTCGACCATGTTCAGGAAGTGGCCGAACGCTTTGCTTGTGCGGAGGACACACCTGGAGCTGACGCCGAAGCGGTCACCAGCGTAGACATAAATCCTGGCCTTCCACCCACTGAAAAGAGGCAACTCCAGGACCTCTTGCGGGAGTTTGGTGCGTGTTTCACGTCGTCGTCTAAAGTGCGCCAAACGTCGATAGTTAAACGCCGCATTATCACGCATGAAGGAGCCCGACCCATTCATCAGCAGCCCTACCATGTGTCCCCTCGTGAGCGAGATGCTATTCAAACACAGGTCGAAGAGATGCTCACGGACGGCGTCATCCAACAGTCAAGCAGTCCGTGGTCGTCTCCTGTCGTCCTCGTGAAAAAGACGGGACACTACGGTTCTGCGTCGACTACAGGAAGCTGAACAGTGTGACCAAGAAAGACGTGTACCCGCTCCCGCGTATCGACGACTCCCTCGACCGACTTCGTCAAGCCAAGTACTTCTCTTCGGTCGACCTCAGAAGTGGTTATTGGCAGATAAAAGTTGATGAGAGGGACCGTGAGAAAACCGCCTTCATTACACCGGTCGGGCTGTATGAATTTCGCGTCCTCCCATTCGGTCTCTGCTGTGCTCCTGCCACGTTCCAAAGAATGATGGACACCGTTCTCACCGGTTTGAAGTGGCAGACCTGTCTTGTTTATCTTGACGATGTCATCATTTTTTCCGCAACGTTCACGGAACATCTGCACCGCCTCAGGACTGTCCTCAAAGCCGTTCGATCCGCCAACCTCTCCCTCAAACCAGAAAAATGCCACTTTGGGTTCACCGAATTGAAGTTCCTCGGTCACGTCCTTAGTGCTGACGGAATCAACGCTGACCCAGAGAAGCTTGCTGCCGTTGCTGCCTTTCCGGTCCCCTCCCACAAAAAAGCAGTCCGACGTTTTCTGGGCCTGTGCTCCTATTATCGCCACTTCATTAGAAACTTCGCCCAGCTCGCCAGCCCTCTGACGCTTCTAACCCGTGATGACACGTCATTTTCCTGGGGAAACGAACAACAGACTGCCTTCGACGAGTTACAACGCCGACTCCAATCATCGCCCATCCCGACACATTTCGACAAAGATGACGACACGGAGGTGCACACGGATGCGAGCAACGTCGGTCTTGACGCCGTTCTAGTTCAGCGGCAAAACGGTGTCGACAAAGTAATTGCCTACGCCAGCCGCGCACTGTCGCGTGCTGAGTTGAACTACTCTACCACGGAAAAAGAATGTTTAGCGGTAGTCTGGGCCGCCGCCAAGTTCCGCCCATACCTCTATGGCAGACCGTTTTGTATCATCACCGACCACAACTCGCTGTGCTGGCTGAAAAAATTTAAAGGACCCTTGCGGCCACCTAGCACGTTGGGCATTACGCCTGCAGGAATTCGATTTCACCGTCACCTACAAGTCAGGCCGGAAACACACCGACGCTGATAGCTTGTCACGCGCTCCCGTCGATCCTCCTCCGCAAGACACCACCGACGATGATAGCTTCCTTGGAGCGGTCAGCACATCTGAGCTCGTTTCCAGACAGCGTGCCGACGCCGAGCTCCGTCTGCTCATCGAACATCTCGAAGGTGGGTGCCCTGAAATACCACAATACCTAGCTCGTGGACTTTCGTCGTTCTGCCTGCGGAGAGGGGTGATTTATAAAAAGAACTCTACTTCAAGTCCGACAACTTACCTGCTCGTCATACCGTCTGATCTGCGGGATGAAGTCCTCCTTGCCTGCCATGATGAACCGACTTCCGGCCACCTTGGAGTTACCCGCACCTTATCCCTAATCCGGCAGAACTATTACTGGCCCAACCTAACTTCAAGTGTCAAGCATTATGTCCGGACATGCCGGCAATGCCAGCGGCGAAAAAAACCCGCGCTCAAGCCTCCTGGACTGCTTCAGTGCATCGAGCCGCCACAAATACCATTCGACAAAGTCGGCATGGACCTTCTGGGGCCATTTCCTCTCTCGTCTACCGGCCACAAGTGGATCGTAGTCGCCACAGACTACTTGGCCCGCTACGCTGAAACGAAGGCCCTGGCGCGAGGTACTGCCGCCGAAGTTGCCCACTTCTTTAAGCACGACATCGTGCTTAGACACGGCGCCCCATCGGCCATTATTACTGACCGAGGCAAGGCGTTTACAGCCCGACTACTACGTGACATCTTAGCGCTTAGCCATACTGCTCATCGACCAACAACAGCGTATCATCCCCAAACCAATGGTCTAACGGAACGGCTCAACAAAACATTGGCGGACATGATCTCGATGTACGTCGATGTTGAACACAAAACCTGGGATGAGGTCTTGCCGTACGTCACCTTCGCATATAATACCGCGACGCAGGAAACTACCCAGTTCACCCAGTTCCGGCTCGTGTATGGCAGAGAGGTCCGCATGATGCTAGACGCCATGCTGCCGTACGGCGACGCAGAGCTCCCCCCTGAAGCTGGCCACTTCGTGGAGCAAGCAGAGCAGGCCCGTCAGCTGGCCCGCTTGCACATCAAGGACCAGCAATCCGCCGATGCCCGACACTATAACCTTCGGCACAGGGACGTGCTCTACGAGCCGGGCGACCACGTGTGGGTGTGGACACCAGTGCGCCGCAAGGGATTGTGCGAAAAGCTTTTAAATAGGTATTTTGGACCGTACGGAGTCCTGCGCCGCCTGAACAGCGTCAATTACGAAGTTGTCCCCCATGGAACTGTGGTCGTCGGCCCTCAGCGTCAACGGCCTGAAATCGTGCATGTAGTGCGCTTAAAGCCGTACTTTTCGCGTGACTGAGCGCTGTGTTCACGCTGTTTCGTACCTTTTCCTCTGACCCCACGTGTGAACTTGACTCTTCCTGCATGTCATCTAGCGCGCACTGTATAGTTCACCTCACCCCCATTCTTTTTTTTTTGTTCCTCCTCCCCTCACTGTACATATCCCATTCCACATCGAGACGATGTTTGCTTTCGTGGGGGGGAATAATGCCACGCGCCTAACGCGCCGCGCGGCCTCCGCGCTGAGTCGAAGACGACGACGAAGGGGCGGTGGGCTCTCGTGGCGCGCTGTTCTGTTCTGTGTCGTGGAAGCTGGCACCATAATTAAAAAGAAGGCTCCCAGTCTTGGGTTCTTCCCGACGTCTACCTTCACGGCTCCTCTGGTCGTGACAATATATATAACCGAACCCACGACCTCCGAATTATGATCCGAATGGGATCCGAACCCACCACATCCGAATTACGGTTCGGAACCCACCGGCGGCATGTGGTTGTTTTTCCTTCTGCTTTTCTAATCAATTAGCTTTAAGCGACAACATATTCGGTAATATTCTTACTTGATCAACACCACAAAAAAATTAATTGATTAAAAAATCCCCTGTACTCCCTGGTTTCTGTGGCCTTTGGCTTCTCTCATATTTATAACGAGCCCCTCATTCCCTTTTCCTTGTTTGCTTAATTGCTTAGCGAGGGCCTCGGTTCTGGCAGCCTTGACGCCATAGGAAGCATAAGAGGGTTCTCACACAGCTTCCACCCTCGACGTTCGATGGCGTTCTACGTCACACCAGCGGTAACTCAGGACGTTCCACGTCCGCCGCTTACGAAAGTGGGTGGCGCTGATGAACACTCTCAAGGTTAGGTTATTTGTAAACATAAAAACCCCCGAAAGCAGAAGGTTTGACAGCCGTCGCCATAGCTCAGAGGTAGAGCACCAGACGCGTAATTCGGAGGTCGTGGGTTCGGATCCCACCGGCGGCATGTGGTTGTTTTCTCTTCTGCTTTTCTAATCAATTAGCTTTAAGCGACAACATATTCAGTAATATTCTTACTTGATCAACACCACAAAAAAATTAATTAATTAAAAAAATCCCCTGTGCTTCTTGGTTTCTGTGGCTGTTGGCTTCTCTCATATATATATACATATATATATATATATATATATATATATATATATATATATATATATATATATATATATATACCCTATCGAAAAATCTCATCTCATATATATGTGTCATATGTGTCATATGTGCCTCGTTTACAGTTATTGAGAAAGGAAAGGGAAGGGTTGGGGTGGAATTAAAAGGCAGTTAACAATAAAATAGCTTCCATAGAAGTTAGTGGACTAAAGAAAGTAAAAAAAAATATGAGGGCGAAATAAAAATACGCACCATTTGGGAATCGAACCACTGTCCTAGAGATCTACAACCCACTACACAAACCACTACACCACGGCTGCCTTTTTTTTTCCTTTATTGCATGGAAGAACTGTCACCGAAATTGTCTGCATTATATTCACATGACAAGACTTACGCTATGCTTCCCACTACTATACCATACCACTACTATGAAATTCGACGGTTAGGTGTGAGGTCAAATGTTCATTTGCCAGGTTTGAGGAGCTGAGCTATAGCCGACTCCACTTCCACTGATATTGTGAATCTTGATGTGCCCTGTGATAAGCACTGAAAGATCTTATATTTGTATGTATTTTAATTTTTACAGCACCTGCACCTTTCATGGCAGCACTCTCATTGCGCACCTATTGTTAACTACAGTCGAAGCTCTGCCATGAAAATACCTGGCGTTATTCGCAATGTAGCTTTACAACAGCTCAACTAAGCCCTGAAGGCAATATTTGCCTTCTAGCTGACCGTTTGTCCAATCACATTGGAAACGCCGAACGTCCGACTGTTTGGATAGCCGCTGTTTACAACAAGAGGGCACAAGCAGAGAATCAGGGAGAAAATTACGTGAAACAGGCCAAGAGTTTTTTTTTATGCGTTGGTTGGGCACTTGTTAATCGCTTGTGCATCCCTTCTTTGCCGCGTGTTTCGAACAGCAAGGCCCACTCTATAAGAGGCACTCATGAGCCGCTATCTGTTTCGCACGAGATTGATGTAAGCTGATACGATGCATATCGGAGCTCTTGTGTACGCACGAGTGTCGCGTGTCAGTTGAGGTACGCCACATATGTAATAAGTCCATACAAGGCACATTTCCGTAGCGCGTTAACTACTATATATGCAGCACATGTGTTCATCCATGACATTTGCGACGCGTATGACCTGGTACGCAGCCCATACGCGTTCATATGAGACACATTTGGGGCACATATGAACTCGTATGAAACATATGTGCTGATACGAGGCGCATTTGTCGACACATATGGCTCATACGCTGCCCATATGAAGCATATATGTGTTCATATGAGGCACATATATTGACACATATAACTCATATGGGCTGCATACGAGTTCATACGAGACACATATCTGACACATATAGCTCGTATGTAACACACACGCACACACACACACACACACACACACACACACACACACACACACACACACACACACACACACACACACACACACACACACACACACACACACACATATATATATATATATATATATATATATATATATATATATATATATATATAAACCTAACAAGATTTAATTCACGACGTTTCGGCTGGAGGACCAGCTTTTTTCGAGTGTATTACAGTATTCGAAACGAGCAGCTTTTATAGCACTCGCGAGGTACACAAAAAAGCGTAAAGCACGAATGCAGAGAATGGTGAAGGGGCGGGGGAAATGAAAAAAAGAGAAAAAAGGAGAAAAAGAATCGGTTACAACTAGAAAAGTCGACCCCTAACGTGGATACAGGTGTTCAGAAGGAGGGAATGACAGAAAGTAAAAAACGGGAGGGGGAGGGGAATTTTCTTTCCCCACCCCCTCATGGCTTCCTTAGAAAGACAGGGGAGTGCCCTTCGAGGCCGGTTACAACCCGAAGCGCTTGACAGCTGCACAGCGCGCAGGCAACATTTCAGGAGAAATTAGTAGGGATGGGGTTCACCAGGAATGCCGAAGAAACACCTCGAAAAAAAGAAAAAAAAAGAAAAACGCCGCTGATTGAGACCTTGCAAAATCCCACTCAGAAAAGGGTTGTAGCAGCTCATTACGCATTTCGGCGACAAGCGTGAAGCGCTTGTTAGCTGCACAGCAACATTTCAGGAGAAAGTAGTAGGGACGGGGGTTCGCAGGAATGTCAAACGAACACCTCCGAAAAAAGAAAAAAGAAGAAAAAACGCTAGTGCGCAAGAACTTGCAAAATCCCACTCAGAGAAGGGTTGTGGATGCACAACACGATACAAAATAGGTCATTAGGAAAAAACACAAGTTTCTAATGAATCCTTACACAAGCACTTAATACACAAAAAAAAGAAAAGAAAAGAAGAAAAAAACAGAGACAAGGCTAACATTAAACACAACACCAGAAACGAACTGCAGTCAGTCGCAAGTACAATGTACCGTAAGACAAGAGGAACTGCAAGACTATTCTGTACAAATGTAACTTTTCAGTGCGCGTGAGCGCGTGCAGAACAGAAATGCGTAGCAATGCAATACAATGCATGACAATACAATACGTCAGGAGACACAATTACTCCATAAGACAGCAGATGTTAAAGTTCACATCCGCTTTGCGTGAAATCCCTTCACCACCAATTTGGCGTTCCGAGGACCCATAAAATCGCAGTTTTCAGTTCTCTTTATGCAAATATGGCAAATCCTACGGGACATTAAAGTCCCTGAAGCGCTTTTTGCAAGCGATTCTCATTCTCTCTCTTCGAATGTCTTTCTTTCATCGTGATGGTGGTGAAAACTTTTAATTGATGAAATAAACCTTGGCAGCCACAGAGTTGCCCCGCTACATGGTCGGCGTCCCTAGTCCGGGACACCGCATAACGAGGCCCCGTCTCTCGCCCGTTTCACCAGAGCCCTTTGGGACTCGGGCAAGGAGCAGTTGAGGAGGGCAGTCTCCCATGCCTCTCTGGAAGGGGTAGGGGAAGCGGGGAGGTGGGGAGTTTGAGTACATGCCCACACCATGTGGAAGATATCACAGGTCTCCCCACAGTTCGGGCATCGTCCTTCCGTGCTAGGATCGTAATGTTTTATGATTGCAGGACAGAGTAGAGTACCCGTCTGCAGGCGCCTTAAAGTGCGCTCCTCCGTTTTACTCAGCCCCTTTGCAGGGGCCAGGAAAAGGCGGTGGCTGTCGCTATAATGCGTTATTATATCTTTGAATCGCAGCAGCGGCTGGTTAGTCTCCAAGCCAGAAGAGCTGGGATGAGGAGCCCGGTGAATAAGCGCTCGGGCAGCCGCGTCAGCGGCCTCATTACCTCGTAAGCCCTGGTGGCCAGGAGCCCAAATGATTCTTTTCGGTGTTGGATCAGTGGCAGTCCGTCTTAGAATGCAAGCAGCTAAGGGGGAGATCTCCCCTGCCAAGTAATGATCACATGCTTTTCGGGAGTCCGTGATGATGATTCTAGAATTGGCGTGGGCGGCAGCAAGCGCTATCGCTACTTAGTCGGCTCGCATTGAATTCGGGGCTCGAAAGGAGAGTCCATCAACGTGCATTTCCTGGTGAACGACAGCGGCCGTGTAAAATCCCTTGGGCGATGGCCCTTCTACGTCTACATAATATACACCGGGTCGGGAGCCGTGTTGTCTCTCAAGAGCCCGAGTCCGCGCTTGTCATCTGTTTTCGTGCATGTCGGTGTCCATGTTACGGGGGAGCGGGGAGACCCAGAGCATATGGCGCCACAGTACTGGGATACGCTCCGCCTCCTCTGGAGTGCAGTCGTGTTGGATGTGTAAGCGGTTTAGCAGGCGGCGCCCAGGGGCCGTCTGCATGAGCCGCCTGCAGTGATTCACGAGGTGGGCCTCCCGCAGCTCCTGGTAGGAGTTTAGCACCCCCAATGCCTTGAGTTTGGCATTAGAGGTAGCCACCGGGAGATCCAGGGCTCGCTTTGTTGCCTTGCGGATGATGGCGTCTATTCGCGCCTCGTCCTGCTTAGTAGTGCGGAGATATGGCACGGCGTAGAGGATCCGGCTAGTCACGAAGGCGTAGACGAGCCGAAGCGCGTCCCTGCCCTGCAGACTGCCCCGCTTGTTGGAAACGCGGCGGATCATGCGCCCTACCTGTTCGCCTACTCTCTTGAGTTTCACAATAGTGGAGTCCGGTCTGAGTCTGTGGTGAATGAAAAGGCCCAGGATACGGAGCTCCCCCACCTCTCTAACAGGACCCCCTGATAGATGTGAATTACTGTCCTATCCTTTGGGTTCGCTCTGACATGCAGAAGCTCTGATTCGCTGGAGCACACTGGAGCCCACAGTCAATAGCATACGCATCGACTATGGAAGCGGCCTGCTGAAGGCGGTCCTCCATGTCCCCAAGGCTGCCCTCAGGGGTCGGCACTTATAGTAGCTGGAGCCTACACGAGCAGGATTGACGGAGTGCCTGTAACGCGCATAATCGGCGTCCAGTATTTTGTCCAAGTGCTTCTTCTCTTTGCCATGCACTCTTGAAACGACTTCCCTTTAATCGAGTGCAGTTAACTAGCAGTCTGTGTGATGGGGAGAAAAAATACGAAGGTAGTCAAACAATTGAAGGACTGTGCCAAGTAGAGTTGTCCTGGTGCCTTTCAGGATTTGGTCGCAGTAGCCACGTGATTCGTATTTAATGCCTTGTGGTGTGATCGGCACATAAACAGTAGGCATAAATAGTTTGAAATGCGAGGTATTTGCTGGCTGCAGTGTCACGAGGAAAGAAAAAGATCAAATAAAATTAAGTGCAATCTTGAGCGGGAGTCTGTTAGCAAAATATTTGCAATGAAAATATCCCTCAACCGGCAAGTAACGCACGACGTCAGTCATAACAGCGATCAAAAATGTTGTAGTTTTTCCAATTACATTTTATTCGCTCTAAGTCTTATACTGCACTGGTGACGGAATTAGGCTGATCAAGCAAGGGAAGCGAGCAAAACACGTTTAATACTGCTGTTGTTGGAAATGTCTTCACCTTCCTAGAAAGACGAAAAACGAGTGGGCTTGGCGGCACTGGCACGAACAGAATGAACAATTCACTTCTCACGCTCCTCCAGGTGCTGGCCTATTCTGCACAAGTTCTACCGGAACATGGTCTCGTCAACGTAGCGTGGAATACGGCATTCCTTTGCGCCGCACAAGAAACAGGAGCGGCTGCAACAAGCTCTGACGAATGGCAATGGACAGGCAACCGCTGCGTCGGCACAGCACCATGCAGGAGCATCGACATTATTGGCGGAGGCGTTTTCCTTGAACCTGCTTGTCCCTGATTTCGGCAGTGGGCTTGGCGGCACCGGCGCGAACAGAATGAACAATCCACTTCTCACCCTTCTCCAGGTTAGTGAAAAACGTTAGTACAGCAGTATTAGGGATGATTGTCCTGGTTTGCTAGTGCGGCCGAGCCCACATGCCCTCTTGTCTATTGCTGTTGAGTGTTGCAATGTCATTTCTGGCATTCTGCTGTGTTGTGGCGATATTGAAACGAAACCGGGGCCCGATACGGCGGCTTTGTTGCAAACTATTCTTGACGGTCAAAACGAAATCAAGGCGGATATACCAGAAATGAAGCAAAAGCTGTCTAACATGGAAACGGTGATATCTCATGTGACTGAATTGGCTAAAAGGCTTGAGGAGTCTGAGAAAGAACTATCTAGTTTGCGTGCAAGCATGGATAACATGTTGAGAAAGATTGACGACCTCGAGAATCGTTCTCGTCGAAACAATGTTGTCATTCACGGTATTCGTGAGGTTCCAGATGAAACGTACGAACAGCTAAAAACCAGTGTAGTAAGCGGTGTTTTTCATGAAAAACTGGGCGTTTCCGTGGCGAGCACCGAACGTATTCATAGGATAGGACGACCAAGCACAGAGCGTCCCAGGGCTGTAATTGTGCTTTTTGGCAACTACAATGAAAATGTAGAAGTACTTAAAAATACCAAGAAGTTGAAGGATACAAATTTTTCCGTTCACGAAGATTTCTCAAGTATCGTCAGGAACAGAAGGCAAAACATTTGGAAGAGTGCTGCAGATAGCCAAAAGAACGGACAAAAAGTGGCTGTAATTTTTGATAAGCTCAAAATAGATGGGGTCATGTATGCTTGGAATGACGTTACAAGCGAACGTTATCAGGTTCATCAGCCGCTATCAAATGCTTCCACGTCTGCCCGACAGAGAGCTTCTACGCCTACCCGGAGGAGTGCTTCTCCATCTGTTCAAGACTGACAGACAAGCGGAAATGAATTTCATATACTAAACATAAATGCACGCAGTCTTGTTAATAAGATAGAGGAGCTGGAGCACGTTTTATTAGAACACCAACCTGATGTCGCAGTTGTCACGGAAACTTGGCTTCACCATGATATCTTGGATACGGAGACATGCCCCCCTGGGTATGGCGTTATCAGATTTGACCGCAGCAGCCGAGGGGGAGGCGTAGCTAGTTTCATTGACAGTACGATACAGCACACGGTTATTTCAGGCCCTCATAACATAACATCGAATCCGCTCTTTGCCGAGTCTATCGCGGAACACATGAAATTTTAATTGGCGCTGTGTATCGTCCTCTGGGCGCAACTTCAGACGTCATTGATGCATTGAACGACTTTCTACACCACTTGCGAATTCAAAACAAAAACGCGATAATCGCGGGGGATTTTAACGTCGCGGATGTGAAATGGGATGAAATGATGGCGGGCCAACGTGAACGAGAGGCAGCGCTCGGTCTTCTAGATTAGTGCTTTTCTCATGGGCTTCAGCAGGTAGTACGAGAGTACACAAGAGTGCAGGGTAACAGCAACTCAGTTTTAGACTTTATTTTTCTAACTCAAGGTCTTTTGTCACAGCCGGTGGAGGTAGAAGTGTGGCCTGGTCTTTCCGATCATTGTTTAGTTAGTATGAAATTATCCTTTGAAGTGTCATCTTACAGAGATTTTAATAGGGCAGACGACATCGCCGTACTTGACGAGCTAGATTACTGCTTTTGGCCCGTTTGAAGAACTAAGCTGTAACGAATCAGTAACTGTTAATGAACTATGGTTAGAATTCAAATCTTTAGTCCATAGGTGCATAACTCGTTATGTGCCACTGGTCACAAAAAAGAAACGTGCATGCAGTCCTTGCATAACAAGGAACATTATTCAACTAAAAACAAAAATCGGCAGGCGTAGGAAAAAGTACCGACGCACACTCGATCCGGCTGCGTTGAGTGACATGCTAGCTCTAAGTAGTAATCTGAGGTCACTCATAAAAGAATCTAAATTTAAGTTTTATAACTTTACATTGGAAAAATTTCTACGCGAATCACCTCAAAAGTTTTCGAGACACTAGGCAATACCAAAGAAAAAAGTCGCGGAGATAAGCGCAGAGAGCGGACCTATAAGTGATAAGACCTATAAGTGTGCGATCTTTTCAATAGATACTTTCCAAGTGTTTTCAGTGAAGACAATAACAAGCGAGCGGATACTAGGTTCGCTGTTGAAACACGCGTAATTGACGACATAAGCTTACCGATAGAAGGCGTACTGAATTTATTGTTGAGCCTAAAAACATCAAAATCAATGGGCCCTGATGATATTCCTAATCTGTAATCGCAGAATGGTCAGCTAGATACCTCGTACTAGTTTTTAGGAAGTCACTATCACCAAGCACGGTTCCCGATGATTGGAAAACTAGCAAAGTAGTTCCTATTCTCAAGACTGGAGATCTTGAGAATAGACTGGAGTGTAGTGGTTGTTTTACAACCATACACAACAATTCTAGACAAAAACATTTTTGAGCGAGAAAACTTTTATGAGGGCAGTTTCTTCAGATAATGTAATATATCCATAAAACAATCAATATATCCGCAGATCACCATAGGGTAGTCTCGCATTTTTTTCTAATAACATTTTCGCTAAGGTGAAATAGGTTCCACCATTGGTTTTCTATGGCAGTCTTAACTCTTTGATGCGATCGATGGAAACACTTTAAAAGAAAAAATTTGCTACATATCAGAACACTGGACCATTGCCTTCAATATTTCCATAAAAGTATCTTATAATTTTTCAATTTAAAAAATTTTTGTTCGAAAATGTTGGACTTCGTTGGCTCCCGCCCCTCTTTACCGTCTCTTTCTGCGTTGTTCCTTTTTCTTCGAAGCCTTAATGTGGCGTTTGCGCGCAGTTCTTTTTTATCATTTTTGTGCCTTCACATGAGCCTCCGCCTTTCGTGCTCGCCGCGGAAACTTTCTTGACAAAAACCACTTCGCCTTCCCTGCGAAAGTTCGAATTAAGGACGAGCGCTCTAATCTGGCCATGCTATTCTCTCCCAGCAGCCAGCGCCGTCTAATGCCAAGCGTCCCTATTAGCTGCGTCCCCGTGTCCAGTGTCACACTGGTGCCACAGTCAAGTTTGGTAGTTAGGCAAAGGTGTGCTATGTTTTGCAATCGAGTAAATTTTGTCCGTTACTGTACAAGTTGTTCTGAATCATTCGGTATCCCAGTGAAATTCTTCCCTTCGCCGAAACATAGAGGTTCTAGAATACCATACGCATACTTCCTTGAAATCAACCAAAAACACTCGCGCTGGAGTTGTTTTCAGTGCAATTCGTGAGACACACGCTGTTTAACATTACGTTTCACCCATTCGTGACTAATTGTCTGTCCAAGAAGTTTAGGGAAATCTCCCAAGGTGGAGTAGACTTGTAATGAGGACGGAATTACCCGTTAGTATCCCCCAAGCATAGGCATGCGGGTACATATAAAAGCGATAGAGAGCTTTGTCTGAAATTTAGCACTTGAAGATAAATTCGCACTGTTTCGTGGATAGAACCAGAACCTGGGCACACCTCCTGGCCTCGGCAGTCGCTCTACCCCCTGAGCTAAGCAGGGCGGCTAGTGGGTGGTAGGGCGAGGGTGAATTGATTCGGCTCGCATTGTGGTACAATTCCTGAAGCAGGAAGAATTTTTCTTGAACATCGAAGCTTCCACGAAACCTTATAGCTTTTCTTTGTGACCATGCCGCTGCGCTTGGGCGGATGCTGATGAGTTAGTACTTTGTTATTATGCACAATAACTCTTTTTTTAAGAACGAAAAATAATTTCGGCTCCTTATAGCTACGCTTTGCCCCACACAAAATTGAGATATTCCGGCGTCGCCAATTTTGCGCTGGGCCTCCTTCAGATCCAAATGCAGCGCTACAATCTACCTTCTGTGTGAAGAGAATTCTCTCTGCTATTCGGCAGGAAGGTGATCCTTCACTGGCACTCTGCCTAGAACATCTTCCCCGCAATGGCTTTATTCTCGTTAACGCAGCCTAACATGCTGGACTATTCAAAGAATAAAAAGACATCAGGGCAGTGTACCACACACAACGGAGACATTGTTGGGGATCATCACACACATTTATCTGCGATAAAAGATTAAACGAACATTACACATTACACATTACACGACTGCTTGCGCGCGCAGGTCCGTGCAGGCCATGCTGGTGACGATCTCACGGCAATGCACTCCCGCCAGCGCGCGCAAGCAGTGGTCCTCGACAAACGCCGAGCTTGAGGCACCGCTCACACCGCGGAGTCAAGTGCTCCAGCAGTCTGAATTATTGGTGGCTCACGGTGAGGCCGGGCAGCCTGTCTCGTGTCGCAGCCCCGACGAATCACCAGCTGCCGGCCGCAACCGCCCGTCCCCCAGGCACGCAAGGACGCACTGAGCGCGCCGAGTACCCGCAGGGCGCAGTGTCCCGGGCTCGAACCTGCGGGCCCATTCCGTGGTCACAGTTAAAGCTAGGCTCTGGGCAACTTCTGTGCTGCTCCGCAGAGCCAGAGTGCGACTAAGTTGCTATGAACAGCACGCTTGACGGCTGGTTAGGAAAGAAAAAAGTGCTCAGAAAACACCTATATGATCAAATGGGTGGAAACAATTGCCAATACTGAATTTCACTTTTCCTCCACGAATCAGAGCACGACCAAAGACGAAACTAGTAGTATAAAGAGAAATACTGCGTGCCAGGGATGCCATGACTTAGAGTGACAGAGACTGGTTCAAAGTGCAAATGTTTAACACTGCTCGTCAGCAGTACCAGTGACCAGGTAAGCTAGAACTATCTAGGTAGCCAGAAGAGTTAATGCGGGAACATGGGAAGAGGGTATCAACTTGAATGACGAAGCTAAAAAGCTGTTGATCTGGCGTCATGTGAAAGTCAGTGGCTATTGACCTTCGGGTTGTGACAGGAAACATCTGCAGCTTGCCTGAAGTTGGGCTAGTTGGAGCATCGCATCAATGCAGAACAGCGCTGGTACAGTTAAACAAGGAAACTCAGGCTAAGCGCTCCTTAGTAATACAAATCTAAATTTAGGCTAAGGTAGCATGCATGCTCGTCAAAACTACAAACGAGAAGAAACTTGTGCGCGCACTACGCTATCTGCGAATGCACTTCAGCGTTTGATAAGTGCAAGGCGTTAAAAAATAAAGAACACCGGGCGAGGGAAATCTTTGAGGTGGTCTTCAACAACAAGACAAACCGTCAGTGTGTTTTAAGTGGCACGATGCATTGTTCGACCAAGAAATTCGGTGCCGAAAAGCTCAGCACGCGGATCTAAACGAGCCATATAAGCCGATGACTAGCAGCCACAGCTCAGAGCTCGGGAAAGGGGTCGTAGAGGTTTCATTCTACTATTCCTCATCATTATGATGTTTTATTTTGATCTTCTAGCGAGAGCTACATGTCCGTATTCTCCCCGTTTCGCTGTGGCCGGTGGCCGCACCGCGAGCTGAGCCGTTGCCTGGCAACCGCCGCAGCTGGCAGCGCTGCTCGCCGCGCCATGGTATGATGTCAGAGGAGGAGCAGGTGAAAGCGCGTTGCAACAACAGAGGAGGAGCCGGCGTTGCATCGTGTATATAGGAGGGTCGGCTCGGAGGGATTCGTCAGCAGGTATGAAAAGTGAGTCGGAGAGACTAAAAGAAGCCAGGCTTCGTCATCGGAACGAAACCAAGAGGAGGCAGCGAGCCAAGGAGGCGGAGGAAGAACGAGCCGCATGCCTTGAGAAGTGTCGTAAGTACGAAGCGGCTAGGCCAGTGGGTTCAGATGAGGATGGTTCGTCGTACAGTTCGGCATCTCATGCCAGGGCCGCCTTTGTGGCAACTGAGAAACAACAAGATAAAGACACTGAAAATAAATGCGTTACACTTTAAAATGTCTAGTCTTTAATGTAACCATAACTTAACGATATGTAACAACAAAACATAATCACTAAGACGTGCCAAGCTAAACGATAAAGATGTAACCATAAAGATAACCAAGTTAAACGATAAAGATGTAACCATAAAGATGACCAAGCTAAACAATAAGATTAACCGTACCGCTCGCAATGCACATCCAGGCATAACTGATCTAAGCCAGAGAATTTTTTTATTTATTTGCAGAAAATTTGACATTGCTGGCTATTGCGGATTCCTAAACACCGTTCTGGAATTTTCCCACTCACTGATTATTGAATAATTTCAGCATTTTGTTTCGAATTTTGACCGCCATAGCTACAGTGTATGGTTATGTGTCAATATCCGGCATGAGCGACCAAGCCATTATTACAATGAAAGCGAATGTTCGATGCATGTGACCTTTCCCGGCATAAAAATTTCAATCATCCGGTGCTTCGACCTGCCTCTTCTTTGCTGCCTGACGCCTTGGCTGCTTTCCCTTTATACCAGGAAACCTCAGCGCCGTCGTGAGGTATATTTGCTGACATAAAAGCCTCGCTGCCTTGGTGGGCGCTGTCATCATCTCCACGGCCTTCGCAATCTGCCTCCATTGAGCCGATGCTTTTATTGCTGCTTCGTAAGCTGAACTGTGCGTCGTGAGTATGAACACGGCTGTACTGGTCTTACGTGCTCCCGTGACACACCTTCCCGCAAAGCTATCAAGGCTCAGTGATGGACACTGGGTTGCAGACGACATTACGGATGAGAGGAATTTGTTATACAATGAAAACACCAGCCATGGTCCGAGGATTTTACGTTGCTTTTAAGGTACCCGCTTGCCCATTCGCAGTGCCACAGTTATCGGGTAGGGGCCTAAGAACGGGAAGAGCAACAGTCAAGAGCGAGACAATACTTACTTCCGAACAGATACAAGACTACATAAACTCCCTGTGAGTAACGCATTCCAAGGCGGCCTTGACTGAGGCAATGTCTGATGCACCTAGTTTTGGCGTAAAAGTCCATTCCCAGCAACGTAAACAAAGCACACACGTAAAAAATCCCTAGTCACTAATTTATTGCAGAGTTAAATTGTATTTGCAAAGGAAAAATCAACTTTAGTATTAGGCATGAAGGCGCCAGCAGTGGAGCGACTCTGAGCTGCTGGCCGATGTCACCTGCTTGTAATAAATATTTAAACGAGACCTTGCATCGCTGCTTTGGGTGCCACGCTTCAAGGTCTCTTGGTAGTCGAAGTTAACTAGTCCGTAGAGTTAAGTGTTGCCGATCAAATATCATACTTCAGTGGCGTCGATCGGCATTGAAAACGGCTGTGTTGTAATATGAGCATCGGCTTTCGTGATCGTTGGTTAAATGTGCATAAAGTGGGCCCATGTGCCCGTGGTATATAGAGCAAAGGAACTAGAAGGCAATCGCGTTGCTTTGCCGTCAGCTAGGTTAATAAATGGCATACACAATAAACCACACTGCTCGACGTAACTCTCAGGAAACCGACCACTTATGGATTGGTTTTCGGTACAGTAATCCACACAGAACTGCGAAAGCAAAATCATTTACAGCGTTATGAATCCCTTCCAATAAAATCAGAGGGGAGACTGAACTCCGCCATAAGGGTGCCACACGATAGCGTTAATGGAGTAATGCCCATATATGCGGAATAGGTCATTATATACTTTATATTCATCGATCGCTAGGCGACCTCATACCGCTCCTGGCGCAGTGGTGAAGTGCTAAGCGATGGCAGGTGCGGCCACCGGCGGGGCTTCGGTGACCAATGTTGCTCTTCGCGAGCAAACTGCAGCGGCCAATCATTAATTTAACTGGCAACTCTCCAGATTGGCAGTTTGCTCACTATCCGATGGGTAAGCTGCGACGACGTCACCAGGTCACGTGACCGAGGTGGCCCACCTTCCACCTACGAGGCCCGCCTGAGTGAGACACCTAGGATGCTTCTCTGGGGATTTTCCGTGGATTTATCGCGCACGGAAACGACTCCGACGACGACGTCGCCTTTTCAGAGACACGGGCTCATTAACCGTTAACCATGCACAGTGCACAAGTTAAAAGCTTGTTCAGTGGGTTTGAGAGAACCAAATCAAATTTATTTCGTAGCTGTCACTGGGAGCTAGTGTAGGCAGCTGACAGCACCAAGAGGTGCGTGACGCCCGGTGAAGCGCATCGCTTACCGCCCAGTCGACGTCCCAGCGGAGGATGGTCCCCAGTTTGGCGCAGACGAGGACCGGCGGAGACGCTGAGAAGGGCGTCGACAGCGTCTCGTCAGCTGTCGACGCTGTCGACGCCCTTCTCGGCGTCTCGGCCAGCTTCAGGGTGGACGGCGGCACGAGGCAGAAGCAGCAGCGGGGCTCCTGCACACACAGACAGCGGCCCATTCACGCCGTTGGGTTCTTTTCCTACCTGCCAAACATTGGACTTGTGTTCGTCGGGGTATGTAAAAACAGCGGAACGGGTTGTGAACGAAGCGCTGCTTACTCTGTGAACTTGCTGCCGCGAATTCATTGTTCGGCGGGTGACAAAACCTCTCAATCCCTGTTTCAGTGCTTCCCGAATACTTCACAAAGAATGCATGTATTACACAATGCGTAACCAGACCTAAGGAGCAGGAGGAGGAAGAACATTTATTTTCGCCAAATATGGCGCGGCAGCCACCTCCGGGTCCGCACGCAGGCGTCCAGGGAGGCAGTCTGTCGCACCGCGGCCGGAGTACATCCGATCCCGTCTAGGAGAGGAGGTCTTCAGCCTCGGCCGCCAGGCGGACGGCGAAGCGCTGAGTTTCTTCGTCGGAGCTTCTCAGCGTGGTCTCCCATTCATCGCTACTTTTAATCGCGTTGCGCCCTGGGGCACGAACGCATCTCCAAATTATGTGATCTAATTTTGCCACGTGGCCGCAAAATTTACAAATTTCGGTTTCTGCACCGTCCCTCTTCCGCCCTCTGGCACCCGTCCAACTCCTCCACAGGGGCGAGAAGAAACTTCTAGCTTGGAGTCTTCTCCAGTCGTACGACTCCTTTTTACTCAGCGATCTCTCCGGTGGCGGATATATCCACCGGTCTTTCTTCAGATATTCGGTTACATCCCTAAACGTACCAATACTTTCTTTGCTTTTAGATGATGTTGTGGAGGCGTCCGCAGCACCCCGAGGTAGCGAGGAGCGGGTCAGCATGTGGGCAGCCTTGTTGCCGTCGATACCGGCGTGTGCTGGGGTCCAGATTGTAGTCACGCATTCGGCGAGAGACGACTCGTTCAGAATTTTGGCAGCACGATTGCTGACTCTACCCTTGCTAAAATTCCCAACCGCCGCTTTGCTATCGCTGAAGATGTGTTTCACGCCTGGTCGTGCAATGGCAATGGCTATTGCAATCTCCTCCGCCTCTACCGGCGGTAGATCTCAGTTTCTTTCGATTCCTATGGCGATCCCGGTGTCTAATAGGGCGAGTAAGGTTACGTCGCCTTCTTTCCTGATCGCTGCATCGGTGTAGGTGACCGATCCCGGCGGGAGTTTGTCCAATTTGTTAGCGAGGTGCGTAGCTCCGCTTTTCCTCCTCCCCTCGTCGTGTACGGGGTGCATGTTCTTCGGTATGGGCGAGAGGTATAGATGCTTTCTGATTTCTCGATCTATGCTTTCCCTGACACTTTCGTCTTCCCCTGACGCTAGTAGGTTTACCCAGTCAAGGATTTGTCTACCTGCCATCGTTCCTGCGAGTCGCTCTCGCTGGGATATCCTGACCGCCTCAGCCAGCTCTTTCCACTCATTATGCAACCCTATTTTTTCTAGAATGTCGTTAGAAGTAGTTATGGGGAGCAATAAGGCGCACTTCGTGCATCTCTTAATTATGGTGTTTATTTCCCGTTCTACGCTCTTGTTGGCATTTAGCAATGGAGTCGCGTAGCGGATTCTGCTCGTGACAAAAGCGTGTACGAGTCTGAGTTTACTAGCCTCCGTGAGGCTACTCCTTCTGTTGGACGTCTTCTTAAAAACTCTTGACTACGAGCTCCGCCTGGTGTTTTAATTTCTTAATCAGGGTTTTGTTACTACCCCTGCGGTTGATAATCATAACTAATATTCTAATTTCATCTACTTTCGGGGCCTCGTTCCCGTTGACTTTAATTTTGATGTCTGGAGTTATCTTCCCTCTACTGCTGATCATTACCAGGAGCTCCGATTTTTCTGGCGAACAGCATATACCTACGTCCTCTGCGTGTTTCCTGATTATGTCTGCTGCCTCTTGGAGCCTGGATGTGATGTACGAGTCGTTCCCTTAGCACATCCAGACGGTCACATCGTCCGCGTAGATGCTTAGCTTTAAGTCATCGAGATGCCCTAGCTTACGGGGGAGCTTCCTCATTACGATGTTAAAAAGGAAGGGTGAGAGCACAGCCCCCTGCGGAGTGCCTCTATTGCCCAGCGGGAACTCCTCCGATGTTAAGCCCTGAGATCTGATGATCGCCGTCCTGTCTCGCAGGAATGATCTAATGTAGTTGTAGGTTCTTTCGCCTACTCCTAGCTCAGCGAGCCCGTCGAGAATGGTGTCCTGGCTGACGTTGTCGAAAGCTTTCTTGAGATCTAAGCCTTGAATGGCTTTCGTATTTTTTTTTCCTGAAGTCGCTGACTACATCGTTATGTAGTCTGAGCATGGTATCTTGCGTACAGAGACCGTGCCTGAATCCGACCAATTCAGCCGGCCACGCATCATTCTCTTCAGTGCATGTGGTTAGCCTCCTCTGAATGACTTTCTCTAGTAGTTTGCCTACGCAGGAGGTTATTTATATTGGGCGGAGATTCTCTCAGCCCGGTGGTTTTTCCTGCTTGTGGATTAGGGTGATCTTAGCCCTCTTCCACTCTTGGAGTATTTGACCACTCTCCCACAACTGATTTAGATATCTGGTTAAGGCTCTGATCGATTCGTCGTCCAGATTTCCGAGCATCTTGTTATTAACGAGGTTTCGCCCGATATTTAAAAGAGCGATTAGCCTGGCAGGTAAGAACCCGCTAATAATAGCCGCCGATTTTAATGCCAGACATCGAGAATGGGGTTACACGACCAGCAGTCCGAAGGGTCAAACGCTGTTGGAAGACATCAATGAGTCAAACCTCTACATCGCTAACGACATCACATGCCCGACGAGGGTGGGCAACAGTGTGTCAGTGGACACAAACCCGGACTTGATTCTCTGCCATAGAACTGGCATAGTCAAGTGGACGAACAAGCATCAGGATCTCGATAGCGATCATTACGTGCTAGAGGCAGAACTAAGCAGGAAAGTGAGCGTTAAGCTCGCTGTGCATCGGAAGGAAACCAAAGTGGATTGGGATAAAATCAGACAGATAAGAGAACGGGATGGAAATTGGGGATATTGAGTGCATTCAAAATTGGTCCACCCAATTAATTAACCATGTAAACGAAGCCAGCGAAGAAATTAAAGGCGAAGCTCTCCCTAAGGCGATGGATAGCAGGCTATTGAGCATGTTCAAAAAGAAAGAAGAGCTAACGAAGAAACTCAAAAAGCAAAAGTGGAACCGAAATCTCAGGAGCGAGATAGCAAGACACAACGTCGAAATAGAAAAACACGCTCGGAAACTCGAGTCGCAGCGTTGTGATAACAAATGCGACGAGTTGGAGGCCACCGTGAATGGGGCCAAGACCTGGCAACTGCTCAGGTTCCTGATAGACCCCAGTAAGTCCAAAACGGCTGCCAACATAGAACAGGTCAAGGCGAGGTATAACTTTAAGGGTACGGACAAACAGCTCATCGAGAAGCTCAAGTCCACGTACGTAGCTCCCATCGCCACAGCGCATTACAGAAATTACAACGGACCGGCGAACACCAAGCTTGACGCGCCCATAACAGTGGCAGAAGTCAGAGCGGAGGTGCACAGCCTAAAGAGACGATCGGCCCCCGGTCCGGACCTCGTTAATAACCAGACCTAAGCTTTTACTTTACTGCATGGCCCGCCACACAGGCATTTTGGCACATTCGACTTGAAACGAATACCTTCTTTACCGAAGTGGATGTATATACTGCCCACTGTTTCTTTTTTCTATCAATACACATCGGCTAGAGTGTTTAGGACCTTTTCTATACCTCTTACACGCAGAAAAAAAGGTATAGCGCAAAATAGACAGGACCAAAGAGCTGACAGCCAGGCGCTGACTTACGACTGATGATTTTATTGCTATGATGGCGCCATAAATATGCTGGCAAGCAAGCTTCAAAAGCTAGATAATGAGGCTGGGAACGGCAGGTTTTCCGGAACACATCATGCACGCAGTGGCGGAAAAGATGCTTGCCGTATCGCTGCTTATGTGGCCGCAGGGCAGAGCGTGCACCCGTGAGTGAACTCTGATGAGCCTCTGTGTGTACTTCAAACAGCCGGATTTGACGTCCCGTCTGTTCCGCGCCAGGTAGTTACCCGCAGTGACAAAATCTCCGCGTTTGCTACCTTCGGCCTCTTTACAGCTGGGTGCCCTCACACCAGCTTATCTGTACAGTGAGCCGCGAGCGTGTGTTTTTCTTTTGTCCTGTTTCTCCTTTCTCTTGGAAGAGGACACGGCACGCGCGCGGTATTTCAATATTTACCTTGAGCGGCCGGCCGCGACCACCAATTGAGTGTGCAGGTGCTCGGATGCTCCCCCACAAACAATGGCCCCGCGCGATGCTCTCACTGGCGCAGAACAACGCACCTCTGCCGGCCTGAAAGTCATCGCGTGGGCCGCAATCGGCCGCTCCCCTTCCACCACAAAATTTGCACGCTCACGCACCGCATGCTCTCGAAAACCTTGCGCTGCGCAGCACCCCACATTTGTTCTTTTTTTTCATATCCTGTATTTGTACACTGCCGCGCCCTACCCCTATCCTTCTTCTATCACTTCCCCATTTCGTTCCTTCTCAGTGTCCTTATATTTTCACTTGCCGGTGTTCAGGTGCTTCACGCTTTGATGGCACATGCCGCGGCTAGCAACATCTGTTCCTTCAGTTTTTATTTTTATGCCAATAAATAGCCGCTAACAACAACAACAACCTCCAACCAAGAACAAAAAGTGCCTCCTGTAAATATTTTCAGAGCTGTATTTTTGCGGTAATACTTTATGTACATAAGGTGTCGCACAACTTGAAAAGAGTAGTCGGGAAAGCTGGTGTGCGAATAGTCAACTCTGAAAGACCGCCATCTGCCGAATGTGAGAAGAATCATGAATTCCTTTGTGTGTCATGCCGAAAAAAGTATTGTACAAAAGTAAGCTATCCAGTGGACTATGCTACATCGGACAAACAAGGAGATGCGTGAATGACCGCTTAAGAGAACATGAATACTCCTTGGCACCACCCCCAAATCTAATCTTGCTTTATATTGCTTTGAGTGTAAATGCACCGCAGCCTTCAGCAGAACAACCATTTTCGACAAGCATAGAGACTAGCGCACAAGAGAAATAGTTGAAGCGTTACTGGTTCATCAAGAACAAGAAAAGTGCGTGGGCAAGTCATGTCTTGCGCTCACTCAAAAAGATATTTATTATCTCCGCGTCTAAGTGTCTACCATTGGTTTTACCTCTTTCCTTCTTTCGTCCTGTTTGTTGACGTGCTGAATAAGCGATTCAAAGCCACGTGTTGATTGTGCATAGATTCTCCTTTTCATTGCGCCATCATAGCAATAAAATCATCAGCCGTAATACAGCGCCTGTGTCTGTCCTGTGTCTGTACCTTTTCTTGCGAAACGTACCGACTAGCCAAGACAGGTACCCTAAACACAGCAATACCTCTTACATGGGTGACACTGCTTTCGTCCCCGTTATTGTCTACCAGTGACATAAAAGTGGCCAGCGCAACGAGGGCATGAGCCAGCATGACAAATCATTGATTGATCGATTGATTGATTGATTGATTGATTGATTGATTGATTGATTGATTGATTTATTGATTGATTGATTGATTGATTGATTGATTGATTGATTGATTGATTGATTGATTGATTGATTGATTGATTGATTGATTGATTGATTCATTGATTCATTCCGTCTCCGGGGCACCTATTCAAAGACACCGCCTTTCATATATTGACGCCAAGGCGATCGCTGAGCTGAGGAAGCTGGATGCTAAAAACGAGTCCGTCTCATCAGTTGGCTGACGCGACCGTAAAACATGGGCTTTAACTCTCTCGGCCGTACTTCACGGCTGGCCCGTAAAGCAATCGGTGTGCAGGTGCTCCTAAAGTACAACGCAGCACGCGTTTGAGAGATAATTGCGATTAATCGTCCAGTTCGCCGTTAAAACGAGACCAGGTGGCCACCGCGATGGCTCAGTGGTTATGGTGCTCGGCTGCTGACCCGAAATACGCGGGTTCGATCCCGGCCTCGGTGGTTGAATTTGTTTGGAGGAGAAATTCTAGAGGCCTGTGTACTGTGCGATGTCAGTTCAGGTAAAAGAACCCCAGGTGGTCAAAATTTCCGGAGCCCTCCACTACGGCGTCTCTCATAGCCTTAGTCGCTTTGGGACGTTAAACCCCATGAACCAACCAACCAACCAACCAAAACGAGACCAGGATTATAGCGCAATTCAGCCCGGTATGCAACGTGTACCCATGACTTATGAATGCGCACCGGATGTTAGAGCATGCCGCTTCTAATAATTTTCTCTGCTCGCGTGCTCCGTTCTACTTTTGGGACAGCTGCAATTTGTACAAACGTCTGAAGCGGAGGTGCCCAACATTTGAGATATAAAAGATAAGCGCGTGACCGATGTGAGAGGGTGCACATGAGCATCAGCATTAGGAAAATAGATGCACAGCGTCTTAGCAGAATGCATACATGACGCTCAGCGAGCAGTGCTGACATCATGGATTGCGCTCCTGCAAGCGTGCATGCGGCCCCTCTATATCCCTTGAATAATGTAAAAGCAGCGCCATCTCTCTCTTCCTGCACAGCCACTCCCTCTCTCCCATTTCGACCATGGCTTCCCCTACATGGCGCTCAAGCATCAGACGCTCTCGAGAGCGATCACCGTACTCATCCCATTTGTGGTTGGATAAGCCGCTCGGGTTCTTTGGTACCGCGAGGTAAGAGGAAGGAACAACACAAAAAAATGCAAAAAAGCGCGTGAAAACACATGATGTCATCCGGCGAGTGGACAGGTTTAACTTCGAGGGAATGCGCAGGGATGGAGGCGGGCAGCATCCTTCAAAGATGGGCGTTACTTTTAGGGCGATCTAGTCAATCCGCGCACGGCAGCGAGCCGAGGTGACCAACGCCCGAGCTCATGGCGCCTCTTTTCGACACCGGAAAGCAAACGCCGCGGCACTCTGCCTGGTAAGCGCTCTTGAAAACGACAATGTAACAGCGATTCGCGATCAGTCCATATCGTTTGAAGGATCAACTCACTCTTGACTTCAGCTTAATGCTTGTTCAGAAAAGCAAAAATAATCAAAGTCACTTACTTTGCACGAGTACTTCATTACGTGCACCTGCCATAGTTTCAATTGGTTCTTGTCAGCGATCTAAACACAAGACAGGGCAGAAAAAAGTTTGCATGCGACCGCTGGCAGCGTCGCGAATAGCATCCCGAAAATAAAGGAGGCGCGTACTACTGACCCTCCGGTAGTCAGTTTGCGACGCATAACAAGTATTCACTTTACATGTGCAGACAGCGGAATTGCGTCACAAAGAGTGCAGTTTAGACTGCCTTTACAAGCACGTGGGTGTGAGCTACTGCGTTATTTACGAAATGTTAGGCGCATTTTTCAATGTGTAAAAAAATTACCTTCTGTTATTAAGCGTTTAATGTGTATCCCCTCCTTTAATTTTCCTTTTCAATAAATAGAACGATCGCAGCAGCTAACTTTATGCAACCGTGCTTTGGACGCGTTAAGTTTACAATTGGAAAGATCCGAAAGAGAACACATCAGCATATCCATGGCTACCAATAAAGATCGAGGAAATTCACATATATTCGTCCTCACACCCACGTGCTTGTAAAGGCAGTCTAAACTGCACTCTTTGTGACGCAATTCCGCTGTCTGCATATGTAAAGTGAATACTTGTGGCGCGGCTTTTCTGCGATACCCAGTGCAAACATTCCGTTTGAACCTTTGCAAGGCTCCGCAAGTCAGCTTTCCTGCTTAGCAAAAGCCCCTTCACTATGGCATCAAGGCCCGTCCTAGAGGCAGAATTTGGGTGTAGCGCTGAATACTACTCCCTACAGCTGCGTTTCACGCTTCCTTCACATCTGTAACGCGGAGAGGTTGAACTGCATCTGGGCAGCAATGGCATGGCAAACCTCTGCTTAATCCTTTTATCGCTGCAACACAATGCAGAATCGTGCAAGAAGGGCGCGCAGAACTATTCGGACAATAGATTTAAGTTGACCCCTTTTATAATGGCCGCAGTTGTAACGTACGCACGTTCATTATGAACGATGTCAAGGCTCCCATGAAAATATACATATATTATATTCGGATACAACTTAACTCTGTTGTGAAGCTCCGCCCGCATTCAGGAGCGACGCACAGAATTCTTCTACGACAACAAAGTAGTCTGCTATTAAAACTTTTCTTCTAACCTAAACATGAAGGTGATCAAAAGAACAAAAACTAGAAGCTCTAGAATTTTGACTCCTCATTTAAAACAGTCAAACATAAAGAATCTGATTCCCTTTACTGCTGTTATTGGGGAGAGCCGTAAGACAGGACGCCGCGGACCGTAGCCCAGTGTTACAGACTGCTGTTTTTGTAAGTTGTATCCAACTTCATGGCAATGGCATGGATTCTCAGGTGCAACGAATAACTGTGGCCACAAACTGGTTTACAGAGAATGAGGAGGCCCTGTACACTCGTCCACGGAGCCGAACAACCCCCCTCCCCGATTCTTTCAGGTGCAGAGAGTGACGAGCGAGTCCAAACTACCGTGACCCCCCCTCCCCCTTCATTTTTCTAAGGAAAGAAGGCGGCCACCGCAAAAAGCAAAAAAAAAATTAGCTGAGGTGTAACTCTGGTTAAACCGGGCAAGTTGCGTAAGCAAGCAGCAAGTGTTTTGCCCGAGGCGAACGCGCGTATTTATTCCCCGTTTCCCTCCCGCTTCTCTTCTCTCCACACTCGAAATATCCGTCGAGAGCGCGCGACTAGGCGCGCGACAGCGGCGGCGGCGCAGCGACGGCCCTACCTCCTGGTGGAGCGCGGCATCTCTGACCTCGGCCACCGCCGGGAGCTACGCGACGGCTCGAAAGCTGGCGCAGTATTGCTTACGCAATAAAAATTTGGCGTTAGTGTCCATCTGTGCACGGGCATGGACGACAGCGACCGGCGGTCGCTGTTTGTCATCAGGGAGACTCACTAAGAGGAGCGCTTTGGAAGCTATGTTCTCGTCCGCTACAGGCGCGAACTAAAGGCTTGGATGATACGTGACCTTTTTTGCTCAACGAGTGTGCCACTAGGCGCAAATTTGTGCCAATGGAGATGACAAGCGTGGCTTGAAAAGAATTGGAAGGTCTTGATCGAGCTAGACAACGGCGCAGCACACTACGTGCCAGCTTCTCTCGCTGCGGTGACCACGCTCTTCTGCCACCGACAGCGATGAGCAAGACCAGCCTCTTGACATGCGCACAATACACCTGCTCATGGTGTCCTATCTGCGGCGTGTAACCAGCGCATACGGGTAGCAACTGACTGACTAGGGGACAGCGTCCCATTTTGTACCTCTTTTTTGCACCATGGATTGATAAAGACGCTTAGGCGGAACTGACAGCGGAATGCATAAAGATGCATAAAGAATTGCTTCTATAGAGCAGAGTTAACAAGCCCAGGTGTGATGGATGATGGAGGACGGTGCAGAGCACCCAAGTTATCGGACGCGTATGCATTTGTGGCAACGTGTCGTCGATGCCCACCCAGCTCACCTAACACTTAGCCCCCCGGCCCAGGCGCCGTGCCTTTGCCGGTGCTCGGGCAACTTCGTGACCTTCGTGCAAGCAGCAGCCCAGTCGGCCGCCCGTGACGCCATGGGAGGCCCGGGACCTGCTGTGCCTCCGCTGTTCCGTGCGTCGCCCCCAACGGCGCACTGTTTTGTGTTCACAATTACTTCCGACGCGACAGCTGACGACATCGTCTACGGCATCGAGTCGGCTGTCGGCCCGAAAGGGCTAGAGAGCCTCCAGCACCATGGAGGCATGAAGTTCTGCGTCGCCATGGCCTCGGCTGCGGCGGCGGAGAAGATGCTTGTGGAAGGCGCCTTCAACCTGAACGGCACTTCCATCCTAGTAGCCTGCGTGGGTCCCGCCGTGGTCCACGTGACGACTTTTCCTGTGCCGCTGTTCGTGGGAGACGGGGCGCTGGCGGCGGCACTGAGCTCCTACGGCAAGGTGCTGGACATGACCCACCACGTCCTCAAGGGCCGTCGTCGCGTCGGCAACGGGACGCGCGTGGTCCGGATCGAGATGAAGCAGGCGGTGCCGAACTTCCTGTCCGCCCAGGGCCACCGCGTCATGTTTGACTACCGAGGCGTCCCGAAGGTGTGTTCCCGCTGCAGGCAGGACGGCCACATCGGCGCGGCGTGTCGAACGCCGCAATGCGCTCCCTGCGAGGTGTTCGGCCACGACACGGCCGGATGCGGAGCGGCTTGCAGGCGCTGCGGCGGAAGCCACGCCACAACGGACTGCCTGCGACCACGGTCCTATGCGGCGGCCGCTGCCTCGAGGAAGGAACCGAGCAAGGACAACGTGGCCACAGAAACGCGGAGCACACCAGCCGTCCGGACGTCTGTTGCCGACGCGGACCCTACGAGCAGCCGCCCGAGGGAGCCCGAGCCCGCCCCCGCTACGGAAGTGCCCGTGAAGGAGCAGCACGAGGGGACGCCTTCAAACGAGGTGGAGTCGTTCGGTGCAGTTTTCGCGGAATCCTTGCCGCCGCCACCCGGCACAGTTTCCTATGACACCGAGAGCAGTGGCGACGAGTCGAGCGTGAAGTCGGACAAGCTGGAGGAGGTAGCGGACAAAGTCACGCCGCTTCGCCTGACAGGCGACTTGACGTGCGGGCAGGCGTCAGGGCCGACGACTCCTCACGGTGCGGACGACGCGCGCTTCCCATCACCAGCCAGCCACACCCTCCCGTCGGCGACCCTGGCGTCGGCATCGGCTTCAGCTGCGAGCGTCGCCAAGACCACGCAGCAACCGGTGAGCGAGGCCTCAAGCGCCGACGACCCCTAAAAAATGGACTTTTCCAGACTCGACTACAAACGTGCCCACCCTCAATCATCGGAATCCGAAAGGCCCGTTAACGAACGCTGTAGCAAAAATGTGCCGCGCGCTTCAAGCGCCGCCCATGGCAGTACTCCTTAGGTTGTATGTTATGCCGTCGGTGCTCTTGGCAGTCATGGTGGTTGTGCATCTCTTCTCCCTGAATGTTCGGGGATTTCAATCCGTAGACAGACAGAGAGAGGTGATGCACTTTGCCAGGGCTAGGGGTGTCGACATCCTGTTTTTACAGGAATGCAATTTCCGTACTTCACTTGATGTGCTGAATTTCACCAACCGGTTTTCTGTTTTTGCTTATTTTTCGTTGTCTGATTCCCATATGTGCGGTGTTGGTGTCGTTTTTGTAAACCCCTGCCTGCGCGCGGGTGCTCATTGCACTTTTGGACTGGATGGCCGCACTCTTGCGGTCGATTTTACACTAAACCAGCGGCGGGTACGTGCGTTGGTTGTATACGCCCCAGCATGGCAGTCTAGTAGTACCGATTTTTTTGACCGCCTCGACTTATTCCTCCTTTATCCTTACCATACTTTAATCATCGGTTACTTCAATTGTGTTCTTAAGATCGACCGTGACGTCCGCCGTTATTCCGGTGCCCCCGCGCTCCGCGATCTCGTGACTCAGTTCCGCTTGTCTGACGCGTGGGTGCAGCTTCAGGGGGATGCCTCTGGAGCGACGTGGGAGAGAGCACAGTCAGCCAGTCGGATAGTCAAATTATATTTTCCACCAGAGCTCGCTTCTTTTGTCGTCATCTGCGAGCAGGGTCGACTTTGGTGAGGACACCCCACGTACTATCAGCGTGAAATGAAACGCGAAAAAAACAACTGGAACGCGACCACAAAAAATCAAGCATATTATAGGCTGGATGTCACGTTTTAGTGACGGCAGTTTCGACGTCTCCAGCACCTATGCAGGTGAAGACACTTGATCAGGGCGGCACACTCAGTGCTTCGTCGAGGACGTTTAAGGCAACGCGATGAGTCGCTGCCGTAGCTGCAGATATGGCTTTTTCCGTGGAAAGCTTGATCGATTTGGATCGAAGGTCGATGATAGCCCGATGTTCATTCAGGAAGTCCATTCCCAAAATCACGTCTCGCGAGCATTTCTGTAGGACCAGGAAGGTTGTAGCACATGTTCGCCCATTTACTGTAACTCTCGCAGTGCAGCGTCTTTACGGCAAAATAAGGTTACCACCTGCGGGGCGGATCAGAGGGCCATCCCAAGTTGTTGTCACTTTCCTGAGTCGGACAGCGAATGGCCCGCTCATGACGGAGTAGTCAGCTCCCGTGTCTACCAAGCCCAGTAACCGCATGACCGTCGACCGTAACTTCAAGGTCACTTGCTCGCGTTCTTGTATTGCTCGTTGGCTTTGGTGTCCGATCTCGGCTTCGTCGGGTAGTGAGGCTGCGGTGGGCATACTCTGGCGTTACTGCTATGGGCAGCGGTAAAGGCGTCAAATCTGGCCGCGTCATCATCGTCGTCGGTGCTGTCGTCGAAGTTGTCGTCGTAGCTGTCGTCTGAGGTGTCGTCGGAGTTGTCGTCGGTGGAGGATCTTTGTCCTTGCGCTTAAAAGCAACCTCACCTCCAGAGGCTGCATTATTCAGTTTAACTTTCGGGGGCTGGGGGAGCGTCCACGCACGGCGTAGCCTCGGCTAGGAGATATATAGCGCGGGGACGATGGCGACGGGGAACGTGATAGGCGCCTCGGCGATGAGCAATCTCCCGACGCAAAAACTTCGATTTCGGCTGGTCGCTGGCCGGGTCGGGGTCGTGGAGCGTCGTAAGAGAACCCTCGGATGCCCAGTCTTCTGTATGGTCAGTGCCGGAGAATGTGACCGGCTTCGCCACAGTGGAAGCATAGTGGGAGGCGCTGATCGGGTGTTCTCCACTCGTCGCATTTCCTCGGCCCTGTGCGACGCTCGTAGGACGGGCGGGTTGGGGTGAGAGGGCGGCGGTCCAACGCAGCTGGCTGAGGGCGATAGGGGCTTGGGTCCCGTCGTCGAGGTGCAGGACGGCGCACTGCTGCGGCGTAAGTCATAGCTGGAGGCTCTAGAGGCTGCGTGGTAGACTGGAGTCAGGTCCTCCGGTGAATGACTCAGAGGGCTGGCGTCACGACTTGTATCATTGTAGCCACGTATCATTGTAGTGTTTGTTCGTTCACGCTCAAGGCTGCAGGAAAGGATTGTTATCACTTTTGTTCGTGGCGCGAGAAGCGACCAGATTAATCTCGATTGATCGCAGCCATGAAAGACTGCATCTAGGTTTTTCCAGATTACTGTAGATTATCTTGTCCTGTTATCTGGAAGTTTCCTTGCCGGTTTTAAATTGAGTGATGCCGCGAGCGGCGGACATTCGTAGTTCGACGACCGACGAGCACGTTTGTTGCTTACGCCGCCGCCGAGTGATTCAGTTCTTTTGCGGGCGCAAGACAGCCCAAATAAAGAGCTTCGTTTGCAAGTTTTGTTGCTGTCTTCCTGACCGCTGGACTGCCGTCACTACAACGTGACATCTGGTGGAGGTGCGGGGTAGCCTTTCATGTTCCGGACACCCCCTACAAGTCGTGACTCCAGCCCTCTGAGTCAACTACCGCAGGGCCTGAGTCCAGTCCACCGCGCAAGCCGACGCCTGCAAAAGGACGCACCTGAGTTCGGGATTCTGCCGGACCCTACCCGAAAGCGAAAGCCAGCAGCAACGTCTACCATGAGCTTGCCCCAGACGATGACTCCAATCATTCTTCAGCAGCCGCGGGTGCCACCAACCTTCGACGCTTCGCCTGGCGCCGACCCCGAAGAATGGCTGGAGCAGTTCGACCGTGTGGCTGTCTTTAACAACTGGGACGATGCCATGAAATTTAGGTACGTCTTCTTCGCCCTGGACGGGCCAGCAAGAATCTGGTTTGAGAATGAGGAAGCTAGCCTTACGGATTGGGAAACTTTCAAGGAGCAGCTTCTCAAGACCTTCACAAACGTAGTGAGAAAGGAGAGAGCCCAGCAGCTGCTGCAGTCTCGCATACAACACCCAAACGAGAAAGTTGCAGTGTACATTGAGGAAATGAAGCGTCTCTTCCGGCGTGCCGACGCGAGCATGAAGGAAGAAGAGAAGGTGAAGTTCCTTATGCGAGGAGTTAGAGCAACTGTTTGCCGGCCTCGTCCGCAACCCACCGAAAACCGTCGCGGAATTCGTAGAAGAGGCATCCACATTGAAGAAAACTCTTGACGCCCGAGCCCGCCAATATAACCGCCAGCAGCGCGTCTTCTCAGCAAACTGCCTGGACACCGTTAACAACGATAACCTGCGGGAGGTTATCCGTCAAGTTGTGCGAGAAGAGCTCCGACGATTGCTGCCAACGGGAACGCAGCCGCAGCTTTCATCGCTCACTGACGTCGTCCGGGACGAGGTTCAACAGGCCTTGGGTGTGACGCCGACACCCACGCAGCCTCTGCAGCCCCCCGCCATGACTTACGCCGCAGCTGTGCGCCGTCCTGCCACTCGACGACGGGACCCAAGCCCTATCGCCCTCAGCCAGCTGCGCTGGACCGCCACCCTCTCGCCCCAACCCACCCGTCCTACGAGCGTCGCCCACAGCCGAGTAAATGCGACGAGTAGAGAACTCCCGACCAGCGCCACCCGCTATGCTTCCACTGTGGCGAAGCCGGTCACGTCCTCCGGCACTGCCCATACTGAAGACTGGGCATCCAAGGGTTCTCTTACGACGCTCCACGACCCCGACTCGGCCAGGGACCAGCCGAAATCGATGAGTTTTTGCGTTGGGAAGGATGCTCATCGCCGAGCCGCCTATCAGGTTCCCCGTCGCCATCTTCATCGCGCTTTGTATCTCCTAACCGAGGTTACGCGATGCGTGGACGCTCCCCCAGCCCCCGAAGGTTAAACTGAATAAAGCAGCCTCTGGAGGTGAGGTTGCTTCTCAGCGCAAGAACAAAGATCCTCCATCGACGAAAACGCAAGACCATGCCTCAACTACGACGACAACACCGACGACGACGACGACGCGGCCAGACTTGAACCTTATACCACCGCCCAGAGAAGTAACGTCGGAGTACGCCCACCGCAGTCTCACTGCCCGACGAAGCCGAGATCGTACACCGAAGACAACGTGCAATACGAAAACGCAAACAAGTGACCTTGAAGTTATGGTTGACGGTCACGCGGTTACTACCTTGGTGGACACCGGAGCTGACTACTCCGTCATCAGTGGGCCACTCGCTGTCCGACTAAAGAAAGTAACAACAACTTGGGATGGCCCGCTGATCCGCACCGCAGGTAGCAACCTGATTACGCCGTCAGGACGTTGCACCGCGAGAGTCACTGTAAACGGGAGAACCTATGCTACAACCTTCCTGGTAATAAGGGAGTAATTACTCATTGACATCCACCCGAGAGCAGCCATACGGCTACAAAGGAAAGCTATACAGCTTTCTCAGAAACATCGTAGTTAAAGAAAAATTCGTCCCGGTCCGGGGTTCGAACCCCGGACCACCGCTTCACAGGAGCAGTCGCTCTACCGATTGAGCTAACCGGGACCACAAGCTTACGGTAGGGCGAGAGCGAATTGATCAATAACTCGAAGTGGGAACAGTGTTGATCAAATGTTTAGGGGAATCCTCCAAGGTGGAATAGATTTGTGATAAAGGAGTAATTACTCATTGACATCCACCCGAGCGCAGCCATACGGCTTCAAAGGAAAGCTATACAGCTTTCTAAGAAACTTCGTAGTTAAAGAAAAATTCCTCCTTGTCCGGGGTTCGAACTCGGGACCACCGCTTCACCGGAGCAGTCGCTCTACCAACTGAGCTAACCAGGACCGCAAGCTTACGGTAGGGCGAGAGGGAATTGATCAATAACTCGAAGTGGGAACAGTGTTGGTCAAATGTTTAGGGGAATCCCCCAAGGCGGAGTAGATTTGTAATAAGGGAGTAATTACTCATTGACATCCATCCGAACGCAGCCATACGGCTACAAAGGAAAGCTATACAACTTTCTCAGAAACTTCGCTCTCGCCCTACCGTAAGCTTTCGGTCCCGGTAAGCTCAATTGGTAGAACGACTGCTGCGGTGAAGCGGTGGTCCCAGGTTCAAACCCCGGACCAGGACGAATTTTTCTTTAACTACGAAGTTTCTGAGAAAGCTGTATAGCTTTCCTTTGTAGCCGTATGGCTGCGCTCGGGTAGATGTCCATGAGTAATCACTCCCTTATTACAAATCTACTCCGCCTTGGGGGATTCCCCTAAACATTTGACCAACCTTCCTGGTCCTACAGCAATGGTCGCGAGACGTGATTTTGGGAATGGACTTTCTGAATGAACATCAGGCGATCGTCGACCTTCGATCTAAGTCGATCAAGCTTTCCACGGACAAAGCCATACCTGCTGCGACGAGCGGAACTTATCACGTTGCCTTAAACGTCCTCGACGAAGCATTGAGCGCGCCGCCCCGATCGAGTGTCCTCGCCTGCATAGGTACAGGAGACATCGAAACTGCCGAAGGCCTCATCGAGGGGAACACCCAGCTACTCCTGGATCGAGGACTGGGCGTCGCAAGGGGAGTCGCCCAAATCCGAAATGGCCCAGCCCAGGTGTTGCTAACCAACTTCACCGAGGAATACCGGCATCTAAACAAAGGTACCACGATCGCTTTCCTCGACGAGCTGGCAGACATCAGATACATATTTGCCCTACCCGACCAACCCGTAGAACCATCTGACCAAGGCCATCAACCAACGTTTGATGTCAACCCAGCCTTACCACGGAGCAGACAAGACCAAATACGCAGCCTTCTTCGAAAGTACAACGATTGCTTCTCATCAGCATCGAATGTGCGACGAACCCTGCTTGCCAAGCACCGCATTGTCACAGACGAACACGCCCGACCATTGCGACAGAGCCCCTACCGCGTATCGCCGATAGAACGCCAAGCTATCCGCAAGCAAGTACAGGAAATGCTACGTGACTACGTCATCCAGCCATCAAGGAGCCACTGCGCAGCACCAGTTGTCCTAGTGAAAAAGAAAAACGGCACCCTTCGCTTCTGCGTTGATTACCGCCGCCTGAACAGCATTACAAAGAAGTATATCTACCCCCTCCCCCGCATCAACGACACACTGGATCGGCTATGCAACGCTAAGTACTTCTCATCGATGGACCTGAAGAGCGGCTACTGGCAAATTGAAGTCAACGAAAGAGATCGCGAGAAGACTGCGTTCATCACGCCAGACGGACTCTTCGAGATCAAGTTGATGCCATTCGGCCTCTGCTGTGCCCCAGCGATGTTCCAGCGAGTAATGGATACAGTGCTCGCAGGCTTGAAGTGGCAGATTTGCCTAGTCTACTTAGATGACGTTGTTGTCTTCTCCTCAAGCTTTGAAGACCACCTCAGAAGGCTTCCGATAGTGCTGGAAACGATCAAGTCTTCAGGCCTGACACTGAAACCAGAGAAGTGCCACTTCGCCTACGAGGAGCTGCTGTTCCTTGGTCACGTCGTAAGCAAGGATGGAGTTCGCCCAGACCCCCAGAAGACGGCTGCGATCGCAGAGTTTCCACAGCCTAATGACAAGAAAGCTATACGCAGATTCCTTGGATTGTGCGCTTATTACCGGCGATTCGTAAAGAACTTTTCGCGCATCGCTGAACCTTTGACCCAACTTACCATGGCTGACGTGCCTTTTAAATGGTAAAGGCCGCAAGAGGAAGCTTTCAACGAACTGAAGCGCCGCTTACAGTCCCCTCCTCTGCTCGGGCACTTTGATGAAAACGCCGAAACCGAATTTCATACCGATGCAAGCAGTGTGGGCTTAGGAGCGGTCCTCATTCAGAAAAATGGCAGACAGGAGAAAGTTATCGCGTACGCTAGCCGTTCACTCTCGAGAGCCGAAGCCAACTATTCGACGACAGAGAAAGAATGTCTCGCCATTATTTGGGCCACTTCCAAATCTCGCCCCTACCTATACGGACGACCATTCAAGTTGTGAGCGATCACTATGCTCTGTGCTGGCTGGCCAATTTGAAAGATTTCTCCGGCCGCCTTGCTCGTTGGAGCCTGCGTCTTCAAGAATTCGACATTACTGTAGTCTATAAATCTGCCCGCAAGCATTCCGATGCAGACTGTCTATCACGAGCCCCCCTAGACGCAGCACCGGAAAAGGAAGACGACGTTTTTCTAGTACCGGTAAGCGCCAGCAGTTTCGCGCGGCAGCAGCGCTCGGATCCTGAGTTGCAAAGCCTAGTGGATTATTTGAAAGGCAAGACCGCATCGCCTCCCCGGGGGTTCAAGCGCCAACTGTCGCCCTTCGTCCTTCACAATAATGTCCTCCTCAAGAAGAACTTCGCGCCCAACAGGACAGTGCATCTTCTTGTCGTGCCCAAAAACCTCAGGCAAGAAATTATGCACGCATGTCATGATGAGCCGACTGCAGAGCATCTCGGGACTGCTCGCACGTTGCACCGAATCCAGGAAAAGTACTATTGGCCGGGGCTAGCTACCGACGTTTCCCATTACGTGAAAACGTGCCGTGAGTGTCAGCGACGCAAAACGCCTCCGACTAGACCAGCCGGACTCCTGAACCCCATACCCCCGCCAGTAAGCCCTTTCAGCAAATAGGAATGGACCTCCTCGGCCCCTTTCCGACTTCATCATCAGGTAACAAGTGGATCATCGTGGCCACCGACTACATGACCCGCTACGCCGAAGCAAAAGCGTTGCCTAGTGGTACCGCAACAGAAGTTGCAAAATTTTTTGTCGAACAAATTCTCCTGCGACATGGCGCCCCCGAAGTGCTCATCACAGACAGATGAACGGCATTTACAGCGGAGCTGACGCAAGCCATTTTAAAGTACAGCCAGACAAGCCATCGGAGGACAACTGCCTATCATCCGCAAACCAACGGACTCACAGAGCGTCTGAACAAGACCATCGCAGACATGCTCTCCATGTACTACATCGACGCCGAACATAAGATGTGGGACTCTATTCTGCCCTACGTTATCTTCGCCTATAATACTGCCGCCCAGGAGACAACCAGGTTTACCCCATTCCAGCTGGTATACGGCAGGAAGCCCACGATAACACTCGACGGAATGCTCCCGTACGTTTCCGACGAAGACAACCTCGACGTCGCCGCCTACCTTCATCGCGCCGAGGAAGCCCGAAGACTTGCGCGGCTTCGCATTCAAGACCAGCAGCACACCGACGCCCGACGCTACAATCTGCGCCGACGAGACACGCATTACAAGCCAGGTGATCGGGTTTGGATATGGAGGCCAGTTCGCCGCCGTGGATTGAGCGAAAAGTTGCTGCGACGCTACTTTGGCCCGTACAGGGTTCTCCGTCGCATCGGTGACCTCGACTATGAAGTCATCCCCGACGGCACGACAGCATCGCAGCGACGCCGCACACGCCCGGAAGTCGTACATGTCATACGCCTGAAGCCATATTATGAACGCTAAAGGACTAAGAGTTTTCATTCTCTGTGTTTATTTTCACTTCAAAGCAACGAGACGATGCTTCTTTGGAAGGGGGGTAATGCCACGTATCATTGTAGTGTTTGTTCGTTCACGCTCAAGGCTTCAGGAAAGGATTGTTATCACTTTTGTTCGTGGCGCGAGAAGCGACCAGACTAATCTCGATTGATCGCAGCCATGAAAGACTGCATCTAGGTTTTTCCAGATTACTGTAGATGATCTAGTCCTGTTATCTGGAAGTTTCCTTGCCGGTTTTAAATTGAGCGATGCCGCGAGCGGCGGACATTCGTAGTTCGACGACCGACGAGCACGTTTGTTGCTTACGCCGCCGCCGAGTGATTAAGTTCTTTTGCGGGCGCAAGTCAGCCCAAATAAAGAGCTTAGTTTCCAAGACTGGTTGGTGTCTTCCTGACCGCTGGACTGCCGTCACTACAACGTGACTATATTATAGGCTGGATATGAAATACAAGCGTGGGCTATTAACATTTCAGAAGAGCAGTCTTTTCGGCTTCGATGGAAAAATCAACTGCTCATGTTTTTTGCCTCCTTAGTATTGCCACGTATCATTGTAGTGTCTTCGTTCGCACAAGGCCGCAGGAAAGGGGTGTTATCATTTTTGTTCCTGACGCGAGAAGCGACCGGACTAATCTCGATTGTTCACAGCCATGAACAGCTTCGCCTACGTGTTTCTAGATTACTCTAGATGATCTCGACCTGTTATCTCGAAGTTTCCTAGCCGGCTTTAAATTCAGCGATGCCACGAACAGCGGGCATTCGTAGTTCGACGACTGACGAGCACGTTTGTTGCTGCCCGAGCTCGTCCAGAACCAGCGAAGTTTTTTCGGCGCTGGCTTGCTGAGAAGTTTTGACAAGTGCAGGCGGGCCTCGGATCCACTGCGACCCCGAGGATCCGCAACCAGCCTCCCAGCCCAGGCGCCGTGCCTTTGCCGGTGCTCGGGCAACTTCCTGGCCTTCAAGCAGCAGCCCAGTCGGCCGCCCGTGACGTCATGGGAGGCCCGGGACCTGCTGCCCCTCCGGTGTTCCGTGCGCCGCCCCCAAAGGCGCACTGTTTTTCGTTCACAGTTACATCCGACGCGACAGCTGACGACATCGTCGACGGCATCGAGTTGGTTGTCGGCCCGAAAGGGCTAGAGAGCCTCCAGCACCATGGAGGCATGAAGTTCTGCGTCGCCATGGCCTCGGCTGCGGCGGCGGAGAAGATGCTCGTGGAAGGCGCCTTCAACGTGAACGGCACTTCCGTCACAGTAGCCTGCGTGGGTCCTGCCGTGGTCTACGTGACGGCTTTTCGTGTGCCGCTGTTCGTGGGAGACGCGGCGCTGGCAGCGGCACTGAGCTCTTTCGGCAAGGTGCTGGACATCACCCACCCCGTCCTCAAGGGCCGTCGTCACGTCGGCAACGGGACGCGCGTGGTCCGGATCGAGATGAAGCAGGCGGTGCCGAACTTCTTGACCGTCCAGGGCCACCGCGTCATGTTTGACTACCGAGGCGTCCGGAAGGTGTGTTCCCGCTGCGGGCAGGACGGCCACATCGGCGCGGCGTGTCGAACGCCGCGGTGCGCTCGCTGCGAGGTGTTCGGCCACGACACGGCCGGATGCGGAGCGGCTTGCAGGCGCTGCGGTGGAAGCCACGCCACAGCGGACTGCCTGCGGCCACGGTCCTATGCGGCGGCCGCCGCCTCGAGGAAGGAACCGAGTAAGGACAACATGGCCGCAGAAACGCGGAGCCCACCAACCGTCCGGACGCCTGTTGCCGACGAGCACCCAACGACCAGCCGCCCGAGGGAGCCCGAACCCGCCCCCGCGACGGAGGTGCCCGTGAAGGAGCAGCTCGAGGGGACGCCTTCAAACGAGGTGGAGCCGTTCGGTGCTGTTTTCGCGGACCCCTTGCCGCCGCTATCCCGCACAGCTTCCTTCAACACCGAGAGCAGCAGCGGCGATGAGTCGAGCGTGGCGTCGGGCGACCTGGTGGACGTACCGGACAAAGTCACGCCGCTTCGCCTGACAGGCGACTTGACGTGCGGCCAGGTGTCAGGAACGACGACTCCTGGAGGTGCGGACGACGCGCGCTTCCCGTCACCAGCCAGCCACACCCTCCCATCGGCGACCCTGGCGTCGGCATCGGCTTCAGCTGCGAGCGTCGCCAAGACCACGCAGCAACCGGTGAGCGAGGCCACAAGCGCCGACGGCCCCGAAAACATGGACTTTTCCCGACCAGACTTCAAACGTGCCCACCCCCAATCATCGGAATCCGAAGGGACTGTTAACGAACGTTCTAGCAAAAAAGTGCCGCGCGCGCCAAGCGCCGCCCATGGCAGCGCTCTTTAGGTTGTGTGCTATGGCGTCGGTGCTCTTGGCAGTCATGGCGGTTGTGCATCTCCTCTCCCTGAATGTTCGGGGATTTCAATCCGTAGACAGACAGAGAGAGGTGATGCACTTTGCCAGGGCTAGGGGCGTCGACATCCTGTTTTTACAGGAATGCAACTTCCGTACTTCACTTGATGTGCTGAATTTCACCACCCGGTTTTCTGTTTTTGCTTATTTTTCGTTGACTGATTTTCATATGTGCGGTGTTGGTGTCGTTTTTGTAAACCCCTGCCTGCGCGCGGGTGCTCATTGCACTTTCGGGCTGGACGGCCGCACTCTTGCGGTCGACTTCACACTAAACCAGCGGCGGGTACGTGCGTTGGTTGTATATGCGCCAGCACGGCGGACTAGTAGTTCTGATTTTTTTGAGCGCCTCGACTCATTCCTCCTTGATCCCTACCCCACTTTCATCGTCGGTGACTTCAATTGTGTACTTAACATCGACCGTGACGTCCGCGGACAGGGTCACGGTCGCCGTTATTGCGGTGCCCCCGCGCTCCGCGATCTCGTGACTCAGTTCCGCTTGTCTGACGCGTGGGTGCAGCTTCACGGGGATGCCTTTGGAGCGACGTTTGAGAGAGCACAGTCAGCGAGTCGGATAGACAAATTCTATTTTCCACCAGAGCTCGCTTCTTTTGTCGTTAGCTGCGAAGTTCTCGCGTTCCCTGCAGGCACGCCGGTGATTTCCGATCACCACCCCTTGTCAGTCAGGCTCGACTTTGGTGAGGACACCCCACGTACTGTTACGTGGCGCATGGACACGAGCCTACTGGCGGACCCGGAAAGCGTGGCGTCGCTGCGTACGGCGTTGGCAGCATCGTGCAAGAGCTTCGTTGCGACTGATTCATGGGACACACTCAAGGCTCGTTGGCAGGCAACTCTGTTGGCGGCCGGTCAAGACCGCAGACGCCGGGTAACTCATGCACTGAATGACACCCTCAAGCGCATCCGTATAGTGCAAAGGGGAGCACCCTTAACCTTTGCCATGAGCGATTACCTGAGTCTACTTAAAGCACGTTACCACGTGTTGCTCTGCCAGTCATCACGGGCAGCTAGTCGTGCACACCAGCTCGGGCGGCCGATATCAGACCCGGCTGTGCTACGACACGTACGCGCAGGCACGGCAGAGGAATTCGCTCCCGCTACTGTGCCTTTCGTGACACTCCCAGACGGCACCCAAAGCAGAACCACGGCCGATATCTGCACGATCTTCGCAAGCCACTTTTCGAACCTATTCTCTACGGACAGTTGGCTACATCTTCAAGATGGTTATGACGGGCTTCTACAAAGCTTTTTTGGAAACTTGCCACGAGTAGCTGAAGAGCTGCATGAAAACCTTTGCGCACCAGCCACAAGCCAAGAGCTGCACGCCATCCTGCAGAGTATGAATGCAGCCTCTGCCCCCGGTCCAGACGGCATTCCAACAAGTTTTTATTCAAACTTTTTTTACGAGATCCAAGGAGCGCTCCTGAAGATGGTCAACAGCTTCCTCGCGGATGGGTTACGTCCAAACTCTTTCCGCGAATGTCGCATCATACTCATTCCGAAAGCGGGCGGTGACCCCTCCGACCCGCAAGCATGGCGGCCCATAAGCCTCTTAAACGCAGATTACAAAATAGTCACATGTTTACTGAACACAAGAATGCGGACGATCCTACCTCACCTAATCCACCGGGCTCAAACCAGCAGCGTCCCTGACCGCTCTGTGTTTGATGCATTGGCACTCACTAGAGACCTGTTCACATTTGCCAGCAGGACGGGCTTCAGCGGGTGCTTTGTTTCACTAGACCAGGCGAAAGCATTCGATCGGGTGGAACACTCGTATCTGTTCGGAGTCCTTGAAGCCTTCGGATTCCCTCCGCAAATTGTCAGCAGGCTGCGCTTACTTTACGCAGACCTGAATGCTCGTCTCTCCGTAAACGGCCACCAGAGCGCTCCCTTCTCAGTCACCAGGGGCATAAGGCAAGGATGCCCTCTCTCCCCAACATTCTTCGTGTTGTGCCTGGATCCACTCATCCGGCGCATTAACGACAGCCCATCCATACGCGGCTTCCCTCTACCTGGCCAGGGCCAAATCAAGGTATCGGCCTACGCCGATGACGTGTCGCTTTTCCTCAAGGACGAGGATAGCTACGCCGCTTTTTCGCGGCTGTTTCTCGAGTACAGCGAGATATCGGGGGCCCTATTGAACAGGGGAAAAAGCAAGGCACTAAGGTTTGGCACCTTCACACCGAACCTTGCGGGCGAGGTGGAGTGGGTGCAGGGAGTGAAAGTTCTGGGAGTAGTATTCCTCGCCAGCGGAGAAGTAGCCCGCGAAACCTGGACTAATCTTCGCACGAACGCTGAGAAACGCCTCTCGGTGGCGTCAACTTTCCGCCTTTCAATGGCAGAGCGCTGCTATATAGTTAAGTCCACAATCCTAGCCGCATGTTTTTTTGTCGCCCGCGTCGCAAACCCACCGCGCACGTTTGCGCGCAGGCTAACCTCAGCCTGTGGCTCTTTCGTTTGGGCGGGCAAAACCGAACTTGTGTCACGAATGTTCATGCGCCTTCCATCGTACATGGGTGGGTTTGGTATACCTTGTATCCGCACCATGTGCAATGTGCTCGCCTTGCGAGGAGTACGAGATCTTGTACGCAACCCAGACTATCCCGGGAGAACACTCCTCACATATTTTCTGGGTACAGCGCGTAACGTGTTTTTTTCACAACACGTGGTTGGCCCTACAGCCGAGCAGCCGCCGGCATTTTTCGTTAATGTGCGTCGCACACTGACGTCGTTGACTGCCAGCGTGCCTGATCTGGATGTTGATGAAACCCCACCCTCCAGAATGTGTGAAGCACTAACGGTCGCTGCGCTGACCCGCGAACAACTCCAGAAAACGAGACGGGCACGCTGGCGCCAACTGACCTCAGCTACGCTTCCTGCAGATGTCAGGGACTTCGGCTGGCTGCGAGGCTGGCGGGTCCTGCCCACAAGAGACCGCCTTGCGGCGTGGGGCGTGGCGCCCTCCGCCCGATGCCCGCAGTGCGGTCTGCTTGAAACTTTGCAGCACGCAATGTTTGAGTGTGTAGTTGCGCGAACCTTTTGGACATTAGTGTCACGCATGTTTTTAACCCGCCTGGAAGCGCGCACTAGTTCTCCCGAAGTGTTTCAAAATATGCTCTTGTGTGTCGGCATGTTCGTTTTGTGGCGGCAGCGTGGAGTGGCATCCTTAAATGGGCGTCCGCAAAGAACAATGTTCCCAATGTTGCAGCGCCTGCGCACGCGCCTCTTTGAACAAGCATGCATGGACGCTCTGTCAATGAGCGAGGCTGAGTTCTTGCGCAAATGGTCGACATACTTTATCGTCCTGCGCGGCGGTCGAGTATCGGCATTTTTACTGCATTACTGACGTGCTCAGTGCTGCGTCACTGCGCATGTGCTTGACTGATCAGAGAATTAAGTTCATCTGTTTTGTTTTGTATTTTCTATGTTAAAACAGAAAAAATAAACTTCTCTTTCTACGCCGCCGCCGAGTGATTCAGTTCTTTTGAGGGCGCAAGTCAGCCCAAATAAAGAGCTTCGTTTCCAAGACTGGTTGGTGTCTTCCTGACCGCTGGACTGCCGTCACTACAACGTGACATCTGGTGGAGGTGCGGGGTAGCCTTTCATGTTCCGGACACCCCCTACAAGTCGTGACGCCAGCCCTCTGAGTCATTCACCGCAAGACCTGACTCCAGTCCACCGCGCAAGCCGACGTCTGCTAGCGGACGCACCTGAGTTCGGGACTCTGCCGGACCCTACCCGGAAGCGAAAGCCAGCAGCAACGTCCACCATGAGCTTGCCCCAGACGACGACCCCAATCATTCTGCAGCAGCCCCGGGTGCCACCAACCTTCGACGCTTCGCCTGGCGCCGACCCCGAAGAATGGCTGGAGCAGTTCGACCGTGTGGCTATCTTCAACAACTGGGACGATGCCACAAAACTTAGGTACGTCTTCTTCGCCTTGGAGGGACCAGCAAAAGTCTGGTTTTAGAATGAGGAAGCTAACCTCACGAACTGGGAAGCCTTCAAGGAGCAGCTTCTAAAGACCTTCACGAACGTTGTGCGAAAGGAGAGAGCCCAGCAGCTGCTAGTCTCGCATACAACACCCAAACGAGACCGTTGCAGTGTACACTGAGGAGATGAAGCGTCTCTTCCGGCGTGCCGACTCGAACATGAAGAAAGAAGAAAAGGTCAAGCTGCTTATGCGAGGAGTTAAAGAACAACTCTTTGGCGGCCTCGTACGGAACCCACCGAAAACCGTGGCGGAATTCATAGAAGAGGCCTCCACGATGGAAAAAACTCTTGACGCCCGAGCACGCCAATATGAGCGCCAGCAGCGCGTTTTTTCAGCAAGCTGCCTGGACGCCGCTAACAACGATAACCTGCGGGAGGTTATTCGCCAAGTTGTACGAGAAGAGCTCCGGCGATTGCTGCCAAATGGAACGCAGCCGCAGGTTACATCACTTACTGACGTAATCCGGGACGAAGTTCAACAGGCCTTGGGTGTGACGCCGACACCCACGCAGCCTCTGCAGCCCCAAGCAATGACTTACGCCGCAGCTGTGCGCCGTCCTGCACCTCGACGACGGGACCCAAGCCCCTATCGCCCTCAGCCAGCTGCGTTGGAGCGCCGCCCACTCGCCCCAACCCGCCCTTCCTACGAGCGACGCGCGCAGCCGAGGAAATGCGACGAGTGGAAAACTCCCGACCAGCACCTCCCACTATGCTTCCACTGTGGCGAAGCCGGTCACGTTCTCCTGTACTGCCCATACAGGAGAATGGGCATCCGAGGGTTCTCTTACGATGCCCCACGACCCCGACCCGGCCAGCGACCAGCCGAAATCGAGGATTTTTTGCGTCGGGAAGGATACTCATCGCCGAGCCGCCTATCGCGTTCTCCGTCGCCATCGTCCCCGCGCTATGTATCTCCTAGCCGAGGCTACGCAGTGCGTGGACGCTTCCCCAGCCCCCGAAGGTGAAACTGAATAAAGCAGCCTCTGGAGGTGAGGTTGCTTCTGAGCGCAAGAACTAAGATCCTCCATCGACGAAAACAGAAGACCATGCCTCAACTACGACGACAACTACGACGACAACTACGACGACAACTACGACGACAACTACGACGACAACTACGACGGCAACTACGACGGCAACTACGACGGCAACTACGACGGCAACTACGACGGCAACTACGACGGCAGCTACGACGACGACACCGACGACGACACCGACGACGACAACGACGACACGGCCAGACTTGAAGCTTTTACCATCGCCCTTAAACCTTATTATGAACGCTAATGGACTCGAATTTTGCATTCTCCGTGTTTATTTTCATTTCCAAGCATCGAGGCGATGCTTCTTTGGGAGGGGGGTAATGCCACGTATCATTGTAGTGTCTTCGTTCGCACAAGGCCGCAGGAAAGTGGTGTTATAATTTTTGTTCCTGACGCGAGAAGCGACCGGACTAATCTCGATTGTTCACAGCCATGAACAGCTTCGCCTACGTGTTTCTAGATTACTCTAGATGATCTCGACCTGTTATCTCGAAGTTTCCCAGCCGGCTTTAAATTCAACGATGCCACGAGCAGCGGGCATTCGTAGATCGACGACCGACGAGCACGTTTGTTGCTTACGCCGCCGCCGAGTGATTCAGTTCTTTTGAGGGCGCAAGTCAGCCCAAATAAAGAGCTTCGTTTCCAAGACTGGTTGGTGTCTTCCTGACCGCTGGACTGCCGTCACTACAACGTGACAGTATAATACCTGCGAGTTGTGCTGTTCGCGTTTCAATTGACGCTGATAGTACTGTTACGGCGTATGGGCACGAGCCTACTGGCAGACCCGGAAAGCGTGGCGTCGCTGCGTATGGCGTTGGCCACATCGAGCAAGAGCTTCGTTGCAACTGATTCATGGGACACACTCAAGACTCGTTGGCAGGCAACTCTGGTGGCGGCCGGTCAAGATCGCAGACGCCAGGAAACTCATGCACTGAATGACACCCTCAAGCGCATCCGTATAGTGCAGAGGGGAGCACCCTTAACCTTTGCCATGAGCGATTACCTGAGCCTTCTTAAAGCACGCTACCACGTGTTACTCTGCCCGTCATGACGGGCAGCTAGTCGCGCACACCAGCTGTGCTACGACACATACAGGCGCGGACAAAAGTAAACGGAGCACGCAACTGTCTTCGAATATTTTTCACGCGTCACCTAAATGAAATTTCCAGCAATGGTACGTGCATGCTGGTAGGGGAGGTTGGTGGTCTTTCTTGTAGACAAACAACACTTCTTCATAACCAATCGAGAAAGCGTGATTGCATTTCGAACGCAATATCGTGTTCCGTTTACTTATGGCCGCGCTTGTACCTGCAGGCACGGCAGAGCAATTCGCTCCCGCTACTGTGCCTTTCGTGCCACTCCCAGACGGCACCCAAAGCAAAACCACGTCCGATATCTGCACCATCTTCGTAAGCCACTTCTCGAACCTGTTCTCTACGGGCAGTTGGCTACATATTCAAGGTGGTTTTGACGGGCTTCTACAAAGGTTTTTTGGAAACTTGCCACGAGTAGCTGAAGTGCTGCATGAAAACCTTTGCGCACTAGCCACAAGCCAAGAGAAGCTATCCCGCAAAGTATGAATGCAGCCTCGGCCCGCGGTCCAGACGGCATTCAAGCAAGTTTTTATTCAACGTTTTTTACGAGATCCAAGGAGCGCTGCTGAAGATGGTCAACGGCTTCCTCGCGGATGCATTAGGTCCAAACTCTTTCCGCGAATGCCGCATTATACGCATTCCAAAAGCAGGCGGTGGCCCATCCGAGCCACAAGCATGGCGGCATATAAGCCTCTTAAACGCAGACAACAAAATTGTCGCATCTTTTCTCAACAGAAGAATGGGGATGGTTCTGCCCTACCTAATTCACCAGGCTCAAACCAGCATTGTGCCTGACCGCTCTGTGTTTGATTCACTGGCGCTCACAAGTTACTTCTTCACATTTTCCAGCAGGACGGGCTTCACCAGGTGTTTTGTTTCGCTCCATCAGGCGAAAGCATTCGATCGGGTGGAACACTCGTATCTGTTCGGGGTCCTCGAAGCCTTCGGATTCCCACCGCAAATTGTCAACAGGCTGCGCTTACTTTACGCAGACCTGAACGCTCGTCTATCCATAAACGGCAACCAGAGCGCTCCCTTCTCAGTCACCCGGGGAATGAGGCAAGGATGCCCCCTCTCTCCAAAGCTCATCTTGTTATGCCTGGATCCACTCATCCGGCGTATTATCGACAGCACATCCATACGCGGCTTCCCTCTGCCTGGCCAAGGTCAAATCAAAGTTTCGGCCTACGCCGACGACGTCTCGCTTTTTCTCAAGGACGAGGATAGCTACGCCTCTTTTTCGCGGCTGTTTCACTATTATAGCCAGATATCCGGGGCCCTATTAAACAGGGAAAAAGCAAGGCGCTAAGGTTTGGCACCTTCACACCGAACCTTGCGGGCGAGGTGGAGTGGGTGCAGGCAGTGAAAGTCCTGGGAGTAGTATTCCTCGCCAGCGTTGAAGTAGCCCGCGAAACCTGGACTAACCTCCACACGAACGCTGAGAAACGCCTCTCGGTGGCGTCAACTTTCCGCCTTTCAATGGCAGAGCGCAGCTATATTGTAAAGTCCACAGTCCTAGCCGCACGTTCTTTTGTCGCCCGCGTCGCAACCCCACCGCGCACGTTTGGCACGAAGGCTAACCACGGCCTGTTTTTCTTTTGTTTGGGCAGGCAAAACTGAGCTTGTGTCACGGTTGTTCATTCGCCTTCCGTCGTACATGGGTGGTTGCATCCCCACCATGTGTAATGTGCTCGCCTTGCGAGGAGTACGCGATCTTGTGCGCAACCCAGACTATCCCGGGAGAACACTCCTCACATACTTCCTGGGTATAGCGCGTAACGTGTTTTGTTTTTGAGAACACGTGGTTGGCCCTACACCAGAGCAGCCACCGGCATTTTTCGTTAACGTGCGTCGCACACTGCCGTCGTTGTCTGCCAGCGGGCCCGATCTGGATGTTGATGAAAACCCGCCCTCAAGGATGTGTGAGGTACTAATGGTAGCAGAAGTCACCCCCGAACACCCCCAGAAAACGAGATGGGCGCGCTGGCGCCAACTGACCTCACCTGCACTTTCTCCAGATATCAGGGACTTCGGTTGGTTGCGAGGCTGGCGGGTCCTGCCCACAAGAGACCGCCTTGCGGCGTGGCGCCCTCCGCCCGATGCCCGCGATGCGGTCTCTTAGAAACATTGCGGCACGCAATGTTCGACTGTGTAGTGGCGCGCAGCTTTGGATACTAGTGTCACGGATGTTTGTAACCCCCCTGGAAGCGCCAACTAGTTCACGCGAACTGTTTGCAAATATGCTCCTGTGTGTCGGCATGTTCGTTTTGTGGCGGCAGCGTGGAGTGGCTTCCTTAAATGGCCGTCCGCAAAGAGCGATGTTTCCAATGTTGCAACGCCTCCGCAGGCGCCTCTTTGAGCAAGCATGCGTGGACACACTGTCAATGAGCGAGGCTGAGTTTTTGCGCAAGTGGTCGACGTACTTCATCGCCCTGCGCGGCGGTCGAGTGTCGGCCTCATTACTGCCCTACTGACGTGCTCAGCGATGCGGCACTGCGCATGCGCTTGAATGTTCAGACCATTGAGTTCAGAAGTTTTTTTTTTGTATTGTATTGCTTTCAAAGAACAAAATAAACTTCTCTTTCCACGCTCTTCTGTCACCGACAGCGACGAGCAAGACCAGCCTCTTGACATGAGCATCATGCACGTGCTCATGGTGTCCTATCTGCGGCGTGTAACCTGCGCATACGGGTAGCAACTGACTGACCAGGGGACAGCGTCCTATTTTGGACCTTTTTATGCACCATGTAATGATAAGGATGTGTAGGTGGAACTGACTGCGCAATGCATAAAGATGCATAAAGAATTGCTTCTATAGAGCAGAGTTAACAGGCCCAGGTGTGATGGATGATGGAGGACGGTGCAGAGCACCCAAGTTGTCGGACGCGTATGCATTTGTGGCAACGTGTCGTCGATGCCCACCTAGCTCGAGCTGAGGTTGCCTGGAGTCACTTCGTCGGTGCTGGTGATGATGCTGACATCGGAGTACCATAAACTGACGAAAAAATTAGTGCGCGAAGTACGAACACTCTTCCGTTGCCAGGAATTTGAGGAAGATGACGTGCACGGTAGGTGACCTACCACGAGCGGCCATGGACGCTTCAACCGCGGTTAGTTATATCGCGTCCCTAAAGCAGATTGTGAGTAGCAACGCTATCGACGGTGAGCGTGCGACTGCACTGAGGAGCTTGGAAGGCGCTACAATTTGGTGTAGGCTTTATAACCAGATGCTGTCCGACTTCATGTAACAAGAGAAGTTCACTTACTGCGAACCTCGGATACAACGAAGGCAATTCGCGCGACCGTCAGGTTCGTTATGAATCGCCGAAACTGTATTTCAAGCTCTACATCAGATTTCTGCTCGAGTAAAGGTTTGGCGGCCATGGCCAAGGGGCTTTCGCTGCACAGAGAAGCTGACTTGCCGAATTTTTCATAGCACCTATTCTCTCAGGACGGCGAACTGCGCTAGTTCGAAATGATTCATACTTAAACAAATCAGCGCGAAAAAGAATGACCAAGATGGAAGAGGGAAAATACGGCGCTGTCTCACATCTGAAAAGTTTATTAAACGAGAGTAGCAGATTTATAATCTTGAGGTATGCCCATGCAGGAAGGCGGGCGTAAATCGAAAACCCACAACCGAACGTGTTTTCGCCGATAATGCCAAGCAAAAATGTAGATTCTCTATCAAACAGCTGATTGGAGGGACGGCGGACGCATTCACCCAACCTCTCCAGATATGGAAGGCTTCAGAAACTTCCTTTGTTTACTTATCATGGTGACAAAGTAAAGCAATGCAGAAAGTTGGGCGAGTTGGTAATACATGTTGAACTTAGCAAAGCGCAATAAAAAGACAGGGACAAGAAGAAGCGCGCAGGACAAACGCTTGACATCAACTAGTTCTTTACTCGGGAAAAAAGCACATATATAAAGATACATAGAGGGCGGAAACAAATGATAAACCAAGCAATGAATCGGCTTTATCACAAGTGTGTTTAGCGTGAACAGGTATCAAGGTAAGCAAATTCCTTGCGTGACAAGGTCAAGGAAGGAGTGCTGATACAATTTTCAGCTTTCTTTACAATGCGATAAGCCTCTATAATTTCTCTGTCAAGCCTCTTTATTCCTTTATCGCACGTGCCTGTGGCATTGAGCTGCGGCTCATTTGCTTTACATTTTTTACAAGACTTGCAGTGTTCTGCTAGGTGCCCATTCGTTGCTACAGCTTGCACAGCATGACGGTGTTCCCTCAACCTGTCGTTCAGGCACCTGCCTGTCTGGCCAATGTACGACTTCTTGCACGAGAGCGGAATCTCATAGACCACCCCTGTGACGCATGTTGTGAAACGGGTGGCATGCTTCGTTGTGCACCCAGGATGGTCATTCACCTCGTTGTCAGCTCGACACATTTGTGAGAGCTTAATGGGCGCTGAAAACACGACGGATACCCGGCACTTCTCGGCCACTTTTTAAGCCGGTGCGACACGTTGTGTATGTAGGGGATCACCGCCGGACGCTTATTCTGGGGAGCCTTTTCTTTTCGCTTCCCAGAGTTTAGCTCCCTCACTAGGGTTTCCACCACAGAGGCGATGATTTCTTGTGGGAAACCAGCCCTTTTCAGGCGCTGTGACTGCATCTGCACACTAGCCGACACTTTATGCTTACGCGATTTGTTGAGGGCCTCACGTATGCAATTTAGGGCAGTCCCCCTCTTTACTACCTTTGAGTGGGCCGAATAGTATTTCAAAATGCCTTTTTCGGTACGCGGCTGATACACCTAGCAGACTTTATCCTTATATAGACTCAAACAAACGTCAAGGTACTGCAGACTGCCTTTGATAGGATCCTCACACGTAAACTGCAGACCGTGGGAACAATTTTCCAACACCTTGATCATACTTTTTATAGCATTGCTACTTCGGTAACCTTCTGTCGATTTCATAACCACACGATAATCATCCACATACCTAAACACCTTGACAACAACAGATTTATCAAGGCTGTCGCTAATGCGCCTGTCACAATGGGCTAAAAAGACGTCACTTAAAATGGGGGCAAGGCAGGAACCATTGCATATCCCTTCTTTTTGAAGAAAAGACTGTCCGCTCTCGTGCAAGAAGTCGTACATTGGCCAGACAGGCAGGTGCCTGAACGATAGGTTGAGGGAACACCGTCGTGCTGTGCAAGCTGTAGCAACGGATGGGCACCTAGCAGAACACTGCAAGTTATGTAAAAAATGTAAAGCAAATGAGCCGCAGTTCTATGCCACACGCACGTGTGGTAAAGGAAAAGGAAGGCTTGACAGAGAAATTATAGAGGCTTATCGCATTGTAAAGAAAGCTGAAAATTGTATCAGCACTCCTTCCCTGACCTTATCACGCAAGGAAATTGCTTACCTTGATACCTGTTCACGCTAAACGCACTTGTAATAAAGCCGATTCATTGCTTGGTTTATAATTTGTTTCCGCCCTCTATGTATCTGTATATATGTGTTTTTTTCCCCGAGTAAAGAACTAGTTGATGTCAAGCGTTTGTCCTGCGTGCTGCTTCTTCTTCTTGTCCCTGTCTTTTTATTGCGCTTTGCTAAGTTCAACAAGACAAAACGAAATCTATGCTCCATGCTGCAGCGGCTTAGGCACTGATTTCTTTTACTTTCCACTATTTTCTCGTTCCTTGTGGCTATATGTGGCACTATGTCCTGACGGATGGAGCTTGCCATGTCACCCAAAGAAATGGCAAGCTCGCAGACGCAGCGGCTTGTCTGGCTTATAATAGTTGCGGCCACACGAAAACGGCACCTTCTAAAATAAGCTTACCTCACAAAGCCCATAGCGTGTCGCGTGCCTAACCACAGCCGATGGGTCATGCTTGAGGAGCTTTTTCCATAGGGCGCTCTAAGATGGGGCTGATCCTTCCAAACTTTTTCGGCGCCGAGGAATTCACGCGTATTGCGTACTTCGCGCTAATGCTGTTCACGCTATGAGACAACTTATGTATGTCTCGTATGACAGCAGGCTCTGCCCTACCGATCTACCCTCACCCGGTGTCATTACATGACTCTTCGTGAGGCTTTTTACCAAACCTCCGCATGCATCACACAAAGAGGCAAACAGCCATTGTGGATAGCCGGCTGCGGCTAACCTTTCACAATGAAGAGCAATGGCAGAGCCCATCTGATGACCGCATGATTTCGTGAGCGCTGACTTTAAGCGCGACACCACCTACGAATGTGACGATGTTAAGCACCGGACAAGATTTTGACCTCGGATGGTAGGCTCAGCAAACATGCTGCAAACACGACTGCGTCGGCTCTCTGGCTCCTGATTTCAATATTTGCTGCTTGCTTTTTTTCTGTTGCTTGTTTAGCAAATTGCTAAATTTGCCCTTCAAGATAACAGCCAGAAATTCAGAATTTACCGCTCTGCTCGACATTTTCCCAGGAATTCGACAAATGCCGACGATTGCATTAATTCCAGTATGCGCCAATGACGACGACTGCATTAATCCCAGTAGCCTTGTTTGAATATGTGCTATGACATAAAACGCAGACTACGATTTATTTGCATTAAATAAACTGCATTTTTGAGAGGCTGCTCCCATGTTGGTTTATGAAGTGTGACAACTACGTAAGAAGCACCAACACGACCGCCCACCTGGGAATAAGCACTTGAAAGCCACGGAGCTGACTTCGCGTAGGATCGGTGTTCTCTGCTTTCTCCCGAGTGACCAAAAGATCAGTTTAAATTACTTTATCTAGAAGTGTGTTCAGTGCCTGCTTTCATTAAATTAAGCGGCTTAATTTTTTATCCACAAGCGACGCCGACGACTGCTGCTGGTAGCATAACATATTCATTGTTCGGCAGGCTGGGCCACGGCAGCGCTTCCCATTCATTGTACGCACATCCTGCGATGTAAGGAATCGTCCATTTCAGGTCACTGCTGTCAAAGCAACACTCGATGGCCATTTGCAATCGCTAAAACTTCTGAATTCAGTGTGCACAATCAGCGATATGGCACACACGAACCCTGCGGAAAGCAAGAATATGACTTCATAAGGTCGCGTGAACTGCTAGCACTCCGCTTTTTACGAAGGAGCAGCTTGATCTGCGCTCGCTGCAGCGAACTGCGCCTGTTCTACCTCAGGATGCAAGTGCTGCCACTTCATTCGCCCATTGGAAAGCGCCCGCTCTCGCGAGAACACCTTGAGAAGTGCTTCTGACTGTACCCCACTAATGCGCCACGAGGCTGCCATGAATGATGCAATGAAGTATGCAAGAGCTCGGCTGCTGACACGAAAGACGTGGGTTCGATCCCGGCCGCCGCGGTTGAATTTCTTTGGAGGAGAAATTCTAGAGGCCCGTGTACTGTGCGATGTCAGTGCACGTAAACGAACCCCAGGTGGTCGAAATTTCCGGAGCCCTCCACTACGGCGTCCCTCATAGCCTGAGTCGCTTTCGGACGTTAAACCCCATAAACCAAACCAAACCAAAGTATGCAAGAACTGATGCAGAGGATTTCAATGATACGAGGTGTTAAAAGTGAATTTCACCGTTTCTTTCTATTGTCACTCCTTTTTGTATTGGGTCCTGTTAGCTACAGCCCCTCTCTCAGCAACGCTACGTCATTAGGCTGAGTTCAGGATATACTCGCGGACAGCTTTCTGTGGTGCTACACTTAAAGCTGGAAGACCGAAGCGGAAGTATCCTTCCTCATCAGACCATAGTCCTAAACATGTTGGTAAGCAAGCAAACACGCTTAAACAAAATGCTTCCATACCTCTCTCGCGCTCGAGAAGAGAAGAACCCAACGACTAGCCTGTCGCAATTCTGATTATGCGGCAGGGGAGAAAGCGGTGGTCATAGCTTTGTGTCTTCGACCCCGGCTTCGCTGTTTGGTTTGCAGAGGGAAAAGGTTGCAGGAGGAAACAACACTACTTGCCTGAGTACTTGGCGCAGTGACCTCAGTGACATGGCAAGCTGTCTTCTTGTCTTTCCTCCCCAGCCTTAGCTTCAGTGCCGCAAAAAGTTGGAGGCTACTTAAGCTTGGCCTTTAATATGAGAATTCAATAGAGTAATCGGGTCCATTTCGCGAGCCGCTATCGGTCCGCTAATCGGTAGCCGCTATCGTACGCAGCCACTATCGGCCCACCGGTAACCGCCCCGGCCGCTCATCGGCCCGCCTCCGCAGACGAACAGGATCCCAGCGTCCCACAACGGACTTCGCTTCGGATCGACATTTTCCTCCAGAGAGACGAGACCTAGTGTGAAAATAGTATCGCATCACCACGCGGCCACACACTCGGCAGCCTCGCTGCGGGTTTATACCTCTCTCTATTTCCCCGATCAGTGATGTCTGAATCATACGTTACACATCGATGCATCACACATATATACGCATCAGTCCGTTCAATACAATGAACCATCTCAGAAATGGAATTAATGTGGTTGAGTTACCTAATCACTGTTTAGCACAGTCGAAATTAGCTATGCATGCACCAGTAGACGTCATTAAGACAGCACAGCAAGCCAAAGACCACAACGCACTCACCAGGTACTCTTCTAACCCGGTTAAACCGACGAGCGTTTGTGGCCTAAGGATAGCGTGCCCGTCCCGGAATTCAGGGGTCGTGGGTTCAAATTACCCGCAATTTACTTTTCATCGCAACTGATTTAACTCGCATATAAAGATTACTTTGTGAGCAATACAAGCACCCTAGCAACAATTTATATCCACACCACCGGTTCCCCGTGTTAACGGAGCAGCAAGAGTGTGATTGCACGGGGCTGTTAGAAGTTCCGGCGCGAGGTCATGTGGTTGTGACGTTATGAACCGGGCGGTTATGTTTAAATACATAGCTCTATCACCGGAGAGTATGGACGACGGTTTTTCTGCTACACAGGGCCGCTAACGCGTTAATACGCACCTGGCTTTCTTTTAAAAGAAGAGCACAGAGCAGGAGCGGGTAGACGACGCCCAGGAACGCGAAGACGGCGGAGTAGAGCATGTCAGTCAAGCGCTGCTTCATGCTCTCATGGCGCCGAGAGCTGAGATCCCTGCGCAGAGGGAACTGGCAGTGCGGATACCTGCACAAAGAATTTCCCACACACTGAAGCCATCGCACCCGCCGCTCTTACCGAAGATAGCCAGTAGTGTGCACAGCGAGCCGGAGCTTCCAGTGGGCCATCCTTCTGGGGCGTTCTCGGATCGTAGACAGGAGGAAACGCAGCTGGTAGGCCAGGATTGTCAACCGTCTTTCAGAAGAGAACGACCCAATGGCTGCGCGACCTCGAGACACCGTGAATCTTCGTCTTCTTCTTGTTGTTCGCAAGGCATAAATGGCGTATACCCACTGTGAGGGAGTCACCGCTTGCCAGCTTCAGTGAAAAAGGTGTTTTTTTTCGCCTTCTGCTGTCGCCCTTGCCGAGCGGTATCACAGCGCACTCCACGAGGCCTGCGTTCTTCCAAATGTTTTTAAAGAACGTTACGCTGAGCAGATAGTAGGAATAAAGGCGTCTCTTTTTGACTTGTCATTACCATTTATATTGAGCCTCCATCTGGAGATGAAGAAGAGAGCACGTTGTTGGCCGAGTCGGTCGTGCATACTTAAACAAGGGTGTCGTAGCTTTTCAGAGCAGCAGCGGCTTAACCCTGGACAATTTTATGAAGCTACTAGAATTTTATCTTGAGTCCACTTTTGTAACTTTTGACAACCATTTTCATGTTCAGCGTCAGGGCATTTGCATCGGGTCTTGTGTGGCACCTGTACTGGCTAACATTTTCTTGGCCTGCATTGATCGCGATCTGGGGTGCTATTTCGACGACAAGATAGTTCTTAAAATTTTTAGATACGTGGGCGATTATTTGGTGATCCATAAGAAGCACCCCGGTTTGACACGAACGGTCGCCGTGGAAGACACTTTATCTGTCTTTAAACGACACGGGAGGGGTCTAACCTTCACCCACGAGTTACCAGAACAAGATAGATTGCAGTTTTTAGATATCAACATCACTTTAACACCAGATCACACGTGTTGTATGTACTCACCACGAGCCCGGAAAGACCTGTTGCCGTTTGAGTCTGCTCATTCTAAGACGGTAAAACGCTCATTTTGGGTGGAAAAAGAGCGTGAAAGGGACGGAAGACAACACATACATTTATAGGGAAAAAAGTCACATGACCTGACGTCACCCGCGCACATGCCCAGAGTACAACAGTGTAAGAACTGTATCATGAGTCAAGATTTAAAACCTTACAACGCGATTTCAGAACACGGTGATTAACCGAAAAAACACGAGACAGCCAAAAACAAAAAAGCAAAAGCACTAAAAAAACAAACACAAATCACGTGTTGTCAAGAAACGTGTTGTCTTTGTCTTCCGTCCCTTTCGCGCTGTTTTTCCACCCAAAATGAACGTATACCAACTCGCACAACTTTTCATTCTGCTATGGTAAAATGCGCCATTGTTGTGCTGTGCCTGAAAGAAGCCCTGCAGAAATCGTGTGTTCACCTGGTAAATCACAGCCTCACCAATCAGGTTGACAGGTTACAGAAAGCAGATTTTCCTGTTTCGGTGGTGGCTGCTGTGGCAGCGAAGCTTCTGCAAAGTTTCAAAGCTAGAACACCTCAAGAAGGTGGCGGTCAATCAAAGACCAGACCGGCGGTTGTCCCCTGTATTCATAGGGTGTCCCACAACCTAAAGAATGTAGCCAATCGCTACGGTGTGCCGATGGTATTTTCTGCACTGCGCAAGTTGGCCTCTTTGTTCCCCCGGATCGTCTCCGGCAAGGAATACGTGCGAGACTGCACGAATCGTCACGCCATACAGTTTGTCAGGTGTTCTGTCGGGGCTGTGTATGAAATTCCCCTGACATGTGGAAAAGTTAACATCGGCCAGATGGGCCGTTGTATAAATGAACGACTAAGGGAGCATTATCTTTCTATGAATAACGGAAAAGGGTCAAATTTGCCCTTACATTGCGGCGCATGCCCTTTGGCTACGCTTGTTAAGGCATACCAGCCTTTGCTGGCTAGAACCAAAATCTTGAGGCTCAGTCGTAACCAGATAGCACGTGAACCCGCAGAGGCTTTTTTCATTGATAAGTCAGGTGATGAATGCGTAAGCGATGCTACTGTGAAATTGTATAAGAAAGAGAAAACTTTCCTGGCATGTGCGCTTAGGCAATGTTTGGTAAGCATCAAGGTATATATATTTTATATATATATGTGTGTTCTTTCTGAATAAAAACAGTCGCGAGTTTGCGCCCGTCCTTGTCCTCTTCTCGTCCGTGTCTTTTTTAGCGCAATTGCCTTGTTTAAAGATGAAGAAGAGGACACCGGAGATGAAGATGAGGACCAATTGGTCATTCAACAGATGACAGAACAGAAACAGAAGGAGAATGTGTGAGAGTCAAGATGTAAGGATACAAGAAATGTTTTTTTAGAGAAGGAAGCCTTTTTGATTCCTTATATTTGGGACCGCCGAGATTTCGGACATTACGATGTGGTAGAAGCTCTACATAGCATGTAGAGACGGCCACTCATCGCGGGCTATCAAGTGGGCGTCCAAGGCTTGGTGGCTCTACCACAGCTATTCACTGCAGCACGTTTCGTTGACGCAATCACCGTCTAAGCGAAGTTTTCGTTGTTTGAAGCAATGTACTATGGTGCCGTGAAGATTAACATGAAATTGTCAGAATACAAACTATAGACAACACGAAACGCTGAACGAGCATGGACGACACTATTCTTAATGCAGAGTTCATTGCTTCAGGGCGTAAAAGGCGGACGGTTACACCAATAAAAAAACGCGTTGGCAAATCTAATGAAGTCTATAAAAGACCGATAATGTGGTCCCTGCGCCCAACTCTGCACACAGAATATAAATAGCGCAGCTAACAAAATTAGCAAATAGACCCAATGTAGCTAAGAAAAAGTTTAATATGGAGCGAATCGAGCATGCTTCAAACAATGGAGGGAGCCTAAAAGTGGTGAGGAGTTAATTGCGCATAGGTTAAAATCTGATGTATGCGTTTAGAGGCCAAGATGGCAATGTCATTAGCAATATGGATGTGATAGTTATAATAGCCGAGCAGTTCTACATAAATCTATAGAGCAGTGAGTTCAGTCAGAGCGTTAATGAGAGAGACAGTAGCGCACAGGACGTCCCGCCAATAACAAAAGAGGAAGAAAAGAAACCCTTATTATCAACGAAAAGGGGTAAAGCAGCTGGTGAGGATCAGGTAACAGCGGATTTGTTGAAGGACGGAGGAGAGATTATGCTAGAAAAACTAGCCAACCTGTATACGCAGTGTCTTGTGACATCGAGCGTACCAGAAGCTTACAGGAACGCTAATACTATATTAATTCATAAGAAAGGGGACGTCAAGGAACTGAAAAAAATTACGAGGAACTTTAGCGGCTAAAGTGCTGAAAGGCGAAAGCCTGAGTGCTGCATTCTGCTACGCGATTGTTCACTTCACTTTTTCTTGGTGCATTAATTAACTGCCAATTAATGACGCTTAAGCTTCACCTTTAGGAGTGGAATGCGACAGCGTGTTGTAGCGCTGCCACGGAGTCCATTGAACGCCACCACCCGTTCGGCGCGATGCCTTGCCCTTTGAACGCAACGCTTTTTAAGGAAAGTAAATGGCGCAGTAATTCTCTGTCGTCTCTGTGGACACCTGAGCCCCACTGTACAGGAAGGGAGGAATTGGAGTGAAAGAAGAAAGAGGGGCCGTAATGAAGAAAATGAAAATTGTATTTGAGGAAAGGAAATTACTCATTAACTGTCTCGCATATCTCAGTAGCACTAGTCGAAAATTGTATTTGACGAAAGAAAGTTGCGCAGTAACTGTCTCACATATTTCGGTGGACACCCGTCAAAATTCGCGTGTGGTGACATCACGACAATTTGGAGCAATCTGAAACGCGGACAAATACGCCTTGCTCGTCAGTAAATTGTTTTTTTGAGGAAAGGAAATGTATCTGTCTCGCATATTTCAGTGCACTCCTGAACCTTGCCGTAACGGGAAGGGAGGAAGATGGGAGTGAACGAAGACACCGTATTCACTAGACGCACCTTTGTTCATACCAAACCATCGAGCTGGCATAGCGGAGTGGTAGCGTGCTCGACTCGCACTCCGGAGACCGGGGTTCGATTCCCATGCTCGGGCAATTTCTTAATCGGTTTTATTTATTTATCTAGTCTGACTAGAAAGGTTAATTGGACTAATTGGTTAAGTAAGCAATTAACTAAACTCAAACTTACTTGGAGTATCACTATACAATCCCTTTAATTGGTTGCATGGTTAGTAGCCAAAGTACAATTGGCCCCGTTTGAAATTCGCGCACTTTGACGTTACGACCGTTTCGACCAACTGAAAAGCGTGACATTTCTTGTCGACAGCTCCTGCTTACAACGATGAGGCATTAAAGGCTTCCGCCTTAAAATTGGAGGCCGATTGCTTACTGTCCGTTGCGTACAAAGTATTTGCTAAGGTATCGCTAATAGTGTAAGGTCAACCTCAAACTTCAATAAACCAAATGATCAGGCAGGCTTTTGTAAAGGATATTTGACAATAGATCATGTTCACGCTATCACTCAGATGATAGAGAAATATGCACATTTTAACCAACCCTTATACATGTAGCCTTCATGATTACGCGAAAGCATTTGACTCAGTGGAAACCTAAGCTGCCATGCAGGCATCGCGCAATCATTGTATAGAAGAGTTTCATGTGCAAATATTGAAAGATATTGGGGGATAAGAGTTAATGGAGACACCAAAGTAATCTCCCATGCGCAGATGACATTGCCTTGTTAAGTCACTCAGAGCCTGAACTGCAAAGCATGATCAATGATTTAGACAGGCAGAGCAGAAAGATGGGTCCAAAAATTAGCATGCAGCAAAACAAAGTAAGGTTTAACAGTCTAGCAAGGGAACAGCAGTTCGCAATTGCTAGGAAGGTGCTGGAAGTAGTAAGGGAATATATCTGCTTAGGGCAGGTAGTCACCAGTGATCCTGATCAGGAGAAGGAAATGACTAGAATAAGAATGGTGTGTTGAGCATATGGCAGGTTCTCTCAGATCATGAATGGCAGTTTACCGATATCCCTCATGAGAAAAGCGTACAACAGCTGTATCCTACCGGTACTCACCTATGGGTCAGAAACGTGGAGGCTAACGAAGAAGGTTCAGCTTAAGTTAAGGGCAACCCAGCGAGCTCTGGAAAGAAAAATGATTGCTGTAACGTTACAAGATCGGAAGAGGGCGGAGGGGGTCAAGGAACAAGCGCGGGTTAATGATATCCTGGTCCAAATCAAGAGGGAAAAAATGAGCTTGGGCAGGGCATGCAATGCGAAGGCAGGAAACCCGGTTGTCCTTGAGGGCTACGGAGTGTATTATAAGAGAAGGCAAGCAAGCGTAGCAGGAAGGAGCAGGAAGTTAGGTGGGCGGATGAGATGAATAAGTTTGCGGGCATAGGGTGGCCGCAACTGCCGAAGGACCTGGTCAGTTAGAGAGACATGGTAGAGGCCTTTTCCCTGCAGTGGGCATATTAAAGCTGATGATGATGATGCCCGATGAGAGCGAAAGCACTGTTCTGTTGGGTGAACCCCGAGCAAGACCTTGTGATACGGCGTTTGTATGCTTGTGGTATGTGTGGGTCTTTGCGAAGAGAAATAAAGAAGTAAAAATAAATCAAATAAATATCCGCGACTGAAATTCACACCTGCGGCGGCGCGAACAGATCGGGTTCACTGTCTACTGCACGAGAGCACTATGCTATCACCACAGCCGATCACGCCTCGTGTTAAACTGCAACACACTCTCGCGCTGTGCATTAAACATCATCTTCTTGATCAGCTAATACTACCATCAACTAGTATTCTTTTTTTTATTCGAGCTGTTTGCCATTAGACATAATGGAAAAGGGAAATAAAGTACGAAAATAAATAAAGTAAAGTAAGTACGTAAAAAAAAGTAAGTAAGTAAGTAAATAAAGTAAGTTTCCCTTATTTCCCACTGCGGGAAGTAAGGGAAACTAGTATTCGCATTTTGAGCTCTTCCCAACTTCATTTGTCTTGTCAGGTTAAAGCAGTAGGTGGAATTTTTTGTGAGTCTCCCACACGACCGCAGCAAAATGCTCATTTTGTCGAAAAACTGCATAAGTTCTAGTGCAGTGCTCTCTGAATATATATTCGTGCTATAGTGACACACTTTGCACAGGACAATCTTGTGAACTCAATACATTAAATACAGTTTTTGCTCGCTACAATATTTTCTCTCACTTGTGTTTTCACATCTCGTGTTTCACATCGGAGATATTAGAAGGGCACTATTTCAAGTGCAGCCAGCTCTGAGCAAAATTTTGAAGGAAGAACAGCTGAGGACGAAAACAGATCGCTATTAGAAGTTTGTGACAGGTTTATATAGCAATATTAAGCCTTGCGGTGCGTGGCACATCTATGGCAGTGGTCACGTTTTTTTAGTATGATTAGTCGTAGAGATAATTGAGCGCATTTTATCACAGAATTTAGATTCTTGTTAATGTCACTCATACGTCAAAAGTAGGCTTGTCTCGATGCCTCTCCAAAAGTTGTTGCCAAATTATTAGATTTTAAACAACGGGCATCTGCGGAAACGACAAAAATTTCAGTCAGTTTTGGTTGACAAAAACACGGTACTCCAGGCTTCTGCCGTTTCAACCACACTTTTACAGCGGCTTTAAATTGAACAAGGACTGCGGTTTTTATTGTTTAATGTCGTGCCGGTCAAATTAAAGTATAAAATTGCCCAAATTTAGCATTTCTACATAGCGGTTGCCCATCTCATGCTCCAGAACTATTAGTCAAAGCGTCCACACGCGGGTACAGGTCGAGTGCGCGAATAAAAATAAAAAGCGTAAGAACCGAGTAGTTCGTTAGTCCGTTTGTTACACCGAACAGATAAAGAGGTTATTATATTCAACCTTCGCGACCATCGTGCAGGTTTATTTTCAGAAAATGAATTCAGCCGTTATTTGTTGTCCTGCCCCACGTGTTAGCAAAACAAGTGAACTAGACCGCTGTCTGTATTCCAGAAAACGGGGAAGGTATAGCTTTTAAGTACTTTCACGAAAAAAGCATAAAAACATAGCGGAGAAAGACACTTTGAAGGCTAATAATTGTTATGCGTGAAACCAGGAAGGGGCTAGAAAAACATTGAACGCAGGGTCAAAGAGGCAGAGGGCATAAAAAGATTCACATCGATCGAGTAGCAGGTGACGACTATCATAGATTGTCGAAAAGTGGAGCCGGAAAGTAGTCGTTTTAGGGAAATCCAAGAGTCAGTGTGCCGCTGTTTGTTTCAAGATTAGGGTGCCATAGAAGGCGGTGTAATAAAAGGAGATCAGCACACAGTGTTCGATCTATTATTGAAAATCGGAGTACTGTCATTCGCTAGAATAATTTCTCCATGTATTCTAGAACCTTTAGTGCGTACAATATAGCAAAATATTCTTAAAATGCTTAAACTAGCCCGGCCGCACGAGTTTAATTAGGCTGCAATTTCTTCAAAGTGCACCGTCGGCGCCGCTGACTACGCTAAAGCTTAAGCATTGGAGTGGCGCCATATTTATTTCAGCAGACAAGCGAAGGAAAATAAGGGGCCATACTTAGCATACCAGCAAACTTATTTTTTTAAGCTGATGTTCTTTCCGCGCATTTTGTCTGTGACCACTAAACTACAGTCGTTTAAGCATTAAAGTATTTTTTGATACTCGTCATTCGTTACATCCCGCATTCACCTCTGCCTTTGCCCTGTGCTGAAAGATGCAAGCTCCGGCGTTCGGCACATACGATGTTTTTTTTTTTTTGACGTTGGGTTAACCACACGTTTTCAGTTAACGTTCTGTGTATAGAACTGGAAACGGACAAAAATTAAAAAGTCTGAAAAGATTTATTAGGGGAAACATAATCAAATGAACAATTAAATGAAAAATGAAATCAAAAATAAAAAACTATGTTTGTAACCTCCGTAGTTACGATGTTTACTTTACCTAAAACTATTAAGCAACATCATTTGATCAAACCGCCCGTCCGAAAGAGCGCTGCGATTCGGCCATGCTAAAAACGTTGAAAATGAAAACAGCCCTTCTACAGGAGCAGACGAGCACGTTGCCATGTTGTATTTGATGGAGGCGCTTTTTACCAACGGATGAGAGCGAAGCATTGTCACGTCCACTCGAGGGTCTTGGAGGTCGTTAGGAAACTCGAGTTTCACTAGCGCCTCTTGAGGGCTAGTCTGTTGCGCTGGCTGCTCGAAAGGCAAAGAGTGCACATAGACTCGAATAGACTAGAATGCCGATATACTGTATCAGATGTGATTGCGGAGGAACTAAAAGCTGACGGTGACGGTGACGGTGCTTGAAAAAAAAAGCGTAAAAATTTGCTCCGGACGAGCCGACACACGCCCCTTCACCAACACGGGTCGTATGAGCCGTGTTGCTACATACAAGACCCCGGCCTCTTGACGTGCTTGCTTAAAAAACAGGCCCGACGGCCAACAACACTCTTGTGAGAAGAGGATTTGATTTTAAATGTACTACAATTCATAAAGACTATCTCTCGGCAACTACCTCAGCTAGAGCTTCTAAAGAAACGTAAACGTGAACCCAAAATTCCCCAACGATTCCTTCTACCATGCCGCCGGTAAGCATGCAGCATAAAATGTCTTCCTTGAAGTACTGATATCCTGAATAGCAAGCTGAGACGTAAAAGTCAAGCCAGGTGATGCCACCAACACCCAAAGTATTGTTCTGACGGCATTTTGAATACCGGCAACTCTATTTTTCTGATGTTGTTGGGGGAGTTGGACAGTCGTCGAAATTAGTAGACGGATAGAGGTGCACAACAGGTCCCGAAAGAAGGCCTGAGGACCAAAGCGAAATGTGTAATGGAAAAAAAAATAACCTGTGCTGACTTTGCTGATCACTACGAGGCAGCAGCTTCAGTGCATGATGTTTCTTACGTACAAGTGACGTAAACATAAGCGCTTGCGACATTTAAGCCAATAATATAAATACGTAGTGAGATAGAAAACTGCCTTTTTACCAACTTGATCTACAATGAGACAGGAGCCTATACTGACAGCATACTGCACAGAGACAGCAGGCCATCAGGTTGTCCTTTAGCATTTTATCCTGAGCTCATATTGCAGTTGCACAAGCCAGAATACAGCTTTGAAAGCAAGTATGGGAAGCTCTGCTGAAGGCCATGTCATTCTTGCGATGTACAAAGCAAGATGAAATGTAGGGGATATTCACCTACGTCAGCAAACCGACGCATGCTGGGATTAGCAGCCATTTTGTGGTGCAGTTCGCGTTCGCTCCTCCTCCTAGCGCTGTACGCAGTGTCAGTGACGCAATGCTAACACCTGCAACCGCGGTTCGATGGGCTTTTGCGCAATCATTGGGTTCGTAGTTTCACTCAAACGAAGCAACAGAAGATTGAGAACAAAGAAGCGGACCTTAGGGTATTCAAGGTGCCGAAAGTGCGCGTGAACGAATGTGAGGAGACACAGCTGTTGTCGGAAAGACGCCGGCGCGAATGGCTAGCGCGCATCAACAGGAAGGGCCTTGATTCGGACGTCGACAAGTACCAAGTTCGTTCTCGGCACTTCGTTTCAGGTAATCTAGGAATTTATTTCAAACTTCATCTCGGAACGGCCGCGCCTTGGCCGCTTGTCCCCATGGTCTTCCGCGACAGGCTGAAGGGCGATGGAGCAGTATGCTGCAGAACAAAATGTTATCGCAGCGACACTGGTGTTTGGCTGCGCTCGAGCAACAGCACTGGCGGCGAAACATTGTACCTGCATTAAAAATCTGTTGTGCTCGCTCCGTATCGTACTGCTCGATCGCTCGGACAATTGTTCTCACGTTTGCATTGCCGCACTGAAGTGTACTAGTTATATCTAAATAGTTGACACCGCTCGTTACTTAAGTACTTGCTCGTATGCAATTTTTCTCCATGCTGAAATGCGCGACCGAAATAGGTTTAGCGGTAAGTGTAGCGTCGTTTGTTTTGACCACATCGAGAGCGTAAACTCACACTTACTGAGCGAGTTGATTGCGCATCGTCGTAGTTCTTTCAGCGCAATCATCCTACTCCTCGCATGCATGACTGGCCCCTGTGCGCTGAGAAAACCATGATGAAATGAATTCTCCATTTTGTGCAGGGGCACCGGCTACCCTTTTTTCCGGTGCAATCCAGACTGGGCGCCTATTTTCCATCTTGGTTACGGCGACGCCAGTGGCACGACCGATGCGAGCCGCTGTGATCGGCTGCAGCGCCGGCGATTGGCAGCAAACACACCGGTGACGCAGCAATGCCCTTCTTCAAGACAGGAATCTTCCTCATCAGGTGCAGAAAGTTTGTTTTTGAGGAAACACTAATTTCAAGCAGCCCATTATGACATGTAATCCATGACACAAAACTGTTCATTGTAGCTCATGACAACACCGCTGAACATCCCTCTGAGGAAGCTGCTGCTGCTGCTGGTTCGCAAAGCGAAGAGGCAAAGGCTGATGCAGGTGAGCGACTTGGCCCTTCTGTTGGAAAGGACTAGTCAGTTGCTAGCACGCGAGCTTGCCTTGCTGCTATGTTGAGAAATCAGCTCTTTGCATATACATTTACTTCTGCTTCGTTTTATACTCATTACTGGTTTTCCAGTACCAAAGTGTTCTAGTCGGGAAGCACGGTGGCAGCTTATATGAGAGGGGGCAAATGAGCAATTCAAAATATTGGTGCGAGTGTTGTGGAGTTGCAGTGCTGTTTTGTGATTTAACTTAGTCTGCAGTTACCCTTTGGCATTATGTAAGCATTAGCAAATCGCAGTTTGCCAGATATATTGCCAATGGCCTTGCCAAGGTAGATGGCATAACCTCAAGCACACACACTTCAGGAGAAGGGAGATAAAATGAAAAGCATAAAAGTGCAGTCTTTACCAAAAATAACCAAGCTGCTTCGTATGCTTCTTAACCTTATGGCGTCCCTTAAGCACTGAAAACATGTATAATGAACAGTACTCTTGAGGTCTGCTTTCGTACACTTTATGCTTCTGAAAGTGTGGTTAGAGATCGGATGCTAAAGGCAGCATAAAAAATCCTGCCCACTTGTCATCAATCGAACAACCATTTTTCCATCTAAAATAACCGTTTCGTGGTGCTTAACCTTGAGGAAATAGCAAACAAAAGGTCAGAAAGCGTAGAGCCAGTTGGTGAGTGTTTCATCTCGCTTATTGTCATTTACCAAATTCAGGTTCGCTGCTGTCAACCTGCCTTCGAAGCACTGCCACAGGTACAAAAGCATCAGCAGGGACAATGAAGGTTAACGTTTCACCTCTGCTTGAGGTAGATGCCACTGCTGGGATGTTCTCAACACTGCTGGCAGAGCAGAAGAAAGACACGAGCCATGTGGCGTTGCCTCGTCATCACGTTGGAACATCCTCTAATGCGAGAGCTGGAGTGCATTCCTCCTGATTAAATGCTTGTTTTTTCGATGTTTTCTTGAGCCATGATGGTGCATTTCTTTTCATACCCCTAGCTGCGCCTTTGTGGTGTTCTCTGACATAGTTCACTCCATCTTTCTCTTCTTGTCACGTTCTGTATGTCCCTTCCTGCTCTTGTTCTGTGTATCTTGTTGTGGTAATCCTCATCTTAGATTTTCTTCTTCCTTCTAAATTATGACAAACTGTAAGCAGTATTTTTCTTAGTTTTTTTTTAAATTGTTCTAGATTCACGTTTATATACATTGGTAACTGAGCCTGTTCTTGCGCGTGCAGAACCAGGTAATCATCTTGCAAGCAACTTCACTTTTCTAGCTTAGCATAGAGATGACTTTTGAATGGACTAGCTGCATAAGCAAGCACATTTGAGATCTAAGCACGGAAATGATTTGTAAGCTACAAATGACTAGTATTACCTTAAACTTCTTTGTTCTTGAAATGCGCACATTGTTCACCCGTATGCAAAGTGCATCTGCCTTGACACAAGTATGCTTCGTCCAGAGCCCAAGAAAGACTGTGTTCCAGAAGAGGGCTTATGCCGGCTGATTGGTACGTATTGACTGAGAGAATGTAACACCACTTAAGACAGGACAAAGACATGGACACACATACTTTGTCCTGTCTGAAGCGCTGTTACGTCGTCTGTATCTGAGACTATGTGATCGGTGTTAGGAGAAAAAAAAGCATCTCAGAATACAGGTAGTGCTGCTTTATAGGCACACAGGACCAACCAGCATATGTGAATAACACCATGGTAGAGCTGAAAGGCAATGCTTTCTATCCTGAACAGTTATAAAGCCCTTGCAAAGAGTGTGAGCATCAGGCAGAAATGAAGTGCAGTACCTCTGGCAGATCTTTCTCCCTCAGTGTCGACCTTTCCACTTATGCGTAAAGTGGTTCAGTGTCTCTGTACCAAAAAGAAGGTGAACATCAATGTCCGCACTATATTTTGGTTGTCTTTCTTTCATCGCAATGCCATGTGCACAACATCCTGAATCAATTTCCCAATTTTCCTCTCATCCCATGCTACTTACGCAAGTTATATCGGTCGAATTTTGTGCCGAAATGTTCGAAAGAATTGCAATGATTGCCATTTTGATTTTTTTTCATATCATTAAAGATGCTATGTTTGCTTTTGGTGTAACAGAAGGCAGTTTTACAGTGGTGAAGACGTTTTGTTGAATTTTAATCCATGTATAGACATGCACAGCCCCAAACTGACCTAACTACTGCTGACATCGCAAGCCTGAAGCAAGAGCTTCAGCTTCCAAATGCAGAGGTGTATGAACTTAGGGTTGCGGCAGGCAAAGTGAAGTTTACACAGGAGGCTCTGCAGCACGACGACGACCGAGTGACATTCTTTAGTGGCCTTCCATCATTCCTGGTGTTGGTGTCGGTATTTCAGATTGTGCAGCCATGCCTGCCACGCACTAGCATCAATGCCCTTATGACGTTTTGAACAAATGATGACATTCCTGTAGCGTCTTAGCTTTGCATGGAAGACATTGCATACAGGTTCGGCGTATCGCAGGCAACAGTGTCTCGGGTCTGCGAAAAATGGCTCGATGGCTGCTTCGACAGGCTCAAGCCACTTATCTAATGGCCTGAAAAAAACAGGCCATGAAAACTATGCCTCTGTCTTTTAAGGCGGGAGCCTTTAATGCCTCATCGTTGTAAGCAGGAGCTGTCGACAGAAAATGTCACGCTTTTCAGTTGGTCGAAACGGTCGTGACGTCACAGTGCGCGAATTTCAAACGAGGCCAATAGTACTTTGGCTACTAACCATGCAACCAATTAAAGGGATCGTATAGTGATGCTCCAAGAAAGTTTGACTGAGTTTAGTTAATTGCTTACACAACCAATTAGTCGAATTAACCTTTCTAGTAAGACCACATAAATAAATAAAATCGAGTAAGAAATTGGCCGAGCTTGGGAATCGAACCCCGGTCTCCGGAGTGTGAGTCGAGCGCGCTACCACTGCGCCATGCCAGCTCGATGGTTTGGAATAAACAAAGGTGCGTCTAGTGAATACGGTGTCTTCGTTCACTCCCATCTTCCTCTCTTCCCGTTACGGCGAGGTTTAGGTGTCCGCCGAGATATGAGAGACAAATACATTTCCTTTCCTCAAAAACCAATTTACCAACGAGTAAGGCGTATTTTTCCGCGTTTCAGATTGGTCCAAATTGTCGTGACGTCACCGCGCGCTAATTTTGACGGTTGTCCACCGAAATATGTGAGACAGTTACTGCTCAACTTCCTTTCCTCAAATACAATTTTCGACTAGTGTCTACTGAGATATGTGAGACAGTTAATGCGTAATTTCCTTTCCTCAAATACAATTTTCATTTTCTTCATTACGGCCCCTCTTTCTTCTTTCACTCACACTTCCTTCCTTCCTGTGCGGTGCGGCTCAGGTGTCCACCGAGATGACAGAGAATTACAGTCCCATTTCCTTTCCTCAAAAAGCGTTGCGTTCAAAGGGCAACGCATTGCGCCGAACGGGTGGCGGCGTTCCTTGGACTGCGTGGCAGCGCTACAACACGCTGTCGCGTTCCACTCCTAAAGGCGAAGGTTAAGCGTCATTAATTGGCAGTTAATTAATGCACCAACAAAATGTGCAGTGAACAATCGCGTAGCAGAATGCAACTCTCAGGCTTTCGCCTTTCACCACTTTAGCCGCGAAAGTTCCTCGTAATTTTTTGTTAATAATTTTTGAATAAAGGTGCGCGTTATTCTGGACTGTTTTGAAGTGTTTGCAGATAGGGGCAATGTGTTACACTCGCGTGCTGGAACTTGGGCTAACAACAAGCACCGTAATAGCGTCAAATTTTCAATCGCAGTTGGCGCGCCGGGAAGCATTCGTTTTTCATCTAAGGCGTGTGGAGGTATGTGCAGCGACAAGCACGTAACTGAGGACTGTGGTGTATTACCGAACTTAAAGTACGACGATGTTGTACTTGCTGACAGAGGATTTCCGATCGCAGAAAGCGTTCGATTAGGTGCCGCAAGGCTCCATGTTCCGCCCTTCACGAAAGGAAAACGTCAGTTAAGACCCAGAGAAGTTGAGTATACCAGAGAATTGGCTAACTTAAGAATTCACGTCGAACGAGCGATAGGGCTTGTGAGAAACAAATATACAATTGTCGGGGCCTTCTGCTCCCGAACCTCGGCGGCTGGCTTAAGAAGAAAACGAAGAGTCCATGGAAATTTCCTTATTTATACCACTATACCTTGGCCAATCGCCCCACGTGGGTATGTGCCATTATAAAGAGGTGAAGAAGAAGAAGTTCATCGCTGTGCGCCGTTGGGTTGCGGCTAAGTACCAGGCGGTGCTGAGTTATTCCTCGAATTTCTGCTTGATTTCTTGTGTTCTCTTCCTATTTTCCAGGGTGACTGAACGCTGGAACGTGGGCTGATGTCCACAAACTCTCCAGGCCAGGGGAACTCCCCCTGGTCAGCTTGTCTCTCCCCAGATGAGCTGCCTCTTGATTGTTTCTTCCGTGGCGGAGTATGCAGCATTCCGGTTGCTCTTGTCCCCGCGGATGGGGGCTCCATCAAGCTGAATAACCCCGAGGCTGTTCAGGCTGCTCTTAAATCAACCACCCCTCATTACATGAGGATCACTGACGTCCGGCAGTTCGGCCGTGGAGGGATCGTTTGCAGATCGCCAGACTAGGCATGCGTAGCCGACCTACTGAAGTGTTCGTCGTTTGCCAATCACCCGGTGAGCGCGTTCATACCTCCTCATCTGGCGTGTTCGAAAGGGCTAGTCCGTGGCCTAGACCCACGGCTAAGGGCGTCTGAGACATTAGAAAAGCTCACTTCGGCTGGCGTGATCGCCATTCACCGATGCAGTCGTGTGGTGGATGGAACAAAGATATCGACGGAGACTGTTATTGGTTAATTTGCGGGGCTGTCCTGTCCATCTGAAGTTAAGGTGTGGCCTTTGGTTTTCCGTGTGGATCAATTTACATCTCGGCCCCTTCGGTGCCGTAATTGCTGGAGGTTTGGCCATACCGCCAAGGCCTGTAAATCGACTTTTTGTTGCTGTGGGTGTGGAGAGAGCCACTACCCCGCTGGGTGTTCTTCTCAACACGAGAAATGCTGTTTGTGTGGGGGTGGACACCCAGCAAGCCATTCCGAATGCCCAGCGCGGGCTGAGGAGGTTCAAGTACTAGAGTTGATTGACAAGCGCAGGTGCTCAAGACGTGAGGCAGTTGCAGTCATCAAAGACAGGACATCTGGCTATGCAAGTGTGGCAGCGCGGCATGCAACCGTTGTGGATTCCTCCTTGTCGCAAGCGATTGCGGCGGCGGTGGAGAAAGCAATGGCAAGTGACATGGATTGCATAGTTGAAAATCTGTCCGCTGCATTTCGCAGGTCATGGCATCCCAAATGTCCACTTTATTGCAAGCTTCTATTGCCCCTCTTTGTGGCACAATCACTTCACCACTGGTTGCACCTCCCCAAACTTCTGTGCCCGTGGCTTCCAATACACTGAGTCAGACTCAATCACAGCCTTCGTCTATCCCTACAACCAGTTATTCACATCACAGTGAGACAGAAATCTCATCTGAAGAGTGCGTTGATATGGAGACTGAGATGCGTGCTCAAAAGCGCACTGCGTCTCCGTTAGGTGGTGCTGGTCCATCTTGCTCTCAGTCGAAGACAAAAAAGAATCACCCTAGATCTACACCCAAAGGTAGCATTTTGTATCAGGCGGTCTCCGCGGCGGCCCTTTCGGCGACATAGGGTCGTTGAAGGTGTTGCAGTGGAACTTCCGGTCTATTCTTTCTGCTTCAACAGATTTAGTTTGTTTAATCAGTACATTAAGTCCAGATTTAATTGCTCTTGAGGAAACGTGGCTCACTAAAGATTCTAGGTACAATTTACAGAAGTATTGTTCTTTCAGGCTTGACCGGCCCTCAAGAGGTGGTGGGTTGCTATTGTTCGTACACGCAAAATTTTGCCACAGGGCAACTGTGTCATTTCAATATATGGACAGGCAGTGCGAAATTCAGGCACTGGATCTCAATATTCCTGGATATCAGCCGCTCTCTCTGGCTAATGTATATTTTCCAACAAGTGTGCATGACGTTCGGCCTCTTGACTCGTTTTTATCTAGTTGCAGGAAACAGGTTTGAATTGTTGGAGACTTCAACTCGCATCATGTTTCGTGGGGGTTTCGAACGGATCGCTGCGGTACGCTCTTATGGGACTGGGCTTGTGTAAATAACTTCATCTGTTTAAATTCGGGTCTCCCCACATTTGTCCGTGGTCAGTCTCGCTCAGCGTTAGACTTGTCATTTTCATCCCCCGGAATAACTGTGTCCTCTTGGGCGCCAGTTGACTGTGCCTCCAATAGTGATCACCTTCCGATCAGTTTCCAAGTTATGTGCCAGTTGACCTCTCCTAACAGCACACGGCGCACATTCATATATTACGGCAGTTTTAAAAATGCCCTCAAAGCAGACCTTCAGGAATTATCTCATTCCAACAGTGGAGGTAATGCCTTCCGCATTTGTTCAATTTTGGATGGAGCTCGTAAAAAATCGGAGTTCTTGGTTCAGGCACATAAGAGAACATCGCCGTGCCTTTGGTGGAACGCAGAGTGCACTCGAGATTATAGGCGCCGAAAGGCTGCTTGGAAGAAACTTCTCCACAATCAGTGTCCCAAAAACTGGATCGATTATAAGTTCGTTGCAGCTATGTTTAAGCGCACCGTATCTCGTGCAAAGGAGTTGCACGATACTGAACGCTACGAATTCCTTTCAAAATCTGGTAATAGGCGCGCTTTATTCTATTACCTAAAATCCAGGAAACTAATCTCGTCCACCATGAACGCTGTCTCCCTAGTTCAGTCACCGGCTGAACTTGCACAGTCCCTGGAAGAGATCGGCAGAGGCCTTGAGCGCCCGTTTACAGCTCTTCTTCCTTCTCCTCAGAGTTTTCTTGCCACATTGGACGATTTCTAGGAGGTCACCCTCACTGAGCTCTCGAACACTGTATCCCGCCTTCCACCCGCGGCCCCTGGCCCTGATGGTGTGACTTCTTCTATGATTAAAATTTTGTTGGAGGAATCTCCCACCGACTTACTGGCACTTATAAATTACTCTCTTAAGGGGCCATGGATCCCAAATGAGTGGCGTCTAGCAAAGATTATCCCGTTGCTTAAAAAGCAGGGAGATGGTTATGTGTTGGACAATATAAGGCCAATTTCGTTAACTTAGAATCTCGTTAAGTTAATTGAGAGGGTGTTGCATGGTAGAATAATGTCCGTCATTTCAGGGACTGGGTTGTTGAACCCTTGCCAGATTGGTTTCAGACCAGGATCCTCTATATGGTGTGCCCATACCGATCTTGAGAGCCGCATACAGTTAGCTCGTCGCCGAAACCAATACGCAGCGCTTGTTACTTTAGATGTATCTAAAAGCTTATGACAGCGTTGAGTACAGGACGCTCTTGCAAAGACTACAGGCAGTAGGACTTCCGAGATACTTTGTGGCTTGGGTTGCTGAATTCCTTGCTGACAGAGAATTTTACTGCTTCCAGAACGGTGTTTCATCAAGCAAATTTCGACAAGCGAGAGGAGTGCCCCAAGAGGCGGTCCTCTACCCTGTACTTTTCAACATCTTACTCAGCAGTATTCCCTGCAGTCCTCAGGTGTCCACCTATGTGTATGCTGATGATATCGCCTTTTTTGCTTCAGAGAACATTTCCTCTTTGTACCAGTCGTTACAGTTCTACCTGAATGTCCTAGACCAATAGTTAGGAGACATTAATCTGTCCCTTAATGTCAATAAATGTGCTTTATTGGTTTTTCCGCTCTCTCGTCCAGTTATTTATATCTATTGTTTACCGGAACCATGTAATTCCTCAAGTGCAAAGTGTCAAATACCTCGGAGTAATTTATGATCCTTCTCTTTCCCGGGGGGCCCATATCGAGCAGATCACTGCGAAAGGATTCCGAGCAGTCGGTATGCTGCGCAGGCTGAGCAGTGTTCGTTCTGGCATGAGAAGACACTCACTTCTTATGATTTATAGAATGTACATCCGTCCAGTCTTAGAGTTTGGCTGTGTTTTATTCTCTGGTGCGCCAGCGTATAAACTTCGCCCCTAGATTCTCTTGGAGCGGGAGGCGTTGCGCCTTTGTTTGGGCCTTCCAAAATTTGTGGCGAATTCCGTTTTGTACCTGGAAGCGCGTATTCCATCATTGGCTTCTAGATTTCGGCTCTTAACGGTGAAAACGTTCGTAATAATGTGCGATTCTTCGCTTCATGCCTCCAATTTGATCTTCCTTCGTCAGCCTCGGCCATTTTTCAACGAAACCTGGTCTCGTTTCCGTACCCCTCAGATATGTTTTGTGCAATCCCTCCTTGACCCCTTAAACGTCCGCATTTCGGACATCCGTCCGGTTGCGCCAACTCTTCATCTATTCAGATTGTCTTCGATGACATCTTTCCAAAACATGCAAAGTTAATGCCTTTTCATTTGCTCAGCGGTTTATTGCAGGATTACCTGCTGTGCTTTAAATCTCATGTGCTCATAGCGACAGACGCCTCACAGTGTGAAGAAAAGGCCGGTGTTGGCATTTTCTCCATCTCCCTTGACTGGTCATTCTCTCTCCGCCTTCCCGATTACACCCCTATTTATTTGGCCGAATTTCTAGCAGTAGTCTTAGCGTTGCGCAAATTAAACAGCTCCTTGTCTTCTGTCATAATTATGACGGATTCATTATCGTTGTGTTCCTCTCTCACCGCGCATACAACATCTCAGGCACTTCGGTTACTCAAATGCTTGGTTCCACCCCACGTGTGTTCATTACGGTTGGTCTGTTTGCCTGGGCACAGAGGAATCCATTTGAATGAGGTTTCCGATACCCTGGCGAAGGCATCTCTTCAAGGGCCAGTCGTATCTGTGCTTCCACCCAGCGCATATATTACGGCGGCCAGGTTTCGCAGGTATCTCCTCTTGAAAGAATTCGCAGCATCAGCTCTGACCTCCTCTCCCGAATTTCGGCATCTCCTTTACCCGTGGTGCAGTAAAGGATGGCGATCACGCAAGCTTGAGGTTTCCTTCACGCGTCTACGTTGTCGCGTGCCTCACTTAAACTTCTACCTTTATAGATCTGGTCTGGCGGTCTCCCCACTGTGCCCGTTCTGCGGAGAACCCGAAACGATAGATCATTTCTTGTTGACCTGCCGCCGTTTCTCCTCTTTACGGAGCCGCCTGCTGGAGCTTCCGTTACGACAGCTAGGTCTAAGTCTGTCAGCTGGGGTTGCTCTGTCTCTTGGGGCTTCCTCCCTTGGGCACAGCAACTGGAATGTGCTCTCCGCCATGCAAAACTTCCTTACAGACACTAAACGGCTGCCGTCTTAAGCTCTGCTCTTTCTCATGATCAATATTTCTCTGGAACGAAAGCTTTCTGAAACATGGAATATTTAGCCCCGTTCTCTATTTCAGTCACCGATCTCACAGCATTTGTTTAGCCTATTTCAATTACACATCTGAGTGTCTTTCATTTATTTCCTAATTGCTATTATTTAGGGGTGTGCGAATAACAAATTTTTCGAATACGAATCGAATACGAGTACTTGATCCCGAATATCGAATCGAATATCGAATAACCAAGGACAGACGCATTTAACCACTACAAAATATATATTTGAGCACCCAAGAACATCACAGTTACACTATCGATGATTAAATGAACACAACAGATGTGTGTGGCTGCACAAAAAGTAACAAAGTCTCGAACATTATTCTTCGAAGAGTGGAAATATCAGAGAGGATGGCTAGTACACAGCATTGATTAAGGCTAGCTTGCCATCAGCACAAAAGCACGTTGCTGGGATGAACATAAAAGGTTGTCGTGAAGGAAAACCAGCTGCTCCGCATGGTCAGGCAGAAGTAGTTCCCTTCTAGCTGAAACGACTCCTCCAGCCACAGAAAATGCCCTCTCACATGGCACTGACCTGGCACGTATTGCGAGGTACATCGTGCACAGCTCTGACTATACCAGCTTCCCAGGTATAACCCACAAAAAAGCTCACCAGCGCAGTCAGCTACGGCATGGCCCTTGGAAGGAAAAATTTTCCTTCCTCGAAGGAAAAATTCGAACGAAAAATTTTCCTTCATCCATGCGCATTGCTCTGGGCGCCGCCATGCTGTTATGTCTCTGTCCATAGGGCTTGCGGACCGAAATGAACGCCGGTGCTCACATGAATATTCGGCTAGATACGAATATTCGCGTCGGGTCGAATACTCGAAACAACACGAATACTTGCATTTCGAATCGAATACGAATATTAAAAATATAATATTCGAAATATATTCGAAAATTTCGAATATTCGCACACCCCTACTATTACTATGATAATTATTTTATTTTACCCCATCATTATTTTCTTGTTTAACATTTTGTGCACCTATCAGTTCCCGCCTGTGTCTTGGCCTATCCCCGCAGTGCGTACGCGCCATTATCTAGAGGACAACAACAACAACAACAACGTGTCCGCTGATCGCTGCCGCTGGGACTGAAGCGAGCCGGTACCGCTAGCCGTTCGCGACGCAGCGCCCTTGAAGACGTCCTACACTACACTAGGTGGAGGTGCTGTCTGCTCTCACGCCTCGATGCCCAGGCTTCCAGGCTCTACTACTGTGCCCGAAACCCCCGCCCCACCTGCCCAGCCTGTTGGCCCTGCTGTTATCTGCTCTGGTGCCCTACGTCAGCGCGACCCTACAATCTTCAGCGGCACGGATTACACGGATGTGGAGGACTGGTTGGCGTCCTATGAGCGCGTAAGTGCGTATAATAAGTGGGACGACAGCGTGAAACTCACCAACGTTATATTTTATTTGAGCGACGTGGCCAATCTCTGGTTCCGCAACCACGAGGCGGACTTATCCAGCTGGGCAGATCTTCAAACCAGCCTCACAGAGGTCTTCGGCCGTCCCGCTGTGCGTAAGCTTCGTGCCAAGCAACGCTTGCGCAGTCGGGCACAAGAAAGCGGCGAAAATTTCACTAGCTATATCGAGGATGTCGTCGACCTTTGCAAGCGCATCAACGCTTCCATGAGCGAGGCCGACAAGATCCGGAATATTTTGAAAGGCATTGATGATGACGCCTTTCAGATGCTCGTCGCGAAAGATCCCCAGTCTGTCTCCGACGTCACAAGCTACTGCCAAAGCTTCGACGAGCTGCGCAAACAGCGCCTTTGCACCCGCCGAGCGGGCTTTCACGAGGCAACTATTTCCAGCTTGGCTCTTCCCCAGGAGGATGCTCTGGACCACCAGTCCCTCCTCCAGCACATTCAGCAGTTTGTCCGCGAGGAAGGCGCCCGCCAGCTATGCGTGTCGACCAGCCCACCTACTCCTGCGCCGCCGCTCACTCCCAACATCCAGCGTGTCATACAGGAGCAGGTCGCCGAGGTACTGCCCTCTCCTCCTCCACCTCCTCAGCAGCCACTGATCGCGGCTCCTTTAACGTACGCGGATGCTGTTCCGCGACCGCGGCCTTCGCCTGCTGCTCCTGTCTACGGGCCTCCCCATCACCTGTTAGAACCCCAGTGGCCTGCACCATCCACTTATCGTCCGGTTGGCCGCCCAAGATCGCAGCCGCAGCCTCTCAACCCCTGGCGTACGCAAGACAATCGCCCTATTTTCTACGCCTGCGGAGTCGCTGGCCTCGTGGCTCGCTTGTGCCGCAGTCGCCACCATCGTCCGTACATTTATACGCGTGAGCCGACCTCTTCCGCCGACATCTTCCGCCGACCTCTTCACCTGTTTCCCATGAGCCGCCTCCGGATCCCTCTTCTCCTAGCTACCGTTTCCGCTCTCACCGCTCACCGTCTCCTGGCCGACGTTCCCGCTCTCCGATGCTCCGCCGCCCACCTGTCCCGCAAGCGGAAAACTAACGGCCGCAGTTCCGGAGGCAAGAACTGCGCCGCCAGCGACTCGATCAAGACCTGTTTCCGTGCCCGCTAACATTATCCCCGTCTTCGTTTAGGGAGTCGCCGTCGAAGCACTTGTTGACACAGGCGCCGCCGTTTCTGTTTTCAGTCACACTGTCGCAGGCTCAAAAAAGTGACCACGCCTCTTCCCACCGTTTCTCTCCGAACCGCCAGCGCTGAGGACATTCGACCATTAGCCGCCTGCACCGCCCGCCTGCTTATCGAGAACGTCCTCTACACAATAGAGTTCATCGTCCTCGCTCGCTCATCTCACGACGTCATCCTTGGTTGGGACTTACTTTCCACACATCACGCTGTTATTGACTGCGCCCGTGCTCAGCTTGAGTTATCGCCCTTCAGTGACGCTCCCTTGGACGCGCCCGACCCTTCTGCCGCTACTGTGATCGTCTCACGGGACACTGACAGTTGAGTTTCCCCTTCAGGTGGAGATGTGAGGAAACATCACATTACTTGACGGCGGGACATGAAGGTTAACTATTTATTAACACATAAATAAACAAGAAGAAACAAGCAAGGAGAAAAGTATTTACAAGATGATTGAACCGTTGATTACACGAAATCAGCCCCACTTCACCGGAAGCGTTCCGTTTTAAGCCTTCTGTCTCCGCCCTTGGCGGGGACAGCAACCAATCATAAAACAGGCGACACTTCCCCCCACTCCCCAGTCAACGCCCGGGGAAAGGACAACAAAGTCTCCGTCAGCCAATCAAAGACTGGGGAAAGGATGCGAGCCAATCAAATACCTAGGAAAGGAGAGGTTCCGAGCACGTGCACAAAAAGCACTGAACTCGCCGCGTTCCGAACTTCCGCCTTCCTCTTCGTTTCCTCTCCCGCACACGCCCATAAGAGACGCACCTATGCCACGGGAACAATCACCGAAGGCTGCTTATACAACAAAAAAAGGAATGCTGTCGCTGAAGGGCCCAGCGTCAAGTGGCAACTACAGCTTAACTATGGGCCTCTTCTCAGTATCGGACGCTCATAGACCCATCGGCGCCGCATCGCGTACCGATCGGCCACCGTACACCTGCGTCCTCACAGTGATCCGCAGGGACGCGAGAAGATTAAAAAAAACATGCACTGGCCGCAAACACACCGACCGCTGATATTCAAAGAGTGCACTGTAGTACGCTGCGCGCTAGAAAGTATCTGTGGTAGGGAGGCAAACCGGAGACAGAACGAGCGTTCTGGCTACGATGCCGCCAGCAACAATACACCAGCCACCGACATGCGTCGTGTCGTGCGTCCGCGATTCCATGCATTGTGCTAGAGGCTGGATGACACCGCATAAAGTTCAGCGAACTTAACACTGACGTTCCGCCTTTTTCTTCAGTGCTCGTGCCTCTTTCTTGTGCTGCTCTCTCGGACGCAACTGTCACATATACGCCCTCTTTACAATGCGCTGACCATAAATCGGTTTTGCTGCCTCATGCTGTGCTGACAATTATTCTGGCTCCAGCGCTATTTATGTGTCCAACCCGTTCTCCTGCCTTACCACATTGCTGCGTGGCCAATCGCTTGGTAGTATTGCCGTGCTAGATCCCTCCTTAGCATACCCCCTCGTCGATAGCTCGGCCGGCCTTCACGCCAGCGCCATTACGCCTGTTCCCATCGCCAATCCGTCTGCTCTCGATGTTTTTCACCGTTCCGTCAGCGCCGCCCAGACGCCTACCCAACGGGCCCAACTTGTCGCCGCCCTGCACCGTTTTGCAGCTTCGTTTGACTACCAGCAAACTTCACTGGGCCACGCAACCACCGTTACCCACTGTATTGATACTGGCACGCATGCCCCTTTGCGCCAACGTCCGTACCGCGTTTCAGCCGCTGTTCGCCGGATCATTGACGATCAGGTGACCGACATGCTCAAGCGCCACGTGATACAGCCGTCGCACAGCCCCTGGGCATCGCCGGTGGTGCCTGTTAAGAAAAAAGACGGTTCCATCCGGTTCTCCGCTGACTACCGTCGTCTGAACAAGATTACACGCAAGTACGTTTACCCTCTCCCTCTTATCGACGACGCCCTCAACTTCCTGCAGGGCGCTGAGTACTTCTCTTCCTTGGACTTGCGCTCTAGTTACTAGCAGGTGCCGATGGCAGAGGCCGATCACCCAAAAACTGCATTCGTCACACCCGACGGGCTATATGAATTTAATGTCATGCCCTTCGGCCTCTGCAATGCCCCCGCCACATTCGAGCGAATGATGGACAACGTACTCCACGGACATAAATGGCACATATGCCTTTGTTACCTAGATGGCATTGTTATATTTTCACCGGATTTTTCATCTCACCTCCAGCGCCTTGATACTGTTCTTCGCTGCCTGGCCGACGCTGGCCTCCAACTCACTTTAAAAAAGTGCGGCTTCGGGGCTCGGCAGCTCACCATTCTCGGACATGTCGTGTCTAAGGATGGCATTCTCCCGGTCCCGGCAAAGTTCCGAGCTGTAGAAGAATTTCCGAAACCCACTTCTGTAAAAGACCTCCGCAGCTTCGTCGGCCTCAGCTCCTATTTCCGCCGCTTTGTCCGCAACTTTGCCACTATCATCGACCCTCTTACCAAGCTGCTTCCAGCCACGAGCTTTCAGCCTGGTCGCCAGCCTGTGATGAAGCCTGTGATGATGCGTCGCCTCCTGACCACTCCGCCCATTCTGCGTCATTTCGACCCTCGTTCTCCGACGGAACTCCACACCGATGCCAGCGGCGTCGGCCTCGGCGCAGTCCTCGCGCAGCGCAAGCCTGCCTTTGACGAATACGTATTCGCTCACGCCAGCCTGACATGAACAAAAGCTGAAGCCAACTACTCTGTCACCGAGAAGGAGTGTTTAGCCATCCTGTGGGCGGTCGGCAAATTTCGCCCTTACTTGTACGGGCGCCCTTTTGACGTTGTTACCGGACACCACGCCCTCTGCTGGTTGTCGTCTTTGAAAGATCCGTCTGGTCGACTGGCGCGCTGGGCTCTGCGGCTTCAAGAGTACGACATCCGCGTGGTCTGTCATTCCGGCCGTAAACATGCAGATGCTGATGCCCTCTCACGTTCCCCTCTGCCGCCTGAGGCAGCGTCTTCTATCTCCGCCCTGGATTCTTTGACGTTTGAGCCCGCTGATATAGCTTCCGAGCAACGCAGAGACCCATGGATCGCTTGCCTCTTGGATTTCTTGTCTGGCCAATCGCCTCGACCTCCTTCCCGTGCTCTGCGTCGTCAGTCCCACTATTTCGTCATCAGAAACGAGCTTCTTTACCGCCGGAACTACCTTCCGGATGGTCGCAAGTGGCTGCTTGTTATTCCGGCTCATCTGCGCTCCTTCATTTGCTCTTCCTACCACGATGATCCCCAGTGTGCCCATGCTGGCTTCTTGAATACCTTCACCCGCCTACGACATCGGTACTACTGGCGTGGGATGTACCGTTATGCGCGCAAGTTCGTTCAGTCGTGCCCCGCATGCCAGCGCCGAAAAAAACCACCTCGCCGACCCGCCGCTCCTTTGCAACCGCTGCCTTGCCCAGCGCAGCCCTTCGCGCGTGTTGGCATCGACCTCTACGGCCCTCTTCCCAACACAACAGCCGGCAACCGCTGGATCATTGTCGCCATCGATCATCTTACCCGTTATGCCGAAACGTCGCCTTTGCCATCTGGTACAGCCCACGACATTGCATCCTTCATCCTTCAGCGCATCATTCTTAGCCATGGTGCTCCCAAAGAGTTGCTCAGTGATAGAGGTCCGGCCTTTCTATCTGAAGCTGTAGAAGCTCTCCTTCAGGAATGCAACATCGTCCACCGCACCACCTCCGCCTACCATCCGCAGACAAATGGCCTCGTTGACCATTTTAACTACACTCTTGGCGACATGCTGGCCATGTATTTAGCTTCCGATCACTCCAACTGGGACCGCGTTCTACCTTTCGTCACCTATGCTTATAACTCCCTTGCTCACGCCACCACCGGATTCTCTCCATACTTTCTCCTCTACAGCCGTGAGCCTTCTTGCACAATGGACACCATTCTCCTTTACCGCCCTGATGCTTGTGAATTTACGACTCTTTCTCAAGCCGCCTCTTATGCCGAAGAATGCCGCCAGCTTGCCCGGTCTTCCTATTCACACTCCCAGCAGCAGCAGAAAAGCACCCGTGATCCCTCTGCACTTCATCCCACTTATCTTCCTGACTCTTTGGTCTGGCTCTGAGTTCCTTCCTCATGTCCCGGCTTTTCCTCCAATCTTCTCAGCAAGTACCAGGGCCCCTACCGCATTCTTAAACAGACATCCCCCGTCAATTACTTCATCGAACCCCTTACACCGTCTACTGATCATCGTCGCCGAGGTAGCGAAACTGTCCACACCGACCGCCTCAAACCATACTACGACCCCGCTGTCGTCACATCACTCTAGGCCGCCAGGATGGCGCCTTTTCACCCGGGGGCGGTTGTAAAACAGGCCTTCGGCTCCCGAACCCTCGGCGGCTGGCTTAAGGAAGAAGACCACGAAGACAATGGCGCCAATGCTCGTGCGTGTGCGCTGATCGCTGCCGCTGGGACTGATCGCTGCCTCAGGACTGAACCGAACCGGTACCGCTAGCCGTTCGCCACGCAGCGCCTTCGAAGACGTCCTACACTACAAAATATTGTAGTGCTGCTTGTCAGTTGAACTGTTCAGCACGTCTAAATGTGGTGAATGCGCAATTGTCAATATTGCTGTTGTGTGCTGCGCCATCAGTCATGTGCAACTCTGTAGTCCCTATGGACTAGTTCACACAGTGGTTAGAGAGACTGTGGTAGGGCATGGGGTTTTAACGTCCTGAAGCTGCACTTGGCGTATGAGAGACATTGTAGTGGAGGACTTCAGAATAATGTTTGCCGCATAGAATTCTTTTTAGCATGTTCCGAGATGGACAGCACATCGATGTTTTAGTGCTAAAGCACTAATTAACACGGTCAAACTCAACCAAGAAGCCTCATGAAGCCTCAGAATAGCTCTGGCAAGCTCGGGATAGGGCAGCGTCGGGCGGAGCGTCAGGCAAGCTGCAGCCAATGGGAAGAGGCTTGGGTATGTTCTGAGTAGCGTCGCACCAGCTGTAACAAATGGGCGTTGCATTTTGTTACCTTGTCTCATCTGTATATATTCATGTCTCACTGTGACGAAGATTTATCCTGTAATTTTTGTAATGTAATTGGGATTTGTAATATAATTTTTGTAATTTCCATATCTTGAATGAATGAATGAATGAATGAATGAATGAATGAATGAATGAATGAATGAATGAATGAATGAATGAATGAATTATTTAGGTCTTCCAAAGGAGGCATGTTACTGCACAAAATGTATTAACACATTAAACAAGTACATGCAGGTGCCTGTTTGGGCACAAAGGCAAGTACCCTTGAATTTTTGCAGTGTTCTTGAATAGCGTACATGAACATGCTACGCTGGTTAGGAACAAAACTCGTTTCAACTTTGATATGAACAAAACTAGTCTCGACAAAGCAATTACTTGACTGGGGCGACTACAGGACTGGTTAACAGCTAAAAAAAAATAGACGATTACGCTACTTTCTAACGCGTTATTTGAGCACAGCTCATCAGCTGGTTCAGCTTTTCGATAGATTGAGGCAAAGAATTCTGGCAAGACATGTACGTACAATTACAGACAACTTCTTATTTTTCACTCATATTTCTTCAAGAACCACTCGACTAACAGTTCTTAATTGTCATGAAGGAAGCTTTGATCTCGGAGAAATAGACGGATCTATGCTCGACTTGCTTCACGAATGCCTGGTTCCCAAAGTCGAGGTCTGCGCATGTATTTCGCGAGGTTGTCACGGCTGTTGGAGGCGTTACGAGCCAGAGGAATTAAATGTTCTCCCGCATAAGTGTTAAGAAATTCTCGCTTGTCTTTATATCTGCATTAAAGTCCCCACCGACCCTGTCACCCTGACAGGTGGCAGCGTTTCTGGCACAACGTTGTCAATGCCAAAACAAGCAGCGCACATCTGTCACTACCGCCACGTAGCTTAAAGCACGATTGAGGTGTCCACTCTTCTAAGAGGGCAGTTATGCGCCTTCACTCTGGTTCAGGTGTCCACCGAGATGTGTGAGGCAGATACTGCGCATTTTATTTCCTTAAAAACCAATTTACACATTTTACCCTCTGCTTTCCAAACCCCCGCTCTATTGGTTTCGCAGCTGTTGGAGACAGACACACCACATTTTCTTTCCTCGAAAAAATACTGAAAACATTTTGGAAATTTTAAAGTGTGCTTGGCGAAAGCCTTGAGGCCAACCCACTGCCGCTTTCCCCCAATTCGCTTGGAGCGAAATCACTGGGCCGCATCGGAGCCATGCGTCTCACTCACTCGACTGCAACGAGACGTCGTTTGGCGAAGGAGCGGCGGTGTAGCTGCCACCGCCGAACATCGCGTGCTCGTTCTACCGCTACTTTGTGACATCACGGTTGCTATGCACACCTGTGCCCCCCACTTGCGCGCCGGTTGCAAAGGAGGGCAGGAGGTCGCGCGTTTACCCTCTCCTTTAATCCAAACTTCCGCTCCATTCCTTTCGCAGCTTAAAGGGTGTCCACTGCTGGTTACAACGGACAACGGTGACGGCAACGCCGCGAATCGCAGAAGCGGGTGCCTAAGAACTGCGCTCTAATTGTAAGGGCACTCAGTGGGCACAGCTCAGGTATCTTTTTTTCGCAGGTGGTTTCTGTGCTGCTTTTTCTAGAATTTTTGACCAAACCACACACAAAATACGCGCTACAACGCGCGCATACAACACATGCTACCGTCCTCACACTACACAAGGCACAGTGCACAGACAACACCGGCTACAGTGCACACAATGTAGAACACGCACAATACGCCACAGTACACACACTAGATCGCACCCTCAAAGTATTGCACTTTCAACTCTTGTTGCTTTTAACACCATTTGTAACTAAGGGTCAGGAACGCCGGAACAGGCGGGAGGGCGGGGCGGGGGGCCCAGAGCCCCCCAAGTACTTTCATAAGGGGCGCAGCCCCTACCCCATCTGAATTCCTGCCTTGTTTACATATTTTTTGGGCTGTAACCTAACTTATGACCTCCGCGTTCCGATGACTTCCCAGTAGGAAGCTATATGTTGAAGACACCCCCAAGTCTCAGGAGTAGGTGTGAATTAAAGTGCTAGCCCTCACTGTGGTTTTCATCGAACGGCAATATTCACAATAAAAACACTCTGGCGCAGGTTCCACGCCGAGCTCCATTTGCTGGCTGGCTTCATACTGCGCTGAAATGCAAATAAGGTAGTAGAATGTCCGAGCCAAGCATATCTCATGGCCTTCATGTAGAAAACCCTTTATTTTCAATCCAAGGTGCCGGAAGCAACCCCTTCCCTTCTTCAGGAGTGACTGGAATTCGCAGTATGCGAAGGGAAGTTTTCCCGGAGTCCCAGTCACCGTCGTCTTTGTGAGTCGGATGTATCATCGCTCAGCGTGGCCCACGAAAATACTTTTTGTCGTCGCTAAGTTCCTGGTGAGCTGTACTGCTGTTCATTGTTCGGGCTAGGGTTACGGAGGGGTGAAGGGAGGAAGTTGACGCTACGGGGCGGTTCAGTCTAATTTGTTCAGCAGAAACTTGTAAGAAAGTTTATTATGACCAGAGTTTCTGTATAAGGTAGCCCACTCCTGCCGTCACGGAAGCAAAGCCTGTTTCCTTGCATTTCCTGCCTAACCTTTACTGCGGTGCTACAGGAGGTAGACAGCGGTCCCCCCTCTCTCGGGGCCATCTTGAAGTCGAATGGCGATACTCCAGACGTTGCTGAGAAGGGGGAACGCGACTGCAAAAAGAATGCGAGAGTGTCGTCTCGGAACGAGATCTTTTGGTTGCAAAACAAGCCTTGCAGAAAGCTGGCTTACGCCTTTCTCCAAGGGGTCGATTATTGCGCAGGAGTTAGTCGTGTCGAGGGGACGTTGAGGAAAAGCACGTTCAGCAAGCTCCTCTCCTATTCAAAAATTCAGTCGTAAAAATTGGCGGACGAGGAGGCTTTGCCCATGCGCAGGACGTTATTGGAAAAGTGGTCCATTTCAGTGGCTCAGGCAACGGGCAGTCGTCAGGAGACGCCACGACCATTGAACAACCAGCGCCATCTAGCGGGCAGGCGGCGAACATATCGCAGGATTGCTCCGCCGTTGCAGACGGCATGGCAGCCTTGCCCGAGGCTGGTGGAATGGCGGTGAAGAGCGTGCCGATAGTCATATCGGCGGCATTTCGCGGTTTGGACGCTTTGAATTCCTTCTTCCGAGGAGGGAACTTGAAAAAGGGCAAGCTTTTGCTTGAAGCTGGTCACGTGCACAACGTCAGAGCTCCTGCTTTTAAGCGGCTCCGAAATAAGGGGGAAATGCACGGCGCAGACTACAATCAACGCGCTGCCGAAGAGCGTGGAGATCGAGGTAAGTTACGTCTGTACATCGCCTGAATTTTTCTGGCTCGCATCATCGCAGCACGTTGCGACTGTCGTGCCGGTGTCGCGGGGAAGTGTAAGCATGCGGCGGCTGTCGCGCTGTTAGTGCAAAACACTACGGGAGAATCGAGGACCAGCGCGGCTGAATACTGGCGCGTTCCATCGGAAAAAAAAGTGTACCCCAAGCATTCGACAGTTGGCCCACCAAAAAAGGAGAGAGGTGGGTTTTTGGAGCTCTGTTTTTCCCTGTAATCAAACATTGAAGGTTTTCCAGAGGCGTCAAGAAATAACATAACTCTCTACAAACGCTCCTGATGTTGTTCTTTTTTTATAATTTTTCCGTGCGTGCCCAAAGCTTTCCAGTCACACAGGTGCTGCAGTTTTTTGGGGGCATCGAATGCCCGCTAACAGATATGCTTAGTGCGGAAGCTGGCACTATTGAAGAATCGGCTTTCACACCTATCGCATTTTGCTCCGAACAGCCTCTAAAGCTTTTTCAGGGAGACAGGGACCGGAGGAAGTTCCACAGTTATGTTGTCAAACCTCGCAGTGACAGCAAATTAGTTCTTGAAGCAGTTTGCTTACCGGACAGGTTTGTGCTTCGTTCTTTTGTAATCTTCTTGACCTCAGCTGTACATTTTAGTTATCCAAAAGAAAACAGCTACCAGAGGCGTCACTAGGGCCGGCTGCACTCGGTGCAGCGGCGTGGCAACGCCCCCCCCCCCCTCCCCATGCAGTACCTTCGCTTTGAACAAAACACTGGTACCTTTGCCCCCCCCCCCTTCCCCCATTTGTCTTATTACACATGCAGCGCAGCATCCGTTCCTTTTGTAACGCCCCTAGCAGCATGCAGGATTGATGTTGAGAGAGCTGCAATAATTTGGGGTGCCTTTCCACCTTCTCTGTATTTCAACCTACTTAGGTTCTCAGACTCGGAGAGAGACCTTTACGCATCTCTGCTGCCTCATGATGTTGCTGTTTTGTCGACTTGGGCATTACATGACAGAAGCGAATGGAAGAATAAGAGATTCCCGAGAATCGCTGCAGCAAAGGTAATTCGCCGTTATCTATATCATTGCAGATGAGAAGAAAGGAGTACGGAATTCGGCACAGCCCGAAACCTAGTGAACTATGGAGGGGAACTTGAGCTTGCTTGCCATGTTTCGGCAACAGGATTTATCTCCCCTTGTCGAAACATGGGCAAGCAAATTGATGTGTAACATCCCTCATTCTTTATTTTGTGCTTTATCCACAATTTTATTCATTACAAAAATTTACTTTTTCAGATACACCTGTATGAATGTAAACAATGCTTTTGTAAAACTGTAAGCTTATCTATTTCAGGCAACTAATAATTTATTACATAAGGAAATGAGAGCTCACAAAGATCTTTTGGATCAAGAATAAAAACAACTGATTAACAAAGTACGTAAAAAGTGCCTTTGGTTCACGTTTGATTTTAATGGGGGAGCAACTGTGTTCAGCCGCAGCTGATGATTTTTGTGCATATACTTGCTGTTCCAGGCACACAGGATTCTTACATGCTGTGATGCACAGCTCTATGAACGAGCAAAAAAAATTGTAACAGAGACTCCCTTCAGGGGCCCTGCTGTGCTCTACGGGCTGGGAAAGAAGCCAAGAGCGCGTGTGGCGTTTGAGTGTTGATACAATGCAAAGGTTACCCAGTTCGGGGTTGTTGTGAAGCCTGAAGAGCCATGGCTGGCGTCTAGCCCTGATGGCATATTCAGGTAAGTGGCCTGAAGAGGCATGACTGCATGTAGTCCTGATGCCACATTCAGGATTCATGTAAATGGCCTGATGAAGACATTTTCCCTTGTGTAACAAAACAAATTTACCTTCCAGAAATGATGAAGCGGAAGTCATTCTTCTAGAAATTTAGTCGACGTCAGAAGAAAGTAACAGAGAGGCTTTTACTTAAGTATTTAGTTGGCGAGAGAGAGGCGCACCTGAAGAAACACCGTAAGTACTGCACACAGATTCAAGTGTGTCTGCATGTCTTAGGCCTTGAAAGGTGTCATTTTTTGTGTATTCTAATGCAGACTCAGTGACAATTCATGTTGCAAGTTCTTGGCAGCAGCAGTGCTGAAACTCAGAAGCTTTTATTTTGAACATTATCTGAAAGCGCTACACGAGTGCACAATTGCCGGATAATGACAAGGTATGAAAGTTCAGACATGCAATAAAGTATTTTACAAAGAATAATTGTTGGATTAATGCACTCCCAACCGTCAGCGGACACAATACAGCTTGTTGTCATTATCACTTCGAATCTTTTCAACATCACAATCACCAGCCTGAGTACCCCACTTCAGGGCAAAGAACTCTCCCATATTCCTCCAATAACCCAATCCTATGCCAGCTTCATCAATTTGATCTCTGAAATCTTCCTAATGTCATCTGCCCACTGCTACACTTGCCTTCCCTTGGAATCCACTCTGTCACCCATATGGACCGTGCTATCTTGCCTACTGATTTTCAGACCAACCATTCTGCTTTGCCTCTCCATGTCATCAATCATCCTTTGCAATTCGTCCCCGGGATTACTGAGATTGTCCTTCATCCCTTTGAAAATATTGAACTCTTTATATTGCTGAAGACTGCTAGCACATGAAGGATTTCATCTGCAGATGATGCCAACTCCTGTGAGATCCTATGTGAAATGATGGTAAATATTTTCAGCCACTGAATAACCCTTTCTACACGAATCCTCATAGAAGCAGTTAAATAGGTTACATTCACTTCTAATTCAGTGAATTGGGGACTGGTAGCAAAAGGAGGCATGACGAGGGTAGTATTCTGAACACCAACTCCTGTCTGAATTACAGGAAAGCCCATATCTCCCAGGACCAAGTCTCCTGGCTGGAGCAAATTTATGAACCCAGATTCAATGGTAATTGTGGCATCCGTTGTTCGACCTCCAAAACCCTTTGACAAGAAAGTCAAGACAATTAGGGGCAATGCCAATAAGGCATTTTACCTTGTGCCTCCCTTTGTAGTGGGAATACCACAAGTTCTGCTTTGCAACTCCCGGTGGCACTTCAGTTTCCAATTACGTGCAGTCTATAATAGCCCTGCCGTTGGGGTAGCGCTGCCTGAAGCTTGGTGGCAACGTGCTGAAGATAGCTTTACGTGATGGCCAGTAAAACCAGTCTTTCCTTGCTGCAAAAATATCCACAAGTAGCCCTTTAAAGATGCGAGCTGCAGTTCTCCTGTGCACGCCGAACAAGACACCAAGCACCGAAAATGGCAGTGCGTTCTTCAGCTTAATTAAAAATTGTTGTGTCCCCTTATTGCTTTTGTGTGTGTGCGCCCCCGCATCCTCCTCCTAACGACCACTCGCATCCTCCTCCTAACGACCACTTGCCCCTCGTCGCACGCTGTCGCCAGATGCCCCCCCATGGTGCGCCCCCGCATCCTCCTCCTGTTTTGGGAAGCTACTCCCTCCCGTGGACGCTTCTCCGCTCCCTCCTTTCTTCGGGCGGCCAGTTCGGCTCCTGCCTCGGTCGACGCTGGTCGCACCCTCATCGGCTTTAAATAAACGAAGTCTTAAAGTACCGTGTGCGTCTTTCGCTGCATTCAACACAGCGACCGGACACGACAGTGGCGACGAGAAAGTGGATTCGACCCGCGCTACGCAACGCTATTGACAAGCCATGGCTACGCGAGGGTTTCCCAATCAGATACCAGAGTTCAACGGCTCATCGTGGTCATCGTGGGTTGGACGCCTTCAGTTCTACTTTGAAGCTAACAACATCACAGACCCAGCCTTGAAGAGGGCCAACCTGCTGACGCTGTGCGGGGAGCAGACCTACGATACTGTCTGCGCCCTTATTCAGCCAAGCACACCAGCGGCAGTGTCTTACGACGACATCGTAAAAGCGCTGCAAAAGCACTACGACCCAAGGCCATCCGAGGTCTACAGCCGGGCTCGCTTCCAACGACGAGATCAACTGGGAGGAGAAACTGTGAGCGCCTACGTAGCCGCGCTCAAGAAGCTCGCTGCCGACTGCAATTTTGGAACGCTGTCGACAACAGCTACCGGGCAGGAGGGAGACGCAGCTTCTTCTGCTAACACCACCATGCTTCCCTTGGACGTGATGTTACGCGACAGATTTGTGTGCGGACTGAGTGACGAGTCACTGCAGCAGCGCCTGTTCGCTGAGAAGGACCTCACATTCAGCAAAGCTTACGACATCGCCGTTCGAGCGGAGAGCGCCGGTCACCAGCAGAGAGGGATTCGCCGGAACACCGAGCCGGTACACCAGACAAGCAACCAGGTGCGCAAGCCTTCTGTTGTTGTAAAATCGGTCAAAAAGGCACAACGCTGCTGGCGGTGTGACGACCAACACAACCCCCAGGGATGTCGATTCCAGTCAGCCACGTGTAATTTTTGCCACAAGCGAGGGCATATCGAAAGAGCATGCATTACGAAACGGAGACCTGCCAAGATAAAGTCACCTTCCCAGCCTAATCACAGCGTCAACGCCTCAGAGAATACGCCGCTATCTGATCTCCATGGAACAACATCAGCAACACCATCTGTGTTGTACGACCTGAACACCATGAATCTCGGCACGCGACCGAAGATTTTTACAGAAGTAAGCGTACATCACCAGCTGATTAAGTTCGAGGTGGACTCCGGCGCAGCCTGTACTCTGATCAGTGAGGACACGTTCCGAACTTCATGGCCATCTGACGCACCCGCCCTGCAACAAGACGACACGCACCTGCGAACGTGGTCAGGACAGAATCTGCCACTATTGGGCTCTGCCAACGTGCAGGTTAACTACAACGGCCAGACCCATACGCTACCTCTGCTTGTTGTGAAGGGCACAGGATCAAGCCTTCTAGGGAGAAACTGGTTTTCTCCACTAGGCGTGATGATATGCGGCATACACCAGACGCCGAGCCAGAACATGGTTGAGCAACTGCAAGAGAAATACGAAAGAGTATTCTCGGAAGAGATTCTAGGAAACGAAGGGCCCCCGGTCACACTGGAGTTGTTGGACAACGCGCAACCCAAATTTCTGAAGGCCAGGCCGGTGCCGTTTGCTCTCCGAGATTCAGTTGAAAAAGAGTTGGAAAAACTGGAGCAGCAAGGTGTCATCGAGCCGACGCAGCATTCAGAATGGGCCACACCACTTGTCGTAGTTCGCAAGAAGAACGGAACCATACGCCTCTGCGGAGACTACCGGAGCACCGTCAATCTTGCGACTAAAGCGTCCTCTTACCCGCTACCGACACCTGAAGAAGTATTCAGTGTACTGCGTGGCGCAAGAGTCTTCAGCACATTGGACCTCACCCAGGCGTATCAGCAGCTGAAGGTGAGCGAGTCAACTGCTGAATTATTGGCAATTAACACACTGAAAGGCTTGTACAAAGTCAAGCGACTGCCTTTTGGCGTAGCTGCAGCCCCGGCCATATTTCAAAAATTCATGGAGACAGTGCTTCAGGGCATCCCAGGAGTTTGTGTCTACCTTGACGATGTCATCATCAGTGGCACTTCCACTGAAGAGCATGCAGTGCGCCTAGAGCTCGTTCTCGAAAGGCTAGCAAACGCTAATTTGTGCATAAGCAAATCGAAGTGCTGTTTTGCGGTGCCAGAGGTGCAATTTCTGGGACACCGAATTGATGCGGAAGGCATTCACCCTACCGAGGACAAAGTGCGAGCGATCACAGAAGCACGAGCTCCAACAAACAAGCAGGAGCTACAGGCTTTTCTCGGACTCTTGACGTTCTACGACCGGTTCTTGGAACAAAGAGCTACCGTGGCCAACGACTTATACCAACTCCTTCGGAAAGATGTGACATGGACATGGTCGCCACGCCATCAGCAGTCATTCGATGCCCTGAAAGACCTGATTCGAAGATGTACAGTCCTCCGCCACTACGACGAAAGGAAGCCTCTGCTTTTGGCTTGCGACGCATCACCGTACGGAGTCGGCGCGGTTCTATCGCAAACTGACGAGCAAGGAAGGGAAGCTCCCATCGCCTTCGCCTCACGTACGTTGTCGCAAGCAGAACGCAACTACGCGCAACTTGACAAAGAAGGGCTAGCCATCGTCTACGCGGCGACACATTTTCACCAGTACATTGCCGGCCGGAAGGTGACCTTTATAACCGATCACCGACCGCTATTGGGCATTCTGGGACCACAAAGGCCTATGCCACCAACTTTGTCTTCGCGAATGACACGTTGGTGCATCAAACTCTCAGCGTACGACTACGCTCTGGTCTACCGCAATGGGAGTAAACATCAAAACGCCGATGCGCTAAGCCGTCTGCCACTAGACGCAACTGTTGACGAACCATTTCCACCAGGAGACGTTCTGATGTTCGAAGCACTGCCAGAACCTCCGCTTACAGCAGGCACAGTTGCAGCATCTACGCAGAAGTGCGCAGCTCTCCGGCTAGTTTACACAGCTGTTCAACAAGGCAACGTGCATAAACTCAAAGGGGACAACTTCGTCGCTTACCGCAGGCGAGCTACAGAGTTGAGCACCCATCGCGGCTGCATCATATTTGGGTCCCGAGTTGTGATGCCGAGAGAACTACGCGCACAAGCTATGTCTCTCATCCACGCCGGACATCGGGGCATCGTTGCAATGAAAAAGTGTGCCAGAAGCTACATGTGGTGGCCTGGCATTGACAACGACATCGAAACAGTGGTGCGAGAATGCAAGCCTTGCCAGAGCAGCCGGAGCGCCCCGCCGAAAGCTCCTGTCCCAGAATGGGAAAAGCCAGACACACCATGGCACACACTGCACATTGATTTTGCAGGACCAATTGAGGGCTGCACTTTCCTTGTGGTCGTAGATGCCTACACAAAGTGGCTTGAGATAAGGCAAATGGGACAGACGACTTTGGCAGCAGTCATTGACAACCTCCGATCACTATTTGCAACGTTCGGCCTGCCGCGCAAGGTAGTGTCGGAGAACGGAACACCGTTTGTGTCTGCAGAGATCCTCAAGTTTTATCGCGACAACGGGATCTCATCAGTTACATCGGCCCCCTACCACCCAGCGACAAACGGACAAGCCGAGCGCTACGTAGCCGAGCTAAAACGCGCCCTTGAAAGAGATCAGACAGGCTCGCTGCAGCGCCGCCTTGCGCGCTTTCTCTTCAAGCAGCACACGACGGTTCAGAGCACAACAGGCGAGACCCCCTCGAAAATGATGTTCGAGCGTGAAATGCGAACCCAGCTCACAGCCATCCTCCCCGAGCCAAAGGCAGAGACGTTCCGGGAAGAAAAAGCAATTCCGCGCTGCGGCACGCTTAATGAGGGGCAGCGCGTCCTCGCCCGACAGTTTCTGAAAAAGCCACGCTGGGAGGAAGCTACAATTGTCAGACGCATAGGCCTGCGCTCTTGGCTCGTCAACATACATGGCACAGTAGCACGCCGACATCTCAACCAGCTGCGTAGATTTACGACGCCGTCTGAGAGCTGTCCGCCAGCGGAGAGAACACGTGCACCATCTTCCCACATAGCCTGGCACCTCTTCCCGGAAGAAGAGACTTCGCCCAGGACAGACCTAGGAGACACAGCGAACAACAGCCAGCCTACAAGTGTTTCTCCCCCGAGCGCACAAAGCCAGCGCGCCTCCACGCGTGAGCGCCGACCCCCTGCACGATACCAGGCAACTTTCTAAGGGGAAAGGAAGTGTTGTGTCCCCTTATTGCTTTTGTGTTCTGGGTTTCTACGTGGACACAGGCCACCACCCACCGCGGGTTCGAGCTTCGCGCGAGCCAAGGGCCCCGATCAGCCGTCACCACACACACACTGGGACACCGATGCGGCGCACTCAACCTCCGCTGGGAGGAGAGCGATTCGCCGCAAAGAAAGAAGCCTCCAAGTTCACAAAGGAGACGTTTATTCACGTCGTCCTTCAGCAGTACACACGCACTCAATCGTCACCCCGCCCCGGGGGCGCGCGAGGAGCAAGGCTCCGCTGCGCGCACGAAGCGACTCGAGCAATGTGCGCCGCTAGCACGCCGCTGCAGGAGAATGTCCCCGCGGCAGTGCTGTGATCTCTCTCTCGTGTCGACCGTTAGGCCGGTTGCGAGAGAGAGTGGGCAAACAACGCAATGTACGCCTGTCGGAGGTCGCTGGACCCCGCTGGACAGGCTCGAGCCGCTGCAGGTCAGAGGACACGTGCGGGCGAGCTCGAGTAAACACTGGTCCCGAACGGCAAAGGCCGGCACGGACAAACAGTAACGTACGCACCTTACGCTGTCTCGGAGGGATCTCTCTCTCTGGGCCCCGCTCGGACGGTCGCGCAGCGCGCGGCCGCCCAAAGCGGGTCCCAAATTCCCGCCAAAAGGCGCCAATGGCAAAGGCCCTTGGGGAGCCGGGGCGGAGCTGTGGCTAAATGACAGTGATTAGTCACCCAGCCGCCTCTCCACCGCCTGAGGCGGGAGCAAGGGAAAGAGGAGAAACGACGCGGTAGGCCGGCACAGCCGCGCAAAGGCGACGGCGGAAAGCCAGATTCCCACATCCCCCTCTCCTTAAATGCCCTCCTACCCATCGGCAGAACACACGGCGAAAAATAAAGAAATCAATACACAAAAAAAATAAGCTACACTTCAGTTCCAAAATAAAGAAATGAATACACAAAAAAACTAGATACACTTCAGTTCCAGCCAGAACAATGTAAAAAAAACAAAGGAAAAACAAGGCAAAAAACACTTGCATACGCTTCAGTAAATCAAAACAGCTTGCAGATTATATACACGGTACACAAGAAGATGTGAATAAACTGTACAGCTATGTGACAGGTGGATGTCAGCCTCAAAGTTCGATGGCGCGGCCCAATGGGCCGGTCGGCGACTCACCGCTCGCAGACTTCAAGTTGAACGCGTTGGGAGGGCCGACGACTGATGGCGGTCTTCTTTCCGTTGATGTAGGGTGCGTTGATGACGACGGGGCCGCGGAAGAGCACTGACCTCGCGCCCTTGGACACGACATCACGTTCGGGCACAAGAGAGTTAGTGCACCCCCTTCACGCCGGCTTAAACAGGCGCAGATGTTCGGCGGCGTCCTGGTGTGTAACCTTGGCCACTGCGAGGGGTCCTTCTCATCCTCGCGCTCACGCAGAAGCACAGCGGCACAACTCACAGGCGTCGCCTCGGCCCATGGTTACGCGCACACAAAGCCACAAACACAAACACATGTACACAAGCACGTGCGCGGACGTCGGCGACAACGATCCCCTCATCAGAAGCGTCCAGAGGCGCCGCGGCGAGGGTCAAAGGGTGCACTTTCCGCCCCCCATCGCCCCAAACGTCCCGCCAACATCCCCTCCATACGGGCCGCACAAAACTCGCACCGCGACACACGGCTCCTTAACGAGCCAACCACCCACAGTCGGGCCGGAAATGAGAAAAGGCTCGCTGTACAAACGACACCTAATCCAATCTATTCCTTCTAGAAGATAAGAGCAAACACGAGCGGGCTGAAGTTTGCCTATGTACACCTGGGTACGTTAGAACAAAACAGATGTTAGAAGCAGGAAGCGAAAGAGGCTAAAAACTGATTAAAACAAAACAAATAAATAAACTGATAAACACACAAGGCTGGAACTGAGCATGCTGCAAAAACGAAAAAAATTAACACACCGTGCTTCGCCTAGGTAGGGCCTGACGAGAAAGCTCGCCAGCTAGCTTAGGCTGCGTGCCTTCGGTTGCGGAAAAGTCCGCCGTCCGGCATTAATCACACCGGTGACCGTCGCCTCAGATTGTACCGGTGCTCCGTACGCTTGCGTTCCGCAGCACCAGTTGTGCCTTTGCGCTTGCCTTTGATACCAATGGGTACCGGCGCAAGCTCGTCAGACCGTGACGCGTAGGCCTTCAGGTCTGCGATGTGGGCACGGCTGGTTTTCCCCGTAAGGGGATCCTCCAGCAGGTACGCGAGTGGCGACCAGACTCTGACCACTCGGAACGGACCAAGCCACTTAGGAGCGAGCGAGGCTGAGAACCCCTTGCTCGCATCGCTAAGAACGTGGTTGCGCTTCAGGACAAGATCACCCACCTGAAAAGTCAGGCGGCGGTGCTTGCGGTCATATTGAGCCTTCTGTTGGGCTCTGGCTGCCGCCAAACTCTGCCTTGCTCTGTTGAGAGCCCGACCAAGCCGGTCCCGAAGCGTCGACGCATAAGCAGAGCAGTCTGCCCGCGTCTGCTCATCCCCGAGCTGGCTCTGTACGACGCTTGACATCGGATTCGCCAGCTCCCTCCCGAAATTGAGGAAGGCGGGAGAGAAACCAGTTGAGCGATTCTCAGCTGTTCGGATGGCGAACGCAAACTCGCTCAAATGGTCTGCCCAATCCTTTTGACACTCGGCAAAGGCCGCCAGCATTCGCTTGAGCGTTCGGTTGATTCGCTCGGTCAAATTGGACTGGGGGTGGTAGGGTGAAGTGGTGTAGTGCTCGATTCCGAGGGAACGGCACGTGTTACCGAACACCCGAGCGGTGAAATAGGACGCATTGTCCGTGATCAGTCTTTCCGGAAAGCCGAACCGACAGAACACATCCTGGAGTTTATCCAGCACCGCTCGTGCTGACACTTTCCGAAGGGGGTACAACTCAACCCATTTGGAAAAGTGGTCAGCGACTACCATCAGGTAAATGAACCCCTGCTTGCTCCTGGGGAAAGGCCCCATCAAATCGCAGGTGGCCATCTGCCACGGACGCACACTGTCAATTGGTTTCATCATTCCAGGCGGCTTGCCGCCCCGTGACTTCACCGCTTGACAGACATGGCAGGAACGGCAATAGCGGAAAATGTCACGCTTCATGCCGGACCACGTCACCGATTGACTCAGTTTTGCAAAAACTTTGGAGCCACTCAGATGACCGGCCAGTGGTTCGTCATGAGAGAATCGCAAAAGTGCGCCTCTCAGACTTTTGGGGATAACCACCTTGAACGGGTCGATGGACTCTTCATCGGTGGCTATGTACTTCAGCACGAGCCCGTCATTGTCCAGCAAATATGAATCCCCGGGGTTCGCCGCGACACACGCTGGCTTCTGCCCCCCTGCGCCCGCTACAATACCAGTAGCGTCACGGCGCTCCGTCTCCCTGAGACCGTCGCTCATTACGCGACAAAAGGGGTCATTTTGCTGGGCTTTCAGTAGCTCTTTACGGCTGAAAACGATTCCAGTCATCCCAGAGGGGAGCGTGGTCTCGTCCCCACTCAGGTTTGCAGCCAAAATTTCCGTTCGCGTCGGCAACTCCGAGGCGCTCACGAAGAGCTTCGCCTCTCGTCCTCTTTGCGAAGCGCTGCTTGCCTGGTTAGCGGAATGGGTTAACCCGTTTCCGGGCTCCCCCTCCTTGCCGCCCGGCGGCTCGTCCGCTGTTTCGCCCCCTCCGCCTACAGGCGTCAAAACGCCGCTGGCGAGTGGGGCACGGGATAGCGCGTCAGCTACCACGTTTGTGCTCCCCTTTCGATACTGCACCGAAAAGTCGTAATGCTGTATCAGGAGAGCCCAGCGCGCCAGCCGACCCGCAGGCTCGCGGAGCCGCATCAGCCAACTGAGCGCACTGTGGTCTGTCTGCACCACGAATTGCGTTCCATCAAGGTAGACGTCAAATTTGCGCAGTGCAAACACGATGGCGAGGCACTCCTTCTCGGTCACGGAATAATTCCTCTCCGAGGGCAGCAAGGAGCGGCTGGCAAAGGCCAGCGGTTGCAACACGCCATCGAATTCCTGTAGGAGAACTGCTCCTAAACCCAGATCGCTCGCGTCAGTCTGGACTACGAACTGTCTGGTCAGGTCGGGTAGCCTGAGCTGCGCTGTCTCGGCAATGGCACTAGACAGGAGGCGAAAGGATCGCTCTTGCTCGGGCCCCCATCGCCACGCTGCAGTCTTTCCCAAGAGCGTGGTCAAGGGTGCCTGCACGCGGGCACAGGACGGGATGAACGACCGATAAAAATTGGCCATTCCCAGAAAACGGCGCAGGCCGCGTACGTCCTTGGGCGCGGGAAACTCGAGTATGGCTCGAAGTTTCTCCGCATCAGGCTCAATGGAGCCCTCGCCCAGCGTGAACCCTAGTAACTGAACCCGGGTCCGCGCTATTTGGGCTTTCGCAGGATTCAAAGTCATCCCAGCAGCCCGTACCCTCTCGAGCACGTCGGCAATGTGGCCTAAGTGCTCATCGAAGGTTCGTGAATAAATCACGATATCGTCCAGGTAGCACCTGGCGTGGGACCATTTCGCTTCCCCCAGGACGCGGTCCATGAGCCTCTGAAAAGTCGCAGGACCATTGCAGAGACCAAAGGGCATACGAGTGAACTCAAACAGCCCTCTGTGGCACGTGAACGCGGTCTTGGACCGGTCAGTGTCAGCCATCTGGACCTGTAGGTAACCTTTGGAGGCATCTAGCGTGGAAAAGTACCGCGCGCTGCCCAGGTTTCCTACGATTGAGCTGATCGTCGGGAGCGGATAGGCATCCTTGCGAGTCAGCGCATTCAGACGGCGATAATCCACACACAAACGGTGGCTGCCATCTTTCTTAGGCACCAACACCACCGGAGACGCCCAGGCGCTGGACGAGCGGCGGATAATGTCCGCCGACAGCATCTCATCCAGCAACCCATCAATCACCTGCCTTTTCGCAAGGCTGACGGGTCTAGGGTTGCATTTCAAAGGAAGCGCGTCTCCAGTGTGGATCTTGTGGCTCACTAAAGTGGTACAGCCAGGTTGATCCGTGAAGAGCTCATCGTACTGACGCAATAGCGCTGTCAAACGAGCCTTCTGTGTGTCATCCAATGTTACCGCACAGGCGGCCAGCGGATGTGGTGCCTGGTCGTGCCGCGCCGCTCGGTCCCAATGGGGAGGCTGAACGACGGAACGCTCTACACAAGGGCGTGGCCCTGTCTGCTGAGCGTGGCATTCTCCGAACGCCTTCACTGCGCAGGCAGATACTGACGCCGGTGGGCTAATGAACGGCTTAAGCTGGGAAAATGGTCCGTCGCGATAGCCGCCATTCGCAATGTCCACCACGATCCCGGTTTTCAGGAGAAAGTCCCGTCCGAGAATCATGGGCACACTGAGCCCTGGGAGATGGATGAAACGCGTGCGTCTCGTCCGCTCTCCCCACCTGACAGTCAGCCTCGCGGCGCCAGCCGAATGGGCTACGCCTTTCGCAAGGTTGAATGCCGTACGGCAGTCCCGCAGGCGCACAGAGTGCTTTTGCAAGTGGGACAACACCTCTTCACCGAACAAGGAAGCGCTGGCTCCCGTATCCAGTAACGCCGAAAATTCGCGGCCAGCAATGGTGACCGGAATAAACGGCGCGTGCGCATTAGCAAGGCAGCTTGCTCTGTACGCAGAGGGAATTAGCAGAGATTGGGCCGGTGGTCCCTTTACGACCGACCCCCGCCGCCGTTTCCCTGCCTCGCAGGAGGCCTGGCTACGGTGCATTCTCTTGCTAAGTGGCCCCTCTCTTGGCAGCGGAAACAGCGCACACCGCCGCGAGCTTGGTCGCGGGACAATGGCGCCTCTCCCTGCCTGGGTCCGCCCGCTGCACGACCAAAGGGTCGGCCGAGTCGGGTTTCCCCCTCCGCTGTGCGTTGGAGCGCTTGGCGCCCCTCAGCACGCGCCTCAGAAAACGGTGCAGCGCAGGCTGCCCGTCTCCCGTACGAGTAGGGATCGAGAGCTCTGTCGCTCAACTCCCATGGCTCGTTTTGCCCGCTAACAGCTGCAAAGGCAGGTTGTGCGGGTGGTCGCCGGTTGGGTAAGGGCAAGGCCCCTCTCCATGCAGAGCGTGGCTCAAGGGCCTCGCTTGCCGGCGGTGGCGGACGATAGGCGCGCGCGGCGAGAATGTCGCCTTGAATGCGCTTTGCCTCGGCGGCCAGCTCCTCCAAATCTCGGAATCGGCCGCCGCGCAGGTAAGCCGAAAAGGTCGGATGTGCCTGCCTGATCGTCCTTTCGACACGCTCCTCGTTCGAGGCTCTGGGCTCGGCGATTGAGAAAAGGTCTTCCATCGCACGAACATACTCTTGCAGCGACTCATCCGGAGCCTGAGTACGGAGCTCCAGCTCTCGCCGCATCCTACGCTCGTAGTCAGCGGGCAGGAATTCGCGCAGGAATGCTGCACGGAACTCCTCGAGAGTCGCTGCCCGGTGGCCGGAAAGCCGATGCCACCGAGCTGCCGTGTCAGTCAGCGCTGCGGGGATGATGTGTGCAAGCACCACCTGCTCAGTAAGACCCATAGTTCTCTGATAATGGGTGAGGGACTCAAGGAAATCCCGGGCACTGAGTAGGTCATCATACCCGCGGTATGTTGGCATGGGCAACTTGACCGCGGGGTGAGACAACTTCGGCGTGGCCAAAAGCGTCCCAACAGCCCCTGACAGCGACTGGATCATCTGGGCAGCACTGGCTAGCAGCGCCTGCGCTCCGGCCTCAGTGGAGGCTTGGGCGGGCTGCACGAACGAGGGAGGCAAGGCTCCTAGTTCGTTGAGCGGCGCGGTTTCCGCAGGGAACCGGGCCAGCGCCTCGCCGTTCCCAGAGCAGAATTGACTGCTCGCGGGGCACGGCTGCTGCTGTTCGAAACTGCCGGTTGCGGCAGCGTGACACGAACTGCTTTCGCACTGGGCGGAAAGCTTGCACAGCTGAGGCATGCGACCAGCGGATGCACCGCAGGGTGCTTCCGATACAGCTCCAATGGGAGCCGCGTGGTCGACATTTTGGGTTGTCTCGCCGTGAACCCCACTGGGGGCCGCGGCCAACCACGGTGTCTAGCTATTCGAAGGAACAGCAGCCAGCGGATCAAACGACGCTACAACTCCGTAGGGAGCCGACATGTAGCTGCCGAGTGCCCCGCTGGGGGTGCTAGACACGGTGCGCAAGCGTGATCGTCAAGGCGACCTGCTCGGCTAATGTGCCATCAAAGGCGTAAGCGCCAATGACTTAGCACGTTGGGCGCCAGTTGTGGGTTTCTAAGTGGACACAGGCCACCACCCACCGCGGGTTCGAGCTTCGCGCGAGCCAAGGGCCCCGATCAGCCGTCACCACACACACACTGGGACACCGATGCGGCGCACTCAACCTCCGCTGGGAGGAGAGCGATTCGCCGCAAAGAAAGAAGCCTCCAAGTTCACAAAGGAGACGTTTATTCACGTCGTCCTTCAGCAGTACACACGCACTCAATCGTCACCCCGCCCCGGGGGCGCGCGAGGAGCAAGGCTCCGCTGCGCGCACGAAGCGACTCGAGCAATGTGCGCCGCTAGCACGCCGCTGCAGGAGAATGTCCCCGCGGCAGTGCTGTGATCTCTCTCTCGTGTCGACCGTTGGGCCGGTTGCGAGAGAGAGTGGGCAAACAACGCAATGTACGCCTGTCGGAGGTCGCTGGACCCCGCTGGACAGGCTCGAGCCGCTGCAGGTCAGAGGACACGTGCGGGCGAGCTCGAGTAAACACTGGTCCCGAACGGCAAAGGCCGGCACGGACAAACAGTAACGTACGCACCTTACGCTGTCTCGGAGGGATCTCTCTCTCTGGGCCCCGCTCGGACGGTCGCGCAGCGCGCGGCCGCCCAAAGCGGGTCCCAAATTCCCGCCAAAAGGCGCCAATGGCAAAGGCCCTTGGGGAGCCGGGGCGGAGCTGTGGCTAAATGACAGTGATTAGTCACCCAGCCGCCTCTCCACCGCCTGAGGCGGGAGCAAGGGAAAGAGGAGAAACGACGCGGTAGGCCGGCACAGCCGCGCAAAGGCGACGGCGGAAAGCCAGATTCCCACAGTGTGTGTGCGCCCCCGCATCCTCCTCCTAACGACCACTCGCATCCTCCTCCTAACGACCACTCGCATCCTCCTCCTAACGACCACTTGCCCCTCGTCGCACGCTGTCGCCAGATGCCCCCCCATGGTGCGCCCCCGCATCCTCCTCCTGTTTTGGGAAGCTACTCCCTCCCGTGGACGCTTCTCCGCTCCCTCCTTTCTTCGGGCGGCCAGTTCGGCTCCTGCCTCGGTCGACGCTGGTCGCACCCTCATCGGCTTTAAATAAACGAAGTCTTAAAGTACCGTGTGCGTCTTTCGCTGCATTCAACACAGCGACCGGACACGACAAAAATAGAAGAAGCTTATCTTCAATTGACAATTCAGTCATCTTTCTAGGCACTGCTGGCAGTACGCTGAGCAACAAGGCAAAAATTTGAAATGTACGTAACTGCTGTCAAGTCATAAAATGCATCCTCATCATTGCAAAGCGCACTGTACCCTGCAAAAAAGGGCTGCTTGCACACTGGCCGATTGCTCTTTTCGCATAAATCTGGATGACAACTGGTGCCAAGATCTGTGGTGCACACTTCCCTGTGGCTGATGTATGAAGATACATTTCCATTGCTCACTTCAGAAATAAAAGTGAAGTATGTGCTGTACCAAACGCCTGTTTCTTCGGTCATTGTCGACACCTGAAATCCAAAAGTGCACATAACTCACTTAAACGTTCACATTTAACATCCTTCGCCAACAAAAGATTCTACATACATCAACACGGCGAAGACCAACTTCCTGTTCTGTTGCCATGATGTCACAATCTCCTGCCTCTTCAGTGTCCGGCTGGCTGTCATCATGTAAGGCCTCTGCAGGCATTTCTGCTTCTGGTGGCTCTGTACGTTCCCTAGTGTCGGCAAGCTTTTCTTGCTCCTTTTGGCGCTCCCACCTCTTCCGCTTCCTAGTCGAGCGTGAAATAAATCAAAAGGCAAGTGCAGACAACTCAATCTTAAAAAGTATCAAAATCATATGCACCAGCTTCAAGCTTGCGTCTCTTTAACGCTATCGTGCTTTTTTTTCGCGCGTGTACCGAAATTTCCGTCTATTTTGCTTCATCTTCCTTCACAATAAAACCTCTGCAGCAACGCACAGCGTACGTATTCCCGCACGCATAGAATCAACAAAATACAAGTACTGTTTTTCCACCAATAAAACACATCCAGCAAACAACGCATCAACACTTACCTGGCATAGCGATCGTCAGAGAGAGCACCCGTTGCAGACCTGTACGCAGCCAGAAATATGGAAGGGTAGTAAGATGGGTGCCCCTTCTCATTCGCTTTCACGTTGCCGACGAAGTGTTTACGACATATTCTCGTGTGACGTGCTGGCATCCAATGTGTTCCATTGTTGCTGCGTATAGCGATTATTTTATTAGGCTTCACTCTGAAGTTAGCAACGAATATAACTGCAGGATGCAACTTACTTTTGCCGGCGAACAAGCGCGATCCAGCGATCACGTCGGCGCAGTTCGTATGGCTTGCTTGGGGAACTGTAAAAGCGGGTCCCGGGTGAATTTACATACGTGCTGTTGCAGCCGACCACGCAACAATTCGTATTTGACCCCGGCATTCTTCGTACAAAGAGTACGCAGCCCAGCCGCGGCGATCGGACTGCATGCGAAGCTGACTGCCAATGCGTGCGACGGCGAGCGCATCCTGTCTCCGGTGCGCTGCTCGCCGCGAGAGGCGCCTCCGTCGGCGCCGGAGTTACGTTTGCCCGTTCCCTTATAGTGCTTGGGAAGGGCCTTGGGAGCTGACCTTTAGGGAGCTTGGCGGAAGCTTGCGCCGCGATCAAGGAAGGCCGGCGCTGTTTGTCAACCTTCGTGGACAGTTCCAGCTTTTTGGGGGGCTTATTCAGGTATGTATACCGCTCTATCTACGCTCACATTATTATTATTATAGTGGAGTATGCCGGCTTAGTCTTGCTCCGTTTGAAATAGAAAATTGGTCAGATATACAGGTTAAAATATATAAATGTGGTGCAGCTGTTGGTGCAGCATATCGATGGCTGTATGATGCAAGACGCGTTTATCCCGCGCATCGTACTGTCGCGACTTGTTGAGTCGCGACAGCCTGTTCTGAGATTCTATGTCGAACCGGCACATTACGACTTTACGCTATCAAGTTGTCATAAAAGAGCGTTGCTGCATGCTGCATGGTAGCAGCTCGATATCTGTTTTCATTTGTTTTGATGACTTTTGTTTCTATGCTTGAAGTTGAAAGAAAAAATTACCAGCCTTTTCTCTGTCCCCGAGGCAGGCCTAAAGCATATAACGCTTCATAATTAAAAAAGTTGCAGCCAGTTGTCGGACTGTATATTTAGGTACGTATTTGAGTACACGATGAGGTTCGTTCTTTTTTTTTGCTTTTCCTGGCAGTCGGCGCTGCTGCACTATGAGTTTTCTGTAACCCATGGTGTTCTCGTTTAGCTTACCGGACGTCCGCCTCATCACATCGCAGTTACGTGAGCAGCGATTGAAAACTGACTGCATTTTTAATTGATTCCATCCTTACGCGTAATTTCTGGCTTCCAAAAAAGATAAACAGTTTCCTAAAACCGGCTACAAAGCGCACATGCCTAAGAAGAGGAGAATCTCGAGGTACGATATCTTAGTATTTCATCCCGACTTACATTTGTGTCAGTGCATCCGTTCAATCACACTTTTTGCAACTTAAAACAGTGCGCAGGGACAGGACACAGTCGAGAAACACACAGACACAGCACTGTGTCTGTGTGTTTCTCGACTAAGTTGAAAAATGAACCAACTGGCCCCGCTACTTCCCATAACACACTTTTTGCTTCTTCGCTTTTCCCGGTCGCTACCAGATGGCACTACTTCTGCAGAAATTAGTACAGCCCGTCCCGATAGCACGAACGCCGCCGATGTTCAACCATTCGCCGATGACTGTAGCCATCATCCCGAGCTGTCCCCACCATCTGCAGACTGCTTCGCGGGCAAGTATTCTCAGTGTTTTTGACCAAAAAAAAAGTCGCCAATCTGCTATGCTCATAAAAATGCCTTGTTATATATTTAGTCGGGGAAATGTTGAGGAAACTTGATTTCGCTTGTTTTAAGAACGATACACTGAAAGTAGGAGAAGGAGCCCGTTGTGAAAAGCAAATGTGACTATACGTCTTTCATTTCATTTCTAGAACCTCCAACACCGGAGCCTTCGCGTCAAACAGCAAGAGGAACCAGCTTTGAAGAAACAAGCAATGTGAATTCGCCAATTGCCTTCACGAATTCAAGAAACAGATCGAGGCCGGACGAGTCAGCGCTGTGCGAATGTCAATCGTTTCCAGCCCAAACCAACAGGTTCCCCAGAAACCGAGCGGTGGATCGTGCCAACGTGATAGCTTTGTCCGATTTCTTTGCCTCTTTTATGAAAGCAAGAGTCACGTAGTCTTGTGTGACTAGTGCTGTCGACACTTCGATGAAAGAGGGGAGAATGCTGGAAGTATAGAACCAGCTTTTGTTAAGGCTGGTTTTAACAAATTGGAAAAAAAGCTATCGAGAAGTTCCAGTCACAGGAAAAGAGCAAACTTCACTTGGCCTCCGTGAACCGAAACTGGTCATGCCAGGCAGGCATTCCTGTTTTGCGTCTCCTTTCGCAGGATTGCAACAAACAGCGGGAGGAGGCCAAGGCAGCACTTCGTGTCATAGTTAGCTCTGTGTGCCACCTCTGCTGCACAGGTAAAGCTCTTCGAGGACGAGGTAAATGTGATGGAAGTTCGCCCGATTTCCTCGACGTGAGATCGGAGGATGTCCCAGTCCTTAAGACGTGGATGACTAAGAGAAATAAATGGGTGAGCGGTGATATGCAGAATGAGCTTATAGAGATTATAGCCAATAATGTGCAACGAGAAATTGTAGAGGACGTGAAGTCCAGTCCATTTTTTAGTATCATTGCTGATGGAACAACCGGTGTAAATGGTGACGAGCAGTTCACCTTTTGCGTGCGGTGGGTGCAGAGAGATAATCCCGAAATTCAGGAAGAGTATGTCGGCCTGTATAACGCGCCTGACAGTAGATACTCGGGCATCAAGGACGCGATTTGGCGCCTCGGCCTAGACTTTCACAGTGTACGTGGCCTCTGCTTTGACGGGGCGGCGAATATGTTCGGTCGATTTTCGGGTATGCAAAAAAGATCAAGTGACTGCGAGCCACGGTCCTTATATTTCCGTTGCAGTAATCACTGTTTAGATCTGTTACTGCAAGAGGCTAGCAGTAGTTGCGACATAATCGAAGACGCTCTTAGCACTGTTAAGGACGTTTCCAACGCAGTCCTCGACTCCAAGAAGCGCAGAAGTGTTTACGCTAACATAGTACCTTCTACAGGACGCGATTCAGCTAATGAGAGTAGATCAAGGCCAAATAACTTACTGCCGCTTTGCCAGACGCGATGGATTTTGAGAGTGAAGTCGATGCAGAGATTCGTTGAGAATTACGCCAGAGTCCAAGAGAGACTCAAGGAGCTCCTGCAGAAACCAGGTACATTGACCGAAAGCAGCAAGGCTATTTTTAGAGGTTACGATCGGTTTGTTCAGAGATTTGAAACCTTCTTAGGTATCCACATTTCCGTAGCCTTCTTTGTGCCTTGTGAAGAACTAGCAAGGGCTCTCCAGAGCTGAACATATTGAGCCGCAGGAGCAAAAAAGGCGGAAGAGGCTATCTGCGAAGCAATCTCCCAGTTGCGCTCTGAAACTGAGTTTGAGAAGCTGTGGCAGAACACGAGCGCTGCAGCAGCGCGCCTAAGCTTGAAGGAACCTCGTATGTCAAGGGCAGCAAAACCTCCTGCCAGTGGCACTTGACGTTAAGGCCGCGCTGCGCAAGCAGTATTTCGCTGCTGCCGACCGAATTAGAAGTAAAACAAAACAGTGTTTTGAGCAGCCGAGCATGGAACAGCTCGTAAAACTAAAAAACATCTTAACCAGCGCCGCAGGAGGTAGTCGGTATACAGCAGATGATTAGAAGCAGCTTTGGGAGTGCATGCAGTTGATTTTGACTTGTGCAGACTCTTGGCGCAGTTTATATTATTACCAACTCTTCTAAACGCTGCTGATTCTACTAGAACTCTGGGAATTTTGGAGATCCTACAAAGGGAATCGCAAAACATGCGCGAGTTGATGGATCAGGTCGTGAGGTATGTTCAGCTTCTGTTTTCCATACCGGCGTCTGTCGCTTCTGGGGAACGCTCTTTTAATGCTCTGCGCAGAATAAAAACGTATTTGCGCAACCGATTGACTCAAAAGAGGTTATCGCATCTTTTGATTTTGCATGTACACAAAGAAAGAACGGCGCTCCTAAGTTTAGACGACGTCATCAGGGAGTTTGTGAGCAGAACAGCGGAGCGAGCCTAACCACCACCTAGAAATAGCAGCACTGTCCGAAATGTCTCCTGCTTGCGTGCATTATTGGTGACTGCATACATGTACTGTAGAGCGTTTGCTTGTATTGTGGTATTTAAACTATTGTTTTATGTTATGGTTTTCTTCACGCGCGAATGCCTAAATGTGTAAATTTGTGAAATGTCGATAAATATGTGCACACTGAACATTCACTTTGTAGTTTTTTTCTTGTTAACACTTTTATATTATGCACCATCTAGCAATCAAAGGAACATTGCGCAAGCAAAACAATTTTTTTTCACGCAGTTAATTATTCTTTCTCGAGCCAAACTTGGATTGTAATATTTGAAAAACCTAAGTACATAAACAAAAAAATACAAGTAAAATGAAACTTGTTCGCCTCACCGACCCCAGCCATACATATGCAATGACTGCACACGGCACTGCCATCAACGTTCATCAGCAGCCATGGTGTAATAGGCGCGACAGACAAATTTTGAGAATGATTGACGTCAGTCAAAGTTATCACATTATTATTTCCAATGTGTTTAACGAGGGGCTCTTTCACCCATCCCACCGCGGTGGCTCAGTGGTTACGGCGCTCGGCTGCTGGCCCGAAAGACGCGGGTTCGATCCCGGCCGCGGCGGCTGAATTTCGATGGAGGCGAAATTCTAGAGGCCCGTGTACTGTGCGATGTCAGTGCACGTTAAAGAACCCCAGGTGGTCTAAATTTCCGGATCTCTTCACTACGGCTTCCCTCATAGCCTGACTCGTTTTGGGACGTTAAACCTCAATAAACCATACCAAACTTTCACCCATCCACTTACAACAAAGTTATAAGCTTCAAGTGCCTTCCTGTTTTATGCGAAGCATATGACTAGAGCTACACTACAGCCCGTCGAGCGCGGCTGTGGAGCTACCATTGACCTTTAGCGTGACCTCGTGACACCACGTGACAACACGACGTCACAGCAGAGGAGAGATGGGCTGCCGGCTCGCGCGGTCGGCCGCGGCGGTGGAGGCTCCACATCAGAGGCGCGGCGGCTGACCACGTGACAACATGACGTCACAGCAGAGGAGAGATGGGCTGCCGGCTCGCGCGGTCGGCCGCGGCGGTGGAGGCTCCACATCAGAGGCGCTACAGCTGACCACGTGACGCTACAGCAGCGGTATAAAGCTGAGCTTGCCTCGCTCTCCGGGCACTTACGAGGCGGCCAGGTGTTGGGATGCCGCCTAGAAGCAGGGCTGATTTGAACGAGAAGCGAAAGCTTCAGCGTGCCACAGTGACCGATGAAGAGCGGGATGAACGTCTGGCTAAGCGGCGTGCTCAATATGCGGCTCGGCGACAACGTTCTACAACAACTGAAGAACAAAGCGAGGAACTTTACCTAGCCTAGCCATCAATATGCTTCGCATCTGACTAGGCTTAACCTTAGCTAAGCCTCAGCCATTTTTTTTATTTGTTCGCTTGTTAAATAACTGCTGGCTCCTGTGACAAGAAAGTAGTATATGTCCGAAAAAAGTCAAGCTCGGGCTAGTGTGATGGTCCTTTTACAAAGTCAGCCGCCGTCAACTGCATTGTGTCGCACCCGCACCTTGCTAACTTCGCATCGTAGCGACGGCGATCATCGCCGCCCAGGGAAACGCGTAGTCGTGCTTCCCACTCCGTTTTGAAGTTGACGCCGCCATCATGGACGAACACAGGACAAGTCAGTTGTTGTCAGAAGTAATTGAAACGCGCACAAAGTGACGAACGTCGCATGACGGCAGGCGCGATTACAATGCGGCGAGCATAAAGAAAGCGCGCTTAACGTGCATGCGCGACAGCTAAAACAAGAAAAAACGGCCGCTCAAGTACTCGCTGAAGTACAAAGAGGGTACACACGGCCAGTTGAAATAACTCATACATCCACGACAGGCAGCCAAAGCCGTCGACACGGTTAGCGTTGCTGGGAGGTGCTACCTACTGCACTCGGAGGTCTGCTAGCCTGCACCACAAAACGGCACGCGTCGGCTTCCGCCGCAGGAAGTGACGTCACGTGAATACATGCTATACAGATCCTTCAAGCCGCGACGTCACGAAGACGCAGTGGCGCTGATGTCAGCAGCGACTTTCGAACGGTAGGCAAAACAGGGTCCTCCCCTGCCGGGCCTACCGTAGCTGCCGTGGCTAGCAGTAGAACGGCGCTGCTGCATTTTGCCCGAGCACTGCTGAAACACCATGTATTGACCAGTTGCGTCACCGTGGGATCAGCGCAGTAGCATAAAAAGGAAAAATAAATCAGTTTTGATAGGTTTCTCGCCATATAAATACCGCAATAGGAAGCCGTATGAGGCTGTCTGGGTCTCGATCGACGCTGCCAGACTACAAAAGATTCGTAGCGGGGAATAAGTTACGCTCACTCGCCTAAGCATCAGCGCGGTAGACTTAAAAGAACGCAAGGAAAAACCAGCACAGATTTAGCTGCGTCCGTAATTACTGCCTGAAGCCGTTCAATGTGCACGGGGCACCAGCCGGCTCACTCGCGGCCAAGCATTACGTTCGATTGTTGATAGCGCAGAATATTATAACGTGGGTGGAATTTATGAACACACAAGGAAGTATTTGAATGGTACGGCAAAACAGCGCACACGGACGGGACGGAAGAAGATGAGACAAACACATGCGCTGAACTAACATCCAAATGCTTTATTGCGAAAGAGGGGTGCAATATAAAGCATAGAAGGGAAAAACTGTTTGTCTCATCTTCTTCCGTCCCGTCCGTCAGCGCTGTTTTGCCGTACCATTCAACATGAACCAACCAGCCCGACTCAGCCCTCTCCTTAAAAGGAAGTATTCTTTGCATTTAATACTTGCATGGGACTATTTCTTAACAGGAGTGGCATAATTATATTTGATTCACGTACAGAAGTCTGCCAAACTGTGTGGCTATTGCACGGTCACGTTGGTATGTTTAGGGCCCATATTAACGTGTATGAAAAGTCACGTAAGTACCACTTCCTGTTGGGCTAGTTGGTGAGCCATGATCCCAGCAGAACCAGCGCAAAAGGACAACGGCCAAGAATGGAGGAGGGCGACACGGACAGAAGCGCTTCTGCCCGTGTTGTCCTCCTCCATTCTTGCCCGTTGTCCTTTTACGCTGGTTCTTCTGAGATCACGTAAGTACATTTACCTCTTTTCATTGTGTGGTGTCTCATAAGCTGTTTTATGAGGCCGTGCGTAACCGCGCAGCTTGTTTGCAAAGAAATATTCGCGGCCGGCAATTGCCCGAGCTGCAGCGTTCTTTGGTCTTTGATTTTGCCATCACATGACAAAGGCGGGCAAAAGATACTATAAAACATGAGGAAACAATTGCGAGCACGCTTTACTGCGTCCAGCACGCAGTTTACTGGCTATTCGTATTGCCATGTATCATTGTAGTGTTTGTTCGTTCTCGCTCAAGGCTGCAGGAAAGGGTTGTTATCACTTTTTGTTCGTGACGCGAGAAGCGACCACACTAATCTCGACTGATCGCAGCCATGAAAGGCTGCATCTAGGTTTTGGCAGATTTCTGTAGATGATCTTGTCTTGTTATCTGGAAGTTTCCTTGCCGGCTTTAAATTGAGCGATGCCGCGAGCGGCGGACATTCGTAGATCGACGATTGACGAGCACGCTTGTTGCTTACGCTGCCACCGAGTGATTCGGTTCTTTTGCGGGCGCAAGTCAGCCCTAATAAAGAGCTTCGTTTGCAAGTATTTCTGGTGTCTTCCTGACCGCTGGACTGCCGTCACTAAAACGTGACATCTGGTGGAGGTGCTGGGTACCCTTCCATGTACCGGACACCCCCTACAAGCCGTGACGCTAGCCCTCTGAGTCATCAACCGCAGGACCTGAGTCCAGTCCACCGCGCTAGCCGACGCCTGCAAAGGGACGCACCAGAGTTCGGGAATCTGCCGGACCCTACCCGGAAGCGGAAGCCAGCCGCAACGTCTACCATGAGCTTGCCCCAGATGACGCATCCAATCATTCTTCAGCAGCCCCGGGTGCCACCAACCTTCGACGCTTCGCCTGGCGCCGACCCCGAAGAATGGCTGGAGCAGTTCGACCGTGTGGCTATCTTCAACAACTGGGACGATGCCACGAAACTTAGGTACGTGTTCTTCGCCTTGGAGGGACCAGCAAAAGTCTGGTTTGAGAATGAGGAAGCTAACCTCACGAACTGGGAAACCTTCAAGGAGCAGCTTCTAAAGACCTTCACGAACGTCGTGCGAAAGGAGAGTCCAGCAGCTGCTACAGTCTCGCATACAACACCCAAACGAGGCCGTTGCTGTGTACACTGAGGAAATGAAGCGTCTCTTCCGGCGTGCCGACGCGAGCATGAAGGAAGGAGAAGGTGAAGTTCCTTATGCGAGGAGTTAAAGAGCAACTATTTGCCGGCCTCGTTCGCAACCCACCGAAAACCATCGCGGAATTCGTAGAAGAGGCATCCACAATGGCGAAAACTCTTGACGCCCGAGCCCGCCAGTATGACCGCAAGCAGCGCTTTTTGTCAGCAAGCTGCATGGACACCGCTAACAACGATAACCTGCGGGAGGTTATACGTGAAGTTGTGCGAGAGGAGCTCCGACTATTGCTGCCAACGGGAACGCAGCCGCAACATTCATCGCTCACTGACGTCATCCGGGACGAGGTTCAACAGGCCTTGGATGTGACGCCAACACCCACGCAGCCTCTGCAGCCCCCAGCCATGACTTACGCCGCAGCTGTGCGCCGTCCTGCACCTCGACGACGGGACCCAAGCCCCTTATCGCCCTCAGCCAGCTGCGTTGGACAGCCGCCCACTCGCCCCAACCCGCCCGTCCTACGAGCGACGCGCGCAGCCGAGGAAATGCGACGAGTGGAGAACTCCCGACCAGCGCCGCCCACTATGCTTCCACTGTGGTGAAGCCGGTCACGTCCTCCGGCACTGCCCATACAGAAGACTGGGCATCCGAGGGTTCTCTTACGACGCTCCACGACCCCGACCCGGCCGGCGACCAGCCTAAATCGGGGAGTTTTTGCGTCGGGAAGAATACTCATCGCCGAGCCGCCTATCACGTTCCCCGTCGCCATCGTCCCCGCGCTTTGTTTCTCCTAGCCGAGGTTACGCCGTGCGTGGACGCTCCCCTAGCCCCCGAAGTTTAAACTAAATAAAGCAGCCTCTGGAGGTGAGGTTGCTTCTAAGCGCAATGACAAAGATCCTCCATCGACGAGTACTCAAGACCATGCCTCAACTACGACGACAACACCGACGACGACAACACCGACGACGACAACACCGACGACGACAACACCGACGACGACGACACCGACGACGACGACACCGACGACGACGACGACGCGGCCAGACTTGAAGCTTTTACCGCTGCCCAGTGAAGTAACGTCGCAGTACGCCCACCGCAGCCTCACTACTCGACGAAGCCGAGATCGGACACTGAAGACAACGTACCATACGAGAACGCGAACAAGTGACCTTGAAGTTACGGTCGACGGTCACGCGGTTACAGCCTTGGTGGACACGGGAGCAGACTACTCTGTCATGAGTGGCCCACTCGCTATCCGACTCAGGAAGGCAACAACAACCTGGGATGGCCCGCTGATCCGCACCGCAGGTGGCAACCTGATTACGCCGTCAGGACGCTGCTCCGCGAGAGTTACTGTAAATGGGAGAACCTATGCGACAACCTTCCTGATCCTACAGCAATGCTCGAGAGACGTGATTTTGGGAATGGACTTCCTGAACGAACATCGGGCGATCATCGACCTTCGATCTAAGTCGATCAAGCTTTCCACGGAAAAAGCCATACCTGTTGCGACGAGCGCGACTCATCACATTGCCTTAAACGTCCTCGATGAAGCATTGAGCGTGCCGCCCCGATCAAGTGTTCTCGTCGGCATAGGTACTGGAGACATCGAAAATGCCGAAGGCGTTATCGAGGGGAACACCCAGTTACTCCTGGATCGAGGATTGGGCGTCGCGAGGGGAGTCGCCGAAATCCGAAATGGCCAAGCCCAGGTGTTGCTAACCAACTTCACCGAAGAATACCGGCATCTAAACAAAGGTACGACGATCGCTTTCCTCGACGAGCTGGAAGACATCAGAGACGTATTTGCCCTACCCGACCAACCCGCAGAACTATCTGAACAAGGCCATCAACCCACGTTCGACATCAACCCGGCATTACCCCGGAGCAGACAAGACCAAATACGCAGTCTTCTTCAAAGGTACACCGATTGCTTCTCATCAGCATCGAATGTGCGACGAACCCGGCTTGCCAAGCACCGCATTGTCACAGACAAACACGCACGACCATTGCGACAGAGCCCCTACCGCGTATCGCCGCTAGAACGCCAAGCTATCCGCAAGCAAGTTGAGGAAATGCTTCGTGACGACGTCATCCAGCCATCGAGGAGCCCCTGGGCAGCACCGGCCGTCCTAGTGAAAAAGAAAGACGGCACCCTTCGCTTTTGCGTCGATTACCGCCGCCTGAACAACATTACGAAGAAGGATGTCTACCCCCTCCCCCGCATCGACGATACACTGGACCGGCTGTGCAACGCTAAGTACTTCTCATCGATGGACCTGAAGAGCGGCTACTGGCAAATTGAAGTCGACGAAAGAGATCGCGAGAAGACTGCGTTCATCACGCCAGACGGAGTCTTTGAGTTCAAGGTGATGCCATTCGGCCTCAGCTCTGCCCCAGCGACGTTCCAGCGAGTAATGGATACGGTGCTCGCAGGCTTGAAGTGGCAGATTTGCCTAGTCTACTTAGATGACGCTGTTGTCTTCTCCTCAAGCTTTGAAGACCACCTCAGAAGGCTTCGGATAGTGCTGGAAACGATCAAGTCTTCAGGCCTGACACTGAAACCAGAGAAGTGCCACTTCGCCTACGAGGAGCTGCTCTTCCTTGGTCACGTCGTAAGCAAGGATGGAGTTCGCCCAGACCCCCAGAAGACGGCTGCGATCGCAGAGTTTCCACAGCCTACTGACAAGAAGGCTATACGCAGATTCCTTGGATTGTGCGCTTATTACCGGTGATTCGTCAAGAACTTTTCGCGCATCGCTGAACATTTGACCCAACTTACCAAGGCTGGCGTGCCTTTTAAATGGGGAAAGGCCGCAAGAGGAAGCTTTCAACGAACTGAAGCGCCGCTTACAGTCCCCTCCGCTGCTCGGGCACTTTGATGAAAACGCCGAAACCGAATTTCATACCGATGCAAGCAGTGTGGGCTTAGGAGCGGTCCTCGTTCAGAAAAATGGCAGACAGGAGGAAGTTATCGCGTACGCTAGCCGTTCACTGTCGAGAGCCGAAGCCAACTATTCGACGACAGAGATAGAATGTCTCGCCATTATTTGGGCCACGTCCAAATATCGCCCCTACCTATACGGACGACCATTTAAGGTTGCGAGCGATCACCATGCTCTGTGCTGGTTGGCCAATTTGAAAGATCCCTCCGGCCGCCTTGCTCGTTGGAGCCTGCGTCTTCAAGAATTCGACATAACTATAGTCTACAAATCTGGCCGCAAGCATTCCGATGCAGACTGCCTATCGCGAGCCCCCGTAGACGCAGCACCGGAAGAGGAAGACGACGACGCTTTCTTAGGACCGGTAAGCGCCAGCAGTTTCGCGCAGCAGCAGCGCTCGGATCCTGAGTTGCAAAGCCTAGTTGATTATGTGAAAGGCAAGACCGCATCGCCTCCCCTGGGGTTCAAGCGCCAACTGTCGTCCTTCGTCCTTCACAATAATGTCCTTCTGAAGAAGAACTTCGCGCCCAACAGGACAGTGCATCTTCTTGTCGTGTCCAAAAATCTCAGGCAAGAAATTATGCAGGCCTGTCATGATGAGCCGACTGCAGGGCATCTCGGGATTGCTCGCACGTTGCACCGCATCCAGGAGAAGTACTATTGGCCGCGGCTAGCTACCGACGTTTCCCATTACGTGAAAACGTGCCGTGAGTGTCAGCGACGCAAACCGCCTCCGACTAGACCAGCCGGACTCCTGAACCCCATACCACCGCCAACTAAGCCCTTTGAGCAAATCGGGATGGACCTGCTCGGCCCCTTTCCGACTTCATCATCAGGTAACAAGTGGATCATCGTGGCAACCGACTACATGACCCGCTACGCCAAAGCAAAAGCGTTGCCTAGTGGTACCGCAACAGAAGTTGCAAAATATTTTGTCGAACAAATTCTCCTCCGACACGGCGCACCCCAAGTGCTCATCACAGACAGAGGAACAGCATTTACAGCGGAGCTGACGCAAGCCATTTTAAAGTACAGCCAGACAAGCCATCGGAGGACAACTGCCTATCATCCGCAAACCAACGGACTCACAGAGCGTCTGAACAAGACCATCGCAGACATGCTCTCCATGTACATCGACGCCGAACACAAGACGTGGGACTCTATTCTGCCCTACGTGATCTTCGCCTATAATACTGCCGCCCACGAGACAGCCAGGTTTACTCCATTCCAGCTGGTATACGGCAGGAAGCCCGCGACAACACTCGACGCAATGCTCCCGCACGTTTCCGACGAAGACAACCTCGACGTCGCCGCATACCTTCATCGCGCCAAGGAAGCCCGAAGACTTGCGCGGCTTCGCATTCAAGACCAGCAGCACACCGACGCCCGACGCTACAATCTGCGCCGACGAGACACGCATTAAAAGCCAGGTGATCGGGTTTGGATATGGACGCCAGTTCGCCGCCGTGGATTGAGCGAAAAGTTGCTGCGACGCTACTTTGGTCCGTACATTGTTCTCCGTCGCATCGGTGACCTCGGCTATGAAGTCATCCCTGACGGCACGACAGCATCTCAGCGACGCCGCCCGCGCCCGGAAGTCGTACATGTCGTACGCCTGAAGCCATATTATGAACGCTAAAAGACTCGAAGTTTCATTCTCCGTGTTTATTTTCATTTTAAAGCATCGAGACGATGCTTCTTTGGAAGGGGAGTAATGCCACGTATCATTGTAGTGTTTGTTCGTTCTCGCTCAAGGCTGCAGGAAAGGGTTGTTATCACTTTTTGTTCGTGACGCGAGAAGCGACCACACTAATCTCGATTGATCGCAGCCATGAAAGGCTGCATCTAGGTTTTTCCAGATTTCTGTAGATGATCTTGTCTTGTTATCTGGAAGTTTCCTTGCCGGCTTTAAATTGAGTGATGCCGCGAGCGGCGGACATTCGTAGATTGACGATTGACGAGCACGCTTGTTGCTTACGCTGCCACCGAGTGATTCAGTTCTTTTGCGGGCGCAAGTCAGCCCTAATAAAGAGCTTCGTTTGCAAGTATTTCTGGTGTCTTCCTGACCGCTGGACTGCCGTCACTACAACGTGACAGTATTTTGCGACCTGAGCCGCTGCGTCTTTCAAAGACCTGCGTTGCTCAGCAAACCAATTCAGTTGGTTAACAGAAACTGTCGGCAGAAACAATGTAAGGAGATAATGGGGATTAAGTGCAGCGCTAGCTGGAAACACACCGCAGGACAGGTGAGTGAACAGACGGTGAGCGCTCTTGTGCTCGGCTGAGACAATGCCAGTGCTTCTCACCACTGTCCCGAAGTTCGATCGTGCTGGCTAGTACAGTGTGCCAAGGACTGGCGATTTTATTCAATGTCTAGGCTAGAAATCAACGGCAGCAGCGCGTTCTGTTTGCCGTCAACAATGCTCACCATACAGTACCCAGCGCCGAGCTATTTTCCAGAACACGCTGTACGTGGTCAGCGCGCGCCCGTGCACTTCGAGCTAGATTACGGTTACTAAGCACGGACGTGCACGTTCCTATACACGGATTACGGACGTGAAGAAATCTGAAAATAATTGCATTTCCGGGAGGTGCCATTGCGGGCTCCGCCCAAGATCACGCTGCACGTGGTAATAGTTTCGTAATTGCTTATGTGCGTGTGCCGCTTCACTCTGAATATGGTTTTAGTTTTTTTCTTTTCCCCTTTTTCTCTATCACCGGCCAAAGCACTCTTTTTAGGCACCCGCCCGTTTCAAAGGGAAGGAGACACTATCGTCGTCGTCATCATCATCATCAATAAAAAGAAATGTACAAAGCACTTCTTTTTTTCTAGCCTTTGTTTCTGTTACTGTATGCCAATTTAGTGCTGTAGAAAAGTAGCCAGATGTGTGAAATGAAAACATTTTCGTTTGTTTACTTTTGTTTTTAGCCTTTCTTTTCTGGGCCGCAATGGTGTCGCAGTCAACGAACCCAAGCCCAGGGACGCTGCGTAGAGGAGACCCCTATTTTGTCAGCCGTGTACGCGTCCGTATTGTCGGGGCTCGCTATTTCTTTGGAGCCCCCAACCCTTGGGGTCCTCTATTATTCTAAATGGCCTGTGCGCTCTGCCTCCACATGCTTGCGGATTAGCACACAAAACGATCGTACGATGGCCCTTATTCGTCAAACGCTTTCCTCGGCTTTGCGTTTCTCTTGCCGACTGGCTGCATCCCTCACCATCTCGTCCACCGCCTGTAAGCAATCGCGAAACGATTTTATCAGGCGGCCACCTGGCCGCACAGTTGAATGCCAACTCCAAGGGCGCTTCCTGGGCGTGCGCCCCCAGCGTCGGCGTTCTTGTCATACGCCGGAACGGGCGTCGGAAAGGGGCATGCATCTCCATGTCACTGGTGCTGGCTGCCTCCCTCTGTCGAGTCGAGGGAAGGAATTTCAAGCCATGAATAAAACTGGTGGGGGGCACTGAAATGACAAATGAAACCCCGATGAAAAGTTGGGGGAACCCGAAAGAAGTTCAAGATATGAAAAAAAGGTTCACCATGAGTCCCCCTGTCCTTCAATTGTTGTAAACCGGACCCGACTTCCGACGCCTATGCGAGCGCCCGTCCGCTGGCGCAGATATCTAGCACGGACAGATATCGGCGCCTTGCCGGGGCTCGCTGGCGTCTCTTGCAGTGCCCATGCGCAGACCGGTTCCGGCGCACGCCAAGAGCAGCGACGCCTGGGCGCGTACGCCCAGGAAGGGCCCTTGGAGTTGGCACTTTAGAGCGTCGGCCCGGGCGTTGATCTTGGGGTCGCCCAACTACAGCGAACCGATGTCACGTCCAGAACACAGGCAAGTTTAGTGACAACTTCACGAAGTGTTCCTCCCTTGAACGAATGGCACTTTCCGTACGCGCTGTCAAATGACCAAAAATGTGTTATTTCAAAACGATGGCAGTGGCAATGAATGTTGCAGTACCTTTCAGATATTGATTTGTTCTCGCGTAAATACTTAGAAAATACAATCTGATCGCAAATATAGCTACAACCGAGTTAAATTTCAGTTTATTTCAACAGTTTTATTTGAACATCAGAATAAATGTGAACTACAAAAAAACCTAACGATCCGATAACAGTGATACCCCTGCTGCACGGGCGTTTCAAGTGCCTTCCAATCGAATGCCATTCAACTCGGAAGCTTTCTAATATATTTGAAGCCTTCATCCGGCTTGGTAGCGTATTTTCCCACACTTTCCAGTTTCATGGCTGTTTTGACGTCCGCCCACTATATCGACGTCCGGGACTGTTTCGACGTCTAATCTTCTTTTTCGCCTCTAGTTACTTAACTAATTACACCACAGCAACCAAAATTCACGACAATCTCTCTTTTGCTCATAACTATTCCTCCAACGACACAAGGGCTGCGGTCAAATTTTGCTGACACGAAACCGCCGACATTGCCAAGAAATGTTTTTGCATTAATATATTTATGAAGAGAATAAATACTGGTTGTTTGGGTGGGCCCTCATTCCAGGCGCCCACCGCTCTTCCCGGTTCACCAGCCAACGCTGGTCTTCCGGGTGTGAGCGGGACAGCGCCGCCTCTCAGTCCCCAGTTTTTGGGTCACAAAAAAGTTCCCAAATTAATACGAAAGAAGAAGTTGTCGTGTTTGGTTTAGGTTTTGTTGGGTTTGAAGTCCCAAAGCGACTCAGGCTATGAGCGACGCCGCAGCGGAGGGCACCGGATAATTTCGGCCACCTAGGGCTTTTAAAAAAGAGAGAGCGAGCTCTGTAACAGAAAAACATATATCTTACCCGGCGTGTGTATTGTTTGTTTTTTAAAAGTGCACTGACATCGCACAGTGCACAGGCCTCTAGCATTTCGCCTCCGCCGAATTACGACCGCCGCAGCCGGGATCGAACCCGCGTCTTGCGGGTCATCAGCCGAGGACCTTAACCACTGCGCCATCGCGGCGGCGAAGTTCTCGTGTGAGGTATCGTTCGCTTCGGACGGCTGACAACTTGCAGGCCCGAACAGCATCATCGCTGAGGAAGACGAAGTGCTCGTGGCAGTAGCGTAGGCTGCGGGCGGTTGTGTTCGGTGCCATTTGTGCATTTTTTTACTTTCGCTTGTGAACATGACCACCGACGATCAGCAATGTGACGTCCGCGCCTACTTCACGGACGACGAGTGGTCCAAGATGCCCGACATCTCGAAGCGACGCTATGCGAACATAAAGGAGAAGTATGAGATGTTGCGCGCAGTCGGTGAGTGATTTCAAACTCCCGTCCAACGAAGCTTTTCTTCCTGCATTACGGTGTCTAGGAATGTAGCATTCTCGTAGAGCTACAACGTACTCGAAACCTTGCAGGAGGTTCGCGTTTACACAAGCAGCTCTGACAGATCTCGTACTTGACCAAAATCCCAGTGTATAGACAACAGAAGTCAACGCACAAGCTAAAGAGCGTGCACCGGAACTCGAATAGCATTGTTCGAACAAACAGCTGGCGCTGAGAAATAAACAGGCCTTCTGAGCCTGTAGTACCCATTACTAACAACACGGCAAAAAAAATCATGACACCGCCTATGAGGTGAAATTATGTTTCTGAGCTGGTTTTGGGGTTTAACGCCCCAAAGCGACTCAGGCTATGAGCGACGCCGTAGTGAACGGCTCCGGAAATTTCGACCACCTGGGGTTCTTTAATATGCACTGACATTGCAAATAAGCGGGCCTCTAGAATTTTGCCTCTATCGAAATTCCACCGCCACGGCTGGTATCGAACCCGCGTCTTTCGGGTCACCAGCCGTGCACCATAACCACTTAGCCACCGCGGCGGCCGAAGCTGTAATTTTAGTATTTTCCTAAGAGGTAAGTCGTTGGCGAAGGGTGATTGTTTTAGTTATTGTTTTTGTGACTAACTTCCCATTTACACTCTAAGAACTAAAGGACTGCGGGGAACTCCTTTCGATGGAGTATACGCTTGTCCCATATTTCACTCCTTTTTCCAGAGTCGCCGCACTCCTGCTAGGCGCACTCCATCTGCAGGAGTAGAAACACTCCTTTATTACGAATGGCTGGGGAAAAGAAAGCTGCGCCGGAGGGAGGATTCCAACCGCGAAACTCCGCATTGCGAGCCGAGTGCGCTACCTCTCGCCTATACTTGGGACGGGTTGTAACGCTTTTCAGTAGTTATATATGCTAACATTTTGAGTTCAGCGGCAGTTTCGTGCGTATATGTTGCGAGTTCTGTTCTCTAAATTGGTAGATCGCTGGCTGGTTAGAGTTGGCACAGCTCAGTAAATGATGAAACAGTAAAGGCAACATCTGAACGCCACAACGCCATGGTAAATCTTTACTCGACAGCAATTTCATGGTGCACGGTACGTTGACTCGCCCTTCGCGAACGAGTTAACTGGTGTCCTGATGCACTATTATTCATATTAAAATGATGTGTAGCTTCCCTAGAGCACTCGTCGATCATTCATACCGTAGTAGGAATGCCATATAAAGTGTTTAGACTAATGTTTCGCCGTCTACCGCGAAGGTTTACGTGATCTGACAGAAGTGTTTTCCTTTAACAGAAGCATCGCTCGTTTCTGCGAACCGCTTTTCCTTGGAGGTTGTTGTGCTTAAATAGATGTTGCAAAATGTGAATGGCGGTTCCGAAGGGCATAAAATATATTCACGCAGCAATAAACTAATGTTTAGGATAAATTGCGACAGTTACCATGACAGTGTCTTCTTAAACGCATTCTACGGAAGTGCATGACTTCGCTGAATGGTATAGACTATTCAGAACCTCCGCGGCGGTCGCATTTCGATGAAAGCGAAACGCCAAAGCCTCTAGCACTGCGCGATGTTAGTGCACTTCGCTTTGGGATGTCGCGATGTCAGTGCAGTCGCTTTGGGACGTAAAATCCATTGAAATAAAATCAAATATGCTGTATGAATGCAACGCAATAATCTCCAAAATGTACACTGCACGTATCGGTTATGTACAAGGTCTGGCTCCGTGGGCGGAGCACAGGACACTTTCTTGTTTGTTTGTTTTTGCTTATCACTAGTTTGCATGAGATGCGAGTCACAGGTCACTATATATATGGCTCCGCTGCAGTACAAAAGCTAAGAAAATAAACAACCTCCAACTCCCTCAGGCCCTAGAGGGAGTGCGCTCGCAGTTTTACTCTTTACCGAAGGAGGCGTTTCACTCCTTAGGGAATTTAGGCGGAGTAAACTGCTGCTAAAGAGAGTGCAGTAGCCGGTATACTCTATCATAGAGAGTATCAGTTCTTAGAGTGTAGCTGCGAAACTGCAGTAGAGGGGTTGCACCAGCAGCATCTCAGGTTGGTGAAACGAACCAAGAACCCATGTCAAAGCTAATAAGTAGCCCTTAACTATATTCACATGCACGTGGCCAAGTACAGCCTTCCACTATTTGGTGTTCGCCGTCATTGGCATCACAGCTCACGCGTGCGCACGAAGAGTTCCGTGCCGCAGTGGGCGTGCAAATGCACAGAAGAACATGCACAAAAAGTCCTAGAGATTCAAGCGGAAAAGCGGTTTTCACTTAAGGCGGGGTCGGAGCATAACGAGGCACTGTGCCGCGATAATCACGTGGCAGCTCTTTGTACGCCACTGGAAGAGGACACGCTGCTTCATCGCCGCCGTGACGAGTGCAGCTCTGGCCACTAGGAGGTTATTTAGGTAGAAGGACAGAAGAGGTGGCCCTGACCCTCCCACGTAACTGAACCGATATCCCATAGTTTGTTCCTGCGTAGAGACTCATTGTTTGCGGTGTGGAAAATGCTTTGTGGATGCTTTCGCCGCACGCGTTTTCCAGCTGCCGTGTCCATGCCTTATACGTTTGGCTATGCTGGCGACGTGGCTAACCGAGCACTAAACTTGTACACAAAAGTACTGATTACCAGTAATCCAAAAAGAAATACAAGCCGCGACGAAGTGTTCTCCGGTAGGCCTCAGTTTTCTAATGCCTGCAAGATTACGGACGGCCGGAGAAAATAATGCGATCAGTTCGGAGGAAGTCTAGCTCAATTACCCGAGACAGCTGCTTCTGTGCCTATTCGCTGCTGCCACCGAATTTTTCCTGACGTGTTTTTTGTTTAGTAACTACTGCATAACACAACTAAACGGCTGTAGTTGTTGAGGTCCGTTGTTACACGTTCTGGAAATATTTTGTGCTACCCTTCTGACGTGGTGGTTCATTGGTCATGCGGCGTTCGGCTGCTAAGCCCGAGGAAGCAGAAATGAATTTTGAACGCGGCGGTTTCATTTCCATACCCTACAATACCACACCATACCATGTCACATCATATCATACTCATACCACACCGCGTCACCCCTCCCATACCACATCAAATGGTACCATAGCATACCATGTCACTCATACCACACCTACCATAGCACGCGACACCATGCCATACCACACCATGCTATACCATGCCATACAATTTTTTACTACCAAAACGGTGATCACTGTCACTCTCGCAAGCTAAGGTAAACTTCTGTTGGGAATCCATAAGCGAAATGGTGGTTGAGTAACAGCAGTTCTAGTACAGCAGCTACTACATTTCGCCGTTTAATATTTGACTGCTCACCCGCCGCCCTCCACTACGGTGGCACTGGTATCACGACCAAATGGTTACCTCCGTGGGCTCAAGTCGCCGCTTAGCGTTTCTCACCAGCTAGTAGCGTTGTCACACAAATAAATCGGGTGTCTGCCACAGCCTGCTGGAGAAAGATATACGCGCAACTCTTCCGCAAAAAAAAAAAAACAATTTTCTTAGAATCAGTTCTGCTAGAACTAAACAAGCTTTCACAGCAATGTCAGCTTCAATAAATTAGCTGTGAAGATTGTTTTACCGTTCACGTCGTTGTTTTCCAGGAATAGATGTCCCCGTACCTGATTTTATGAGGCCTAAAACATCGGCACAAAAAGGACCTGCGAAGCGCAAGTCTGGTAAGTCAGCAGAACGTTTTTCTTTCTGAATACGTGCCACTTAGGTTGTTTCGGATATTTCCCAGTAACGTATGAATTTCACAAGACGCAGTTTCACGGCGCAAATGAATAAGGTGAATTGGAGATGAAGCTCCTGACAAAATAATATAATTCATATACGTTTGCCACAATGCACAACGAAAAAGCCTATGTGTATATATTACTACAGCTTTTAAGTCCTTCTCTGCTAGTGCTAGCTTGGTATTCCATCAATAGAAACACTTCCTATGAATGTTAAATGGTACAAACGAAGCCATGCATACCGAGTCGTGCGTACTGATTTCTGATTCCGCCAAGGTTTATTGTATTTTCTTGGTCCCAAATTAAATATTTCTTAAATGTGAAGCCTACACTGTTCCTGGCGAAAAAAAGCAGAATGTAGAATAATCTGCGGCCTTTCAACGACAGCCTCGATAGCCAACTGAGATTTCGTTCACTTCGCGCGATCCTGTTCGCAGGCGAGTCAGCCACGAGCCAGACAGAGCCTCAAGAAACTCCAAAAAATGCGTCTGGTGTGCCAAAGACGACCCTCGGCAAATCCCTGAACAATGAGAGTAAGTTATTCTTTAAGTCTATAAGCCGGAACGCTTAGAATTCTGAACTGAATTCTGAGCCCATTGATGTTGTTCCACTAGCGGGTAATTTGTGATGTCTTCCTCCGTAAAATTTCAGACTCTAGTCGCGGCGACCCCTTGAACAAAGTCCTCTTGCTGAAAATCAACGGTCGCGCATCCTGTGTAGAATGTCATTTGAGATTTCTTTCTTTCTTTCCTTCTTCCTTTCTTTCTTTCTTTCTTTCCTTCTCTCTTTCTTTCTTTCTCTCTTCCTTTCTTTCTTTCTTCCTTCCTTCCTTCCTTCCTTTCTTTCTTTCTTCTTTCCTTCCTTCCTTCCTTCCTTCCTTTCTTTCTTTCTTTCTTTCTTTCTTCCTTTCTTTCCTTTCGTCTTTTTTTCTTTCTTTCTTTCTTTCCTCTATTGATTTCCATTTTCAATAATACAGAAGACAGAGATAAAAGCTGCTACAGTGAAGCTTGAGAGGCCCTACCCCCTTCACGAGTGGCAGCGCGGGGAAGCACTGCACGAAAAGGTCACCGGTCCTGGAAGAACAATCATCCAGCTATACTTAAGAGATAGGAAGGAAAAGATCTGTGAGAAGACACAACAAAAAAGTGTCTGCATACGAGGGATAGAGAAAAAGTAACCTTTTTTTAATTTAAAACAAATGCAGATTTAGGCTTACATATGGGATGATTTATAATTTTTTTAACATAGCCTTTAAGGCGTTCGTGCAGGTATAGGCTTGTGCTGGGCAAGTTCCTTCATTCCAAAAACAAAATTTTCGAGGTTTCACAGTGCCACACACGCACACTCACCTCACCTGCCATGTTGGGCCTCCTGCCAACGGGTGCCTCGTTTAGTAGTCCAAACAAGTGTGTGGGTGAGAGAGAGGATTTCTTGAAAAGCAGAGGTTTTATCCGGCATGAAAAATTTCCTGACATGCTACTCTGCGCGTGGAAGGGAATTGGTAATGGAGAGATGGAATGATAGAGGCGCACAAAATTATAAAGGAAAGAAGGAAAAGAACTGAAAAGAAAATAGTGAAAATAAAAATAAATGGGCACTGAATGTGGGCCGAGGTGCATCAAGGAGTAATGCGACAAGATATTAAATTGTGTCGTGCAATGTCGTACTTAGGCGATGAGACAGTTCAATCCATGAGGATGTGATAACGATGACATTTGCGGAAGTATTAGAGTTTGTAGAGTAGACCAATGTCCCCTGAATAAGCAATTCAAAAGTTCATTGCACCTCTTTCCTGCGTGAAGCAGGCTAAGGGAGCTGACACACAGAGTGCTGTTAGAGGCACTTGGGTCAGTGGCGCCATACAAGGTTTATACTACGCACGCTCGTTGGCGTTCGCTGGACAGGCAAACAGTATATGTTGCAGTGTGTCTACTGAGCCGCAGTTATCGCTGTGCAGATTGTTAACTTGTCCAAAACGGTACCGAAAACTGTTTGTAAATGCTGCGTTCAATTCTAGACGATGATAAACAGTTTCCTAATGCCGAGGAAGACTAGGTGGCAGTCTAGATTTAATATGAGGTAATGGTATGACGGCTAGATCCAGAGGCGATTTTTTTTCTTCACAGGCATATGTTTTGGCCAACTGGGACGCATTTTATTTTGGGAAGCAATTCCTTTAGTACGTCTGCTGCTGTACACCTTTGCGGACTGATTCATCTGCTTTTTCTTTGCCTAGAATATCAGTGAGCTGGAATTTATTGAAACTTTATGCAGGATGTGTCACCTGAGACATTACAAAATATTTAAAAATAGGTTTTTTCAGTTAGAAGAGTGATCTTTCGTCGCATAACATTTTTAGCGGAGTAATACATCACAATAGAGCTGAGATGTGCTAACTAGTAGGCTGGTAGACTAATTTTGAATAGTTAGTTTTTCAACCATTACCCTAAGGCTCCTTAATTATTGAGAGGCATGGAACCCACCGTAAGTAATATCTAAATCAGTTTTTACAATTGCGAAAACGCGGTTACCCTCCGTACTTGTGGCGTAAAAGTTCTGACTACATCGAGCCAAAATACATGCACGTTAGAGAAGCTTGCACGAAAAGCAACTTCTGCAGTGGAGGTAGCTCGTCGAAAAAGCCAAAATTTGTTGGGTCACAGCGAGGAGGGTAACTGCTTTTCGAAAGTCTAAAAATTGGATTGGGGCCGCCGTGGCTCAGTCGTTAAGGTGCTCGGCTACTCACCCGAAAGACGCGGGTTTGATCCCGGCAGCGGCAGTTGAATTTCGATGAAGGCGAAATTCTAGGGCCCCGTGTACTGTGCAATGTCAGTGCACGTTAAACGATCCCAGGTGGTCAAAATTTCCAGAGCCCTTCACTAAGGTTTCCCGGGAGGCGATGGCATCTAGCGGGAGACGTCCTGCTTCCGTTACTGCTACAGAGGAAGAGGTTGCCTATGGAAGAAAAAGACAGATTCGCAGGCAGTTGTTCCGCACTGCTTCCAGGGTCTTCTTTCTTGTCATCGATAATCTGTGAAGTACCGATAAACAATACTGTAATGTTCTTTCAACATAGGCAGCACATTGTATATCACCACGCACGTTGACCATCCACCATAAGCGGCCGGAACGCAACACGTGCAAAACAATCGGCGGTGCGCACACATTCACGGCGCAAAAGAGAAGCACTTGGCAGCTGCAAAGCCCGTAAAGGAACAGTCGCGGCCGCCGCTTTCAAGCGTTGATCGTATCACGTCGTGGCGCAAACTTCGACTGAAGCGCCATCTCGGTGCCTATCGGAATAGATCGCGCGCGTTTTGACAGTACTTTCTCAGCCGAAAAAGTATCTCTAAACATTGGTATAGTTCATGGTTAAAAGAAGGGAAGGCATTTGCGCCAATTTTCAGTCTCCATGGGCATGTCGGAATGCTGAATGAGTTGGCTAAAGCGAAAGAGAGGGCGATTTCGTAATATTTTGATCGAGTTAGAGACTGAAAGCACTCGCCAATGAAAGCTCGTCAGTGCATAGTAAGGTTTGCTAGAGGAAGAGCACCTGAATGAAGCGTTAGTCTGAGGACACTTTATGCCCAAAAAAGCCGACTGGTTATCTCACCGTTTCTTATTTACGTAGACCAAGTATCCTCACTGTAGGTTGTTCCTGAAGGATGTCATAGTTGATTACATTCATTATTCTGTACGTTAACAGGAACAAGATGCATAATTTTTCCGTGCAAAAAGCAGAAGGTGACAAAGGTGAAGATTGGCGAATGGACAAGCCGCACTCCTCATTCTATGTTTCGTTGTTCTAGCTGACGCCAAAGCCCAGTCTCCTAAGTACCTTGCCAGGTGCCACACAGTAGGAGCCACGAAAACCCCTGCACGGAAATCAATTTGACGGGAACCGTCCCTGCGCCCAGATTCGGAGCCCTGTGAATTTGGGGTGCTTCTTGCAGTCACTACAAGCTTACATTGAGGTTGCCGTCAACGAGACAATATTTTTCGGCGTAGCTGTTAGCGTTCGCACTAATGCAGAGTCCATGGGGGGTAACCTGGGCAGCCGACTTTGTGTCGGTAAGTATACATTTATTAGGCGTTGCACTGTGCAAGGTGTCACTGGCATTCTAGGTAAAACACTTATTACATCAGTCTCACAGCTACCCTCGGGTAAGGTCCAAATGTCGATGTCGTCTAAATAAAAGCTGGGAGAACAGCTATGCCAGTTATTGCATGTCAAGGAATTCATGTTAATATTCTTCACAGAAATTTCGGCTAGACACTGCTTCACTGAGTGGCATCTGGGTATCGATGAACTATAGTGATCACCGGACATTTTCCAAATTTTCGCCAGCAAAGCACAACATATGTGACCACAATATGTTTTACCAAAAATAGAGCGGATGCTATCTGATTGCATAAGGCAGTTGTCTTTATGCTTACTGTGGCTGAATTCTTTGCTCCGAGAAAAAAAAAGGATAAATGGCTCAACTGTGATGAGTACTCGTCAACGTATCATGCATAATTGCGATGGAACTAACAGTTATGGGGTCTGTTTAACAGCGGTAATTCATGTAAGGAATCACAGTGTATCACCTTTAGAAAAGTACAAAGCGCAACAGCCAGGAAAAGCACGAAGTCCCGAACCTAAAGCATCATCCGTGGCTGTAATTCTACGACCACCACAATATGCGACATCGGCATTCCTCGCGGTAATGGCCACGGCACTCACTGTAGGCGTTGATATGCAGGTACCCCGAGGCGTAGAGAGAACCTATCTACCGCAGTTCATGTCTGTTTTAGCATCCGCCTCGCATGGTAGGGGCTGAGTTCCAGTCACAGTGCCCTGGGTATATACCAGGTTTGCAATGAGCAAAATGGTCACCTTGGCCTGATGCATGATTTCTGTGGCTTAATTCTTTGGCAAAAATGAGTCTTCGACTCTACGTCATACAGCGCAGCAACGCATTATTTATGGGACCCTTTGGCCACAGTCCATCCGCAATTATAATGAAAAAATCGTGAATGGAATGAAAAGCCAGAAAGCGGAACACAGAGGCTATTGCTCTTGACCGTACGCCATACACTACGATTGGAGAGCCGTGGAACCGAAGCCGCCTAATGATGCATGTTGCATACTATGAACACAGTTGGGTTGGCTGCGTTGAGTCAGAAAGCGAAAGCCTGTTGTGGCTGGCGGAACACTCGATTTACAATCCTGGCAGTCTGTGGTTACATGCGACTTATGCATGCAGCGTCATTTCCTTTTGCATGTCATGCGGGCACATCGTGAAAACGGACCTTATTTCGTATTTTCTATTTCACACGATTTCACATATTCAGTCCAAAGAACACTCACGCCTAGTTTTGCCAACAGAATCCGTCACCTGACGATCTGCGTTCGTTACCAGTTCTTAGGTCATGCCAGGCTTTTACCTGGGGTTCTTATAATTTTCTTTAAGCTTGCGAGCATGTTTTTTGCAGCACACGTCATATAATTCCTATGTAATTTTACCTAGTGCTCTAATTTTTTTACCGCTACGTAACCGATGCGACGGCAGAAATCTAAAGTTCTCCAAGGCGAGGGCATTACATGGCATTTCTGAGCATATTGTGGTTGTTTGGTTTGCTTTATTATGGTTTAACGTCCCAAAGCAACTCAGGCTATCCGGGACGCCGTAGTGATGGGCTCCAGAAATTTCGACCACCTAGGTTTCTTTAACGTGCACTGACATCGCACAGTACACGGGCCTCTAGAATTTCGCTTTCATCGAAATTCGCCCGCCGCGGCCGGGATCGAACCAGTGTCTTTCGGGTCAGCAGCCGAGCGCCGTAACCAATAAGCCACCGCGGCGGGTCATATTGTGGTTGTATTACATTGTTGTGTCAAAGACTATAGAAGAGGTCAAGCCTGCTGCACTAACACTCTACGTCTCCGACTGGGTGAAGGCAGGTTAATAAAAGGAAGGGGTCTAAACGGGTTACTCGCCTATGTTGCACTGCCGGCAGTTTTGCTCCCCCAATTCGTCGGCGGGTGTCATAAACTGTATCTGGGGGAACAATGAACACGGCCTGATCGGCGTAAGATGGAAGTGACTCCCGGGCTTAAGGTTTTCGGCAACTTAGTAACTGCGCTTTCGTTTGCAATTCTTCTCGTGGTCGAGAGAAAGAAGCCGGCCATTGATATTACCCAATCTCTTGAAAATCTCCCAAATTGCGTGCATTGAGCGGCAGAAAGCTTTATCGCGATGGTTTAATGTCACGAGGAATGGAAACCAAATTTAGAGCAGAAAAAGCTTTAGTTGATTGTTATAACCGCGGCGTGAAAATTGCTGCTCCAAAATAAAAACGGTGCTGAGATAGGTTTCTGACATCACTTAAACAGTGTCACGTATGCTACAACTGATTTTAAACCATCATTATATATCCATGAAAGCGCAAGTATCCTTGCAGCTTATTCAGTCTCGACCAGTAGCCTCTCCACTGGACAGAGAGGCTTCTAGGACGCATCGTATCTCGACTTGTCTCCACTCTCGGACGTTCGTTGCGAGCAGACATTGCATATCGCATTTAATGTACGGCAACTGCAAAATGACTCTGCGTAAAAACTGAATTTATTGTTTATCGACTGATTACGTCATTCTAGCAACAAAGATGCTACTCAGTGTAAAAAGTGACAGAGTATACTGTGGGGCCAGTTGGTCATACATAATCTGAACGAACAAACGTAGCGTTTAAAACAGGACACAGAAAGATGAGGACAGGACGTGGCTACAACTTACAACTGAATGAAATCGATAAACGAAAGACACATCCCTTCTCGAGCAAAGACACGCATGCGCAAACTTGAAAGAATGACAAAACTGTGATAAACTAGAAAAAAAACGGTAAAAGAAAAAGAAAAATAGGTGAAAAGGCGTGGAATAGCCACCGGTCATGAAACTGTTCACAAACATTAAGTGCGTCTTAGAAAGTTTCTTTCTTTTTCCATTAGATAAATAGATGGTGTGCTAATGCACGTGTCATTACCGCGTTGTGATATTTCATGAGCTTCCAGGATTTCCCTCGCCAATTGATCTTTACCCCTTCCTAAAATCTTCGTGCGGTTCAAAGAGGGAAAGCAACCTAGGCAGCACGTCTAGCAACACGTCTAGGCAGGTTCCTCCAGCGTCACCTGAACAGCCTTTGTACTGTGGACCCTTTTAAAGTCGCCTCCTCAGCCGTCTTAGTTGACATTCTACGGAGTGACGTGTGCGGTGCAAACTCCGCATTTTCAGTGGATACAGAGGAACTTTTTTACTCAGTGCCGCACGATGAACTGTTGATTGCTGTGAGAGAGTGTATTGAAGAGGCGGGTGAGGTGTCTTTTCAGAATTCATGTGGTGTTAGTATTGAATCATTTCTGGAACTCTTGGCCCTGCACCTCAATTCTACAATCATAAGCTACAAAGAACATTTCTATGTCCAGAAACGTGGGATATGCATTGGCTCAAGTGTCGCCCCTGTGATATGTGAAATTTTTCTTGCCAAGTTTGGACGTTTGCTTCAGTCTCAGTTGAACGATGAGCGCGTTGTACGTGTCTTTAGATATGTAGATGATTTCCTTGTTCTTCTCAACCTTTCGTCTAGAGATGACTTGAGTGTAGTTGCAGACTCGATTTTAACCCGATTCAAAGGTATCATGAAGTCACTGAATTTTTCCATAGAACTTCCGGCTCACGATTCCATTCAGTTTTTAGATATTCACCTGTACTTTAATTCTGTTGGTTATTTTTGCTGGGCTTACGAGCCACGGTCCAAGAAAGCGCTTCTACCTTACGACTCTTCTCATTCGAAGCTCATTAAGCGAGGCATAGCAGCCACATGTCTCAGGTCGGCGCTCCTCAAGTCATGTCCGCACAAAGTTGGTAGTAGTTTTGACAACCAGGTTCGAAGACTTAAAGAAGCAGGCTTTCCTGGCGATGTTCTTGTGGCTGTCGCAGAAACTCTAAAGAAAAAGTTGCACAAAGCAAGAGAACACACACAGTTATCTAAGATAGATATACCCGGACAACAGAAAAGGAAGTTTGAAGTTATGCCCTATGTACACAGGCTCTCGCACAACTTGAAGAGAGTGGCAGCAAAATTTGGTATTGATGTAGTATTTTCAGCTCCCCTCAAGCTTGCAAAGCTTTGCGCTCTGGCAGATCATGACAGCGCCAAGAAGTCAGGGTGTCGCACAAAACACAAGAAGCCACACGTCTCATGCGCCACAGATATTGTTTATCAGATCCCTCTACGCTGCGAAAGTGTGTACATTGGGCAGACGGGCAGATGTCTAAACGTGAGACTGAGTGAACACGCATCTTCGCTTTGTCAGCAAACTGATGAGCACTTGCCAAAGCATTGCAAGAGCTGCCCAGGTTGCTTTCCCTCTTTGAACCGCACGAAGATTTTAGGAAGGGGTAAAGATCAATTGGCGAGGGAAATCCTGGAAGCTCATGAAATATTACAACGCGGTAATGACACGTGCATTAGCACACCATCTATTTATCTAATGGAAAAAGAAAGAAACTTTCTAAGACGCACTTAATGTTTGTGAACAGTTTCATGACCGGTGGCTATTCCACGCCTTTTCACCTATTTTTCTTTTTCTTTTACCGGTTTTTTCTAGTTTATCACAGTTTTGTCATTCTTTCAAGTTTGCGCATGCGTGTCTTTGCTCGAGAAGGGATGTGTCTCTTTTATCGATTTCATTCAGTTGTAAGTTGTAGCCACGTCCTGTCCTCATCTTTCTGTGTCCTGTTTTAAACGCTACGTTTTTCGTTCAGATTAAGTAAAAAGTGACCTTCGGCAGACTGGAAAAGGGCAAACAACGAGCATATATGATAAGCGAAACGACGAATGGCGCAAGACAGGGGAGAAGGAGCATCTGCCCTGTTGCGCCCATATTTTTACACGGCGCCGGGGTGATATTGTTAGTGTGTTGAGGCTAACCTTGCATGTTAGCCTCAACCATTCTTCAAGCAGTGAACTTTGTTTGGTCGTATGTCGGACTATGCACTTCATTTCATGTGTGGCATCATTACTCGCAGATGCACTTTAGTACGCATTTAATAACAGCATTTTATCCTCTCTAATTCTGTTGTGTTTTACCTTTTCCGCGCCGCTCTCTTCGCGCTTTTCACTCCCAAATTCCCTTTCCCACGTAGAGTAGCATCCCAGTGATTTTTAAACGCTGGCTAAATTGTCTGCTTTCTTATTAAAGGTCTTATCTCTCTCTCTCTCTCTCTCTCTCTCTCTCTCTCCCTTTCTCTCTCTCTCTCTCAAGTACCCATGAGCTTCTCGCGATACTGCTTCTTCAAACCTTCACTGATATGATACGTTCGTTAAGAAGGGAGCTATAAAGTAAATAACGAAAACCGTACCCTGGCCACAATTGATATAATACAGCGAGTATCGCTGCCGCTGGCCATTTCGAAAGGCAAACTGCGACGACAAAGTTTTAAGGCGGTAGTGTTACTTGCCCCATTGAGCTCAAGTCCCGTCGGTGTGTGTGTGTGATAACACTCGATGGTAGCCGTAAAAGATGGCCTCCTCATCCCGATGGTCAGCGCATCCGAATGCAACCTGATGTGGCAGCTGTTGGGGAGGGGGGCGCGGGCCGTGGCACTGCGGCGACTGCGTTAACGAAGTTAGCGCGGCGTCGCGCTAACTGCGAGCTGCTTGGCATCGGGTTACATCACGCCACTGAGCACGGAGCAGAAGGGGCACAGCGGCGCCGCGTTGGGGGATTCGAACAGCCATGTAGAGGTAGGATATTACCGGCTTCGGGGCAATGCGATTCCCTCTGCCACGTCAGATCACCGCAAGTAGCTATAGTGGCTGGTTGTGTATGATCCTGTGCAATGGGCAGTGAACGACTGCGTTCATGAACTGAGCGGTGAGTCTTTGGACTTCTCACCTGCAAGCAGCCATAAGTGCCTCTGCCGAATTTGTTTTCTTTACGCCGGTCTGTGAGGTTTTACCGTTATCACCGTGAAGGGATTGAATCGTGTGGCATAAAGGGAATACTCTGTTGTACCTCTAAATTTCTGCGCAATAAATACGTCGTTCTGTGAAAGGAACAAAAGTGGAGGAACAAAAAAAGTAGAATTTCAACAAAAAGAGATATTCGACAGAGTTTCCCTCCGTATACAGTTAAAGCTAATATCTTCATTCAGGGAAGTAGGGCCCCTTAATCTTAGCAAGAACACCAACAGCAGCTAAAAAAACTGCAAACACAATTGTACATGGTCGAAGTAGGACTTACACGCAATGCCAGACGGCGGGTTTGCATCTGCTAATATACTTTCTCCAGGCGTAAGTAATTTCTTCGGGCAGTGCGTCGCATCGACGCTGTGATATTCAGCGAACGTCTGGCTCTGATAAGCGTGTGCCATTGCGCGAAAGATCTGAGCATGCATGCTAGGCAGAATACTGGAGCGCACCATTGTTTGGAATCCTGTGATAAGGTTGCTAGAAAAGCTTTTGAAAAGGACTCCTCAGCGCAACTTTGTAATAATTGCTGCTGTCATTTGGAGTACAAGTGCGTGTTTTCTACGTCATTGCGACCTATGCTAACTGCAGTATGAACTAGGCGGTTGCGAAAATAATTCAATCCCAACAACGCCCATGCTTCGCGTTTCCATAGAATTTTCTCCTTAGCCAAGCATATCAATATATCCTTGATGTTCTTCGGTTCAGCTTCTGAGATGACGCTGAAATCTGGGCCATCGCACTGAACCATCGAACCCTTCATTCCGCCACACGTTAGGCACCGCAAGCACATCGTCGACTGAGCGCCGCTACCCGAAACGAAATCGCAAAACAATAAATTATGCGGAAGGCAACATGGTTTCAGACGACGAGGACTCCGGTAAGTGAAGAACAGTTTCTTTCGACGTTTTAGTAATAGGGCAATGCAAAAGTTTCCTAGGTCTCTAGGCTTGGACTTCGAAAGAGAAAATATCTGCAACGCATAAATTTCTTTTCGCTCCACTAGGCTCGAAAAGCAAGGTACGAAATGCTCGTTAGCTGAGAATGCTTTGGTAATGTTTCGAATCCGCAGCAGTGACGACAGCCCCATTCCCTTATCCCCGAGACTAGAGCCATGTACTGACGGGGCATCCTTAGGAGCCCCTACACCAGGATTAGCGCGGCTCTAATTAAATTCAGTGCCCATCTCTACCTTTCACATAGTAATCGTACAAAAGAATTTTTGCAATATTCCATTCATTGCAGTGCCCCGGAACTAACGTCAATTACTATTTCCAGGCTGTTTGAATGCCCACACACTTCCAAAGTCCCCGTTTCTTGTCCACAATACCAGCCCTCGATCATTTAGCACGTTGTCTATCAAGGCGCTTGCAATTTTGGCCTGTCAATGCTTCTTCGCTATTAAATCACCCAGCTGTGTTCTATATGAACTCCAAATTGTGTTTTACCTCAGTCTCGCTTTCGATGAGGGAACCTTGAGCATACTTTGTACAAAAAGGGATTATTTCGCGTCATCGTCGGTCCGAACGCGTTTCTGACGCAGTACATAAACTCTAGTTACCTGAAAACCAGGGGATGAAAGAAATCATATGCATTTTAAAGGAATTTTGTCTTTCTAAAGAATTAAGCTATTCAGTTGCATTTGCCACTGCATTGAGACCATACTTTTAAAGTCAGTTTTCTTTCCTTTATTACGTGAAGTGAGAAAGGCTTTTTGTGCTGACGGTGTCTTCGCATCGTTGTTCCAGCTTGTTTTTCACTAAGTAAAAGCATAGCTCATTTTTCGGGCTCCCTTACTGCCTTCCCGGTGGTTGTTGCCCGAACGAACTTTCACACTAATACATGAACAGATGAAGTGGTTCCTCTCATATTTGTCATCATTCTATGCAGACCCCGACTACAGCTCACTGGGGGACTCAAGAGCCACCGACAGGAAAAAAATGGCTAGAGACACAAACGGCAGCCGGACTTCTGGGATCAGGTGTCCAGGTCAGTGTAAATTCAGCTCTTCAGCATCCCAAAAACCATGCCTAAAAGTTTTGCCCTGAAACTGAAAAGCAGTCTCTGTGAGCGCAGGATTGATGATTCGGCTATTTTTTCAATGGTGAGCCCTGATCGCGTTTCCGCACACGAATCCTGCATACAAGGTCCCAAACCAACTATCAGTTATGCCACGCGGTACGTGATAACTCGAGCCATTCCAACCAGCTGCGCCACTGACGTCGCTGACTTTCTTCTGCACGACGTCATATTAGACCATGACGCTCCCCGTCAACTCCTTACCGACCGTGGCCGCTGCTTCCTCTCTCGAGTTGTTGACGAAATCCTTCGTTCATGCTCCGTTCATCACAATTTTACCACGGCTTATCACTCTCAGACGAACGGCCTTACGGAGCGTCTCAACGGAACGCTGACAGACATGCTCGCCATGTATGTATCCGACGACCACCGTGACTGGGACATCAGCTTGCCTTTTGTCACCTTCGCGTATAACTCTTCGCGCCATGATACCGCTGGTTACTCTCCCTTCTACCTTCTCTTTGGAGGAGAACCCTTACTGCCCTTCGACACTTTGCTGCCCACAGCCGGCCCTGTCACTACCTATGCGCGTGATGCTATCGCCCCAGCAGACGCAGCTCCGCCAGGTTGCTGGTCACAAGCTCTCCGCCTCTCAAGAGACTCAAAAACACCACTACGATGGACTGCACCGTGGTGTGCACTACCCTGCCGGATCTCTCGTCTTGCTGTGCCTCCCATCCCGTCGTGTGGGGTTATGTGAAAAACTTCTGCCGCGCTACACAGGTCCTTATCGTGTATTACAGTCCGTGACCGACGTAACCTAGGACATCACGCCGCTCCACTCAACGCCTCCGTCCGCTCCACTGACATCCGAAGTCGTTGAGGTGGCTTGCCTAAAGCCGTATCACCCACCCTCGACATCCCACACCTAACACGCACCGGGACGTCGCCCTCAGCCGAGGGGGATAGTGTTACCGGAGAACTGGTTAGTGTATAAATGGACTCGACTCGTGCATGATTCGTGAACAAAGTAGCGTAGCGCTGGACGACGACGACGCTGACAGTGGGAAGCTGGGCCCTTGGAGTATGAGCTGAGTGCTGGCCATCGAAGCGCAGCCATCAATACAGTCCGTAACATCCGCGTAACCATATTATATCCGTATTCTAAATTCTCATATCAGTCTCATATTAGTATATAACCGTCATGAGCTCAGTTACACCAACGGCAGTACAAAGCACTCGCCCATCTGTCGTCCGTGAACCCTGTGCTGCGCCATCTCCGGCCATGCTGCGGTTGCAGACTTCCGAAGTTCATTTACTCGCATCACTCTCTGCTGCCCTCTGCTGTTCTTGCCTTCCCTCAGTCACATACCAACTGCCATTTTCTGATGAGGTTAAGAAACTTTCGTAGATAAGGCGACCACCTCTGGCACCGGACAGACTTGATAAAGATGAAAGGGAGAAGGCTTTGCCAAGCGGTAGGCATGGATAGACTAATGATGATGTTTGGTTTGGTTTATTGGTTTATTGGAATTTAACGTCCCAAAGCAACTCAGGCTATGAGGGACGCCTTAGTGGAGGGCTCCGGAAATTTCGACCACCTGGGGTTCTTTAACGTGCACTGACATCGCACAGTACACAAGCCTCAAGAACTTCGCCTCCATCGAAATTCAGCCGCCGCGGCCAGGATAGAACCCGCGTCTTTCGGGCCAGCAGCCGAGCGCCGTAACCACTGAGCCACCACGGCGGGGCTGACGATGATGTGAATCTGCAAATACCACCTTGTACAAATAGGTCCACTAGAATTTATAAAACAAATAAAAATAGTTTTTTCGTCGCAAGCCTCCATTCCAAGCTGCCAGAGAGTCGTAGTTAAACGACGCGCATTCGTGGTGATTCACGAGTCTTCCCTCCTCTTATGAAACTTTCAGCAACACGGCCTCAGTTCTCAGAAACGCTGAAAGCAACAAGGACAACCAGAGAGGAAGAAAGGGGCATGCGCTTCCGAGTCGCACTTGTTGCATTCCGTGTTTTCTTCACTGAATCCCAACTCCACGGCTAGAAACCGCTGCTATTGTAAAATGCTTCTGCTGTGGGGAATGTCATATATACTGTACCAATAAATTACTAACGCCTCCCCTCGGGGTACGAAGAGTGATCGGGGCAGGGTGATTCGCGAAATAATTAGCACAATGGTGATCCAATGCATGAATGGCGTTGAATTATTTTTCCACAGCCGCTTAGCTGCCACTAAAGAAACTAAGGCAGCCATAGTAAGCTATGAATGATTGTTCAGATTCCTGGCTTAGCAAACGTTTACTGATCTGTGGTCACTACCTGCCTTAAGTAGACGTATTCCCTTACCACTTCGAGCGCCTCGCTACTATAAGCAAACTGCTCTTCCCTTCCGAGAATTTTGAACCTTTCTTTAGCTTCTGCATACCCACCGTTCTGCTTTGCCTGTCTAAGTCACTGATCATGATTTCTTCAGTTCATCCCCTGAGCGACATAGCATGGCAATGTCATCAGCGAATCGCCAATTACTAAGGCTTCTCCATTAACTATTACCGCCAAACTCTGAAAGCTTCCTTACCTCAGTAATGAAGCCTCCACTGTAGTGAGGCCCCCTCATGTCAATCTGAAAGCTTTCTGACTGGGGAGACCTAAGCAAAGTCGTCCTTGGTGCATCATCTGAGTAAGGCAGCTAGGAGCTGCCTTCATGCATCCTATCGCCGCTTGTGACCCTAGAGGAGCGCTTCACCTCACTACTGCCACAAGTGACTGCGCACACTCGTACGGGCGGCGAGACGCGACGCAAGTACGCGAGCCCGGCGTGTGCGCAGTTGAGCTGTCGAGAAAAAATGGCAGCTTCGACTGACCTCCACGCGGGCGACTACGCGCAATTTTTTAACCATGCTTGTGAATTTGTATTCGATGAAGTGTACCCGTATTCTCCAATCACTAGGTCGCCTCGCGACGCGGTGTATCCAGTGCAGGTGTACTCAGAGGAAAAATTTCAATACAGATTCCGCACCGGTGCCGCTCGGTCACTCATGGGCATTCGGCGGACAGAGCGAGCGAAATCCGCCTCCGCCGAAATGTTGCCTCGTTCACACCTCTTGGCCACCACGTCACCGCTCGCGGCGTTCAGAGATATGGTTAGAAAAAAGCATAAATCGACTCTGTCTACGTACCATAAGCGTATGCATGCTTACGTACGGTAAATGCAGGCATTTTGTGAGACGTTACGCCATTTATCACATTCCCGCTATTACTTCAGCGTATGCAACCAGCGACGCAATGGCATGACGACTGATGGTTATGTGGCTGTACCATTTCCATACGGTGGGGGAGTTTTCCCCCAACTCTACCTAGTGGCGCCATCTGGTTGTTAGGACGGAAACCATTTCTGTCAACAAACCGACGGTCCTCTTAAGCCTAAAAGCAGCAGAATCGTCAATCTAAATTTAAAAATCTAGGCAAATTTTTCACTCAAACTTTCCTTAGAGGCAAGATGAGACGAAGAGGGAGAACGATGCCCCATTTATGGTCAGCGAACGCCTTGAAAAACGCTGTAACATCGACGAATTCAGACCGAATCGAGGGGTCCAGGTTCGAAGGGCACCGCCATGTTTGTCGCCGCGCGAATGCAACTACCTACTCGGCGTCCTGTTGGCCGATGGGAATTGGCGGAATTTTTCTGGTGGCAGAAATCGGTGCTCTACCGTTCGCTGCTCCTGTATATTAGTAATCGATGAAAGGTTTTTTTTTTATTTCTTTATTGAATAAGGGCGTTCGCGTGAAGCTTGTGAAAGAACCCCAAACCCAGAAGCGTGGCATACGCGTTCCTTACTTGAGGAGAGGCCCGGAGAGCTTTCAGAGCAAGCTGGCTTCCTCCATCGAACATTCGCGGAAAGGAGGTTTCACGTAACGTTAGGAAGACTTCGAAGAAAAGGAAGCTTTCAGAGTTTGGGCCTTATTTTCAACTATTCCCAATCAAACTCTGCGAAAGCCTCCGGCAAACAGGCGGTGAATAGCATTGGAAGCAGAGTGTCTGCCTGCCTTACACCCTTCCTCTTTGGAGTTTTTTTTGCTGTCCTCATGGAGGACTTGTAGGGTGAAACCCTAGGAATGATGTAGGGTGAGACCAAAGTGATCAATAACGATGTGAGAACGGTGTTGGTGCAATGTTTAGGAGAATCATACAAGGTGGAGCAAATTGGCAATAAGGGAGCAATTCCTCATTGGCATCCACCCAAGTGCAGCTATACCGCTAAAGAGAGAAGCTATACTTCTTCCGCGGTAATAATCCACATGCTAGCCGTCCCGTTTAGCTCAGTTCGTAGAGAGACTGCTCTGGTGAAGCGATGGTCCCATGTTCGAACTCAGGAGCAGGACTAATTTTTCCTTAACTGCGTAGTTTCTGTGGTAGCTGCATAACTCTCGTTTGTACCCATATGGCTGAGCTTCCTCGGATGGATACAATTGCGCCCTTAATGAAGAGATAGTGTCTCTGTGCCTGCAACACTTCCTCAATGGAATTTTATTGCTCTCTTGATGAAGGACTACGGGGGACGTGCAGCTGATGTAGATATATTCAAGAATTTTTACAATCCATGCATGACTGCTCAGCTTTCGTCTGCGTGGGATAGATATACAGAAGTTTTAATTAACCTTCCTCTACACCCTGATACCCAAAGCATGCGTGACTGCTCACATTTCGTATGTGTGAAATGTTGTGTCTTAATTACGAAGGCTGTTGACAGAGGTTCCTATATTCTTCACATTTCTCTATCGCCTGATTTAGTGTTATGGCTTATGGGTTTTGATGCGAAAGCAACACTTCGACAGCCAAAGCGAGACCTCAGGTGGCCGCCGCAGCTACGCTTACCTTGTTTCAATTGGTCTCAATGGTCGTTTAGAAGAACTTTTTGTTGGGCTAGATGGTGCATGTTGTAAGAAACGAACTCTAGCGCAACCAAGACGTACACACAGGACATACACGTCCTGTGTGGTCCTCTCTTGTGTACGTCTTGGTTGCGCTACAGTTCTTTTCTTACTACGCAATCGTCGTGACGTCACAGTGCGCGAATTTCAAACGGGGCCAATTGTACTTTGGCTAGTAACCATGCAACCAATTAAAGGGATCGTATAATGATGCTCCAAGTAAGTGGGACTGAGTTCAGTTAATTGCGTAATTAACCAATTAGCCTTATTAACATTTCTAGTCAGACCAGATAAATAAATAACACCGAGTAGGAAATTGGTCGGCTTGGGGAATCGAACCAGGATCTCTGGAGTGCGAGACTAGCACGCTAACCACTCCGCCATTGCCAGCACGCTGGTTTGGAATGAACAAAGGCGCGTGTAGTGAATACGGTATCTTCGCTCACTCCCATCTTCCTCCCTTCCCGTTACGGCGAGGTTCAGGTGCCCACCGAGATATGCGAGGCAGATACACTTCCTTTCCTCAAAAGCCAAACCGCCGACGAGCAAGGCGTAGAGCCGAACGGGCGATGGCGTTCTGCGGACTCCCTGGCACGTTGCAAGACGCTGTAGCGTTCCACTCTTAGAGGCGAAGCTTAACATCTTAACCACACATCAGTGACACAAGCAGCAACGCCACGCTTAAGGCTTTCGCCTCACCGCACTTTAGGTCAACAAAGTGCCGCCCTGAAATTTTTACATTCTAAATTGACTCAGGTTATGAGAGATGTCGTAGTTGAGGACTCTGGATGATTCGATCACCTGGGACTCTTTGAAGTCCACTGGCATCGCACAGTACAGAGGCCTTTAGCATTTCGCCTTCATCGAAATGCGAGATGGAAAGACGCGGGATCGAGCCTGTGTCTTTCGGGGCGGCAGCCGAGCACCGTAACTACTCGACCACCGCAGTGGCTTGATTTTTAGTTTGGATATGGCTATGGTCAATATAAATATGACAATTAATATAACTGTGGTATGACTATGAATATGTTTTCTCCGCCCGATGTGGTTTCGAGGCTTTAAACACTGCACAGCGCCCACGATGGACAGTATTTTTTTCGGCATGGGGGTACTAACGCTCTTGCATTAATAAAGTGAATCAGGGCATTATAGCAATGATACACCTAAATATGTGCTCTATACTCGGTGAGAACTTTTCTTGGCAATTAGAGAAAGCTTCAGGGGTGGAGCGTCTGCAGTTGTCTCTGTCCGCAAATATTTCGGCCTCCATGGCTCTAATTCAGTTATGGTTCCAGTTTTTGTTCCGTTTTCGTGATCAGAGATACCTTGTGTAGAGTGGGGCAAAACTCTCGTTTTTAGTGCTCCTGATGCCAGGATTATAGCAAACAATTCAGCAATATCTCCTTGCTGACACCTGTGAATAATAAAAAAGTGTCGGCTGATGATTCAGTGTGATGACAGGTCTGTGACAGCAGGGTATCAACTGGCCTTCGAGTTTTTAAGCATTGTCTCTAATTGGGCTGCTCGCACCGTTAAATGCATGGCGTCTGTGCCGCTTCTCTTCCACTTCGGCAGCTAGCACAGCTCAGTCATAGCGCCTTGCTCTTTCCGCTGTCGCCTCAGCCACCGCAATACGGCACGCTGAGCATGCCGAGCTGTCGCAATTTCTTCACTGACCGAGGAACCACGTCTATTGCAAACGCAAGTCCAAACGTGACTGAGTGCCGCGCGGGGCACGAAGGGCTGAGCTGGAGTGCCACATCGATGGAGCCATGCAACGAACCAAACCAGTTCGCTGTCCCCTAGGTCACTTCGCTCGGGTGGGATGTGCCTTTCTTCTGCTACCCTCTGCGGGGATAACTGCTCAGAGCCGGGGGTAGGAGAGAAGGATGTGGGAGGTGATGGGGAAGTCAGCGAACGAATGCATGGCGCGCGCCAAGCACACCGCAAGCGTGAATGTTCAGGAGGTCAGAATAGGAGGGACTGGCGGACGGACGCAGTTTGGGTAGGTCCGGAAGAAATAGGTAAGGAGGTGGGATTGAAGCTACACCTGCTCTGGTGCGAAAGGTAATCCAAGCGGCGAAGGGCAAATGCACGCAAGCACACACAGACCAGGTAGGATGGTCATCCGTGATTAAAGCACTCACTCAGAGAAAAAAAAAACAAGTGAGGAATCAATGTGAGGTAGCGCAAAAATGGACGAGCACACACAACACTACTCCGGTACGTAGTTCGCGTGTAGACACTCGCGCACGCAGAAAAACAGCAGCTGAGCTCCGGAGTAGCAGGAGGAGCGGTAAGGCTGCTGGTGCAGACTTGAGGAAGAGTTTGGAAGGACTAAAGAGCAGTTCTCGGTGGATGAAGATGCTTGAAGATTGATGGGGATTAACAGGAGAATGGCCTGCGATCGTAGGAACAGCCACGGGCGCGATGGGTTGTTAGAAAAGCCGCCGCCTTGAAGGGCTTCAGCTGAGCTACTGGGAGAGACGGAGTGGGCCGCCGCCACCGCAGCCGACAACGAAAGCCCGTGAGGAGGAAATCTTGAAATGGCTGTGATGCCCAAAGGGCAACAGGAATAGTTTTTGCCATGGACGACTGCAGCCGGCTGTTTAGAGTAGGAGAAATCAGACCGCCGCAGTAGCGACGGTGGCCCGTGTGAGGCTTTCCGAAGGGGAGAAGGGCACAGGGCCGCCTTTGCGACTGTAGGTCTCAAGGAGTCAGGCTGCGGCGAGGACCGGGCCGCCAAAGCGACCGACTGTCGAGAAGGCCTCTTAGTTGAAGAAAAAGGAAGCCGCTCGCGGTGGGAGGCGCGCGCGGCTGAGCGCGTATTCTTTGGGGCCAGCAGCACGGGCGCAGGGCTGCAGTGAAGCGCCAGCTGGAGCAGTAGGTCCAGGAGAAGAGCAACGGCTAGAAACGGCAGGTCCAGGGAGGGCATTCAGGCGAGCGTAAGCTCGGGGAGGAACATGAGCCGAGCGAGGTGGCCGGCGGCATCGCAACGATGCCCCGACGCCTCCTCACTCGTCGGGAGCTGGCGAGCGAATGACAGACTGTCTCCGAGGTCGCTTCGTTTTGATAGGGCATGGCTCTGTCTTCTGCAACCCCCAGCGGGGCTCACTGCTCAGACCCAGGGGAGGGAGGTGAGGGTGTTCGGAGGGGAGGAGTGTCCGAGAACGGGAGCACAGCACAGACCAGGCGGGCACACACCAGGCGGTGCTGAAGAAAGTATATAGAAGTAAATACGTGAATGAGCGCATAGGAGCAGCCTGATGGGGCCGGAAGCGAAACCGGGCTTGATGTACCATGAAGTGAAGGATGTCGGGAAGGATAGCTTGGAAACGCGCAGAAACGTAACGAATAGGCCAACCGCATCTAGCGATACGGTTGAGTAAAACACTTTCTTTCATCCTTTATTCTTTGTAAGGTCCCTCAAGAAAATTCGCAGCTATAGCGGGGTCACCGGTTTTCACTGGAGTTTAGCCCTTAGTGTATTTCCGCGATATTATGGCGCAAAGGAAGAAACCCCGATTCCAACACTTGTCAAAAAAGCATGGTTCAGGTTTTCCTGTGTCTTATATTAGTTGAGGAGGGACACATTTTCATATTGTGCGGTCTGTAGTCTCCATGCTGAACGTGGGTGTCGCAATATAGTCTTGGAAGGTCGCTCATTCGTGACATTTTGGGGAGAAAGTGCGCTGCAGCGAATGCTCTTCTTTGCCCGTTTGCAAAAGTGAAAGTCCGACTTCCTGTTTGTATTCGCAACAAAGCACTTCGCTGCCCATGAGGTACCGTGGGATGTGATTTTGGTGACCGAAGCTCCACGCAGGAGTTCAAATTTTCATAGTTGCTGGTCTTTGCGTTCTGCCATTTGCTTTCGACCGTGTCAGATATAACCGTGGGGAATGTGCATGACGAGCCCAGCTTGTATCATGCAGCTTAACGTGGAATGTGTATGCAATCCCGTATAAAAATTTTTTCCCCTCAGGATATTTTCGCGCAAAACGTAACTGGCACATTTTCACAAAAAAATAAGTAATGTAATGACAGCGCTCTTTGCTCTTAGTCATTGCGGCTGGGGTTGCATGAGCGATGGTAGCAGCTGTCACTAATTGCAGGTCGCCCTCGGTGCCAGCATCTCGAGCCTGGCAAATGCCGAGCCCACGGACCGGCTCACTTTGATGAGAAGAGAGAGGTAAGCCAGGCATACGCATTATCATCGCGTTGTATGTTAACCAGCCATTTCTAATGCTTATAAGCGGACATCGTTAGCGTTGGAGTCTTCGTTGATGAGTGCGTTATCAGACATAATTTTTGTGGGAGCCTCACAAATCGTAGTGTGTTAGTGATGCGATGGCATGACCTCTAGACCCTAGCTGCGGCTCCAAGGACTCCTTCGTTGTTTCGTATCTTTTGGTTTTTTATGACACGTGTAGAACACATTGTATTCCAATTAATTACATCTGGGCATGTACTAAATAATTTCCATTCTAATTCTAATATTTTTCTTTGTCATTGGCTACCGACTTTAGCGCTGGGATCATACAGTTGGCGCTGCGGGTGATAACGCAAGAGAATCTAGTGAAATATATCGTTTCATTATATCACCGGTGCAATTAATGTGATTTCTTGGGGTTTCAAGATAAGGCATAATTATTCAAATGAAAAGGGTCACCGGCACACGACAGCCATTTTGGAGCATATGATATGCCAGCAGACGGATACGAAGATGAGGGTAATTTTCATAAAACTCCTAATTATATGCAATGATCAATGAAATTTCTAGCGTCACCAATTAGCGTGCACATTGGTATCGGAAACAACCCTTAGCTAAAAAAACGTTTGGAATATACGGCGGGCTATATAAATTGCATTTTAAACATATTTTGTATTCATGAATGCACTAAAGATATGTAGGAAATACGTTCCTGAAATTTCATGCTTGGTATTCGAAATATATTTTTAAAATATGTCAAAAATACACTTCAAGCATACATCGAGCACTTTTCAAGTACATCAAAAACATGTATGCAGTTTTAGCATCTTGTCAGTGTATTAAAAGTGTATTTTCGGAAATATGAAATTAATTCATCCAAAGTGTACTTCACTTCTAAAAAACGGGCAGTCCTTGTAAACGTGTACGTACGCAGTTTTAGCATCTTGTCAATGTATTAAAAGTGTGCTTTCGTAAATATGAAATTAATTCATCCGAAGTATAATTCAATTCTAACACACGGGCAGTCCTTTTAAACGTATTTGTAGCACACTTTAAGCTGCCGTTGAACAGTCGAGTGCTCGAAATCGCAATTCAGGAAAGACATTTGCGTGTTGTCAACGTATTTGAAATGTACTTCAGTAAATACGCAATTAATTCATCCAAAGAATACTTAAATTCTAGCAAATTGGCAGTCCGCCTTAACATATTTGCAGCACATTTCTAGCTGCTTTTGAACAACCTAATGCTCGTAATCGAGTTTAGGAAAATCGCATTTTGGCGTTGGCAATGTTTTTAAAGTGTACTCTCGTAAATACGCAATTAATCCGTCCAAGTACACTTCGAATCGAACAGAAAGGCAGTCCGCGTAAACATATTTGCATTACACTTCAAGCTACCGTGGAGCAATCTAGAGCTTCAAATGACGTTTCAGGGAAAAGGGAAAACTCTCCCTTTCCTGTCGTCCTTTCGCTGCAACACAGTAGTCATAGCGCGGGAAGAACGCAGGAAAAAGTCGAGACCGGACGAGAACGCCTGCTTTGTTCCCGCGCTATGATTACTGCGTTGCAATGAATTGCCAACCTGCCCAAGCCTTTTCTGTTTGAAGTTCTTTCGTTTATGGAAATTTCTAGCAGGAAGGTAATCACCAGTTACTTACACTACGTGCGGAGAACGTGATAGCATGATACCGGCAAAGGCGCCTTGGGTATTTCCGGGCCCAAATATGCCAGCGAAAAGGACCACGACCGGCAAGGCCGACCATAGACGCTCATGTATCTGTTTGTTGACAGTTCGACTCCTGACCTATTTCTGACGCCAGTTTCGACTAGCAGTTCTGTTCTAGATCATCTTCCGATTCGAACGCAACCAATAGGGCACTTCTCGGATAATTTTTGGGTCCACAATCTTTGCTCAAATAGACGCTTCACCGGGGAAGATAGTGCGTCGCTCTCGGTGGGTATATATAAGGCAAGCCAAGTATACAAGTACAAGCGCTAAAATACACGGACAGAGAAGAGACTTGGACAACACGAGCGCTTACTTTCAACTGAAGGTTTATTGATACGCAAGCACAATTTTATACACCTTGCTGCATGACGTCAAACTGATAGCCCTGCCGACATCACGTGGCTGCTCCCAAAAACATTATTTCCTTTTTAGTCAGTGTGACAGATGGTGCGCTGACGCAGGATGGACCGGCTTTTCTAATCAAATCTGCCTCTATTATCTCTCTCACATCCTGACAACTATGTTTGGCCACAATCTTGCATGCGCTGAAGACAGGTTTACATAGTTTCTTATTCTTTACAGCACAATCATAACAATGTTCAGAAAGATTACCGTCTCTATAATTGCCTACCTTCTTCCTGTGTTCCAGTAATCTTTTGTTCAGACATCGGCCAGTTTGACCGATGTACCTAGAGCCACACGATAGAGGAATTTCATAGACCACACCAGAAACACATGCTACAAAAGGATCCCGGTGCTTGATACCGCATGGTTCTTTAGGCTTTGGAAAAGGATTAGTCAACTTGACTAGTTTTTCCAACTTCTCAGGCGCCGAGAACAATACTCTGACGTCAATGCCTTTCGCAATCTTCTTTAGGCGATGCGAGGTGTTGTGCAAATAGGGGATGACTATCGTTGTGTTTCCATTTGCTTCGAAATGGTTCTTGTCTTTTCTAACCTTCAGTTTAGACTTCACTTTCAATAATTCTAACCTTCAGTTTCAATAAACCTTCAGTTGAAAGCAAGCGCTCGTGTTGTCCAAGTCTCTTCTCTGCCCGTGTTTTTTAGCGCTTGTACTTGTCTGCTATGAACCAACTAGCCCAAAGGTCTGTGCTCCTAAGCCAAGTATGGCGCTTGCGGGAACTTTTGATGTTTGCTACGGCCTTCCGCCATGGTTTGCTTAGTAGGGATCTTTGCCGTTCCCATGCCGTCACGTGACCTTATAATTTGATGTTTGCTGCCGCCCTTCCGCCATGGTTTGCTGAGTAGGTATCTTTGCCCTGCCCATGCCGTCACGTGACCTTATAATTTGATGTTTGCTGCCACCCTTCCGCCATGGTTTGCTGAGTAGGTATCTTTGCCGTTCCCATGCCGTCACGTGACCTTATAATTTGATGTTTGCTGCCGCCCTTCCGCCATGGTTTGCTGAGTAGGTATCTTTGCCGTTCCCATGCCATCACGTGACCTTATAATTTGATGTTTGCTGCCGCCCTTCCGCCATGGTTTGCTGAGTAGGTATCTTTGCCGTTCCCATGCCGTCACGTGACCTTATAATTTGATGTTTGCTGCCGTCCTTCCGCCATGGTTTGCTGAGTAGGTATCTTTGCCGTTCCCATGCCGTCACGTGACCTTATAATTTGATGTTTGCTGCCGCCCTTCCGCCATGGTTTGCTGAGTAAGTATCTTTGCCGTTCCCATGCCGTCACGTGACCTTATAATTTGATGTTTGCTGCCGCCCTTCCGCCATGGTTTGCTGAGTAGGTATCTTTGCCGTTCCCATGCCGTCACGTGACCTTATAATTTGATGTTTGCTGCCGCCCTTCCGCCATGGTTTGCTGAGTAGGTATATTTGCCGTTCCCATGCCGTCATATGACCTTATAATCCCGTGTACATTGTGATAGATGATAATTGCGCTTATACAATTTGTTCTGAAGTTGAAGCATTAACCCGTATCTCCTGTGAAGTCGATCTTTTTTAAGCCAAAATGAATATATTTTTAATGTATTCAATGTATATTTTTAGTGTATTTCTAATGTAATCTAACGTATTTAATGGGTACTTTTACTATATTTTAATGCAATATAAATATCCTAATCGGGCAAAAATGCACTTTCACGTATTTTAAAGAACGTTCAATATATTGTTTGTAGCATACCTAGAAACCGTTCGTATTGCAGTTTAAGCATGGGGACAACAAAAATGCGAAATAAACATGAAATTAATACAATATGTTTGAAATGCATTCTAAGCACATCCTCTTTTTCGCTAAGGGAAGGGAAGTCGTCCTTATCTGTTCCCCACAATTCCTAGCACACATTCTCATAGTCATGTGAGCAAAACTGTTACGTTCGGCGCTAAATTCCTTCCGGTGTAGCGCAGTTTTTGCGCGGCGCGTTTCCTTTGTAAATGGCGTGGATGAATAGAGAAACAGTTTACTTTCAATTTCAGCGAACGTAATCGAGAAAAAAACGCCATTTTAAGCGGCTATTTCTCATCAGGCAGGACCTTATTCTGTTTCTAAATTGAGCCGCTAGAGCTAAGGATTTGAACGCGAATTTCTCTTAACAGGAGTCTGCTATTACTGTGCTGTGTGACGGAGCACTCCAGCAACTCTACGGCCAGTTGCCACTGTAAACGTGCATGCCATATGCTTGAACAAAATTTCATTTATTGCACTTAATTAGACTATGGCGACTATTACCCTAAGATATCTGTGTTAAACTAGTCGTATACGTTATGTAAAAAAAGTTTCGATGTGGAACTCCCGGTTTATTTTTGAATGATCTGAGAACGTCTCATTTTGAGCATTCTTTAGTAAAGGATTGCACTAAAGCCGCAAAGCACCATCCCTCTATTTCAGGCCAATGTTCCGGTGGCAGTACTATTGTACATTCAGCTGTTATAAAAGTAACTTATTCTTTGGGGGCTCCTTAAAAGCAGTTCAATATAGGTCTGGTAACATACCTGCTTTAACAGGACCTGAGGAATCCCTCCAATTACTGCTGTCTGAAAAATTTGGTCCTCTGGATGTTTTTGGGTACGTTAACGTTTGTCTGCAGGAGCAAAAAACGTCTTTATGGCTGATATAATTGCATTTAAAACGTCCCCTCCACTCAATTAAAACATGTAGCATCCACACAAAGGAGGACAAATTGACGCTGCTTTGAAGTGAATGTCGGTGTGGCATAGCCTCCGGGATTCGCGCTGAAATATCGGTGTTAACGCATGCAGTTAAATGACGAAATGAACAGGTGACGTCAACACTCCTTCGTTAGTTTTTTGTGTTTTTTGCCCAAGTTTTGAAAGCTTCGCTTCCGGCGTGAGTCTTTTTAGCCGGACAATGATGAAAAATTCATCAAATTTCTGTGCTTAGCAGAAATTGGTTGGTTGGTTTATGGGGTTTAACGTCCCAAAGCGACTAAGGCTATGAGAGACGCCGTAGTGGAGGGCTCCGGAAATTTCGACCACCTGGGGTTCTTTAACGTGCACTCACATCGCACAGTACACGGGCCTCTAGAATTTCTCCTCCAAAGAAATTCTAGCCGCCGCGGCCGGGATCGAACCCGCGTCTTTTGGGTCAGCAGCCGAGCACCATAACCGCTGAGCCACCGCGGCGGCCTTAGCAGAAATTGATTCTATCCCTTAGCGAAGAAGAGGATGTGCTTAAAATGCATTTCAAACATATATATTACATTCATATTTATTTCGCATTTTTAAGGCGGAAGCCTTTAATGTCTCATCGTTGTAATCAGCAGTTCTCGACAGGAAATGTTACGCTTTTCAATAGGTGGAAACGGTCGTGACGTCACAGTGCGCGAATTTCAAACGGGGCCAATTGCACTTTGGCTAGTAACCATACAACCAATCGAAGGGATTGTATAGTGATGCTCCAAGTGGGACTGAGCTTAGTTAATTGCTTAATTACCCAATTTGCCTAATTAGCTTTACCAGTCAGGCCATATAAATAAATAAAAGCTATTAAGAAATTGGTCGAGCTCAGGAATCGAACCCCGGTCTTCGGCGTGAGAGACGAGCACGCTATCCACTCCGCCATGCCAGCTCGATGGTTTGGAATGAACAAAGGCGCGTCTAGTGAATACGGTGCCTTCACTCACTCTCATCCTCCTCCATTCCCTTCCGGCGAGGTTTAGGTGTCCACCGACAAATGAGAGACAGATACATTTCCTTTCCTCAAAAACCAATTTACCGACGATCGAGGCGTAGAACCGAATGGGCGATGGCGTTCTATGGACTACTTGGCAGCGTTGCAAGACGCTGTCGCGTTCCACTCTTAGGGGCGAAGCTTAACATCTTAACCACACATCAGTGACCACACTTTAGGTCAAAAGAGTGCCCCCCTGAATTTTGACGGGTGTCCACCGAGATATGTGAGACAGTTACTGCGTAATTTCCTTTCCTGAAATACAATTTTCATTTTCTTCATTACGGCTCCTCTTTATCTACCTTCTTTCACTCCCACCTCCCTTCCTCTACGGTGCGGTTCAGGTGTCCACCGAGATGACAGAAAATTACTGCGCCATTTCCTTTCCTCAAAAAGCGTTGCGTTCAAAGGGCAAGGCATCGCGCCGAACGGGTGGTGGCGTTCCGTGGACTCCCTGGCAGGGCTACAACAAGCTGTGGCGTTCCACTCCTAAAGGCGAAGCTTAAGCGTCATTAATTATCAGTTAATTAGTATTCAGTCATTAATCAGTAATTAACCATTAATTAGTGATTTGTCATCACTTAGCAATTAGTACTCAATTATATGTGACGCCACCAGTGCCACAGAAGCAGCGAAAGTGGTTCGGAAAACGCTTTCGCCTCTACGCACTTTAGACAGTCAAAGTGCCCCCTGAAATTTTTGTCCCTATGCTTAAACTGCAATACAAATGCTTTCTAAGTATACTACGAATAATATTTTGAATGTTCTTTAAAATACGTGAAAAGTATATTTTTGCCCGCTTAGAATATTTATAATGCATTAAAAATGTACTAAAATACCCATTAAATACATTAGATTACATTAGAAATACAATAAAGATATTCATTCAACGCATTGAAAATATATTAACTATGGCTTTAAAAAGTCGGTTTCACAGAATGATACGGGTTGATGTTTCAACTTCAGAATAAATCACATAAGTGCAATTATCATCAGTCACAATGTACATGGGATTATAAGGTCACGTGACGGCGTGGGAACGACAAAGTTACCTACACTGCAAACCATGGCGAAAGGGCCGCAGCAAGCATTACATGCTCCGACAAGCGCCACACTTGGCTTGCCTTATACATACCCACCGAGAGCGACGCACTATCTTGCCCGGTGAGGCGTTTATTCGCGCAAAGACTGCGGGCTCAAAAATTATCCGAGAAGTGTCCTACTGGTCGCGTTCGAATCGGAAGGCGATCTCGAAAAGAATTGCTCGTCGAAACTTGCATCAGAAATAGGTAAGGAGTCGAACTGTCAACCAACATATACACGGGCGTCTATGGGAGCCGGTCGGCCTTGCGGTCGTGGTCCTTTTTGCTGGCATATTCGGGCCCGGAAATACCCAAGGCGCCTTTACCGGTATCATGCTATCACGTTCTCCGCACGTAGTGTACATAAGTGGTGATTACCTTCCCGCTAGAAGTTACCATAAACGAAAGGACTTCAGAACAGAAAAGGCTTGGGCAGGTTGGTAATTCATTGCAACGCAGTAATCATAGCGCGGGAACAACGCAGGCGTTCTCTTCCCGTCTCGTCTTTTTCCTGCGTTCTTCCCGCGCTATGATTACTGTGTTGCAGCGAAAGGACGACAGGAAAGGGAGAGTTTTCACTTTTCCCTGAAACGACATTCGGAGCTCTAGATTGTTCTACGGTAACAGAAGTGTAATGCAAATATGTTTAGGCGGACTGCCGATTTGTTCGATTCGAAGTGTACTTGGACGGATTAACTGCGTATTTACGAGAGTACACTTTAAAAACTTTGCCAGCACCAAAATGCGATTTCCCTAAACTCGATTTCGAGCATTAGGTTGTTCAAAGGCAGCTAGAAGTGTGCTTCAAATATGCTAAGGCCGACTGCCAATTTGCTAGAATTTAAGTATTCTTTGGATGAATTAATTGCGTATTTACAGAAGTACATTTCAAATACGTTGACAACATGCAAATGCCTATTCCCGAAACGCGAATTCGAGCACTCGACTGTTCAACGGAAGCTTGAAGTGTGCTGCAAATACGTTTAAAAGGACTGCACGTTTCTTAGAATTGAAGTATACTTCGGATGAATTAATTTCATATTTGCGAAAGTACACTTTTAATACATTGACAAGATGCTAAAACCGCATGCATATACGTTTACCAGGACTGCCTGTTTTTTAGAATTGAAATACACTTTGAATGAATTAATTTGATATTTCCGAAAATACTTTCAATACACTGATAAGACGCTACAACTGCATACATGTTTTTAGACGTATTTGAAATGTGCTCGACGTATGCTTTAGGTGAGGTATTTTTGACATATTTTAAGAATATATTTCGAATACCAAGCATGAAATTTCAGGAACGTATTTCGTACATATTTTTAGAGCATTCATGAATACAAAATATGATTAAGATACAAATTAAATAGCCCACCTTATATCCAAACGTATTAGTTTTTGCTAAGGGATATTGCTCTGCCTGGTTACGCTCATGTTTTTATGGCACCAAAAGACGCATTTCCTGGGTCTTAAACTTGTAACGTCAAGACCGCAAAGAACTGCCTGATAAACCCTCATGAATACAGCACACAACACTGCACACAAGAGAAAAAAAAACAGGGCGAACATGAGCGCTATTTACTTCTCCTTTCCCCCTTTTCTTTTTCGCTATTTGCATGATGACAGACTACGAAAAAGTCTGATGTTCTAAGCAATTTAAATACGCGATAAACGTTTGTAAGTGAGTGAGACTGCCGCATAGCCTCAAGGATCTGCGTGATTATGGCGTTGATATCGCCGCAGCTCTGTTGCGAAGGTAGCCACACTTGTATTTATTTTTTCTCTTTCTCGGTAATAAAATCTCCTCCACCGGTGAATGTAGTTTGATTGTGATTAATAAGTGCTGATCACTCGATCCAGGCCATCTTCAATGCATCTCAAGTGTCGACGAAAAGGAAAGGCGTTTTCATTTCAGGCTGCGGTGGAAATGTTTGAACGAGCTCGGAAGAGCCTGCCTGAGGCCCTCGCATTCCTTCGTTCAAGAATAAAAGGAGCACAACTCGGAGTTTTTGCACGTGCGCCGCTCGACCAAGGAGTCTGTTTCGGCCCCTACAGCAGCTCGGGTATGGAGGAGAGCGACAGGAACCAGCAGGCCCTAGAGGTATGCCAGTGTTTTCACGCACCGTATTCAGTTCAGTTCAGTTTATTCACCTTAAAGGCCCCCTTGTATCGGGGGTATTACATAAGGGGTATTACCATATAGAAGTAAATTGCCTATATGTTATGATTTCGACGCCAACAAAGCCAGCTGGCATTTCTTCAGGCTTTCGTTTGATGGACGATTGCGTTCTACGCAGATATGAACGTTAACACCAATATCATTTCAGAGAGACATCTTTTGAATATTAAATTGTTGTACTGGCAAGAAAACTGATATCACACCAGATGCTGCCATTTAAAAAATATTAAAGACAAAATGACAAAAAAATTCTGCCAAAATTTTATAAATGTGCGAAAGCAGAATTGCAAGAATGATAACGACGATGACGATGAAGACAGAGAATTCTCTGCGTATTTGCGCCACAGATGGGAGTTGATGAAGACGATGATGTCCAGTGCACAGCGTGACAGTTTGTTGCGTTTTAGCACGAGGAGTGATCGGCTGCGGCGATAGCCTATAGTGCTCTCGTGCACAGGCCAGCGAAGATGTTCAGTTCGCGCCGCCGCGAATTCTAACCCAGTCGCGACTGTATTTGATTGATTTATTTTTACTTATTTATTTCACTTAACCCAAACCCATAACGAGCACCTCTTTTCCCTTTACTTGTATGCTTAATAGTTTAACGAGGGCCTCGCATCTGGCAGCCCTGATGCCACAGGTAGCATCAGAGTGCTCTCGCGTAGCTTCCGCCCTCATCGTTCGACCACGTTCCTACGTGGCACCCGGAGGTAATACTAGACGCACTACTTCCGCCGCTATGAATGAGAGCGGCGCTGGTGAACACCCTCAATGTTCGCTTACACTACACATAAATATCTCCAAAAGCAGAAGATGGGACAGCCGTCATCGTGGCTCAGTTAGTGGCGCACCGGACGCGAAATTCCGAGGTCATGTGTTCGGATCCCACCGGCGGCATTTGGCTGTTTTTTCTTATACTTCTTATACTTTTATACTTTTCTTATACTTTCATTATTTTCCCATTGACGAAAAACTACAAAATTAAAAAAAAATACATCACCTATGCTCCTGGGTTTCAGTGGCTGTGGGCTTCCGTCATGTATGCCACACACACACTTCTTTTCCCTTCACTTGTGTGAAGGGAAACACGCCTTGCTTTCCAACGGCCTGCTTTGAGCAGGAAAGTCGATAGATACGCTGCTGAGCTCTTTAATACTGCAGCGCGGCCGGGTGGCACGGAGTGTGGAGGAGCGTATTGGGGCCGTTTTTCCCGCCTTTACAGAGCAGTTCTGGGGGCAGTTTTGCACAAGCTTCGAAAGGCGTCAGGCCACGAGGCACCTGAAAATGAATTAGCGTCAAGTACCTTCTTGGCTGCTCTTTGAATTAAGCAAACCCAAGCCCTGTCCGTTTATTTTCTTTGTTTTGTTTTGCTTCTTCACTAACACTGCGTAACCGTTCGATATGTGGAGAGCATCTTTTTTGCTGTTGTGCATAGGGAAAAGGAAAGGACTCAACCAATGTGCCTACCACGCTTGGAAACGACAACTTCGGCAGATCAATGTGAACAGATGCAATCAACATGAACATGATTGGTTTGGTTTACTGGGGTTTAACATCCCAAAGCGACTGAGGCTATGAGGGACGCCGTAGTGAAGGGCTCCGGAAATTTCCACCACCTGGGGTTCTTTAACCTGCACTAACATCGTACAGCACACGGGCCTCTAGAATTTCGCCTTCAAGAAATTCAGCCGCCGCGACCGGGATCGAACCCGCGTCTTTCGGGCCAGCAGCCGAGCGCCGTAACCACTGAGCCACCGCGGCGGGATGGGTGAAAGAGACCCTCGTTAAATACGTTGGAAATAATGATGTGATAATTTTGACTTACGTCAGTCCTTCTGTCGATTGAGTCGTCGATGCACAGCAGTTGGTATCCGTCCTGTTTATTTATAGTTCTCAACTTCCTGTAATCTACACAAATGCGCAGTGTCCCATTCTTCTTCTCAACCAAAACGACAGGTGAGATGCCACGGACTCTTGGATGGTTGAATAATGGCGTCATTAAGCATCTGCTTCCCCTTCGTTTGGATGGCATCGCGTTCTTCAGGTGAAATGTTGTACGGCTGTTGTCGTATGGGGCGGCCATCATCGGACGGAATGATTCGGTGTTTCGTAATGACTATTCAACTTTCAGAGACGCGAAGCAGGCTGCGTATTGACGCAGTAAATCAAAGAGATCGCGTTGCTGACGTCACTGCGATCGAGATACATGCTCTAAGGTCCTACAGCTTCGCACGTAAAAACTGCGAGGACACTTTGGCAACTGAAGTATTGAGAGGCGAAAGCCGAGGACACTATGTCGTGATGACTTCCGGTGGATGTGACGTCACACCGTTCCCGTGGCTATATCGATACCCAAATTACACATCTTGCGCGGTTCTTAAGTGTTAAATACGCTTAATAACACATTTTGTCATCTAATTTGACACAAATCTGTGACCATTCTGTGACAATTTTCACTATGCCATGACCACTTCCGGTGGGTGTGACGTCATAGCGTTCCCGTGTGCTATTTCGACATTTTTGCCTTTAATTAACTAACTAATTATTCTGCAATCGTCAAACCTGGGTTCATTTTTCCTCTTCTATCTGAAGCAATCATGTGTTTTCATCTCTATTTAGTTCCCGAGTTGAACGCCTGCGACACACTTTGTTAACGGACGCACCACAGTATGAGCGATTAAAGGCTTTCGCCTTAAAACACGTAAAACAGTTCTTCAGCCAACGCGATGGCTGTAGCGCGGAAGAGGTGCCGAGGTTCATTCGTAAAATTCGTAACCAGGAGTGGGGACCTGCCCTCACGAAGGTGGACGAAGCTCTGGGCCGAACTGATGCCGCCCGTCAGCAAGAGTGAAAGGCTGCCCTCAGCGACTGCTGTCCCGTCACGGCACCCCTTCGCAGTCGACACTGGCAAAAAAAAAAGAAAACATTGGCGCGTGACGGGATGAAAACACTCTCGGAGGAAACTCCAAGAGCGGAGCTGCGTTGGAGACTGTCAGGAGCGTCATTGGTTTTGTCTGTAGAAAATGTAACTGCGCTGCCGGAGATCGATAGTGGTCCCATTCTCGTGGAGGAAGTCAGCACCGAGAATGAGGTGACGAGAACAGTCACGGAAAACCATGCAGGTGATAACGAATGTAGAGATGCGGATCTGGACTCCAGCTGTGCTCTGGCAAAGGGGAGTGACACGAGCGCCAGGCGCGGGGATCTGCGTGCCAGACCATGGTGATATAACTGATTTTGAAGCGCTGCCAATTTTCCGCTTAAAGCAGAAAAATCGACTCCTGTGTCCAGCAACGCACGAGTGCTGTGACCGTCAATGAGCACAACTGTGTCGATAGAAAACCGACCCCTAAGTTTAGAAGTTGTCGTCGATGTCTTCAAATTCCTGTCAGCCGAGGTCTGCGTCATGGTGGTGGTTGGGGAGGGGGGGGGCAGGGGGGCGACTTTAGCGGGTAGATTTCCAGCGACCCCTCCCCCGGAAGTCGCTGTCGTTGTTTATCCCGGTGAGTGCTCGACGACTGTCCTGGCACCGATCATGAGAAGTGCTAGCTTGCCGGTGAAGGTGACAGTCGGCGAGGTGACGTCGATCTTGACTGGCGACACAAGGTGGAAGGCATGCACTACAAGGCTACGTACTGTTCAATCTCGCAAGGCCGTTGGCCAAATGGGGTATGAGACCATCGTGGGGAAACCCTGCAAGCCCAGCTTGAGATATGGGCACTCGTAGAAGAGATGACTGGGCTTTCCACAGTGGAAGCACAAACGCCTTCGGGCGGGAACACGCCAGACGTCCGCCTTACGCAGAGGTGGCCGATCATTCGGCATGTATCGCGCCAGCTGCAAGGAACGTGGCGGGACATGATGGTCGCGAACAAATGACGCGGGTGGTGGTGAAAAACATTTATGGGCATTAAATATTTACGGAAAGTGATTGGGGTAGGACCCTATTGGTCCTTTCCCTTACAATACTAGGTGGAGCTCCTATACCGGTGCCCCATTGGCAAGCAACGCCGCCCGCGTCCGTCGAACCAAGGTCTTTTGGCTCTTTAGGTCTTGACAGCCGAGCAGGGCCGCCTCCCAGTCCTCTCTAGTGGGGTTGGGGGGATAGATGGGTTTGATTTACATGTCCAAACCATGTGGAAGGTGTAAGCCACCTCCCCACAGAACTTGCACGCGCCATGAAAGGATGTATTGATATGTTTAAGCACCGCCGGGAACAGTACAGTGTTAGTAAGAATTTTGATGAGGAGGCGCTCGTCAGCGCGATGCAGACCCTTACAAGGGGCCGGGTAGCGCCGGTGCTCCTCCTTGTAGTAATCGGTGATTTGTTTGAATGTAAGGGTCAGATTGTCTGAGTGGGATTACCCTTCCAAAGAGCTCGGGCAGGGCATCGCAGATCGTCAGCGTATGTCAGGCGATAGAAGCCATCTGGGAAGGGCTGAGATTCGTCACCGTGTAACGGAGGTCTCATAACTTGCTGCACCTGCTCGTGGGTGACGTTAGCAAGAGAACCGACCCTCAGCTGCCACGCTCTGCAAAGCTTCTAGAACTCATCAGGCGCAGTTGAGGGGATCATAAACCGGAGGAGGTCATGGTTGCTTGCGAATGCCGGAAGGGACTCTGCAGCTGAAGCAGCAAGTACTGACCTGTCGTACACGGCGGAACGCTGCTGAAGGACCTGCTCCATCGTAATGGCCTCCGTCAAAAACTCTGCGGCAGAACCAGGAGGGCTGCGCACGAGGCCAGCGGAAAGCTGTTCTTTAACTCCGTGCTTTAAGTGCCAACGCTTTTATGATTTCCTACGTGGCTGGGTCCATTGGACGGAAGAGCCCCGTCATGTCTTCGACATACATCGTTACTGCCTCTTTCAGCATCTGTATCCGGGTCTGCAGAGTCCGCTCTGCGCGTTTCCGACGATCCGCTCTGGTGTATGCCTCGAGCAGTCAACGGCGGAGCTCTCGCCATGGCGTCAAAAGGTCTTCACGGCTCTCATGCCACGTACTAAAACCGTCTTGCAGGCTGCAGAAGACGTTCCTGAGCTTGACGGCGTCATCCCACTGATTGAACGAGGCGACGAGCTAATACTGAACTAGCCAGTCTTCCACGCGCTAAAGCTGAGTGCCGTGGAAGCACTTCGGCACTCGTGGGTTCTGGAGGGTGTAGTACGAGTATGTAGCACCTTGCATGGCTGGTAGAGCGGCAGGTGCTCAGGTAGAACCCGATGACCCCTGCTCAGGAGGCAGTCCCAGGTTTCGGCGACTGACTCGGTGAATTGGTGTGTGGACCTGAGGCCTGAGGTCCGAGGTGTGAGGAGGGGTGTATGTAACATAGGCCAGGACAAGCACTCAGCACCTCCACCAAAAGTATGTCACGGAGCAAAGGGTCGAGGCACCTTTCACCAGCAGCGTTCAAGCTCCCATGGCGCGCGCAAACCTCAACCTCCTTTTCTTTTGGTTCAACCAGGGGTCAGCAGGTGGCAATATGAAATTGGCAGCCGTCGTTTGAAAGTTTAAATTGTAGCTCAATAGGAACCGTAATCTGCTCCGAGTGCATTGAAATGACACAACGGCTACATACAATTCGATGCAGCTAGGATGTCCCTGCATGCCTGCTATGGCTGGCTCGGTCGCGATTAAGCGCGAGGATCTGTGTTGATCTGAAAAGCTCGTCAGTATTCGTCACGTCGTGTTATGGGGATACCTGCGGGAAGGCGCAGTGCCGCGAGAAAAAAAACGACCTCGTGATTCTTATTGCAGTTAATTTCCCAACCGCTCAAGACAAATCTTAGCAGGTTCCGTTCCGACCTGTAAAGTATAAAATGAGAAGTTTAAGATTATGGATGCACGGTGGCATACACGTACGTCTTCCGTTTCTCGAAATATTTCTAGCGAACTCAACTCGCGGGTGCGCTAACGACGCTCGACAGAAACGTATTGTAGACAGCATGCCATCACCCCAAGCAGCGTGTTTCGCAACTTTATTGCACGTGAGAACTGCTCCATAAAATAGGAAGTTTTAGTTTCGTACAATATATAGAGTAACAGGAAACAGCTTGATTTTGTTTATTGAGAACATGTTAGGCAGCTAATCATCTGCCCAGCTAACCATATAACCTAACCTCATAAGCGGTGCGTTGTAGTTTCTAGGTCATTTTAATAGAAAAAATTGTACTTAATTTAGTATGAAACACCATGCCGCGCGTGCGTAAAAGCGAACATTGCGTACAAACGTTTGAAGGTGTTGACAACACATTGAACAAGAATTTGTATCACAGTTCCATTTCCGCGTTTTTTTAAACCAAGTTCATAAAATCAGCATTTACCCTCATGAAACCTCCCGTCTACTTTCTCAATTTAGGTTTCTTAACTTAATTTATACCGCCCTGTATTAAATATATCGCTCCTATGATAAACACCGGCCGGCGTTTTAATTGTGTATAATCACACCAGAAAACCTTAGTATGCGCGTGAAGATGTTGCTTTGTTTTATTGCCCTTATTTGGCGAAATTATTTTGCAGCTAAAATGGCTTTCTATTTAATCTACATTTTAAAGTCGCAAAATTTATGGTATTTTCAAATTTGGTACAGTTTCCCTGTAGGTACACTCACCTGTTTCCAGAATTTATTACTTTCTTAAATAAATGAACCCTGAAAGCTTTATTAAAATCGAAGTGGTTCGCAGCTCAAATTTCTGTCCAAGTGACTTCTTAAAATTACGGAAGCGAAAGATGCGCGAAACCATTCACGTTTGGTCGCTTATATCCGTGGCCGCCTTTTTAGCATCATGTAATGACAGGGCAAGGAAAACAGTAGAATTCAGACTTCCAGACGGAGCCTAGTTTTTATGTATGTGAAAAAGTCAAGCGCGCTAATTTAGCGCTTCAGATGTTTTGCGGAAATACCTGTTATCAGATGTGGGCAAATTATTAATAACCGAACGCTGAAGCCAGCGTTCAGAATCAGAACCCAGCTAGAACTGCACAAGTGCAGGGCTTATCGTTAATCTACAACTGCTGCACTTTTTATTCGACGCTGCGCCGCTGCAGTGACAAAAATTGCAGTTGGACGATATGCTGCGTTCATCTAAGAACGAGTCGCATGCCAATACACCGCACTCTAGTTCACTGTATCTCAGAGCAGGCACAGAATTTCGAGTAGACGCAAGCGCACCGCTCATTTTGCGCGATACTGTGCTGCGTACTCATTGTGGTTGCCGTTCTAGTTTCTGCTACGAAAATATGGGATATTCCGAAAACACCAGCAACAGCCATAACACCCGCATCACAATGCCAAAAACCTTCAGAGGTATTCCTCAAACGCAGACGAGTTGTTTCTCCCACAGATGGATGGTATCGACATGTCGACAAGGTATAATTCTAGTTGTCTTAACGGCGCTAAGATGTGGTGTGATGTACTCCGGTGTGTTCTGTAAAAAAATCAACAATGTTCATTTTGTCAAAGAAGCACGCCAGAGTTTTTTAACATAATTCCTTGTGAGGTCACCTGGTACAAATGAAGTCAGGCGTTTTGTCATGTACTGCTGGATGACACAAGACATAATTTTTCACAACAGCTACTCGAACATGATCGCAGAATGACTAATGGCTGAGAACAACCGTGTATCTTGCGCGCAGCACAGACGCCTTTCGAAAAAAAAAGCATTCTCGCGTTTTTTCCGTGCATTTCTTGCTACACGCAGCTTTCGAAGAATGTTTCAGCCGAATCACATTCGCCACCTTGAATGGCATTCAGTTCAGCAGCACTCTTCGCCGCTGCTGAATATTTTCAAGGACATTTGGAAACTGCAACGCTGACTCGCTATGATGCAGTAGGGCTGCTGCCTTCAGGTTTCTTTTTTGTCCCCTTGCTCGTTTTCTGTGCTCGTCAATCTGCTGTTTTTGCGACTTAAAAGACGAGAAAAGACGGCCGTCGATGACAGCTTTCATTTTTTTTACAGTGTATGCTGTTATGCATTTGGACTTCCTACTAAGGAAGCAAAGACCGAAGCTAACGAGATTTAAGATAACCTTCGATGTAGCCATGTTATAAAAAGCTGTTGTATGCAATGTGAAAGCATTAAACGCATATATTTACTCGTAAATTTCTGTTCACCAAAAAATGAAGGCATGAAAACAGTGCGCACAGCGCTACATATGTTCGTGTTTGGAAGGAATTCGAAATTTAGGACCCTTCCATGGTGCTCCATCGACTACGGTCGTAGCTGAACAGAACGTCATAGAACACCTTCGTGTAGGAGCCCATGAGCGACATTGAGTATAATCTTTTTTGCTAGATGGCATTTTAAGCACCTGTTTAGCACTGCCTTCAGTTAATTAAATAAGCCTTGCGACACTCTTGCAAAGAACCTAATGCGGTAGGCTCTAGTAGCGCTGGTTCTGTGCCGTGTAAGGCGCAACTGCTTAATGTTGCTGCTGATGTAGGATTAATTTGGCTCGACTTTACATGCAGTGCCAGCACAGCGGCGAAGAAACTTCGGCTGCCGGCAGTCGCCTGCAGCATGCACTCTGGATGCACTACGTGAACTGCGCGCCAACACTGGACAGCATGAACCTGGAGCCCCTCTGCAAAAGCGGAGCAATTTTTTACAGAACGTCCAAGAAAATCCCTGCCAATGAAGAACTGCTAGTGTGGTGCTACAGCACGTGAGCCAGCTCCATGACGCTTGCTCGACACCAGAGTGGGAAGAAAGGATTCCCTCCGTGCCGACATCTGCTCCTCGCTGGCCTGTACCCCCGACCTGCTTTGTCTCTTCTCTCCTCTCGATGCCCTCCCTCCTCCTTCTCTAACAGAACACTCCTTCCCTTTCTACTCTGAGCAGAATAAAAGTGTGTTCCGCTACCTCATTATTCTGTGCCCCGATTTTTCGGCTGCGCCGAATGTGTTTGAAACCGTAACTTGCGAAAACGACCAATTTTTAGTATTGTCAAACTTCTCCGGTTATCTCACTTTCGAATCGCATTTCCTTCCTAATTCTACTGCTTTCTTTGATTTCAACTAGGATGTTATTTACATTTATATTGTAGACTTCTTCTCCCGCGTAATGGTTGGTACGCAGGCTCCGTAGTCATGTAAAAAAGGACACGTCCTACTGGCACGGTTGTCACGCATGCTACGAAAAAATACTGTTCTCTGCGGGATTACGGCATGTGCACTGCCACCCCTATGGGCAGAGCACGCGGCGTTTCAAAGAATGACGAAACACATTACAGTGTTTTAGCATATTATTACCCTATACTGCCACCGTATACCGCTTCTGGTAGCCGCCTAGTGCAATTCTCAATAGAGTTTTGAGAGGCCGTGTGCAATAGCACCTGGGGAGCAACTGAATACATGCTGCTTAAGGGTGGTGGAGCGGTATACTGAGGTGGTACCACGGTAACACTGCGCCGAAACTCTGTGTACCTTGGCGCATGAAAAGTCGCACATACTGTGTTTCATATAAGTACGTATAAAATTAAAGACCAACAACAGTGAATCCGCGCTTAGTTTTACAACTTTCGTAATGGGACTGCGGCCCGAGATAGCGAACATAAAAAACGCGTATTTTAGAATTTATGTTCCCTTTCTTACGCTGCAGATTTATCAAGTAGCGTCAGTGAAATTTTATTTGAGAAAATACTGAAGTAATTTATCTTTGTTTGGCACAGAAGATTTGGCCATTGTTTCTACGGGCACACATTGTAGTTTTTATCAGAGTACACCATGTAGATTTTCTGAAGTAGCCCCGTGGAAAATCTAACTTAGAACACGTTAGTGATTTGTTAAATCTAACTTCTCAACATGTTCGTGATTCGGCAACTTTGAAAAGTAGGGTTCACTTTGATTTTGACGGCGGTTAATTTCACAATATAACCTTTCCCTTGAAACAAAAACATAAAATTTTATCTCGTAATTTAGTTAATTAATCGCCTTCAGTTGCACTCAAGCTCGTAGATAACGACTCCTTTTCTTTACAATGCACCAGTACAGGCCGCATCGACGTACCTTTCAAGGGATTGAAAGCGAGTGTGTATCAAATCATTTGAAATATGCGATAGACTGCATTTGTTATCGGTCCTATTATTCTTATTTCTTATGCACTTCTGGCGAACACCATCTGATTTGTACATATCGTTTCTACTACTTTCCTACTGTTATCACTGAAAGCTGCCGCGCAGGCTACTTAGGAAACTCTTCTATAGTGCAGCTGTTAAGCGCCCATTTCTGGGTTGAGCATCGATTGTGGTTTAATTCATAGAACGCGAGGAGTAAGGCTCACAGTTAGCATCAGAGATTGGCATATGCCTTCATTTTTGCCTTTCCTCCGTCACCATTAAATTCTGGACCCTCCCATACTCTCATTTTCTAAAAATTTCTGTCCCTCCCTTGACTTCACCCTAACTGCAGAACATTCCCTGGCCCTACTTAACCCTCACCCTCACGTTGTCGACCCCCTTCACCCTCGTCCTCAGAAACAGTACCTTTAACATCCGAGGTATTTCTTTCTTGTTGCAGGTACAGTCGTGCCACGTTAATATTGTGACGAAGACGACGAAGCTGGCAGCGGCGCGGGACGGCGCGCTCGCGCTAGGCCAGCGGCCATTAAAATCATCTCTTATCCATCGTTCACCACGCCTCACTCTTCGGCTGGCCGCCCCGTTACATTTGGTGTGAGGTGCAGGGGTCCCTTCATCGCCATCTTGGTCCCAGAGCTTCGGTGCCCTGCGCCTGCCGTGGACGTCGGCCGTGAGTGCCTGGTCTGCGCCCCCGGCCATGCCCCAGCCCGCCCGACTTGAACCGACCTCGCCGCTCACCCCAGCCCCGTCCCCCGCCCGGACCACAAGACACGACGACCCGAGACCCGACCCACCCAAGACCCACACGTGAAGACACCGCCCCCCTGCCCCTGCCGTCCGGTGTGTCCACGGACCTCGGCCGTCAGCTCCTGGCACCCTCCGGCCCGGATGCTTCGTGGACCGGGACTCATCCTTCGATCATCTCATCCACTGTGCCGGCCAGCACCTCACCACTTTCTCCTTTCCGTCCCACCATCCTGTGAAGCTCATCACCATTTTGCGCGTCTCTGTCATCGATCCGGACGATCGCTCGGTGGCTCCGGGAAGTGTGACGAAGACGACGAAGCTGGCAGTGGCGCGGGACGGCGCGCTCGCGCTAGGCCAGCGGCCATTTAATCACCTCTTGTTCATACTTCACCACGCCTCATTCTTCGGCTGGCCGCCCCGTTAAAATATGTATAGTTTGCTTCCGAAGCACAACTTTCCACAAATCGAGACGTATGTAATAGCGAATAATGATGAAAAAAATGACAATGAAGAAAAAAACAGCTTGTGAATTAATGTGAGCTACTGTGCATAGCGGTGGGAAGTGAAATTTTAATCAAACAAAATCTTGGAAGCTGCAAGTGTCGTCACAACCTGGTCGTCAAATTAAAAAAAAAAAAGCTTGGGTGACACTTAACCCCCACTTTAAGGGCATGGCGTAATAGCGTAATGGGCCCCTTAAGCAGACTGAGGTCCTCTATGCGTGCCACTTAGTAGATTCTGAGACAGTTCTTTAGAGTACAATGCGACAGCGTTAGAGATCCCTCCCGAGCATGTACTCCTTCTCTGTCGCCTTTTTCCTGCCTGCATGTCCACATATGCGGTACTGGCCATTCTCTACGTTCACAGATCGCGAGGAGTCCTCATGCCGCGTCTGGCGCAGTGGGGCAGCTGCAGTGGCGCAGTGGTGCAGCGTCACTGAAGGCGGTTGTTTGAAACACAGCACCAGCGGGGCTTCCGAGGCCCACGTTGTTCTTCCCGAGCAACCTCTCACGACCAACAATTAATCCAACAGCCTCAGCGGACAGGTTCCGAAGACGTCACCAGGTCACGTGAGATGGGTGGCTAGTGGCTCACCGACGCCGGGGTTGCCGCTGAAGGGGACCCTTAACGATACTGCGTTAGTAGCCTGATGCAATTCGAAACGCCTAATGGCCTATGAGACGCATGATGGCGTCACATGGCGCGATGGCGTACGTATCTCCTATTACGACTGCGCATGTGGCACAAACACTATGCACATAGCTGTGCTACTTCGGTGGCAGATGCTGAAGCAGGCGTCCAACTTAACAGAACCTTCTGAGAGAGCATCCTTATTCCTTACCAATCATTCACTCAATAAGATAAAATCTGACCCCTGAAGCGGGCAACAAGACAACGGAAAGCAGGAAACTAGGGAACAAAGCCATCATTCTAGTATTTGCACTTCTTCAGTGCTCAATATACCAGTGCTATGTTCTTCATAAGCCGCTCGACGGTCCTGAAGAGGACGCGTTGAATAAAGACCCGCCGCCGTAGCAAATCTCACTTGTTGATTTTCAGGTGTCAAGTGATGCATGAAGCGCCGGAAATGGGGCCGCTTTTCGGAGACAAGTGGATAGCGCTGGTGTCTGTCGTGGTGGACCAAATCCAAAGGCTTATCCTCGAGCTCAGCCAGAAAGGGAATCTCTCGACATAAGAGGGTAGTGGCGGCACAAGCAATGCAAGTTTGTTCTGCAGCCAGGTCTAAGCCCTTCTATAAGATGCCTCAGTTGGTCGGACACCTTGAGACTCCGCGAAAAGCGGTTAGCGGAGAGAGGTCAGGCAGCTTCAACACGTAGATTTCCTCTCACGTCTCCACCAAATGCTGAACATATGGCGACACTGAAAAGTGCGGACTACTCACTCCAGAGGGCAACGAACTTGCTTAGGATGCGACTGAAACACACAAGGGAAGGTCATAATAAAGTCTGAAGCAATACGCACAGTGTTGGTGTTGAATCAGTCGAAGAGAAACTTACCAAAACATGAGCTGCCGTAACCACAACTGACAACATTCAGAGAGTGCACATCTGGCGCGAAATTCACCAACAAAAGAAAGACACGCTACACCAACAGCTGGCTGCTGATGTGTGTTCTACTGAACATACGGAGTTTCAGCGGCTACTCGTTCCTGAGGAATAATGGCATGCTGGCGCTACTAGGCATTACTACCGTAAGAAAGTACTTCGCCATGGTGCGATTGCATGTGGATTCGACAAACTTTTTCGCCGTCTTCAAGAAGACGGTTTCACATTAAGAGAACCTTCAACACCACGGAATATTGAAGTGCGACGAAATTCAAGTATGTAAAGAGCTTGGAGTGAACCCCAAGACAATGACACACATAGGTGACGCGAACTTTGGGGACAAAATGCCAGCATTTGATGAACTAGCAGACCATGGCCTCATGCTCAGTTTCCGCTCATTTGGAAAACATTACGCTCAGCCTGTGGCCGTGTTCGCGAGCAACGGGACCACTAAGCGAACACTTCTAGCTCAGATTGTTTTGAAGGTGAAGGCAGCGAAAACCTCGCCTTCTGACAGAAGGCAAGGTTTTCGTAGACGCAGTAGTCAGCGACGAGGCAGCAACAAACAGGACAATGTGGAAGCTGTATTCCGTTGGCGGGTGCCTTGATAACATGAACTTTTTTGGGCACTCTTTGTGTTGTGTTGTGTTGGGTTGGGTTTTATGGCGCATAAGCGACTGCGGCTATCATGCGCCAAGCTCAGGGTATCGAAAATTGTTTTATGTAGGATGTTATACAAAAGTCTAAATGAACGGAGGTGTAAAGGGCCTAAAAAGTTAATTCATGCAACCTAGTAAAAATATAAGGCAAACTTTTTAAAACTGACTTATGGTAAAAGCTTTAAAGGGGTTCGGTAACCTCAGCAGCCATCCTTGGCTGAGCAAGGATCTCGAGGCCCCGAGCCGATGGAAAAGGGACCTCAGCCATCTTCTCAGGATTGAGAAAGTGGCTGGGGTGTTTCAAAAACAAATCAGGCAATAGGTTAAAATTTATAGTTTATCGAGAAAACCAGCTTCTCCTAAAAAGCTAAAAACGAAACATATCTACAAATGCATTGTCACCCAAGAGTAGCATTGGATGGAGAGGAATGTGTTCATTATAAAATTGAGTGAAGTGCTTTTTTCTTAGTGCTTCGAGTTCTGAACATGATATTAAAATATGGATTAGTGTGAGTTCATCTCCACATGTTTCGCAAAGAGGTTTGTCTTGTTTCGTCATTAGGAAGTTATGTATCAGGTGTGTGTGTCCTATGCGGAGCCGACATAAAATTATCTCCTTAAAACGCTCCTGGTGCGTACAGGTCTTCCATTCCCCTAGAACAGGTTTTGCATAATGCAGCTTGTTGTTTATTCCATTGTCCCAAGTTGTCTGCCATTTAGCTTTCAAGTTAGAATGTATTAATTTCATGCAGTCTCTATACGGTGTACTGACTTTTTTGATTTCGTGACTGTGGGCTTCTGCAGCGTACAAGTCGGCTCTTTCATTTCCAACTATTCCAATATGGCTCGGCACCCAGCAGAATTTGATTGTGTGCCCCTGTGTTGTGACTTTTTCTATGTTGTGTATTATGCTCCCTATTAATGGTTCAGCTGCATTTTGCGGATGTAAAGCGGTGAGCAGGCTGAGTGAATCTGTGTAGATGATGCTCTTTTCGATACTGTTACTTAATATTCTATCAACAGCTACAGAAACAGCATAACATTCGGCGGTAAAAATGGACGTACAGTTTGGCAGTCTTACAATTTTTTTCCAGTCTCCTTGTACTACCGCACTTCCTACATAATCCGCTGTTTTTGAGCCGTCTGTGTAAAATTCTGTGTGGTAAGCATATTTTTCTTGCAATGTCAAGTATTCCTGTAGTATGTGCTCGCGCGGCGTTTGTTTTTTCTGAAAACGCGTTAATGTAAGGTCACATACAGTGGGCAGGCTGTACCATGGGGGCAGTGGGTCGTGCATTGAGGTGATGTCAGGAAGGGTATCCAGTAATCCTAGACTCTGGCAACTATCCTCGAAGCGTAGTAGTAGAGGTCTGATTGACTGAGGTTTGTTGTTGAACAGTGTTCTGGAGGTGCACTTTGTAACTATGGAATAACAGAGGGGTTTCGGTAGGGCACGGATTTTCAGGACGTATGCGCAAGTGAGCATTGTTCTTCTATCTGTAAGGGAGGGTTCATTGGTTTCTACATAGAGACTACTTATGGGGGATGTTCTATATGCACCTGTTGAGAGACGTAAACCAAGGTTATGTACTGGGTCCAGTCTCTTCAGATATGATGGCCTCGCAGAGCCATACACAACGCATCCATAATCTAGGGTGGAGCGTACTACAGACCGGTATATTTGCAAAAGACATTTTCTATCAGATCCCCACCGCTTTCGTGACAGTATTTTGGGTATATTCAGGGATTGGGAGGCTTTCTTTTTGATCATACTTATGTGTGGCAGAAATGAGAGTTTCTTGTCAAATGTTACGCCCAAAAATTTATGTTCATGTTTTACTGGAAGTACGGTGTCATTTAAATGCAAGGTGGGATCAGTCTGCAAACCTCTTTTGAGCGAGAAAAGGACAGCAACTGTTTTATGTGGGGAGAACGTAAACCCATTTTGTCTGCCCAAACCGAAAGTCGGTTTAATGTCAGTTGTATCTGTCGTTCACAAGTTGGTAGGCTGGACGATGTACATGCTATTTGAAGGTCATCGACATATAAAGAATGCATAATGGACTTTGGAAATATCTTGGCTATGGAATTTATTTTCACGAGAAAGAGGGTAGTACTTAAAATATACCCCTGCGGAACCCCATTCTCCTGAACGAATTTTTTGGAAAGGGTGGAACCTAGGCGTACATGAAAGGAACGCTCAGAAAGGAAGTGTTTTAAGCAGTTCAACATCCTTCCGCGGATACCTAGGTCTGCTAGGTCACGGAGTATGCCAAACCTCCAGGTGGTGTCATAAGCTTTCTCCATATCAAAAAATATTGCTAGGCAGTGTTGTTTATGTATGAATGCTTCTCTAACTGTATTTTCCAGGCGGACGAGATGGTCAGTTGTTGAACAAGATTTTTTGAAACCGCATTGGTGGATGTCGAGAAGTTCACGGCTTCTAAGGACAAACATCAGCCTAATGTTAACGACGCTTTCGAACGATTTTGCGAGACAGCTTGTGAGGGCTATGGGCCTGTAACTGTTGGGGGAGGTTGGTGGTTTTCCGGGTTTCAAGAATGGTACAATAATGGCCTTTTTCCATGCTTCAGGTATTTTTCCTGACATCCATATTTTGTTGAAAAAACTCAAAAGTGCTTCTACAGACGGCTGAGAAAGATGTGCCAGCATTTGATAATGAATTTGATCAGGGCCGGGCGCGGTCTGTTTCCCAGCAGATAAAACTCTGTTTATTTCATGAATTGTAATGAGACTATTGTATGCTTCATTTGTGCAGGCGCTTTTATGGAGTCTTTGTTTCTCAGATGTGTTTTTGTATTGTAGAAATTCTTGTGTGTAGTGCGAAGAGCTGGAAACGTTAGAGAAATGTTCGCCTAAGATCTCTGCTTGTTCTGCTATACTTGTTTGTGCACCAGGGTCTGTAAGAAAGGGAATTGTGAGAGGGGAGAAGCTGCCATTCAGTTTGCGAACTTGCTCCCACATTTTTTTGGATGTGACGGAACTGTTTATGGATGATATGTAGCTTTGCCATGAGTTTTTTCCGCATTACGACGGATATGTCGTGCTTTTGCGCGGGCTTTTTAAAATCTTATGAGGTTCTTAGCTGTTAGATACCTGCGAAAAATTCCCCAGGCTTTGTTCTGCTTCTTTTTTGCATCTCTGCAGTCTTGGTTATACCAAACCTTGTGGTTTTGGCGTACCGCTCCCGAAGACTGAAAAATGGCTACGCGCGCAGCAAATATAATACAAGTTGTAATTATTTCGTTGAGATCGTCTACACTAAGATCATCCGAAAAAATTTTATCCAGTGCGGCCTTTTCCTGAAATAGTGCCCAGTCAGCTACGTGGAGCTTCCAACGACGTGGTTTGCTAGGAATGATTGATGGTGGTGATGACAAGCTAATTACTATAGGAAGGTGATCACTTCCGTACGGATTTTGAAAAACATCCCCATTAAAATCAGTAAAACAGAGGGTGAACTAAAAGACAAGTCTATGCAACTCATTTTTCCTGAGGCAGGGTAACAATACGTAGGATTAACTGTGTTTAGCAGGCAAACGTCGTTGCACAAAATAAAATCTTCTAAAACACGACCTCTAGTGTCAGTCTGTTCACTTCCCCAAAAAACAGAGTGGGCATTAAAATCCCCAACTACCAGATATGGCTCTGGCAGCTGTTCTAAAAGTGTTTCCAAGTCATTAAGTGTAACTGTTTGGTGTGGCCCGAGATATACAGAACATATTGTAATTGTTTTGAAATGTAGGACGGTGACTGCAACAGCTTCATAGTTAGTTTGAAGTTTGATTTCACAAGTTGCAACCCCGCCTTGGATGACAATAGCAACACCTCCAGAGAGCCTGCTAGTTTGCTCTCTGTCAGAACGAAAGACTTTGTATTTCTTCAAAAAATTCTTGTGTTTAGGACCTAGGTTCGTTTCCTGTAGGCATAACGCCACAGGGGATAAAGTGTCTAAAAGATCTTTTATGTCACTGTAGTTATGGAAAAGTCCACGGCAGTTCCACTGTATAAGGAACGCCATTTTCTGTGGATTTTTTAAGGAAAAGTGGGAACCTAGGTTTCTGGTTTAGGGGGACCCGTGATTCGGGTCCTTCCTTTATTTTGGCGGTCAAGTGAGCTTTGCCGCCCGTGCAGGACGAGCGTGCCGGGTGATACATCCATCGCCTCGGCGGAGGCGCTGGAGGCCCGCGGGGATGCCGCGAACTTCAGACCTCCTCCTAGAGGGGGTGGTCTGATCGTCTGCCGACTCAGGGGACGGCGAGACCTTTTTGGGGGGTGGCAAGGCAGCGTTTGCTGACCCTGCCGGGGGCGCAGATGGCCCTGCCTGAGGCTTTGCCTGGGCAGTGGCCGGAACGCGGTGCGGTGCAGCGCCCCCGCGCACCACATCAGCGAAGTTTGTTCTTGCTGTGAAGTTGAACGTGTTCTTTGCATGAAAGAGTTGTCGTGCTTCCTTGAAAGTTATGTTTTGCTTTGTCTTCATTGTTATTATTTCTTTTTCACTTTTCCATGACGGACATGATCTGGAATAGGAGAGGTGATCACCATCACAGTTTGCGCACCGAAGTGCTGATGCTTCAGTTTTCAGAAACGTGTTCGTTTGATGCGCATTTTGCACATGTTTTTCGGCCACGGCAGCTCTGTGAGCCATGACCGTATCGCTGGCAGTTGAAACAACGTCGCGGGTTTGGGATATAGTGTCGGACATTTATCTTGAGGTAATCAACTTCTATTCATTCAGGCAGAGTAAAGTTTGTTCGTTTCTTCACAGGAAGGTTCCCAATACCCTTCCTCTAGTTAATTCGGCATGAAAGAAGACCAGGAGGCGTTTCTTGCAGATGATGACAGATATAAGAGAAGCATATATATACAGCAAAACACGTACAAGGAGCAAAACCGGAAACAGCAGAAATGAGTTAACAAGAAAAACAAACGTTGCGCAACTTTACTCTTCTACCTAGCAGGTTAGAGCCTAAGAAGCAGAATGTTACATGCTAAGCATGGAGCCCCAGCTCAGGCTGGCTTTCATCCGTTTACTTCGGTTTTTATAACCGTAACAAACAAAGAAATGGGGCGGTGATTTTTAGTGGCCCGCCCCAAACATCAATTCTCCAATCATTGACCTACCCCGTGGGTTGAGGTCAGCCTCAAACCCAGGGTCTCGCTAAGAAAACAAAAATAAAGAATAAATACAACACCACTCTCTCGTCGGAAAGAGCAAGTACATCCTCTCCCGTTGGGGCTCTCCTTCCGACCTGTCCCAAGCACACCGCCGCCCCCCTCTCCACTCGCACTGCAAGTCAAGATCTTGGTACAGATGCGTACCCCCTGTTCTCAGTGCTTGTCATATGCAAACAATAGATGAGAGAGAAGCCGGTACGGCACAGACGGTGGGGCGCTCGGACAAGGGTGATCGATGAGCGGGCGGATAAAAGTGAGGAATGCATGTCGTTCCCCACATCGCCAGAAAAATGCTCGAATCGTCCTTTCCTGGGCTCTCTCGGTCGGCTCGGCATACCAGCTACGACAGGGTTCCTATTTTCCCCCACAAATTGATAGAGACACCGTGAAGATAGCAGTGCGTCAAAAGACGAACTCCCTACTGCACTGTGCTTGGAGGGGCTTTCGTTCATAATGGACAGCCCCTTCCGCGGGGGCAGCGCCCTGCACCGTGGTAGCTGGAAATGAGCGTTGACCCATCGGGCGCCTTTCCGACGTTAGCGTATGCATAAGGGGGGATAGGGGTGGGGGCGCCCTGAAGGTAGCGGCGGTGCTGTCGTTCACAATGAACAGCCACCGCCGCGAGGGCAGCGCCCTACACAGTAGTTGCAGCTAGAATTTAGCAGCGGCCTTACACGCCCCCTCTAAGAGTATAATCTAGCTTGCTATCAGCTCGTTTATACTTACTAAGAAAAAGGCCGCAGCACGTTCACCGCCCGCACTGTCGGTCCTCCCGGGACACAGTTTCTCCCGGTTATCTCGACACTTCGAGAACCATTCAAACCCAAAAAAAGAGTATAAAACACAACACTGGTGCATGCTGGCGTACAGATCTTCCAAATATGCGGCCACATTACACTGCGGAGAGTTCACATTCTCGCGCACAGACACACACCGCTTCATTGCCTAGTGCACAGCGGTTCACAAGTCCGCGCACAACACTCATTAACACAGGCTGAGTGTTCTCATATAGTAGACTATTTTGCACAAGTCGCGACATCACCAAACAGTTCTGTACACCAACCACGTCGGCTGAATGGGAACATTCACGCCTGCCGAGGCCGGCTTGGTTGCACCACGCGGTCTGCCACAAGAGCTGACCGTTAGGCTCCGGCTCCAAAAATCGGGCCTACCCTTCTGTGGCGGCTTAGGCGGCGGAGGTGGTACATAGCCCACTTGATCCAGTTGGGCGGTTATTGGAAATCTGCCATCTTTGATACCAAAGAGATCCTGACTACCTCCGAATAGTCCGCCGCGCCTGCAATGATTCTCTGCGGCGCATTTCCGCATTTGTGCCTTGTCCAAGGCACTTTGTGCTACCAACTCTTTTGCGCAGGTGTCTTCGCGATCCGCACCCAGAAGGTTATTGACACAAGCCGGGCTGCTCTCGCGCCTACCCTCTAACGGGCACGATCTTTCTTGGCTGCTAGATGTCACTAGATTCCCGTGACCACTTACGCAATCATCTTCGAGCCACTCACAGGGACCTAGCTGTGACTTGGCCGTTACTGCCTTTTGTTCAGTGCTTCGGAAGCAATAAAGCTGGTCGCTACTGATTGCTCCGTTGCTTGAGCTTTCGCGGACATGCTGAAACTTGTTCAGGGGCTCCTGTGAGCCATTAAAGCTTAGTTCGTCACCTAGCTCGCTGCCCTTTTCAATGGCGGGATCAGCCCACTCTTCATGGTCACTGCGGCTGACTGCGGAATCGCTACCGCTATGCTTAGGAAGGAACGCCTCATTGGCGCGCAATGGGTCACCTAAGCTCTCCATGAGAACCTCATCTTGAGCGCATTCGGTCTCAGTCGATTGGTGAGCATTTTCAGTCACCAGTACTAGCTCAAAATTAGCTGCGTCCGGAAATGACTGCTGCGACTTGGTTTTAAGCAGCTCTGAAAGTGCGCTGGCTGTACCGTCCGTATTTCCGCAACTTTCCTCTTCTGTCATTTCGCTCTCACTATTCTTCAATAGTTCTGTCTCGAGCGCTGCTTCTCCTGACAGTGGTTTTTCAACCTGAACTGACAGAGCATTAGAGGCTTCCACTACCTGGATCTCAGTGACCACTTTGTTATTTTTGCCTAGTGCCTCTGTCAACTTTTCAGGGAAGTTATCAACCTCGCCTGTGCTCTGAGCTTCAGGGCCTAGGTCTGCATGGTCTCTGTCCGTTTCATTGGACGCAGTGCCATGCTGCCCGCTGCCCGCATACCTCAGCTCCAGCTTTCTTAGCTCTTCCTCCTCATTGCACTGAATCTGTCGCATGCCCTCGTGCAATTTTAATTCAAGGCGGCGAATAGTATCCTGCCCTGCCTCTGATAGGCTAACGCCTTGAAGCGCTTCCCATCCGGGGACAATCTCAGACCTGATGGCTCTTTCACGACTGAAATTTCCTTTCATGTCAGTCGACATGTTCCGCGCCTGGGAATGAGTTCTCTCTAATTCCTCTTGGCTCTTTGCCTCCACCGAATCTTTAGGGAGGTCGTTATTAACCTTCCCAGTACACTGAGCTTCAGGGCCTAGGTCTGCATGGTCTCTCTCGTTTCTATCGGAAGCAGTACCATGCTGCCCGCCGCCCGCGTACCTCAGCTCGAGCATCCTTAGCTGTTCCTGCTCCTGCCTCTCTATCTCTCTCATCCGCTCCTGAAATTTCAACTCAAGGCGGCGAATAGTCTCTTGCCCTGCCTCTGAGAGAATTACACCTTGACACGTTTTGAATTCCAGGCCCAATTTAGAACTGAACGAGCTCTTAAGACTGAAATTTTCCTCCATGGTGTTCACGTGTTCTGCGTCTCCACCCAAAGCCTCACAGGATAGCAACCATGCCAACCTCGACAAAACTCAAGAAATCCCACTCACCCGGCGCAGATCTTCTGTTGTCTGCCGCCCAGAGCACGAATGATGCGTCCGCTCGACCAGCGTCGATAGCAGCCGAGGTGAAGTCGTCCCTTGACAGCTCCTCGCTGCTCCGTGTCGGATGGCCTGTGGTTGTCGCTGCGATGACTGCCCTTGGTGATGAGACGTGCCGAATCCTGTCGACTGCGCCAGTAAAGTTTGTTCGTTTCTTCAACGGAAGGTTCCCAATACCCTTCCTCTAGTTAATTCGGCATGAAAGAAGACCAGGAGGCGTTTCTTGCAGATGATGACAGATATAAGAGAAGCATATATTTACAGCAAAACATGTACAAGGAGCAAAACCGGAAACAGCAGAAATGAGTTAACAAGAAAAACAAACGTTGCGCAACTTTACTCTTCTACCTAGCAGGTTAGCGCCCAAGAAGCAGAATGTTACATGCTAAGCATGGAGCCCCAGCTCAGGCTGGCTTCCATCCGTTTACTTCGGTTTTTATAACCGTAACAAACAAAGAAATGGGGCGGTGATTTTTAGTGGCCCGCCCCAAACATCAATTCTCCAATCATTGACCTACCCCGTGGGTTGAGGTCAGCCTCAAACCCAGGGTCTCGCTAAGAAAACAAAAATAAAGAATAAATACAACACCACTCTCTCGTCGGAAAGAGCAAGTACATCCTCTCCCGTTGGGGCTCTCCTTCCGACCTGTCCCAAGCACACCGCCGCCCCCCTCTCCACTCGCACTGCAAGTCAAGATCTTGGTACAGATGCGTACCCCCTGTTCTCAGTGCTTGTCATATGCAAACAATAGATGAGAGAGAAGCCGGTACGGCACAGACGGTGGGGCGCTCGGACAAGGGTGATCGATGAGCGGGCGGATAAAAGTGAGGAATGCATGTCGTTCCCCACATCGCCAGAAAAATGCTCGAATCGTCCTTTCCTGGGCTCTCTCGGTCGGCTCGGCATACCAGCTACGACAGGGTTCCTATTTTCCCCCACAAATTGATAGAGACACCGTGAAGATAGCAGTGCGTCAAAAGACGAACTCCCTACTGCACTGTGCTTGGAGGGGCTTTCGTTCATAATGGACAGCCCCTTCCGCGGGGGCAGCGCCCTGCACCGTGGTAGCTGGAAATGAGCGTTGACCCATCGGGCGCCTTTCCGACGTTAGCGTATGCATAAGGGGGGATAGGGGTGGGGGCGCCCTGAAGGTAGCGGCGGTGCTGTCGTTCACAATGGACAGCCACCGCCGCGAGGGCAGCGCCCTACACAGTAGTTGCAGCTAGAATTTAGCAGCGGCCTTACAGGCAGTATGCTTGAACTGAACGTGAGGACAAGATGTTTTGTTGCTATTTCTTTGTTTTCCTTTCTAATCTTGATGCGGTGAACATTGATGACATTCTGGTCTTTCAGACCTTCGAGCATTTCTTCTTCTGTGAGTTCAAGGAAATCGATTTCGGAGATCACTCCCCGGACGGTGTTCAAAGATCGATGTGCAGTAATTGAGACAGGTATATCCCCAATGGACATCAAGTTGGACAGTTTAGAATATTGGTCGTTGTCTTTCAGTTCTAGTAGAAGGTCACCGCTGGGCATTTTTTTTAGCTTGTAACCTGTGCCTAAGGCACTGGTTAGGGTTCTTGTTACTATGAATGGGGATATTGTTCGGGCAGTCTTTTCTGTTGCTTCACTCTGAACAACATGAAACTTTGGGAACGTTTCTTTCGATTTCTGAAAGTACTGGGTAGTCACTTCGGTCCGCACTCTTTTTTGAGGGCGATCATTTTGTGAAAGGAGAGGAGCCATAAAAATTGTCGTTTTTCGGCCATGGTGCCAGCCGCCTACCATGGAGCCCAACAAGGGGACAGGACAGGAACTTGCAAGCAAGCCCTGCCCACGCCAGCTGTATACCTTAACTATAACCTAATATGACTCAACTCAGGGTAGTTGGCCACACACGGTTAACCCTAGCCGCCTATGAAAAGTGAAAAAAAAAACGAAGAAAAGAGGAGGAGACAGGAGAGTTGTAAGAAAGATAGGAAAGTGAAAGATAGAGGGGAGGACAGGAAAAGGCGGCTGCCGATTTCCCCCGGTCGGGTCAGGACGGAGGTGCCGTCTACAGGAAGCTGGGGCCAAAGTGGTGTGTTGCCTCCGCCGAGGGGCCTTAAGGGTCCAAACGCTCGGCATCGGCTCAACCACCAGGATCCCCTTTTCCCCGGACACGGCGATGCCACGCACGGCTAAGCGCGGATACTGGGGTCCGTGGTGACGCATTGTTCACCATCATCCCCCTGCGGGGATGTCCCTGCGGATGCTCGGGTTAACCCCGTGGTGTCGCCACTCACCAACGTCTGCATGCTGCAGACGCCTCCCTGCGGGGAGGGCACTCTTTGAATCATCAGTGCAATGTTTAAGTGTTTTCAAATGCGCCGCACCTTTTCAAATGTGTCGCGAACCGCCTACACGCATAGAAGATTCTGAAAGTCAACGGCGAGTATGTAAAATGGTCGCACAACGAAAACTTGTACGTTTCGGACACGAAGCATTCCGGACACTTGAGAGTCTGTCCAAAGATAACTTCTGCCCGTATCAACCTATCCAGCACACAGAAGTTGCGCGTGAGGCTCGCCACACAAGTATTCAGCCGAAATGTTGCAAACGGCCTTTAATTTTAATCAAAGAGGGGTGTTCAAGGCCTCGAGAACGTAAAGTGAACAACTGAATTCACTTTGCGAATGAACAACGTGCTTGATGCGTTGATTCGCAGCCATCCCAAGGAACTCATCAGAACTGGCTCAACAGATATTCGCGTGCTTGCATCATTCCTCCATTGGCTTAACACTTGGGAAAAGGATCTGCAGTCATGTTAAATTACGCCGACAAGCATTTTAACTCAATGAACAGCCGAATGCCTGAGGTGACTCTCCTTTCTACACTAAAGCTCTCAAGATACTTACCGAAGTACTGTGGTTTTAAGTGCATTGTGCCCGCAAAGTTTACCTGGGACATCTTGGAGAGGCTATGGAGTTATCCGCTACGTAGGCGGTCAAAATCATGATCCTTCAATGTCGAAATTTCTCCATCTCTACAGCAGGCTGTGCTTATATACAGTTTAGTGTGTGGGAATCTGGCTTTCCGCCGTCGCCTTTGCGCGGCTGTGCCGGCCGCCCGCGTTGTTTCTCCTCTTTTCCTTGCTCCCGCCTCAGGCGGTGGAGAGGCGGCTGGGTGACTAATCACTGTCATTTAGCCACAGCTCCGCCCCGGCTCCCCAAGGGCCTTTGCCACTGGCGCCTTTTGGCGGGAATCCGGGACCCGTTTTGGCGGCCGCGCATCCCGCGACCGTCCGAGCGGGGCCCAGAGAGAGAGATCCCTCCGAGACAGCGTAAGGTGCGTACGTTACTGTTTGTCCCTGCCGGCCTTTGCCGCTCGGACCAGTGCATATACTCGAGCTCGCCCGCACGTGTCCTCTGACCTGCAGCGGCTCGAGCCTGTCCAGCGGGGTCCAGCGACCTCCGACAGGCGTACCTTGCGTTTATTGCCCACTCTCTCTCGCAACCGGCCCAACGGTCGACACGAGAGAGAGATCACAGCACTGCCGCGGGGACATTCTCCTGCAGCGGCGTGCTAGCGGCGCGCATTGCTCGAGTCGCTTCGTGCGCGCAGCGGAGCCTTGCTCCTCGCGCGCCCCCGGGACGGGGTGACGATTGAGTGTGTGTGTACTGCTGAAGGACGACGTGAATAAACGTCTCCTTTGTAAACTTGGAGGCCTATTTCTTTGCGGCGAATCGCTCTCCTCCCTGCGGAGGTTGAGTGCGCCGCATCGGTGTCCCAGTGGTGTGTGGTGACGGCTGATCGGGGCCCTTGGCTCGCGCGAAGCTCGAAACCGCGGTGGGTAGTGGCCTGTGTCCACGTAGAAACCCACAAGTGAAGCCTCCGAAATTCGGCACCTGCCAAATTGACACGTCCGAGAATTCACCATGGCTGACTTTGAGCGACTTCACATCTTTATTTGAAGACAGCAAGTCAAAGCAAAGCTAAACTGCCGCACTGAAGGCAAAGCGCAATGGAGTCGTATCAAGTTACATCGAATGCGAACACCCATTCCACCATGTTTATGCCCGCTCTGAGGTCGTTGACTGAATGGTGTACTATGTAATGGGCTTCATGTGCCGGAAGTGCAGTGCATACCACGCAGGAATGGTCTCAGCGAAACAAGTGAGACCACTGACGAGCCGGAGGCCGAGCTTGTAAACTGCAATACTCATGGAGGGTTGGCGCATTAAAAAAGCCGGTTTTTTAGTTGATGGAGGCTACTGAGACTGAATTCTGAAAGAATGCTGAAAAGAGGAATGTGTCTGGAAAAATAATAGAAGAAATTATTCAGAGCTACAGTTGTTTCTTCCGTTTCTGTGATAACAAGGTGATAATTATAGCTCTGCTTTTACACTGCTATGTGTCAATTAGGGAGCGTCAGTAGTGCAAAGCAAAGAAAAAAGAAATGGGCAACAGGAAGCAAACATCGAGGTAACTGTCAAAGCTTTCCTAAGTTTCTAAAGCGAGAAAACCGAGATCTAATTTCCATGCTGATTGTCTTGTAGGTCGTACATGCGCTCTTTTGCTCAACAGTGACAGCGATTTTAGAGGGTTTTACTTCCTTTGAGAATACAGCTAGTGATCTATGCCAATTCAGGTTACGAGATCATTATTTTGCAGGTTCAGTAGCATGCGGACCGATTCCCAGTAAGGCCTGCGCTGTCTTGGCGTGCGTGAGATATTTTCGCACTATGCCAAGAATTTCAAGTTTCAGTTATTAATGTCGGTAATACAGAAAATAGAAGCGATCATATTCTGCTCAGCTCGCCCACCCCAGTCCGCACTACTGTTCCGACAACTTTCACGCCGTGTTCGACTAAATCCCCTGAATGTTTTTTGGTTTGAGGGCTGATGATTTACGGATGACCTATCAATACAGGCATCGTCTTTTGATCGGCCTGGTGGCAAGCGAATTGTTCGAATTCCCAGTGTTTCTCTTACGCTAAATAGCCTGAAGGCAGCGAGAACTACTGCTAAACACCGAGAATATTATCAGAAAATATGCACCTTATTTTTTGGTTATTTACTCATTATGACTAAGTTTGTATTTAAACTAGTTGTTCTAATTGCCTCTCAGTGTATACTTTCGCAATATTCCAGCGTTTTCTTGCTCACGAATATTGCTGCCAAATTTACTTCGCCGTTTCCAACTTCAAAAGCGGTCGCAGTCGTGTGGCGCCATGGAGGAAAGGAAAAAACTAGGAGAGAGCATGACGTCACGCGCTCAGCCTCTGCAAGCCATCCTCCTCTGACGCCGCGGCCGAGGGCCCTTTTGCGCACTGACTCATGGGAAATAGGCACTCCACAGTTACCAGACTGCCAACCAGCGGTGCTTTTTAGTGAACGTCCGTGCTCCGCTGTAGCGCAGAAGCGCAGCGCCCGTCTTGCAGCTTGGCGGAAAGCGTACCGAGCTCGAGGTTGTCTGCGGGCTCCGCGTCTCGACACTTCTGTTGATTACACTCGAGTTTTTGGGTGCACTGTAGAAAACTGCAGGTGAACTTTTCATCAAAGGGTTCGTCGGTGGGCACTGCGCATTTGAACTAACGTCGCTGTACGCTATACGTGTACAGTACTCCAGTGCCGACGTGAGGAGGGGTTTTTGTGGTCTTGTTAGAAACACAAATTCGTCATGCGCGCTTTGAATGTCGCTAGAATTCAGAATTTTTCAGAGCGGCGTGCGGCCACGACCTCGTCACTGTTCAACTGTGGTTCATAAAGAGAATGGAAGGGAATTCCTTTCGTCGTTATACACACATACGGACCGTTTATTTCAGCGTAGGCTATAAGCGGAGAACTCGAGAATAGGCAAAGAAAACGAGCCTCTAAAAAAGGGCGCAGTGGCTTCCACAGCGCTCACGGCGGACGGACGCGTTTAACGAGCGCTCCGGCGCGCTGCACAAGATTCTATTTCTCGGGCGGGCGCACTTCGGCCCGCCCATGGGCCCGCCGTTCTCCGCTATTATCGAGGCACAAGTCGCGCCGAATACGCTCGCGCACATACGCGGTTCCGGCGCGAAATGCAGTAGTAAAGTATTTCTCTATCTCAATGTCGAGAGAGAGAGCCGGCGGCTTTACGTCTGCCCCTGCGCGGGGTCTCCCGGCCCTCGGCGTTAGCTTGTTTGTCGGTTTCGGAGCTGATGCTCGGAGTTGACGCGGTGCTGTGGGCTTACGCAGTTGCTCGAGAAGCGGCTGCCCTTGTCGGAAGACGACGGCAGATACCGTCCTGTAGAATAATGCAGCTTTCGTTACTGCGACCTGACAGGCGCTGCCATTAGTGACAATAGAAACAGTTTTCTGTTTGTGATTGTGATGAGGCCACCAGGACGGCGTTCTTCCGTACGGATACTGCATTCCGGCACGCAGCATTTCCTTGCGCAGCTCAGATGACCCATCCGCACTTCGCGAAACACACGGGTGCACTGAGGCACTGGCCTCTCGGCACATACAAATCTCCATGCTCCATGGCCTGTGTGCGCTTCTCAAATTTCGAGCGCAGCCGTGTTGGTCGTGACACAACACAACGAGAGAAGAGAGCAAAACCGAAACCGAAATCCGGCTAAGAGCTACCACTGCCTTGTCACGTGAGGGCCTATTTCCCATGATGTTTTCCATTATATTTTTTATGACTAGGCTTCAAAATTGTGACGTCATGCTCCCTCCTAGTTTTTTTTCCTCCATGTGTGGCGCCATCTGGCCGAGCGCCTAGAACTACGAGGGGTTCTTTGCCGCCTGCGGAGCGCTCGTTGAGACACCTTTCTAATCTTATACCGTGATCGTGACATAGGTGCTAAGCAATCAACTACTTTTTTTGTATCATTGCTACGTTTCTTACCCGCGTTTTCCGTTTATCACCGCGTGCAGGCAACCGTGCGGCCTGATCATATTGCCCCCCACGACACGACCAGATGAACGATCGTGTATGCGAAGCAACTGCTTCAGTTTCATCATCATCATCATCATCATCATCATCAGCCTGACTACACCCATTGCAGGGCAAAGGCCTCTCCCATGTCTCTCCAATTAACCCTGTCCTTTGTCAGTTGCCGCCACCGTATCCCCGCAAAACGTCTTAATCTCATCCGCCCACCTAACTTTCTGCCGTCCCCTGCTACGTTTTCCTTCTCTTGGAATCCACTCCGTTACCCTTAAGGACCAGCGGTTATGCGGCTTCAGTTTAGCGCACTGCAACCAGTTTTCGTGGGGGCTGAGAGGAAAGTTTTGTATAATCTATATGAACAGTGGGGCCGAAAGTATTGGCCGATTCTGACCTCCACGACAGCATCCTGTTTGTGCGTGGTTGCGACCGCCGAGTTGCACTGGGCGGCCGAGTTCACACAGTGGTGGACTTGAGTTTTGTGCTGCTAAGCTGCGGTCTCCAAAACAACCCTTCGTTGAGACCTTTCATGACTACCGGTTTGCGACCTGAGCACGGATTTCACTTGTACTTACGTATACATATGTGCAGCGTTGCTTTTTCCTTTAGCTTTGTCTTATGGTTACTGTTATTGTTTACTTTCATTTCTTTCTCTTTCTGACATGTTGACTCTTTCAGGGGCTGTGTAGCGCCATCACATACACTGACGCATGACATCACGTGTGACGTAAGTTTTTCGACACAACGCCCGGTGCTAGAGATGAAAAACGGGAGGAGGGGGCAGCTTGTAAGACGGCGCCCACACAAGGTATTGAAAATAAACAAGGGCTATACTAAACATACGACTCAGTTCTTCTTAAAGAAATTCAGTCTTAAAGCTTCGCACTGTCCCGTGCACTTCCGCCCACTACGCTCGCGCACCAGACACTGCGTTTCCTGCCGTCCACGCTGCTGAGTCCATGCGCCATACTCGCAAAAACGTCATCAACAAATATGGCATCCAGATGGCGTCGGGAAGAGAGGTAAGAGGAAAGGAAGGCGATACTGTAGGCCCTGTAGGGTCAACGCACCGGGCCAGACGTCACGTGTGCGCACTCCGATGAGTCGACTGCCACCGTCGGGGCGGGAGTAGGCGCCGATGTATAATTGCATCACGCGATCGCTTACATTCGGGCGTCCTGACAGAGTTTACGTCCTCTTTAAAACCAGCGAACAAAAGCATAGAAGGGTTGTTTTGTAGGCCAGTTCGTCATACATATTTCATGCATAGTTGGTCACACATACATATTTGGCGCTCTGTGGTGTTTTCTCTACGTTTTGTCCTTGTCTGCCGCGCCGAAGCATTTCTGAAACAAAAGCTTACAACGAAAAGAAACAGCGCGCACACGCATAAAGAAACACATAACTCACGTGAACATCAGGAAACAGGTGGAAGAAACAGGTTGTCTGCATGCTCGAATGTTTCGTAAAATGCCGTTTATCTCGGCTCCGCTCGCTTGAGTGTAGAACGCTTAGGCACCGGTACACTGTCCGCCTCACTCACACTTTCGTCTTCGTCAGCCGACAACTCGTCGCCTTCTAGACAATCTTGAGGATTTGTTGACGCCCAGCCTTTTAGCTGCGAAACGTTAGCCATGGTCGTGAAACGGGTGTTCTTGCACTGCTCAAGCTCGGTCACTCTGTACGTGTCTGATGGTAGGACCTGAGTGACCACTTCTGCTGAGCCTTCGCCAGCTACTCTATTCAGGTGCTCCGGTCATGAATACGATGTCGCTGGCACTGAAGAGACGCGCTGGGAAGTGTCTGCAGTCATAAGCTGTCTTCCCTTTCTTGTATTCGGCCAGGATGCGCTGCCGAGCACGCGTTCGCTATTCTTTGAGATTCCCGCACTGGGCGTCGTCGCAGCTCACAATTCTTTTCACTACGGCGCCGTAATAATCTGGCTTGTATCCATACAGCGCCTCGAACAGCGTTTTCCCAAATGTCTTGTTGACGGAATTATTGATGTAACGCTGTGCCTTGGCAAGGTTTGCGTCGCAGTCGCCCTGCTTTGGGTAGTTCGTTGAAGTCGTAATGACCGGACGAATAGTTTTATTCACTCCCTACACAAGGCCGTTTGCCTGGGTGGCGTGTTGAATTGAGCACATGGTGTATGGATCGCGCAGTGCAAAATTCATATAAGGGGCGCGGCGAGAAACAATTGCATCTATCGGTAATAACATTTCTTGGGGACCCCTTTCAAGGACGAACTCTTCCAGTGCACGGAGCACGTGCTTTGTTGAAGTGTCGCGTGTAGCGATGAGTCTCACGAATCTTGTGATGTTCTCAATGAATACAAGCAGATACTGGTTGCGCCTCTTGCTCGGGACGAATGGTCCCATGTGATCCATGTGTATTACCTCGAACGGTAGTTCAGCTGGTGTGATCGGATGTAGAACACCTTCTCTTCGGCCGGCAGGCGAATTGCTGTAAATACACTGGAAACATTTAGAAATGTGTTTCTTTACGTAATTCCTCACTCGCGGGAACCAAAAGTTCTCTTGAGTTTTGGAGAATGTCTTGTCGATTGCGAAATGTCTCATGAAATCATAAGACTGCAGCACAAATGCCTTTCGCGCGCACTTGCACTTGGGTAGTAAGAACCTGCACTTTGTTCTTCGTCCTGTTCCAGTTCTCTCACCAGCTTGCCTTCCCTGTAGCCTCTTACTTTCACCCTCCATTCCTTGGTACGAGCGCTCTCAGGCTTCTCCAGAACGCTTATAAGTTCCCGCAATCCATCTCGTTTCTGAAGAACATTTACTTGGTAGGCGAGATCGCACCTGATACACACTTCAAACCTGCCTTCAAGCAGGGAGCCCATCCTGTCTTGAGACGCTTCACAAGGCCTTGGCTGAGGGAGTCAGCGTCAAGCATTTGCGTTCCGGCACGGTGCTTGATTGAAAACTCCAATACCCGGATTGAGTCGTATTTCGGGTATCTGACTTCTCTGCACTTTCAGGTGGACTAAAGCCTGACAGTCGGACACGATTGTAAATTGGATTCCCAGCAGTAGTGGTCTCAGACGATCCACCTCCCAAACGAAAACCATCAATTCAAGCTTTGATGAGTGGTATATCCTTTCCGCATCCGTGGTCTTTTTGCTTAGGAAGTATACCAGCTGTCACTTGTCTTCTTTTGAAGAAGCATTATTGAAACATATGTCTGTATGCAACCCTTCCTCTGCATCCAGATCGTACAGCTGCAGAACTGCTAAAGTCCTGCTCGACACCCCGCATAATTTTTTTGTCTTTCTTAGTGAGCCTGGAGAGAGGTTCAGCGAAGACAGCACCCCTCGGAATGAAACATCGGAAGAGTCTCGTTAGGCCCAGGAATCGTCGCACGTCATTGCCAATCTTCGGAGTTGGGATCAGGGCGATCGCCGGCAGCGAGTTGCACAGTTTCCTTTTTGAGGCTGAAGCACAAAAAATCCACGCCATTCTTCCCGAATGCGCACATGCTGAGTCGTTGCGTCAGATTCGATTTTATGAAGGAGTCGAGAACCCGGCGCAGCTTCTGGAGTCACTCGTCCCAGTCCCTCGCTGGAATTAGCACATCGTCAAGGTAACACATCGCAATTGTGCCTCTTAAAGGTCTCAACACGTGATTCATGAGACACTAAAAAGTGGATGGTGCGTTAGTGAGCCCGAAAGTCATGCTCCCGAACTGTCCGGTCCCATCGAGGAATATGACGGCTGTTTTCCTATTCGCTTCTTCAGTCAGGGGCACCTGTCCAGGCGAGGTCCAGCACCGTGTACAGTTTAGCTCCGGATAGTTTCTCGAATTGCTTATCGATGCTGGGAAGACGGTACCTTTCTTTTCTCGTCTGCGCGTTCAAGCGCCGATAATCTGCGACCAAACGTTTTTCGCCATTTTTCTTTTGTACGAGCATGACTGGGCTGGAGAAAGGTGCACAAGTCTCGTTAATGATCCCCTCTCGTTTCCAGTCTCCGATAATTTCGGGAATGGTCTCTCCCTCCGCGGCATACATTTTGTACAGCCTAACCGGTACACGCAAACTGCCAGGACCCACCTTAATGTCCATTGTCAGCACGGGCGTGCACGCAAGCTCGCTCAAATTGTTGGCGAACCACTCCGGATACTCGTTTAAGAGGGAAAGAAGCTAACCTTTTTGTTCTGTGGTCACTGTGGACCCCACCTCCAGCTGTTGCTTCTCGAGTGGCTAGAAATCTGCTCTCCAACAGAGAATCTCTGGCTCGTCTACTCGGCGATCAAGCTCATCAGGTACACCAACAACGTCAACCTCTGTTACGCGCCCGAATCGCTATCCTTTTCTGAAAGCTACTTCTTGGTCTCCGCTCGTAAAAACCGGTATGGTGATTTCCTCGTCTTTCGTTTCAAGAAAGATTTCGTTCCCAAAGGTACCTAGCAAAATCGGCCCAGAAAGTTCAGAAGCCGTCGGCAGTGAGATCCAGTTGATTGTGTTAGGTTGCAGGACACTCTTACCAGTGGTATGCACACGCAACTTCGACTGATTGTTTGGCTCTAAATGGAAGAATAGAATGGGCGTTCTTGTTGAAGAAAAAACCAGAGGCAACCACCAAGCCTTCCGTAAGCAATGTATGGCAGTTCTTTATAAGGCCCGCGATTAAGCCGACTGACAAAGCATCATCCGGGACAACAAAAATTGGAATGTTGCTGCCTGTGATGCCATCAATTTGCAGGTCGACGTAACACTTTCCAATCGCTATTGCGGGAGGGGTGCTTTAGCTGCCAAACCCGTAGAGCGCTGTGAGATCTTTTGCCAGCACTGAGCCGCAGCGTGCCGCCGCCGACGCGCGAAAGAGGCTCCCGGAGCTCATGTTATCAACCATGCCGACGAGGGTCGTGTCCCCATCTTATGTCACTTGCTTGAGTAGAGCTCTCGCAGCAATTATCTCCCCTTCGGAGTCCGTCACTGTATTGGACTCGTCTCGCTTTTAGTATTTTCATAACAAGAACGCTGAGTGTGGCCGCTTTTTCCGCACCGTAAACATTGCATCTCACGCCTTTCTTCCGGGCAGTCGCGAGAGATGTGCCCGAAGCGGCCGCAGTTGTAGCACTTTGTGTCGCCTTTATCGGTCGTCAGGGGTTGTCTTCAGTCCTTTCTCGGCCGCTTGAAGGTGCTCTTCCACGCAGGAAGTCTTGTTGGGTTACTCGTGGCGTTCGCGCTGAAAGTCCCCCTCTCATGCGTACTGCCGTATCTCTGCTCCCGCTCACGGTCAGTGCTCTCAACTCCATGATGCAGTGAAGGAGATCGGCATCGTCTTCTTCATGGACGCGTCCTAGTAGCATCGTACACAGTTGTCTTGAAGTTAAGACAGTCAACAGTTGCTCACGGGTGTCGCAAAAGACGAGATTGGCCTCCCGACAGAGGCGAACCTTCGAGTGGAATTATGCCGCCGTGCTCTCGTTGCGCTGCCGCACGCGCTCCTGCATCTTCATCCACCTCCCAGCAACTCGGGTCTCGCCACAAAAGATGCCATGCAAGTGGTATAAAAACTTTCCCCATGGTAGTCACCACTACACGCGAACGCAGCCACTCCTTGGTAGGTCCGACGAGGTGGCATTTGGCCGCTTCGAACCAGAACTTTTCTGGCCACAGGTGTAAGGTAGCCGTCGTTTCGAGGTTTTTGAGCCACTCCTTAGCCAATGCTGCATCTCCACCTCCATCAAAGTCTGCGATGTTCTTACCCAGGTCAGGCATGACGTGATAGCTGGGTGCTGCCGCGCTCGGAGTTCCCGATGACCCGGCAGGCTGAGCCGCTACAGCAGGCTTGTCAGAAGCCGGTCCTTTTCACGCTTTGCGCTTAGCAGCTTCGTCGCAGTAATGCTCTCGCTCGCACTTGCACCATCATGGAAGTCGCTGGTATCGGCTCTTTCCCAAGGTGTAACACTCATAATTCGCTTTGCACACGCGCTCAAGTCACTTAATTCGCACTCGTAATCTTCTCGAGTTCGTGTTGGTGTTTTATCCGTCTTCTGATATGTTAGAGTTCTGATATGTGGCAGATGAAAAACGGGAGGAGGCGCAGCTTCTAAAAACTCAACGCACACACAAGGTATTGAAAATCAACAAGGGCTATATTAAACATACAACTCAATTCTTCTTCGCGAACTTCAGTCTTAAAGGTTCGCACTGTCCCGCGCACGTCCGCTCACTACGCTCGCGCACCACGCACTGTGTTTCCCGGCATCCACGCTGCTGAGTCCATGCGCCGCACTCGCAAAAACACCGCAAACTAAAATGGCATTCTGATGGCGTCCGGAAGAGAGGAAGGAGGAAAGGAAGGCGACGCTGTCGACGCTGTAGGCTCAACGCACCGGACCAGACGTCACGTGTGCGCCCTCCGATGGGACGACTGCAGCCGTTTTGGCCGGCTAAGTAAAGATATTCCGGACGAACAAACATATTCCGCTTCTTTGCCCGTCGTGGGACTTCTGCATGTCCCCGACAATCTAACTGGCAAACTAAAAGAATTCCTCAGTATTAAGTAGAGGGCATCAGGTACCATACTGAACCATGACAAGAGGTGCAAACAGAAGGCTGTACAGGCCTACGCGTCTGCATAGTCGTGACACTTAGAAGTTTCAAGAGCGCAATGAAGACGTAGAATCGGTAGTGAGTAAACACGCAGTATAGTGTACTGATGGGTGGCTTCATTGTAAAGGTACGCAAGAAGCAGGATGCCGCCATGCAGTGGAGGACTATAGCCTAGAAACTGTGGTTATAGCTGTGGAAAGGTGTTAGTAGTGTTTGCCGAGAGAAACAGTTTACGAACCACGAATAAGTTCTTGAATAAGCGGGGGAATCAGGAGAAAAATTTGGAAGAGCCGGAACGGGGAGGCTAAAATTGAAATACACCTCGTATGGCGCGTCCATCGTGCATGGTGCGAAGTTACTAGGCAAGATGAGATGCAGCAACCGTGTGATGGTGAGGTCTCTTAAAGAAGCACACAAAAACTTCGAATGTGAACATCTTGACAGAAATCGTTCCGGTCAAGCCCATCAGGACCCACGTCGCATTAGGCGTTGTGTCTATGTTTCTTAACGTGGTGGCTACGGACTGCAGTTCATAAAAAAATCAGAAAAACAATCACCGTGGTTACTGCTGTTCTAAAAGCACTGTTGGGTTGATCAGACTACCGCACCTGGGACATAAGTTCTGTATCCTTCTAAGGGTGCAGTGAGGCATCAGTCTGCTAAGAGGAATGTCGAAAAGTGCTCATGAGAGTTCGCCTCCCAAATGTAAAGTTTGGCGGCAGTCTCCAGTTCGTCTAATTTGAAATTAAATTTGTGTGTTCTTCACCAATCAGAACGCATAGGGGGAGAATAAGAAAAAAAGCTTGCAGACTGTTTAGCAACATGACTAACCTATCTCGTGCGCCTCATTCTTAACGTAATAATGCCCTCAGCAGAGGAGACTACTCTTGCATATTGTTTCTATGTGGCAGCAGAATTTTGTTCTCGAAAAAAAATAGTTATGGAGCTCTAGTTCGCTGTCCAGTCACCTGGTATTGTTACTAGCGGAAGGCGCATGTACTATCCCGAACGGAAGTAACTGCCCCCCCCCCCCCCTTCAAGTGCACTGGTCTCGGCATCAAGAATTGATTCGGAAAGGAATTGTTAGATTATACCGACTCTCCGCATGCAGTGCAGCACGTTTTGGAACTTGAAGGGGGTCAGTTACCTTTTGTTCCCAATAGAACACACCATGATACTTTGATATATTAAAGGCGATTGCTTTGCGTGACTCCCCGAAATATTTGTTTTTCCTTCCACCCAGGTCCCGTAAACGTTTACTCCCGATAGTACGTGTGGGATTAAAAATAGCAACAAATCGGAAAAATCTTCTATCATCATTCGGTGCGCTATTGTTATGAAAATAGGTATAGTTGCACCCTTTTTGGGCCACATGCGCTTATGTTGTGAGAGCTGCAGACTTAACATGAATTTCACCAAGTACAGAACTGTTGAAAATGTCCTAGGCCACAGGATTTCCTTTTCCACCTTGTGGGGGGTATTAGTGACACAGCAGATGTTAAAAATCTGAAATGGGCTCAAAGAACGCCGGTCCTCATGGTTGAGCAACATGCATTTATGCTCCAGCTGTGTCATTTGCGCCATTCTGATACATTCATATTTTTGCTGCGGCAGACTGCTCCAAACGCGGCATACTTATCAATATTGCACATTAGCTGAACCAAAAAGAAGACATGGTAACGGGAAAACAACTATTTTTAGAACCATTCAGGCTTTCAGTTGCTAACGTACTGAAACGCTTCCGCCGTTGGCAACAAGAATTTAGCAGGCGGTTACGTCACATGTTTTTAAGCCGGCACCCCCCTGCTACCTTCTTACATGTCCGCCGTCTCAGCGGACTGGCGCGTGCGCAGCAGGCATTGCAACAGACGAAGACGCTGCGCCTAGCGTTACTATTGGCTGCGCCGTCGGCCAAAGACTCCGAGTAGTTCTTGCAAAAGTGCGTGACTTCCGGCCTACTTTTTGGTGTGCAGATCTGATAGCGAGAGTTTTCCTTCGTCCACCTTTACGCATTACGTCGGTTGCATCAAAAGGTTGCATCATGTCGGTCAACCCAGAACAGGACGCAAGAAGTACCTCCTGGGTTGAAGAACAAAAGCTAGGAAAAGGTAGAACGGGGCCTTGCTTTCTTGGAACAAGGGAATTTTGGCCTTGCTGATTCACTTAGCGAGTTTGATGAATTTGCAAAATATTGCACGAAACGTTGAGATTAAATTCAACGTGGATGTACCGAACCTTCATACAACGAATTGCTCGATATTACGAAGTTTGTGCATTCCCCAGCGCCGCCCCCATTGAAGTGTGTGTATTTTAGACGTTCATGTGGCGAAGGTGTTGTGGCGGTTGACCTTGATGTAACGAACTGGCTACGCCATCAACGTGTTAGGGCTGAGCCACTCAAAGTTTGGCAGAACCCTCGGAAAGTTTCGTGACGATAAAGCACCAACTGACATGAGAGGAACGCCGATCGCAACGAGCGGCTCCAGTTGACGCAACGCGCCGTGCTCCAGCACCGTCTGCTCACCTCCGGCGCTTTCTCTTTCGGAGCGTCGTACCACGTGGCACTATAACAGTTCATGATCAAAAAGAGCGAAAAACAATAGTGCATAGCAAAGAAGAAACGACATGAGCAGTGTGCGACCATCGCTGCCGCGCAGTTGCTAGCGTGATTCCGCCGCCGACAGCTCTTGCACGTCGGGGGCGGGGACGGCGGAGAGCGCCGGCGACTCAAGGTGGGGAGTCCGTTTCCTGCGGCAACAGCGAGGGCAAGACTGAGCGAGGGAACATGCGCGAAGATGCATGTAACGTAACCTCCGCGGTCGGTCTACGGCTGTGGCGCGGCCGCGCTCGGACATCTTCAGCTCGGCCGCGGTGCTTACTTTTGCGCGAGCCGCGGCGTAGGTGGCGGCGGCTGCTGCCGCAGTCACGCTATCAGTGCGATCGCGAAACGTTTCTCCTCGTGTATGACTTTCAAGTGACGCTGTTTTCCGTAATTCTTTTCAAGGTGATTGCACCGACATTTATTTCTTATTTTGTTTTCCGTTCTGCTGTATCCTTTCGACATATTTCGCGAGGCCTGCACGTAACGAAAACCTGGATGTACCGAAAAACCTGAGACTTTTTAAAATTTTGTTCTGACCACTTTTAACTGTAGAACCAAAATAAAGAAATAATAGTCCTAGTGAACGTGTTCTTCGCACTGTTAGTAAAGCACACTTTTCTGAACTTGCGTGCAAGACAGTGTCAGCATTACAACATTTTTTATCACTGTTTTTTGCGAAAGCCTTCCTCTTGTGTTTTTTTCTTCCTAGCTACACATGGCTGAACCTTACCTCGTTATGCACAAACTCTTCTTAGTGACTCCTTTACTTCGTTCGTGCTGCTCTCGGGCGGCTTCAGGATTATCGTTTTGATACCAAGGTGCTCCAAAATGAATATTTTTCTGCTCCAAAAATTGCTCCACAACTTGAAATGGCTCGACCATCGCTGAACTTCATAGCTTCATTGCAGCCCTAAGTGTCAGACTACGCTGCCCAAAAGCAGATCCTGCAGCTTCCGCACCTTTTTTTCGGTATCTTGAATCGTGCAGCTGCGCAGATACTGGGCGTAGAAATGCTAATCGCTAATGGCGGCAAACAGCCTCGAATAGTTCAATTTTAAATTCCATGACTATCGTTTTACTATGAAGTTAAGTGCGTTGCGTATGAAGCATTAACTTATTTGGTAAATTTCGGCATTCAGCATCGGCATTCACGCCGGCTGTGCGCACGAAGACTGTCGGCATACATTACGAACCACGCGCATAGGCTGGTTTGTTCAGGGAAAAGCCACATACATGCCACACCTGCGCCGCATACATACAGGGTAAATCAAAAAGTACTCTAGTTTTCGTGTAGCCAAGCCTCCAGAAGTATGGCCTGCCCAGCTCAGCTGTTGATCATGACAAACAATGGAGTAAGTGAAGGCGTGGTTCGCACTTAAAAATGTGGAGACACAAAGTTTTTTCGTGTACGTTTTTTTTTTTACTTTGAAAGAGGCGCACTTCGCTAGTAATCATGAAAATGATCTCAAAACACCAGTTCACAGCATCAAAGGGGCCCCTAAACAAATTTTCAGCGCATTGATTTGCCTGTTCATTGCATAGAATGAGTGATAGTGATGATATTGGCATCAGTCATACTGGGTATATTCCTGTTATTATTATTTGATTTAGCTCGCAAAAACATTCATGGCGCTGACGGTGACGCCATACAGTGGTGGTTTTTCGCAGTGGCTTTGATATCATCGGGAGGGGGCTTGATGGTTGGACAAACAGTAAATATACTGCAAACTGTGTTAATATTCAATTCAATTCAATTTATTTCTTTCCATGGAAATAGGAGCTGAGGCAAAAGGCTGACTTGCCTGACGAAGGCCTCAGCACCCATACACAGTTGGCAATGCAGTGGCAAAATATAAAACATTTGAAAAAATCTTACTTGTAATACAAGTTAGGAAAAAAAGAGGACGTATATGCAGGCTGTAACAAATTAATGCACACAAAATCAATTTGCAACACACACATTTGAACATCAAGTTCATAGAACAGGCAACACAACCAAGATTTACTCATCAGAATACATAATCATCAAACAAAGTAGCATCATTCACAGAATACACACAGTAACTTTAAGGAAAACTCGAGTGAAGTATTATGGAAATTGAATGTTACTGCTTAGCAAGTAATGTTTGAGGTTCTTATTGGCCCACGATGTGGAAGAATTGAAGTCAAGAGGTAAATATTTTATGGCTGTAGGAACTTGGTACCGTAGTGTCTGTTTACCGTAATTAGACCGGATTTTAGGAACCAGTTTTCTTTTCTTTCGGAAGTGGTACGTTGTGGAAGCATTGTCAGAAATGGAAGCCTATAGTCGTTTTTTGTGAATATATTGAAATAGTCGGAAGAAGTATACCTGATCTGCCTTCAGATTGCTGTGTTTGATGAACAGTGGCATTGATGGGAGGTTTTATGGTGGGCCGTGATATCCTTCAATTGCTCTCAGTGCTTTCTTTTGTATCGTAACTATTTTTCGCAATTACCGGAAGTCGTAGCGCCCCAGACGAGAATGCAGTAACAGATTTTAGAGCAAAAAAGTGCATAATAAAAGATATCGATAAATTAATAAATGAAGATACGTTTTGCCATGTGTGGTCAGAGTTTTATATTATATCAACAGGACCAACTCGTTTGCCTTATGTAACACCACTGCAAAGTAAGCAAAAGAAAAAAAAAGCAGAGGCTCTGGCTATTTCCGAAGGACTTTGAACCACTCTCTACCCATGCATCTATGACCTAGCACACAGCACTTAAGGCGACCCTCTGTGTATCTGAGAACAGCTTGGCGAAATCATGTGTCATCGAGCCATTGTATCCTACAAGCGTTCGTTTCGGTCCCAAGGAAGGACGCAAAGAAAAAAGGCTTTCGTTTCACATTTCCCAGTGCACATCGTCAACTTGTGGAGGATCACCGGGCGGCGGCTCCAGATGACGCCGCGTTCCCGTCAACAGCGGGCAGTGGCAACGGTCGGTACGCAGCAAGCGGTGGAGGTAGCAGTACGCGCTATGCTAAAACGCATCTCGCGCAGGTCGTCACTCCATCGCAGTATCTCGCGCTCGACTTCGGATAAGTCACGGAAGGCCTTTAATGAATGTTTTCTCTTCTCCGCCGTCGACGTGACGGTGAAGCATCGCTGGGCGCTCACATCGCTGTCGTAACCATGGTTGTAACGTCACAGGGATTGGCGCAAGTGCCCCTTGACTTAACTCAATGCGGGTCGAAATGCCGGGCGAGTCCTCGGCAACACTCAAAAACATATTAATGAAACTATACTTCACTCAGCACCTGCGACTGAAACTTGCTATAAGGCATATCTCCTTTGGCCCAGGAAACAAATATCGTTTGTTTTGAATTTGCAGTTTTGTGTCTGCGCCCCTTCAAACGGGAGGGAGCATGTGGAAATATGCATGGACGGTTGCAGCTCTTCTGGTCAGGAAGACACCTGAAAAGCAGCGCCTCTCTGCAGCTGAAACCCGTATCGCTGGAAGTACTGAGCTCTTCCGATAGGTTGCGCAGGAGAGGCTGGGACTCCTTCACCTTCAGGGCGAGATATTTTGGCCTCTGCCGCTTTTTGGGAATCTAAAATGCCATGCGGGACAGCCCGCCCTCAAGTGCCTTGACTGTGTGTTCATTTCGTTAACACTCGCCACACATTTATTGTCGTTACGTCGGCCACTAACAAAAAATCAGCAGTGCATAAGCAAAGCGGCATTTGCCAAAAGAAAGTAGAAGTTAAAAAATTCGGCAGGCAGACTGTTTATGTGTGGGAATGTTAAAGCATTACTGTCCCTTGGTCCATTGTTTATGCGTATTGTTTTTACATGCATTCCAGTTATTTTCTACAAGTTTATGTGTTTGAGTATTCGTTTCCCACCAGACCGCACACTTTCTGACTCTGTCACTTCAAGGCGATCAGGTTGACCGAGGTTGCGTATCGTGGACGCAATACGTAACCGTTTGGTTGCTTGAGACGCCCACACGTACACACACGTGTATGACACCACCGAGAACGCTGTACGATGAAAGGTTGCATCACAGTTTAATACGAAAGTGTCGGAAGGCATAAAGTTGACGGTGCATATGTCATCGGTTCGAATCCCTGTCGCAAGCTAGCCTCCAACTTGACGAGCACATGAAAGCTATATAGAATGAGAAATCGTATGACGCCATCCAGAATGCCGTACGACAAACAGTTGCCTCGCAGTCTTGATACGAATTTCAGGAAAACTGACGCTACAAGAGGGTCGGTCAGTTGCTTGTAGTATAGACGAACGACAGGTATTTCATTTTATTTATTTATTTATTTATTTATTTATTTATTTATTTATTTATTTATTTATTTATTTATTTATTTATTTATTTATTTATTTATTTATTTATACATACTGCAGCCCTATTGGGCTATTGCAGGGGTGGGTGTGAACAACAATGTAGGAAAACATGGAGCACAACACTGGCAAACATCCGAAACAGTACGAATGAAAACAAGAAAAACGGAAAACTATTCATTAGCCACTAAAAACAGCTCTAAAGGAAGAGAGCGAGTAGAACCGGGTAAACAATTCCAATATTCGATTGCACGCGGAAAAAAACTGTATTTAAAAGTGTCCGTGCGGGCAAAATAAGGCGTGATGTTTAGGCTGTGGTGACTTCTAGTTTTAGATGGTATAGCAGGGATTAGGTAATCATTTGCAGAGGTCCGGCAAAAAGAGTTAATAATGCAATACAAAAATTTTAAAGACTCAGTCCTTCGTCGAGATGAGAGTGGTTGCAGGCCCAGTGATGAAAGTGCTGTGGAAGGCGAAAAATCTCTACCAAACCTGTGGCATATGAAGCGAACGGCTTTCTTCTGCACAGCCTCGATTTGGTTAATTTTGCGCTGTTTGTGCGGGTTCCATACAGGTATTCAAGTAGTGGACGGATTAGCGATTTAAACATTAGTAGTTTTGTATCTCTAGGAGCCGCTTTTATTGTGCGACGGAGGTATCCTAACTTTATTAGGTGCCTTTGAGGTTATGAAATCTATATGTTTGGACCATGACATACTGGGTGTGAAAATAAGACCAAGGTATTTGTATTGACTCACACTCTGGATGGGGGTATTGCTAATTGTGTAAGTAATCACGGAAGGTGTCTTGCTATTAGTGAAAGTCATAACAACGGTTTTGCGGATGTTAATAGTCATTTGCCATGTAGCACACCAAGAGCCAAATTCTGAAAATGATTTCTGAAGGTATAAGTGATCATCAAGGCAGGAAATTTTGTGATACAACACGCAGTCATCAGCATACAAACGTAGGTTACAGGTGATGTTACAAGGTAAGTCATTTATAAAAATAAAAAAAAGCAATGGGCCCAATACAGAACCCTGTGGAACTCCTGAGGGCACGTCTGCTACCCTAGAATTAGTTCGGTTGAAGGACACAAATTGAGAACGGTTGGAAAGAAAACTTGAAATCCAATTGAGAAGGCGGGGGGTATTGAGGATCATGTCAAGTTTATACATAAGTTTTGAGTGAATCACTGTATCGAATGCCTTCGAAAAATCAATGAATATTGCGTCTATCTGATTGCCTGCATCAAGGTTACTGCAAATGTCGTGAGTAAATTCGTTAAGTTGTGTCAAAGTGCTGAAACCGCGTCTGAAGCCATGCTGAACATTTGTTAATAATTGATGTGATTGTTAATTAATGATGATGTGTTTGTAAATAATGTGCTCTAAAATTTTTCATGCATGAGAGGTTAAAGAGATTGGTCTATAATTGTATATAGTTTGCTTGTCACCACTTTCGAATAGAGGGACGACTTGGGCCATTTTCCAGGATGAAGGAACTGTACAGGAAGCAAGAGACTCGCGAAATGTGACAGCAAGGTAGCGACAGGTCCATAATGAGTAGCGTACCAAAAACAAGTACGGGATACCATCAGGTCCAGCAGATTTCTTAGTGTCAAGTTTCAAAATTAGGTTCAGAACACCTTCTTCACTGATATTAATATCATTGATTGGCACGGCACTACGAGTAATGGTGACTGGTTGGATGACGTTATTGTCACGAGAAAATACAGAGTGGAAGTACTCATTAAATGCATTGGATATATAAAATGGATCGTTAGTCGATTCATTGTTAACCCTCATTGTAGTAGCTGTCGTATCCCGTGGAAAAAGAGATGACCAAAATTTACGCGGGTTAGTCTTTAGTAGATCCTGTAGCTGTACTCGGAAGAAAAAATCCTTAGCGGAGTTCATTTTCAATCGAAGCTCTTCTTTCGCTTTGAAGAAACGTGTCATGGCTGCCTGATTGCCTAAGCGCTTCGTACGCCTAAGTATATGTACACGTCGTGTAAGATGTAGTATATCTCGTGTCATCCAGGGAATTTTCGTATTTTTCTTCTTTGTTTTCTGAGGAATAAAACACTGAATACATTTTGTAACCAAGGATTCGAAATAGCTCACCAATGTGTTGACATCACATGTAGAACTCAGTGCAACGAATTCTTCAAATCCATCAGCTAGGATGTCAATTACTGAAACGTCATCAGCTTGATTAAAATCGGTAAATGTGGAAAAAATGTAATTTTGTTTAGTAATAGAAAAAATTAAGGAGGCAAGAGCGGCCTTATGGTCGGAAATTCCCTCAATGACATCACATTCGTAGCCCTTTCTGACAATGTTGGAACTAACGAAAATCAAATCTAACAGAGTGTCGCATCTTGTAGGTTGATTGGTAATCTGAATAAGGTCAAATGAAAGGGAAAAGGAAAGTAGTTCTCTATTTATGGGGGTTTATTTTACCAGCGTTAAGGTAGGCCAGTGGATTCCGGGGGCATTAAAGTCACCCATGCAAATAAGGTTGCCCGCACTGAAATGCTGCTCGTTAATATACTGAATAAGAGATTGAACTTCATTTACAGAGGAACTTGGCGGACGGTAGAAGACGCCTATCACGACATGTGTTTTATCCAGATAAAGTTTACACCAGACTGATTCTATGTCACCTGGCGGTGACATTATTGAAAACTTGAGATCAGACCGAAAAAGCAACGCAACGCCGCCACCTTTAGTGTGACGTCGGTCTGTGCGAACCGCAACGTAGCCAGGAGGCGTGAATTCGGAGTCTAATATGTCGTCATGCAACCAAGTTTCTGTGATACCAACTACATGAGGTGAGTGTGCAATTAAAGATAGGAAGTCTGCGAACTTGTTAGTTATGCTTCTGGCATTTAAGTTCAAAACTGAAAGGTTACAATCGGAATTATGTGGCAGTCAACGAGGGGAAGCGGAACGTGGTGACTGAGAAAATTGATCTGTAGGAGAGGCATCGCGAGATGATGATCGGCAAATGCGATTAATGGAAACCCTCGGGTTTCTGATAAGAGCATTCGACACGTCGTCCCAAATGTAGCGAACTCTGTCAATAAAAGCGTGATCATAGCGTAGCTTGACCACAGAACCCTGGCTTCGGAAAACTGCTGAAGCATCCCAAATTCTTTTTCTAATAGCACGGACGTTGGCGGAAAAATCTTCACTAATGTAATATTCAGACTCTTTAAGTTTCGAGACATTTGTGATCACCAACAACTTTCGGAAATCCAGCTACTTAAGAATGAGTGGGCGTGGATGTCCTTCCCGCTTTCGACCGATTCTGTGGCAACGCTCAATGTGGGTTTGCAGTTTGCAGTTTATCAAAAATATCGGTGCAACCATATCTAGCAAAGTACTCTCATTTTCATCCGGGTTTTCGTCTAAGCCGTGTATGATAATGTTGTTGCGACGTGAGCGGTTATCAAGTTCATCATTCTTTGCAACCAGCCGAGCCACAGTTCCAGATAATGTTTCAATGATGGCGCGCAAATCGTCGGAATCAGTGGCGCTAGCCATCTGATTTGATGGAGACTACTCAAGAGCAACCAAACGGGTTTCAAGCACATCAAAATGTGAGTTCACGGAAGCTTGGAATGACTTAATATTGCTAAGGTCTTCGGCCATTTGCTTTTGCCGTTCAAGAACTTCCGCAAGCATGGTGACAATATTAGCAGTTTCAGGCGAACTTAAGCCAGCAGCCGAATGTTGAGTGGCATTTGCAGAGCGCGTAGAGCGCACAGCGATGTGACACTGCTCGGCTTGCTGGGGGCTTCATATGGCCGCTTGATATCTCCATATTTTTGTTGCCATCTGTGGGATTTTCTGTGCCATCTGAGAATACACATGCACACACACGTTCCATCAGCCTTTCTCGTATTGGGTTTCGTAATGCTTTTGCATTGATATGACTGCTTCCCATAGCAGGCATTGATTACTGATGATGAACTTATCTTGTACAGGCGGCGCACGCTATGGTCTCATGTGTGGTGCTGTGGCAGAGAAACGCCGGTGGGAGCTGCACGATGTGTGAGCTGTGCAGTAAAAACTTTCCGGAAGGTAACACGGAAGTACGTGCCTTTCCGGACAGTGCGCGCAATGTAAGCGCTTATGAGCGCTGTGCCGTGAATGCGCCGCCAGCAGTTGTCGCCCTTCGATTATCGGACACACCCCGGCTCGGCGATCCTGTTCTTCGGTGTGGTTTGAGTGAACAGAGGCGGTTGAGAGTGCTGAGTGGGCATTGTGCCAGGTTGTCGCGTGGTGTCCTTCGATAGCAATGATCTCCTGCATTTTGCACTTTGCACCTCACTGCAAAGTGTTTGCACTGTAAGCACTGCCCGCCAGAGTCGGAGACAACAGAGTTGGAATAGTGATGAAATGTAGTGATATGTCAGCTATAAGACCACCATCTGCTCGCACAGTTGCACGCATTGCTTCAGCGGCAGAGCGCTTCCGGCTGTCACTGTTGGAGAGGACGCCCGAACGTGAGGCAGGCGGGCCTCCACTTCTCGAACAGCGGTACCCGTGAACCCCGCACGCCGGTAGATTGCGCTGGCTGTACGAAGTGAGAAGCGTTACCATGCTTCCCTTGATAAAGCTACTGACCGTGTGTTACCCAGGCAACATGCTATGATAAATATCGCAGGTCTGATCGAAGCAACAGTCGCTGAACTGTCAAGACGTGTAGAAAAACGACGGTCATGTCAGACGGAGCGTCATACGCAACAGCTGCATCACACCAGAGAGGAGCTTCATGCCATGTGCCGCGGTCTCGCATGCGTAGTTTGACCGATTAGGCTGAAATTTTTCACACGCCTATCTCAGGACACAGGTGTCTTACTAAAGTTGTGCAGAATAGAACAGTCATCAAATGCCAGTATCTTTACGTTTTCAATACAAACATGAATGCTAACCACAGCGAATGAAATGTTAATTATTCCATTCAGCTATCATTGATATTACCATGACAATTATCCTCAGAGTTTGCGTCCCCCTGGCCGCAAATCTGATATAAAAAACGGCTTTTGTGTAGACTCTTTTCATTTCCTTTTTTTTAAATCCAAAAAGTCTAAATTTGAAGAGCCTATACATATGGACGAAGCCAACAGTCACGGAAACCAAATAGCATAGGGAATGTTTCCTCTTATTTCATAATTTTTGCGGTCAGTCAGCGGGACAGTAATAGTGTATTGATTTTATCACTGGGATTACTGATTAGAAAGTAGCAGATAAAGCAACCTTATGCCTCCGCTGGGATCAGAACCTCCACCCTCCTAATTATGCGAACGGGCTCTGCCAACTGCATGAGCTACGGCGGCGCCTGTCTAATCTTCAGGTTTCGGGGTAATTACGTTGCTTGTAACCTAAACTTGAGAGTGTTCACCAACCCTAACCGTGAGGGTGTTCACCAGCGTCTCCCTCGTTCATAGTGGCTACTCGGAGGTCGGGGGTTCGGATCCAACCAATGGCGTGTGGTTGTTTTTTTCTTCTGCTTTCTAATAAGTTATCTTTCAGTGATAAAATAATTACACTGATATTATCTCAGTGAGTAATCGCAAAAAAATGATAAAATAAGAGAACCCCGCCGCGGAGGCTGAGTGGTTACGGAGCTCGTGCGCTGGCCCGGAAGACACGGGTAATATCCCGGCGGCGGCGGCTGAATTTCGATGGAGGCGAAATTATAGAGGCCCGTTTACTGTGCGATGTCGTGCACGTTAAAGAATCCCAGGTGGTCGAAATTTCCGGTGCCCTTCACTACGGCGTCCCTCATAGCCTGAGCTGCTTTGGACGTTAAACCCCAATAAACCCATCAACCAAACTAAAATACGACAACATTACCCTATGCTATCTGGTTTCGGTTAATGTTTGCTTCCTTAATACAGTATGAAGCGTCATCGTATCGTTTAGTAATCAATCGAGCCCGGACGTATCGAACCCAGATATTGAGATTCACTGGCTCTGCCGAACACACAAATTATCCCCTTGAAAATGTTATATAAAATTATAGAAAAGTCGCCCAGTATGTTGAACTCAAGTCGCAACCCTGCAACTGGCGCTGTTCTTCACACACTACTCGCGAGCGGAGACGGTTAGGCTGCTCGTCCTCGGGCGCCTGCTGACAGTGCTGTGAAACCAAATGTCGAGGTGAACGTGGGATGTGCTAGAGGACGGTCTTCCGTCTCTTGCACTCGTTTTACACGCAACATCGATGTCATGCAGTGCAGCCAACCTAACTAAGGGCTTGCAGCGACGCTCAACTAGCGTACTTGCGGCATTGCGGCAACAAACTGTTCTTTAATCTTAATGAGATTATTGCATTTACAGTCTACTTGTAACAGTATAACACTTGTTATGATAGGCAGTCTTATAAGCGATACAGATTAGGCCAAGCAACGCCTACTGAGTGGTACGTGCTCTACAGCACGACTGTGGGCGGCACATAGGTGCACGGGGCGCTTCACTTGCGTGGGTGCAAAGTATTCTTGATTGTAGGGAAGAGCACTGCTATTGTATCCTATGATCGACGAGCCACACTATTTCCCGATTCCCTTGGAGTTTGATATAACCGGGTTCGACAGCTTCAGTTCTGGCTGTTGTCCGCTGTACCATCGAGCATGGTAGCTTAATGAGATTACAACCTTATTTTTCTTCTCAATGCATCTAGCATGGAGTTGAGCCACAGTAGATATACCAACTTATAATCATGTTCTAATTCTTGACAAAAATTTCGATCACATCAGAATCTATTGGGTGGCCTTAAACATAAAATGTTGGCATAATACTGTTAGCTACTTATTCCCGTCTTTTAATGTGAAGGGAAGGCAATACCTCAGGCTGACGGAAAAAAAAAATCGCACGGACACTGACAGCAGAAGCACGCAAGCAGGACGCTGAAATTACGGCTCGAGTTTTGTTGAGAAATTAGAGCATTTTATAAAGGATGTATACGGGAATACACCGAGTAATTAAAAAATATATATAATATTGTTCTCACTCGCGTGCTCATGACCGCGGCAGATGTCGACGTCATAACACGGATTTCAAATGGTAATTAGCAGACTTACTCACCAGCATTTGTTTAGTTTTTAATTGTGGCAGTTAGGTGTTTGGTTGTGAAGAGAAAATTGTATGGGACTATCACGTTCATCGCAGTCCGGTGGGGCAGGTTGCCGCCTGTCACGGTGGGCAGGTTGTGACGACGCCACTAGGTCACGTGACCTCTGTCGACCAATCAGCGAATTTTGTAACACCGGATGGCGATTTCTGCGCGTGACATGAACAAGAATGCTAAAGCTTGCTTTGAAATGGTGGCCTTGCATGCCGTTAAACATCTTCGCTCAATATCTCACTGCGCGCACCGAGCGCGAAATCATGTCGTCTGCAGTACTGACTAGGGCTGTGGTAATTCTGTCCATCAGATCCTGCAGGCTTGTGGGCACACTGTGATACACATAATCTCCATAAAGTCCATAGGGGTCACGGTGAAGTCTGGTGACCTCGAAAGCCATGGAACTGGGCCGGCGCATTCCATCTCCTGCAAACTAAAGTTCAATTCAAGAAAACGCACAGTACCGGAAGACGAATGTGGTGGCCGTCAATTGTGTTGATACTGCATCGAACGCACAATACTGTGTGGAAGTGTCCCTCACCACCTGCATTAAAGTTGCGTTCTATGCAGCGCTTTCCCTTCAAGTTCTTTTCAAAAAAAGTATCGCCCAACGATAGGGCCGCGAAAACTTCCGCACTGCACTTTTGCACACCATCCCTTCTTGTGCTTTTGCTCACACAGCCAGAGCGGGTAGACGACTGACCAGCCATGCGCTCTGTGCAAGTTCAGTACCGCACCTCTGTCGAGCTGCGCCTCGTCGGTCCAAAGTGCAGTGATGCGGAATGAAACGCCAACACACGGATATGCCCTGTTTTTCTACTCGGAAGCGAGGTATTTTTTTACAACCAGTTTGCTCATATGTACTTCGGGAGACACTTTACCCAGATACATGAATCAGGCTAGTTGTACATCGCAGCTTAAATTACGCAGGTAAAATATTTGATGTTGAAAGGCGCTGGTTGTGTTTTATTCGGGTCTGACTGCGCATTATTTAAGAAACCTTCGTCTCCGTCGCTCTGGATGGAAAATACGTTGCAGAATCCGCTGGAAGTCGCTGTCGGTGAATCCCAGGCCAGTGATACGCCATAGGGGTAAAGTTGGTGCTTAGGCAGGATTCTCCGAATCGAGCCGACACTAGCTTGAGATGCGTAAGCGACGACTCTGACGCTCGCCTGTGGCTTTCAGTTGCTTTAAGACAAGAAGCCGATCTCGAAGTCTACGTCAAAGACATGGTCACGTCTGCTTTGTGGCTGAAAACAGGTTGAACACTGTTTTGAAATTAGGAGGGGGTCGTACACGCCGACAGGTGGGCCGTGTTGCCTGCCAACGGTCGACTTAGGTGAGGTTTTCTTCCGCGTACAAATACGAAGAGACCGTCTCGACTTCCTCGGCCGTCGAAAAATTTCCACACGCAGCTGCATTGCTGGTAACTAGCCGAAAGAACAAAGCAGCCGATACTACTGCACTCGAAAAGAATTATATGCCTGAAAAAGTTCTTCACATAATTTTTCGCGTTTCGCGGCCGCACTAAGCGCTGGTGTTGGAAGTCACATTTGGGCAGGTGAGCAGACTGCAGGAGACGGTGCCCGCGGCACACCGCTTGCCATTCCTCGAGCCCGAGTAAAACCGCGAGATGCACTTCCTAGTGACGTCATCCTGTGGGCGTGGCTAAGCGGCCACCGGATGTCCGGTGTGCGCGTCTGGGAAGCAGGAATTCTGAGCCCCATACCGCCGCAGGAAATTACATTTTCCAAGATCTAATAATGGATCTCGGACGCGCCCGTTATCTCTGCATTTCCTCATTGTAATCAAGCCTCCAACTGCCATAAATAACCAGTTAAATATACATGGTAGCCAAATTACTGCACTATCACACAAAACCCGTTTGATAACATCTGCCATATCGGTAAAATGTTTAGGGGAATCCCCCAAGGCGGAGTAGATTTGTAATAAGGGAGTAATTACTCATTGACATCCACCCAAGCGCAGCCATACAGCTACAAAGGAAAGCTATACAGCTTTCTCAGAAACTTCGCAGTTAAAGAAAAATCCGTCCTGGTCCGGGGTTCGAACCCGCGACCACCGCTTCACTGGAGCAGTCGCTCTACCAAATGAGCTGCCATATCACGGTCGTGATAGCGCAAGATGAACGTTACCATAAAAAGCCTATTTTTTAATTACTTCCTCTTCCTTTAAGCACCCTATAGACTGTTCAGACTCAATATGAACTCAGCACAGAGGCATTCCGAAGATAGGACAGCTACGTCAGCAATGACGCATGAATGATTTTTTTTTTTTCATTGGAAACTGCCATTCAGCAATGGGAGTTTCTTTGTCGGACACGATACGACAGGCGGTGCTTACGCTTCCAATTTGGTGCTTGTCTACTTTGCACGCCTCGATCACTTCTCTGATCGTTTCGTTAGAGCTTGGTTTCTTCAAATAATTTACACCCGCTCCAGACAGGCGAAAACACGCACTGTTCGCGTTCACCCGCTCGCAATCGATGCTGCCCGGCTCTGCCCACTTGCCCGTGAGAAGCGCCTGTCGCGTGACAAAGGCGCAGAATACAGAACACGGTGCAACTCCCGAAGTGCTCTGGGTGTTACTTTCTTCGGGTTATCTGGAATTTGTTGCAAGGTTTGACCATATTGCAACGCTTTTAAGGCTTCCCAAGCGCAGAGAACACACCGTGTGAGGTCACGTATAGCACGTAGTCCCACCCTTGTTACGATATGGGACAATAAATGCATACCTTAACGCCGTGAAGTTCTTGTTTTTTTCTATTTCTATATTTATATGGCGCGAGCCCTAGCAGGGCCTTTATTAACAAAGTTTTGAGACAGAAGCCGTCAGATATGAAGAATACCCTACCGTTTCGAGGCGTTCCACGTCATTTTGAAACCCGCTAAAAAGTAAATGAAACCAGAACTTTTATAAACGTTAATGGGAGCGCACCTTCGCGGTGTCCCGCTTGCAAGTTCGGAATTCTCTGAAGGAAATGGTGTTGACGTTGCGCAGTAAAAATAAGCCGTACAAGGGGTACTGTACTGGAGAGGGCCTAGCTGAAACCGAATGTCTCGCATCTACTCACATACATGTGAGTATAGTGAGGTGAATGGGTGCAGTGCACCTGGACATTTTCCAGTTTAATTCATATGACCAAACAGCCGAAACACTGGCAGACAAGAAACATTCCGACTAGGTAGGATAAAATTAACTGCGCTGGGCAGTATTCACCTAACCTGTAAAACGGACATTGTAAGAAGCGTTGATTACGCCATGTGCTTATTGCTTTGTCCTTTCCGTTCTTTCATCACGTTTGATTCAGGGTTTCTTTCTGGAAGTCATCATTGAATCTCCGGAGATCAACGCAATGGTCCACGCTCTGAAAGGCAGCACCTTGCAGGCAGTCGCGGTCAAGAGACACAGCGCCGTTCCAGACTACTGCAAAGAGCTTATCGCTGTGCTCGCACCGCGACCGTCGCTTCACGACATCAGCCTCAAACCCGAGCGCCGTGGCAACCTCCTCAAATTATGTCAGGAACACCCGGACGGATGCTTTGCTCCCGCTCCCTTCCCCAGCAATGTGCCCTGTGACACTGCCGCCTTCACTGCCCCCATGAAGGATGGTCATGCACATATCCATGCTTGGCCATTGTCCCCGTGTCCTTGTGTCACGAAGAGCAGACACCCGAAGACCTGCCATCCGTCAAACTGCTCCTTTTAGAGCGCAGCTCTTTGGCGTCCGTTCCTGAGTTTCGCGTCGTCGTCGGCCTCGTAACCAGCTCCGCCCCCAATGTCACGCTTTTCAATTGGTCGAAATGCTCGTGACGTCACAGTGCGCGAATTTCAAATGGGGCCAATTGTACTTTGGATAGTAACCATGCAACCAATCAAAGGGATCGTATAGTGATGCTGCAACTAAGTTGGACTGAGTTTAGTTAATTGCTTAATTAATCAATTAGCCTAATTAATATAGAAGAGAATGAAGAGGTCAGAAGAAAAGAAAAGAAAGACGCGCGCCGCAGCGACAACAGCGTCCGCGGAAGGAGACGCTGCTGAAAAAAACAGATAAGTACGAAGCCGCGTTCCCTCCACCACCACGCACTTCCCCACTCAGTAAGACGTTGCTCGTTTCATATACGTTGTGTCGAACATCCTAGAGAGTTCCAACAATTGACAGGTTAATGACAGAACACGATGGATAGAAATACAATAATATAAATATAAAATAGCCTAATTAACCTTTCTAGTTAGACGGCATAAATCAATAAAACCGAGAACGAAATTGGTCGAGTTGGGGAATCGAACCAGGGTCTCCGGAGTGCGATACGAGCACGCTAGCCACTCCGTAATGCCAGCTGAATGGTTTGGAATGAACAAAGGCGCGTCTAGCTAATACGGCGTCTTCGTTCACTCCCATCTTCCCCCTTTCCCTTACGGAGAGGTGCAGGTGTCCACCCAGATATGCGAGAGAGATACATTTCCTTTCCTCAAAAAATAAATTTACCGTCCAGCAAGGCGTAAAGCCGAATTGGCGATGGCGTTCTGTGGACTCCCTGGCAGCGTTGCAAGACGCTGTCGCGTTCCACTCTTACAGGCGAAGCTTAACATGTTAACCACACATCAGTAACACACGCAGACAGCCAATGGACGCGTCATTCGCTGGCAGCACTTGATTCATCATTCACAACCACATTCTTAACGTACGCTCCCTTGCCGCACATGCCAAGGACGTACACCACGATCACATTCTGCGCCATTCCTCTGTACTTTGCTTTGCTGAAACCTGGATGGATCCCGAAGAGCCTCTCGAAATCATAGATTTCCTATACTGCTGTGGTGCTAGCAGAGACCACAACAGAGCGGCGGGAGTCGCTATCTACTTGCGCACAGGTCTCTCTGCAATACCAGTCGAAATGTTTGGCACGTCACATGAAGTTGGCGAACTGTGCGCCGCAAAGTTGCCCAACGGCTTGCTGGTAGTAGCTGCCTACTTCGCCCCTACCGCACTCACGAAAGACGTCGTGCACTTCCTGCAACTCGCATTAACCGTCCATCGATCCACACCGATGTTAGTAGTGGGGGACTTTAATGTTCACATAAAGACAAACAGCAATTTCCTAACACTTATGCGGGAGAACATCCCGTTCCTCTCGCTCGTAACGCGTCCCACGGCTGTGACAACCTCGCGAGGCACTTGTATAGATCTCGTCTTTGAGAATCAAGCATTGGTGTACCAAGTCGAACATATATCAGTCTATTTCTCCGACCACAAAGCTTCCTTCATGACTGTCAAGAACTGTTAGTGGAGTCTTTGTTAAAGGAATACGTGTGAAAAATAAAAAAAAAATCTGTGATAGCGCATACATGTGTTGCTCGATTTCTTTGCCTCAATCTATCGAAAAGGTGAAACAGCTTATTTGCTGCGCTCAAATTTCGCATTAGGAAGTAACGTAATCGTTGGTAATATTTTTGTAGGAAAAACACCCACAGATGGCGGTGATCCGGGACAAAGTATTACTATTCTGAGACGATCCCTGCGGAAAAACGTGCCTGCTTATAGTTTTCAGCAGGGATCACTTCCAAAGTGTTTATTCGTGTGCAGTTTTTAGAAACAACGTCATCGGCATCGCGGTCGACGGGATAAAGTGTTTGGGCTGGTAGACAGAGCGTGGCTAGATGGCTGCGACAGGTTGCGGCGCCTGTCCTACCAGGACACTGATGTCATCCTGATGTGCTTCAGCATCGACTCACCCAGCTCACTCAAGAACATCACAGAGAGTGGACGTATGATGCGCGCCACTTTTGCCCCAGCATGCGCCAATATACTTCGCGGCGAAAAGATCATGCGCACCGACCCACGGACGCCGCAGAAGCTGCCTAAGAACTTTTTTTTCTACGTATTCCTTTTATTTCCTTCACCTCCGCTTCCAAAAAGACCGCATGAATGTGTGCATGTGTGTGTTTACATTTACTCCATTTATTCACTTATAACCCTCACTTGACAATGACCACTTGAACATTATATGTGAAAAGAAGCAGTCATGGTTACGAGGTGAGGGCCACTCATGACACCATGCCTTTTTTGCGAATAATCGCCTCAAGTATGAAAGCGGGTAGCTGCAATGATGTAGCGCTTTTGTTCCATCCTTTACCTAGTCACCAGCCGTGGGCCGCACTTTCCACCCCCAGCTGCTCATAAATCAAGCCATTGTTAAAGGTTCGTCACGAAGTCCGCTTTCATGCGAAGGAAGAAGTAATAAACTGGTTTCGGCCAGGCGTCAATAGGAAAGGAGGCGCACCTCTGGAAGGAGGCCAGTGTGTGAAACATGGACAAAATTTTGATATTTGGCAAGTGGCGGACTCTGTGCCCCTAATCAGTTGCGTGAGCCTACTGAGAAGAAGGTCGGAGAATAAAATGCGGTCCGCGGAGACGGCATTTCGATGCAGGTGAAGTTAATGCCCGATTCCTGTTCGCGGTCAGCGAATGCAAAAAGACTCCGTGGTTAACGTAAATACGGATCCCTCCAGTATGGCATGTCTTGCCGCCAACGTGCAGCTCTGGGAGGTTACACCGAATGTGCCAAACCTCGCCCCCATGCATTGTTCACGCAACAAGGCGCATTCACTTCGTTATGCTGAAGGAGATGAATTTGCATCGTAGCACGTTGTCAAATGATTGTACAAGCATTGCGGTCATTGAGGGTGCAGCTGCGGTCGTGTCTGCTTGCACGCTACGGAACGATTGAAAGGGCGGAGGAAACTACAGTTGTGCAGTTAAGAAATCGTGGCATCTAAACAAAGTAAGTATTATAGAGCCCATTTAAACCAATTCTGGGAGCTCTTGCTATGTTGAGAGTTAAAGAAATTCTTGGAGCTTCTTTTCGCTACAGTAAATTGTGCTTTTAAAGAGAGCCTGAAAGAATTAATAAACAAAAAAATTGGCAGTGGCTTAGCTCTGGTTAAGCCTGGATATACAAACGAAAAGCTGCAGTTATGCTTTGTTTGACGTCATGGCTGTCGCAGTTCGCGCATAATGCACTGGGAGCACTAGAGTAGCGGTGTAGATTTTCAGCCAACTTCCTCGCTACCACTTCTGGGTCTTCTTTTCTTCCTTCCATGGCGAATGTCTGCGCCTCTTCTACGGCCGCCGCTCACGCGTGCGTTTTTGCAACGCCTTGCGAAAGAACCTTCTCTTGGGATGGAGACCGCCGTCCCAACCGTCCCAAGCGGTTAACCGATGGCGAGGAGGAGAAGTAACGACGGAGCGCGCGCCGCGGCGCGCGGCCTATGGCCGCCGCCGCCGCTCGGGCGTTATCGCAACGCCTTGCGATAACGCGATAAGAACGCGATAAGAACTGCTAGCAGCGGCGAAGGGTAAACCGATGGCGAGGATGAGAACGGAAGGGGTGGCGAGGAGGAGGAAGGGCGCGCCGCGGCGGCGCCAAGGGGTGGCTCACGCGAAGCGCGTTGTTGACGAGCCTTGTGAAGCTTTTCGCTTCAAAAATGGCGGTTGCTTAGCTTTGATTAAACCTGGTAGGTTGCGAAAGCGAGCGCAGCGCCTCTAACGGAAGGAACGCGGCACGCCGCGTCTACAGAAGGAACACAGTGCGCCGCGTCTACAGGTCACGCGTGGTTACCGGCCGCCGCTGCGCGAGGAGCCGAGCTGGTTGCCCGTCTCTCGCTCCTGGTATGACGTCACGCTATAACGTCACTAGCGCCTCTAGCGGGAGGAGCGCGGCGCGCCATGCCAAGCGGCCATGGCTGCGCGACGAGCCGAGTTGGTAGCCCATCTCTCGCTCCTGGTATGCACTAGGCATGGTATGACGTCAGGGGTCATTCTAAATGTCACGCGTCGCTACCGGCCGCCGCTGCGCGACGACTCGACTTGGTAGCCCGTCTCTCACCCTGGAATGACGTCAGAGGTCATTCTAAAGGTCAAACGTGGCTACCGGCCGCCGCTACGCGAAAGGCTGTTCATGAGCGTTCTATTGCTTTCGCAATAGAAAAGGCTCCAATAGCAACCGATCTTTCACGGCGTAGCCCATGCCCTGTTTACTTATGAATCATAACGCCAATTTCATGGCAGAGCCATGGTGGCCGAGATGATGGCTCGCCAACTTAAACGACTGAGCGGCAAGCCTCCAGGTGATTGGCTGAAAGAGACTCCGCGCGTGCTTTCCGCCGCGGCAACCATGATGGTTGACTCCTCCTAATCTACGTTGTGAGTTAAGAAAAAGGCTGGAGGCTGGACGTGTAATCAGATTTAATAAGGAAATCGGCCACATAGGTTAATTATTCGAATTTTCTAAGAATGCTCGGAACGTGTAGAACGAGTTGCCGCAATGCAAAGACGAACTCAACATTCCATTTGGCGCACCTTTAATCATTTCAGTACTCTTCTGCGTCATCCCCACCGCCCTTCTCGTCGGTCCCAAACGATTCAATAGACCAGTTCTATGTCGTCGCATACGCCAGCACTAACCGAAACAGACTGGCCCGCATTTGGCTTCAAGTGCATCGGCATGTGCTAGCGTCGTGGCGTGTGAAACTAACTGGTTTCACTGCATTAGCTCGCTCAGTTAGTGAAACTTTGTTGCATAAATCCTTTTATTCTATCAAATGAAAGGCAGTCAGAAACACTTTAAGATAAAAGCGGATAATTTAGCCGGCGCTTAAAAATCGCTAGCCCTGCAATTCTGCGTAGGGAAGGGAATTGGGGGAATAAAGAGGGATGGAGAGCGGTGCGGGAAAGGTAAAATAAAAGAAAGAGAGGAGAAGATAAAAAAAGGCCATGAAATACACTGGCGGGAGATAATGTAGCATATGAAACGATCAAGTGCATGGTCCAACAAATGGGCAAACAAACTTCACAGCGTGAAGAATACATGAGAGTAACATGCAAGGAGAAATCAGACCTTGTCGAGATGTTCAATGTCCTTTAAATATGCAAACAAAAAGTTCATTGCATGTCTCTGTTACCTAGGGCAGGCTAAGGGACCTAAAACACTGTCCATTGTTAGAGGTACCGGAGAGAGCTTCTCCATGCAACCTCATTGCACGCACGCTCGTCAGCATATGCAGAGTACTCAAGCATGGTATGTTCCACAGTTTGCAAGTTTCAAATGAAACGTAAACAGGACTATAAAGCCATAAAGGTGATAACAGCACTGCCTGAGACGCAGTGAAAAGATACACTGATTCTTTTTTAATTGTCATGCAGACGCTTTAGAAAGATGGTGCTGTGATATGCGCTTGAGGCCACTAGAAGTGACCTTAAAGGTGCACCAAAGAGGAATCTGCACATGTCTTTTTACTGCGGGAACTCGATCTGCTCGTTCAGAGCATTCTTAGAAACTGAATTATTGTCCTGTGCAGCCGGTTTGCCTAATTTAATTTGGATTAAATGTACCGCCTCCCGCCTTTTTATGAACTCCCCGCTTAAGGTAGGAGGAGTCAACTAACGTGTGGAGTGCCTTTCGGGCAGAAGCGTGGTGGCATCGCTTTCCCTTTTATTTTCTTTGTTACGTTTCCCTGAATAAATAGATACACTAAGAGACAACATAGCTGCAAATTAGGCCCATGGAAATAAAAAAATATACGTGGACTCTTAGCTTTCGCCGATCGCTACGTATCACTCCGCCGATGGGAGAGCGGCAAGCCGCCTCGGGACTGGGTGAAAAGTTCGTTCACACCTCCTACCGTCAGCGGTGAGTTCAAAAAAAGGCGGGAAGTTTTTTAATTTAAATTAGGGAAATCGGCCGCTCAGGACAATAATTCGAAGCTTCTAAGGATGCTTGGAACGCCTAAATCGAGTTGCCGGGGTAAAAAAGACGAGGTCAGATTGCTCTTTCGCGCACCTTTAACTACACTGAGGAATAATAAAATGGCCTAGTATCAATTGATTGCCGTATTTTTGCGATAGATTACCTAGTTAGACTGGAAGCTCAACCTTTATAAGCTAGACAAGGTCGAAATGAATTTAAAACTTCGCCATTTACCGCCAGTTTCGTAGTTCTAGAGGTTGAGTCGACAGTTGCTTCCTCACGGGCTCCAGAAGGTAGGCTAGTGCTACGCCGTGGTTCACTTCTAAACGACGACCACAGAGGCCTTTTTTGGTGTGGAAGTCACAAGTTTGAATTGAGTGGCTGGAAAATTTTTAAATGCAATTCTCTCGCAATAGGGAACCCAAGCTGGTTCTTGCTCTGCTACGCTGGCGGTGGATTTCTTCCCTCGTGGAGAGACGCGACCCCACGAGAGCGCAGCAGGTTCTGGCGCCGAGTGGGGCTGATGCTCCTTGAGAGTAACGCCATCCTTGGCACGAAAGTAAAAACTGGGATGGTTACCGCTAGCTGCGCCCACTGCTTTCGGCGCATATTCTCGCGCACTTTCTTGCACATGCTGATATGTGAACAGGAACAGGAAACAGCGACAACGGCGCGTTGGGGCAACTGAGACCGCCCCGAAGATGACTGCACGACATCCAGGGCCGTACACGCAAGTTTAACGGGTACCGTTTCACCAAAAAGTAATTCTTATCAAAGAAATTGATAAAGCGGCGCTATCACTTTTGCAGGCCGCCGGAAAGCGTTTCTGATCGTCAGATGTCCACGGCACAAAGAAAACGTTTTTTACAGCCCATAACAAGGAAACTCTTCGCACTGTAAAGCCCGACCGCTAACCGATAAATGCATTGTATCTCGCCATTGTACAACAAGACTGGAACAGTGAAGCGTGTGCAGGCTGTCGTCCAGTGGGCCTCCTCCGTGGGCCCACAAATCCCCTCAGTGCGCAGCTTGAGAGGTTCGCTGCATGAGAGAAAAGTCAGTGCTAAGCAAACGCGGTAGACACTGGTCAAATATAGAAATTTTTGAATGGCGCAATGGAACAAACACAGGAGGACACGGAGATAGAAAGGCGTTTTATCATTCTCTGTGTCTTCCTGCGGCTGTTACATTGCGCCATTCAAATATTTTATAATGAACCAACTAGCCCATCATCAAGTACATCTGTAGGCACTGGTGCCCAGAAATGACTTGGGCCTTGGACGAGGGCTGATCAGAGGGGTGCAAGAAGGAATCAAAGCTGACCCTCGTGAAATGAGGCCGGACCCAGATATAAAAGGCTTGCCCGACTGACTGTAAAAGCAAAGTTATTCTTGTGCTGGCATGCGTCTGCATTCGAGTCACGTGAGAACCGTGATGTCATTGGGCCTGCATATATTTGGCTGTAATAAACGGACGGGCGTCTTTTCGCTCTGGGCTTGGACACGGACTTCCCTGCTTCTCGATGCGTCTCCGCTCGGTTGGAAAGCTCACCCCGATAGCGGCCGGACGCCACTACGACAATTCTAATATCACGTACACGGGCTGCCCAAGGTTCCAGGACAGCCATCCACTTGGTTGGGCTATTGCTTTGCTTACGTTTGAGTAGATTTAAACTAGAGAATGGTGCTAATATATCTTAACCAACTAACACGCAAAGGGCGGAATAGGGGCCCTTCCAAACAGTTCCTCCACTTTTTGTAGTCATGCGTATGACCTGTGCCTGCTTTAAAAGCCCTGCAACAGCAATGTAAGCTGCGATTTGACCCTTACGCTGCATTGCGCTTCCAAATGTCACCTTCAAAAAGACACGACGGGATGCGGAGTGGTCATCTTGGATCGCCATCTAAACCCGTCGCGGTGGTGGGTGTGGTGAAAAACAAAATTACTCAAAGAGAGTTTGGGGTGAGAAAACCCCGCTGCATGGCCGGTATCTTTAGTCCGGGACACCGCGTGACGAGGCCCCGTCTCGCGCCCGCTTTACTGGAGCCCTTTCAGTTGAGGAGGGCAGTCTCCCATGCCTCTCGGGTGGGGGTGGGGGAAGGTGAGGATTCTGAGTACATGCCCACACCATGTGAAAGATATCTCAGATCTCTCCACAGTGCGGGCAGCGCCCATCTGTGTTCGGATCGAAGTGTTTTGCTATGACAGGACAGAGAAGAGTTCCTCTCTGGAGGCGCCGCAGAGTTCGCTCCTCCGCCTTACTCCGCCCCTTGGTAGGTGCCGGGTAGAGGTGATGGCTGTTGCAGTAATGAATTAAGATTTCGCGGAACCGCAGAAGTGGTTTGAGCTTCTGAGCCAGGAGAGCTAGGATGAGGAGCTCGGTGTGTCGCATCAGCGGCCTCATTGCCTCGTAGGCCCTGGTGGCCAGGCGCCCAGATTATCTTTGTGCGTGCTGGATCGGCGGCAGCCCGTCTTAGAATTTGGGAGGCAAGAGGAAATGTTTCCCCAACAAGATAATGTTCACAGACCCGGCGAGAGTCTGATAACCGTTCTCGATTTTGGATCGGCGGCAGCGAGAGCTACTGCAACTTCCTCCGCTCGTGTTGGATTTAGGGCCCGAAAAGATAGCCCATCGACATTCATTCCCCGGTTGGCTGCGGCAACCATGTAGAATCCTGCGGGCGACGACCATGTGACATCCACGTAGTAGGCGCCCTCTTTAGATCCATACTGCCTCTCGAACGTGCGAAGCCACGCTTGTCGTCTGCCTTCATGTGAAGGCATGTCCACGTACGCGGGAGCGGAGCGACCGAGAGCATCTGGCGCCACAGCACCGGGATGTCCTCCGTCCTCTGGTATGCATGTGTGTTGGATGTGTAAGCGGTTTAGCAGACGGCGCCCAGGAACCGTCTGCGATAGCCGCGTATATTGGTTCACGAGGTGGGCCTCCCGCAACTCATGATAATAGTTTACCTCACCATACGCCTTCAGTTTGGCGTTGGAGGTAGCCACCGGGAGGCCCAGTGGTCGCTTTGTTGCCTTCCTGATGATGGCGTCAATGCGCTCGTCTGCTTTTTTGGTGGTGCGTAGGTACGGCACGGCGTAGAGGACCCGGCAGGTCACGAAGGCACGGGCGAACCGTAGCGCGTCCCTGCACCGCAGACCACTCCGCTTGTTGGAAACGCGGGGGATCGTGCGCCCTACCTGTTCACTTATGCGCTTGAGTTTCGGTATAGTAGAGTCCGGCCTAAGCTTGTTATTCAGGAACAGACCCAGGATCCGGAGCTCTGCTACTTCTCTGATGGGACCGGCCTGACAGAGATATGTGTAGAAACGTGTTTTCCTTGTGATTTGTCCTGCGTGTAGAAGCTCTGATTTGGCGGAAGCACATTGGAGACCACAGTTGGCAGCATATGCATTGACTATGCAGGTGGCCTGCTGAAGGCGGTCCTCCATCTCCTCAAGGCTCCCCTTGGTGGTCCAGATTGTAATATGGTCTGCATAGAGCGCGTGTTTTATGCCCTCCGCCTAAGCCAGTTGGCCGGGCACGTGCATCATGGCGATGTTGAAAAGGCGCGGTGATAACACCGCCCCCTGTGGTGTACCTTGTGTACCCATAGAGTACGGGCCGTATTCCTCGTCCTCGATCTGGAGGAGTGCCTGACGCGCTGAGAGGAATTCTCTGACATAGGCGAAGACCTTCGCCTCGCAGTTAGTGATGTACAAGTTATACAGTATGGTACCATGTTTAACATTGTCAAACGCACCCTTAAGATAGAGGGCAAGAATGGTCTTGTCGTTTTCTTGCATGGCTGTGGGTCGTATTGTGTCCCTGTGTAGTTGGAGTAGGACGTCCTGTGCAGACATGTGCAGGCAGAACCCGAGCATAGTGCCTGCAAAGAGGCCCTTACCCTCCATGTATCGTGAGAGGCAATCCCGTACCATCGTCTCCATTAGCTTTCCCACACACTAGGTCAATGAGATGGGTCTCAAGTTGTCCGTAGTCACGGCTTTACCTGCTTTGGGGATGAACATTAAAAGCTATGTTTTCCATTCGAGAGGGAGTGGACACTCATCCCAGATCTGATTTATGTATTCTAGCAAATGGAGGTGTGCAGAGTCCCAGAGGTTCGCGAACAGTTTCAATGTTATGCGATCCGTACCCGATGCCCAACCTCGGCGCATTTTAGCCAGGGCCGCCTTAAGGTCATGCAACGCAAAAGGGGCGTATAAATCCTGATTTGTCTTGCCGGAGCACGTGTACCCGGGCCGAACCGCCTCATTTGTGCCGCAGAGATACCTGCCGCAGAAAGTGTCCGCAAGTTGCACCGTCGTACCTTGGTAGCCGTGCAGAGCCCGCCGGAGCTGTTTTTCCGTCTCCCCTTTTGTTTGAGAAGGGTCGATAAGGCTGCCTAAGAGACGCCAATACCCCTTCCAGCTCATCTGACGCGCAGCCGAGTTGCAGCGTTCTATCCAAGTGGTGTCTGTGAGCTGTGCGGCATATTCCGCAGCCTGCTCAGTAACTCAAAATTTCCGTGTGCACGAGAACGAAACGAGGACTGGCAGAAAGGACACACACCATAAAGCGCCGTACTTCAACTGATTTATTTGCATGCGATGCGACCACATTTATACAATGCATCACTGGCACTCACAGAAAAAGTACAAACATCAAAACAAACCTCGCGGTGATACGCCTGGCTACTCCTTGCTAGCAGTGATGGCCGTCGTGCGCAGAACCAGGCCATGTCATAAAAAAAACAGAATCCAGAGCGAGTAAACACGTGTAAGGGCAACCTGTCTGGGCTGGGTCTTGCGGTTTGAGTTCAACTGCCCAAGTTGGCCTCAGCCAGAGGCTGGAGTTCAGGGTAGAGCAGCTGTTTGGCGTGTCCCCCTACAGCTACATCTATGCAGTTGTCATTTTACAGAAAAATGGGGCATTTGGACCGAGTAAAGGGACGCAAAGCAGGGGACTAGGCTGATACAGCCAGAGCTGTAAAGGTCATGGCAATGCACTCACTGGCCGCACGGAGCTGGCTGAAACCTCCTCGCAGTTGCCATAGTCTACGTACTGCACGCCCAACATGCCGCCGTTGGCGTGCGTCACACGTGCACGATATCAGCTCCCATCTTCGGCGTACAGGGCCACACAGGCCTGTCCTGGTCGCAAATCATTGCTGCTTGCACTGTGAGGGCTGGCATAGTGGCTCTGCATGAGAGGAACAATGCAAGAAAAATATGCAAGGATTACTGATCGCTTACTGACCAGGAGAGACACGGGATAGGCCTTTGCCCTGCAGTGGGCATAGTCAGGCGGATGATGATGATGACCCCCTTAAAACGAGATTTGCTCAGCTTCATGTTTTTTTTGCCAACAGGATTAGCCTTACGGAAGTTTTTATTATGTTTTATAGTGAAATTTCAGTTAATCTTATGACACCGAATTTGGAAAGAACTAAGCTGTGGAGCTATCCTATTTCTTTTTTTGACTGAGTCAAAAATTACAAATTTTGTGAACCATAATGTCACCTAACTATACTTCATAATTACGGTGTCTGCACATGGTAACCCCTTTGGCTACGGCTTCTTTTCAGTCGAACCCAAAACACTTTGAAGGAAAGTGTCCTAATTACTCGTAAGAAATGAGCTAATTATAATTAGGCTTGAATTATGCTCGACAACATGGGAACTAATTGAGATACATACTGAAACAAATAATATTTTGAAAACAGGTGTAATAAACACATATCGATACTCAATTTCATTACGATATCTTTGATAATAAACATTTTCTTTACAAGACCCATAGTCCCTCACAGTCCCCATAGTCCATAGTCCTTCAAGTCAAATAGTCCCTCAAATATTTGAGCAGTTTTGTGGTACTTATAAAACAATTATTGCACTAATTGAAAATGTAATTCAGGATGGCGATTTAAATGTACAGCGAGCATTTCATACACCGATTAAATTAGCAGAGAAAGTCTGTAAAAACACAGCACTGCGGAGGCTTGCTAAAAAGTTGTACACCGCCATCCGTAAGCGTGGCGCCCACCAAGTCGACAAAGTGGCCTCCGAGCAGCAGCTGGACTCCGGTGCTGTTTTCTTCCCAGGGATGGAGCCACCAGTTGCGGGGCGAGGGGCGCTGACTGCTGTCCTTGCAGACACATCGTTACGCACTCTTTGCTTCGAGCCGCGCACTGCGTGATGCTATCCAGCGGGAAAATACAAAACAAAGTTCACCAGAGGGACAAAGTGAGGGACCGAATGCATCTACTTGTATCTGGAGCATCGTTTTGTTTCTTGGCTAGCTGAGGCTACATTTTAGGGTTAATTTTAAGGCACCAATATAAGAATTGCACAGTTCTTCCAATAAAGGTAGCATGTTCCCGCGAATAAATTTCTTGTCTGAGTTTCATTTTTTGCCGTTTTTGGTTATTTCTAGATTTTTCACAGTCCCAGTGACTCCGAATCAACCAGGTTTCACTGAAATATTTCTTTAGACCCTGTGGGAGGTTCATATCATCGACATTCTACTGTACCCTTGCAAGTCAACATATCTGCAATTCCTCCATGAGGCTGACCAGGGCACTGCTGATCTCAACGAGCTTCACATAGACCTCGCCAGGGCTCAGCACCCAGGAAACCTCCACGAGGACTGGGACACCTTCCGTCAGGGTCGGGTACTGGTAGCCACCCACGTGCTCCGGATGTGGAAAACCAAATGGCAGCACTGATGGTGTCGTTTCAATGGTAAGGAGAGCTGGGCGAAAAAAAAAGGGCACGGCCAACAGGTTTTGGTCTCCGCCAGGTAGACGCATTTTTTACACCCCCGCACCACACCAGTGGAAAGCCTACGCCAGATGGCAAACAGGTGGGTGCACGGCGGCACAGAGGGGTTGAACCCTGTGCCTCCCGCATGTGATGCAATGAAATGGTGACGGACTCCACGGGGCCCCCAAAATGGTCCGAATATTCGAACAGTCTGAAAAATCTGAAATCAGGAAACTTTGCCGCTCCCTACGCTCCACTTGCAGGCGACAGCATTAGAGTGTGTCTGAGTCATGCTTTAGTCACGTCTGCACCACCGCGAGTCACGATACCAACCAGTGCAATGCTGCCACAGGACATGCCGCGAAAAAATGTATGTTCAACGCGAAGCAATAACAGTCAGGACACAATATGCACCTTCTCTTTATGTTTAGAATGTATCATGCTCTAATTACAATGTATTAAAAAAGTGCGAGCCTAAATGGTACATCTGAAACATTCTCAATGCAGACCAAATTTCAGTGATTACAACAAAACAAACGGTAAAAATCTATGCACCCATTGCTGTGCTACGCTTACCCCGAGCAAGGTATTAAGCTTAAAACAAACTCTCGAGAAAACAATCCCGAAAGTTCTAAGCAAGCGCACACTGTCTATGTGTAGATGCCGACATATATATTTCTTTGCAGTGCTTAAAGTTTATTTTAGGGCGAAATGTTTCAGTACAACAAAGAAAAAGTGTTGGAGATGCCAAAAAGTGTACTCTTCAAGAATCTTTTTTTTGGCGATTTTTGCGACCTGATCGCCACATCTCCCCTTAATTGCTTGTTGTACAGATGAGAAGTAGAGAAATGCAGCTCTGACATTTGTGGCGGCTGCAGACCAGCCGTTTGAGGCCACAAGTTGTTCCTTGACGAACTGGTCCAGGACGTTCACCCCGTTGGAGAGGATAACGTCCACGTCATGAACCTTGTCAAGATCAGAGCTGTGATTGACCTTCAGGGTCACAACCTGTACCAAACAGAGAAAAGAAAGTTTCCACAGACAGAAAGTTTAATGAGGGAGATGGTCTAAGAAAAAATATTCATTACTAAAGTGACAGTTATGAGATCTTCAAGAAACACATCTGCGTGCTGATTTAATGTGAAGCAAGCCTCTGTGCACCTACACAATGTTGCCATATAATCTTGTGCAATGGCCGCACCTTCAGCATTCACACCCATAATAAAAAAAGTCAAGGAGAGGGCTGAGTCGGGCTGGTTGGTTCATGTTGAATGGTACGGCAGAACAGCGCTGACGGACGGGACGGAACAAGATGAGACAAACTCATGCGCTGAGCTAACATAACTAACCATTCAATAAAAATGTACCGGACTTACATGAGTCTATTTGGCATGTAGGTTTTTGCGAGAGCTTTTAAGGGGGAACACTGGTCTTATCCTTGCTTCCCTTACTTCTCTTAGGCTTAATTTTTATTACTTTCCGACCAAAATTACAAAACTTCCAGTGATTCTGCAGTTGTTTGTGCAGATTTAAAAAATGCTGCTTAATTTTTGTGAGGAAAAATTAGTTCTTATGATAATTACAAAGCTCTAAATCTTGCAAAAAAAAAAGAAAATAGCCATATAAAAAAATTATTATTAATGCCCTACTAGATAGTAAGGATGTGCGAAGACTGTTTCTTGGTTTGAAGAGAATACGAATCAAACAGTACTTTTCCTCGAATAATTTCGAAGTAAATATTTCAAATCCTTCTAGTACACAAAAAGGTTGAACCGCACAATAGGCATTTTAAAAATGGTGCACTTTTTGAATCCACAAGGCCATTAAATGACAAAAAGGCCATTGCAAGGCCATTACTGGCTCCAGCATACGCGAGGAAGCGCAGCCATGTGGCGCGGAATGGTGCGCATTCCGCGTTGCTATCCCGGAGTATGAAGCCAGAGTCCAGAAAAACTATTCGCTCGTGACCTATACTTCGAAATTTCGAATACCAAATATTCCGTTCCAATTTAATATCAAATACTCTACTATTCGACCGAATATTACAAATAAGAGAATATTTCACAAAAATTGCAGGTAATTAAGCCAAATTTCTAGTAGCAGCTCATTACTTAACTGATAGTCGTCAGCGTGAGTCCGTCATCTTACGGCTGACCGGTACAAAGCCTTCGTTACACGGAGTCCGCAAATACACATGCTTCAACAGGGGGCAGCACTGGGGGAATTGAGAAACTTCGCAATATTGAGAAATTCACTATATGGAGGTTAATTACATCCAGGCTTAATTGCAGTGCAGCTTTGATACCCAATCGTACAGGATTCGAATAGTGATAGAACCGAAGCAAACATTTTTATGAACATCTGCAACTAGCATGAATATTTGTACAAACCGAGCAACTATGTGAAAGAGCTAAGCGCTACTGGCGGCGCTGTGGCACAGAGCTTCAACATATGGAGATATAGCTATAGCTGTCAAAAGTCTCGACTCTGATCTGCACTACGGGGCCACCGAACACGAATTCATTAACTCTGTCCTTCCTATCATGCGTAAAAAAACTACCTCTGGTATTGGTGACGACAGTGAAAAAACTAGGGCCATGTACCAGTACTAAGGTTAGAGGCCATATATGGGGGTTAAGAATGACGCCACACGAATGGGCCACTTCACAGCACCGAACTCTGCATTTCGCGCAGGCCTACGTTATGGCAGCGTATTGTACGGCGTCGAAGAACACTATACAGAGCGGCTTATTCGAACTTCGTGCCAATGATTTGATAACTATTAGAAAAATTCCCAACAAAAATTCAATTCGTTTCGATTAATTTTGAACATTCACAACTCAATTCATTCAGTGAATCACAGAGAAAGCAATGAGATTCGCGATTAGGAAATTACCTCATTTCTTGATGTCGAGAGAAACCAATGGCATACATTTTAAAAAGCAAGCTCTCTACAGCAAAATTTTTTATAAGCCATCCATAAGAAACTTCCTCAAGATATTAATTACATAAGCACTCAGTGGCTCGTTTTACAGGTCAATTAGGCTGACCTGCATCGACAGACGAGCGCGTTTACTAGATAGAAAAGGCCATAAAGTGCAACAAGCACAGGTACTGTTACTACTGGCCATCATTGCAAGCAAACGGTAGCAATGTTAAGGCAATATCAATACAGATCTCGGACACTAGGATACACTGCCTTTCATTAGCAAACAGTGATCATGCGATTCCTCTTCTTACTGACATCGCGAGCTTGAACTGAGTGGTAGGAAGCATATTGCTTCACATTGAAATCCAACATTCTTAGCAACAGGTACGTTCTCTGCTGCCGAAAAAATATGAACATAGTCGCCAAGTGCCAGGGAACCAGTATCTACCGATATAAGAACTGCACGTGCTGAATTCCATATGCAAGTGCTGAGGATCACGGCTAAGTGTGGATTAGCCAACGTAAGCAAAGCAAGCCAATGCGCTTTCGCCAACCGTAAAACCGAGACAACAGTCAGAACGGCACCTGCTCCGCAATCATGTCGTCGAGCTTGGTAGTGGCCGACGGAGTATCCAAGGGGACAGCTCCGATCAGTTGGCACGCCACGGCCTCGCACGGCACCAGGGCCAGACTGTCGTGAAGCTGCTTGATCGACGCGTCCGCCACAGTCTCGCTGTTGCCATAGTCGACAAAGAACACGGTCACACTTCCCGCCTGCAGCGCCTGGATGATGCCCCGGTACCACCAGCCGTCTTCGGAATAGAGGGCGGTGCAGGCAGTGTCCACCAGAAACACAAACGCAATCAGCAAATCTTTCACACATGAGAAAACGAGGCCGGTGATAGTAATCGCAATGTCAACTTTCAGAACAGTTGGCAGTTTGCACCTGGAAGCTTCAAGTGGAGATGAAGCCGTTGGCAAGGGCAAGAATACAAAGCTACTCTACTCTACGCAGCTTCACAAGAGTCCTTGTTTATTCGCGACTTGCTTGAAATCAATGCCCCACTAAGCCTGCCCTGAACAAACAGAAGGACGATAGATGCGAGCGAAAATGTGTTACTTGATGCATAGCGTGTGTGGTTCACAACCGCAACTGGATGCTGCTAACAGAATTTCACCATGAAAACAAAGCAAGGAGCACTACCACAAGAACTGCACCGCAGTCTGAAGCTGCTAAATATCAATGCCAGCTGCAAAGAGAAAAGAGCTTTACAAACAGGAAATCTGTACTAGAATGCTTGCAGGACATTCAAAATGGGACAGCGTGCCCCAGGATTACCTGAACTGTTGCCCAAAGACTAATATCTGCCTAAGATTCTTCCATTACCAGTGTGCCGCACTGATCAATGCCTTCGCTTTTAGCAATGCCACTGCAGTTTACATACAAGCCCTCACTCCTCACTAGCAAAAAGGGCAGCCACAGTAGAAAGGCTCTCTGAAAAATTCAACACCACAAAAAAAGGAAGTTGAGAACAGTCGCGGTCACTCAAGACTGCTCCAAAACAGAGACCTTTTCTCCCAACTGCTACAGGTGACTACACAACCACGAGGAGAACGAGTTATGCCAGCAACCAACTTGTCTATAGTTAAGTGAGGTACAAGTGAAGGCAATATTCTGCTTGCCATGTTTCTTGTCAGCGCACTATTAAATAGACATCTAGGACACCATTGATTTATGCAATAAAATGCATCTTGGCGACTCAGCAGCTATGGCCTATCGGTAACACAAGGCTACAGGCTTATTCAGGTCGCAGCAGCGGCAACACGGTGGGAGTGAAACACAAAAATGCTTCTGCGCTGGCATTTTGTTGCGTGTTAAAAATACCTTAGGACATTGAGCTGACCACCATGGCGCCTTCTAGTACAACATCCTCAAAGCCAAAAAGCAGTGTTGGTGTGGAAAAAAGAAAAAAGTTCCCTTTGCATTGCAATGGCACAATTCCTGCAGGCAACCAACTCTATCCCCAGAAAGTTGGTTTATCTGGACTTGCAACTGCCTTAACACAAAGCGCTCTACTCTAACGCATGGCTCCACCCATATGACTAAGGGTTCGCACTATTCAACCACAAACCAAGTTTTGCACATGACTATGTCAGCAAAATAAGCACTTGTCACTGCAATGAGGAGGGTACCAGGCAATAAGAATACGGGAGATAACACATAGGCTGTGTGTGCCGTTATCTCAGCCCTCATTTGTCCCTGACCTTTGGGGCGGGGCATTAAAGCTGTGGCAAATCAACTAGCTTGCACTTTTATCTTACTGTTCAAAACATACATTCTTCGTTAGTCATGGCAGCAATGAAACAATTCTTTTTTTTTTGGCGAGCTGAACTGTTTCAGTCAGATTCCTTTTGCCTTTGTCACTTCCCCATTATCGTAGATAACAGTGATATGCCTGCACTATTGCTGTTATCAGCCACTAGGAAAGAGGGATGCCAAGAATAGCACAGAACTGATGCGAAACAATTGCATTACATTCGCTGCATTGCACAGCTTTGTCCAACTCCCTACAAAGAAAAGCTACAGAGAGTAAACTGGCCGTACAGAATGTCTGCGCTAAGAAAACTAGGGGCTGACTCTGCTAGCCTTTTTTTTCCTTCTGCAAGAAACCGCAGATTCCTACCGCAGGGCCCTCATCATACGACTGATGAAGGACTGCATGAAAACCATCCCATTATTCTTGTGTCACGGAATCTTATTTTATGCGACAGCGCATACAGCTCGTTCGGTCGCAAAGCCGTCGACGGGGTCAGCACCGCGTGTCGGAAATAATCGGGGCAGCATAAAAAAAAATCGTTATATGTCAACCGTTTGCCACAGAATGTTCCGGATGGTGTCATATGTTTCGGCGTTTCGTGCAGCAATAAACTTACTACTTAAGTTAGGGCCTAGCTAGAGGCAGGGACTCGAACCGGCTACCTATAATTGGGGGCTGCGCAAAGAAGTCATATCATTGTAATTTGTGGTTCTAGTGACTGATGACTGATGGGTGCGTGATAGGCGATGACAAGTTAATGAAATCTTTGCAATTAACTGAATAAAGAAACGAAAAAAACTGGAAAAGGGGGTCCAAACAGGACAAAATGGTCAGAATTAAAAGCCAATGCTTGATAATGCAATGACCAAAGTTTAGACTGTAACTGATTAATTAACTGAAACAATTAAATGAAAAATGTACTGAAAAGTGTCAAATTGCACAGAATGGAAAACCTAACTCACTACGCTATCTCGTCATACCCGTAAAGGTGCACTAAAGAGGATTCTGAGCTCATCTTTTTACTACGGGAACTCGATCTGCACTCTACGAGCATTCATAGAAGCTTTGAAGTATGGTTCTGTGTGGCTGATTTCTCTCTTAAATCATATTAAATTTTCCATCTCCCGCCATTTTTATAACTCACCTCTTAGAATTGAAGGAGTCAGCCAACGCATGGAGTGTTTCAGCAAGCCGTGTGGTAGCTTGCCGCTCGGCCATCCGCGGACTGATACGGAGTGGCTGGCTGCTGGCTGCCAGGATCCAGCTGGAGTTGGACGAGGGTAGGGGCAGCGGCAGAGCAGGAGGTGAGCGGGGGGGGGGGGGGGGGAGCGCTGCCAAACGCGTTCATGTCGCCTGCGGGCAATGCCTGGGAAGGCGCAACCCCAGCAGGGGGACCTGCGGAGAAGAAGAAAGCACATGCAATTCACCGAGCCACAACGGGCACTTGGGCACTTGGATCCCTTTGCATTTTCTTACCCGCCCCCAACTCCACTGTTCTGTTTGTAGCCTTTTGTGCCGTGTTCGTTTGGTCGCATTTCATGCACCACTGATCTCGTGCTTGCTATACTTTCGAAATGTAACGCAACACTTACTAAACACTGTCATTTAGGAGATCAAGATGTTGTACACACTAAGCTCGCAAACTGTTCCAACCGGAAATGGTCTGTGGAAAGAAATAGTACCGAAATGAATTGGTATTAGCAAAGTGCAGGCCAAGAGAAGGGGGTGAGAGTATTGAGTACGTCGGGTTCTCAATAATGTTGGTACGGTGCATAATTTAATCCTGGTTAAAAAACGGCTGGTGGTTTAGCATTGTTAAGCACGAAATACTGTGCGAAAACATAGTTTTTTGCAGGTGGGCATCATTGCCACGTACCTGAAAGTGCGATTGAGGTGTCCGCTCAACCCCTGGGTTAGTGGCGAGCTATGCGCGCATTCCACTTTTTTCATCGTCAATGTCAATTTACCCAATGTGAGCCGGCGGTCTGTGTCCCAGTGCTGCGTTTATGCAGCAATGCTGTTAATGCCAAGGCGTATTGCTCTAGTGACTAGTTTCCGTCACGTTTCCGCCACGTTTTTTACGCCAACGCATGTGGCGCCTACCTCTGTCACTACCGCCATATAGTTCAAAGCATGAGCGTAAGTCTGACAGCAGTTTTACAGTATACGATATCAGTATACAAATCAGCCGCCAAACCTGTACTAACACAGCACTGCATTAAGACAGGAATGGACAGTTAAAAGCTTGATGGTTCAGCCACGAAAAAGTCCTGGCATGATTGTTGCTGTCTCCAGTTTCATGGTGTCTACACTGCAAGAAATGTGTGTGAAATGACAAGAATTTTTACGGAAATTTTCTGTTGTCATACAGGAAATATCTGTTTTGCGCCCTTAACAAAAACTCATTCACGGAAAAGAAAGTAATATTCTGTTTTCGGAGCCGCTACACCCTCATCTCACCGAACGTTGGTCACCTGAGCACCGCCGTTACACAAAAATAATCCGAAAAACCTTTGACACCTTTCATCAGTCCCATTACATACTTAAAGCGTCAAAAAGTTTTTACGCGCAATATTAGCGCGCAGAATGAGAAGCAGTCCTATTTGCTGCGGTCCTGCATTCATCCATTGACGGCACGGCCGTGATGAGCGGTGAGCTAGGATAATACCGGCGTGCTCTGTCCGTGATTTTAACCGAGCAGAATGATCGCACACAAGGTGAGGGGTGCACATTTTTACCGGCGTGAATGATAGGCTTTTTGTCGTCTTTTGGAAGTACTGTTGCGTGCTTGTACTGCTGTAGAAAAGGACAGTGAAGATAAATCGCCGGGGGACCTTGGAAAATCTTGAGTGGACGGTTAGCTTTAGTTACCACTACAGATCTCAAGACTACCAGTGTCCCAAGCTAGTTTTGAGCGTCCTAATGCACTTGCAAAGAATCAAGAGCGCGCCTGCCTTTGCGTAGAGAGCGAGTGCTATTCTTTCGAATAGCGTGCCCACCACAGCTGATTTACCGCTGATGCGTCACTGCTGCTTTACTGTGTCTCACAAAAGGTGCACAGAGCGCGGAAGAGAGAGGAACACAAGCGAAAAACACGGAAGAGTGCTATAGTTTGCGGGAATATGAAGTGTGCACAAATTGTGCTTTGTCCGCAGATATGCACGCCTAAAATAACCGAGTCAGTAAGCGCGGGAAATTTTAGGCCAGGGATGTACGCGATTGGTTACCGGAGGAGTACGTCAAAGAGCGCGGGATTTGCAAATTCGTTTCTCGCCTAAGCAAGATAATAGAGTGTACGTTGCATCTTTTTATTTTTATTGACTTTTATTCATGCAGGTGCAAGCAATGCAGTAATTGTGTTTATTTTGTAAGATTTAACACTGTGATTCTATTTTTGGACCGAAATAGTGTTGCACGGGTCAACGCAGTCTGCAAAGTTTCCACATGGGCGTTTCAAATGTCGAACTTGCGCTGCCACAGGGAAGTTTTTCAACGGCACTGATATCATTCGAGTCGACATTCGAGATTTCTGAGCGCCTTTGACACGCGAGCTCAGTCCGGATGCTCCAATGCCACTCGCCATCGCTTCGGCCAGCCCGTGGAAGAGGTCAAGGGAGGAGTAACTTTATGAAAGATGGCCAATTACACAGATTAAAATACAAATTAAAAAAGAGGGGGGGGGGAATCCCAGGCTAGGAGGCGCAAGCCATCGCCCGATACGAAGGGTTAAGCCACTACCATCCATCCATCCGCCCGCCCACAACCGTGTCGCGCGCGTCTGCTTGGGCTCCGTGGCTGTTAAATACGATATCTGCTGCTTGCGTTTTTCTGGTGCTTCTTTAGCAAATAGTTCGTGTACTCGCTAAATGGGCGCCTCGAGATAACAGTACACCATTCAGCATTCACTACGTGAGCTCGAACTTTCCGCAGCACTGCGCCGATCACGACGAGTGCCCACCTTAGTGCCTCGTACTATGCTACTTAAAACATAGCCATTTACAAACAGTTTGCACGCTTGCTTGAGTTAAAACGCAAGCTGCGCTCTACTTATGTTAAATAATCCCCTGTGACCCAGTAGTGTGAGATTTGAGGGGCTGGCAGGTGCAAGGTTATTCACTACCGGTCAGCCCGATTAAATGCAGTGCTAGGACTGTCTCTTGACACCACTCGATGGAAGGCCTCTTTTGCCCTTGAGAGGCATTTACACTTTGTTCTTGAGCTGTATTTGACTAAAATGATGCAATATTTATGTATTGTAGACATTCCAGCACGTGTAAATGCCTATGCTGATTTTTAGAGCCTTTATATGTGGTTGACACTTATTTGTATGCAATCCAAAGCGTTTCACCATACATCTTTGGGAAAAATAACAGAGTGTGAGCAAGCGCAGAAATGCCTTATTTATGTTTATGTTCCGCTATATGCTTATTTGTAGCTAGTTTAAAGTTGCTGCTTTCACATGAATGCTGCTTTAGTAGACAATTCTTATACGCATTTAACTCCCTCTTATGCCAGGAATCTGCCAGTGATGACGACATCGGGGACATGCCATGTTCTCCTTTCATCATTGCATAAGGTATATTTGTCTGTGGTGCTCTCTCGGGCGAGCATTCCTGATTTAAAACTTGTTTTGTGCAGGAGGCAGTTTCCTTACTGCAAAGATCTTCACCATATGCATCGACACCATGCAAGTGATGCACGCAGCCAACCCATGCCAGGCTTTCAAGCTCATGTTTTTGGTGCACTTTGCTTTTAATGTTGTGTACCCCAAGGAAACAAGCTTCTGCTTGGAGTTCACACAGCGGTAAGTACTGATCTCACTTGTTAACTAAGTAGTGATAACCCTCCTTGTTTTGGTTTTGGCACTTCTCACATACGCAGTGATGATCAAAGTTATAGGTATATACCGCTTTATCATAAGACCTTTTTATGAAAATGCTACCAAAGTGCAAAAACAATCTTTAAAAAAGCAAGAAAATGTTTGCTGAACCCAGACAACTAATCAGCTATAGAATGAAATTTTCCTGTTGCTGCTGCTGCTATAATTGCAGCTGGTAAAATAGCGCTCTAAAGAGATCTCTAGAAAGGAAAGACAGATAAAACTATTTTTTCTGGAGTTCATCTTCAACCATTTCTTTACAGATTATGGGTGTACTACCTGCATTGCATGGCGCCCAGTCACTAATATGAAAGGGCTGGAGAGGGTGGTACTATATTTCTTCTGAGATTGAGTAGCAGTGTATGGCTATTTTGGTGGAAGTTATACACATTGCTCGCTCATAGGGGTCATAGATATTTGGCCAGGGCAGCACAGGACCTCGGGGAGAGGTTTTGCTGAAGGGTGCATATGTGCATGCAATGCCAGTAACCCTTTTGTGGCCATGTAACCATTCATTGTTTCCGGATAGATTTGAATGTGTTGCCATGCAGATTTGATGGATTTGACGTCGTAGATGGTACTTCGCAGAAATTCTCAGCATTCTGTGGCTATTAGTACGTATGAAGACTTGTGTTCATGTAACTGTGCGATGAACTTTGTGATGGTTTGATCGCATTTCCACTGCGGCTGCTGGAGCTTCTTTGATCTTGAGCTCTGGCAGGTGGTGTGGTTCTGGCGTTATTTGGCGGGTATGCTATATTTTGTATTTTGTGGTGCTTAATGGATAAATGAGGTTCTTCTGTCTGGTCTTTTCATTGCTATATTTGGTGGAAACACATTTGTCTTTTAATCTAAGCCAGTTTTTAGTACTTTGAACTTTAAAACGAAAATTTGAAATATGAACACACTTAGTGGAGACAACGTATGCTCAGAAGAATAAAGGCTATGTTAACCACCTGTGTTAGAGAAATGGGACAGAAAAAGCAAAGATAACTTCATAAGCCGCATTGAAGCTGGTCTGTCTTCAAGAAGAAATCAGCTGCCTCAAGAGCAAATCTGTTTTGATTGCAGCGTTTGAAGTTTCAGTATACAGTTTTTTGCTGTGAATAGATCATGTATACTGTCCACTACCATTCCCCCGCGGTACATTAGTGGAGCGGGAGAGGTTGTCCTTTGCAACCTCACTCTATATTCGGTCCACTACTATTGGTCGCTGTGTTTTCCCGCCTCTTCTGTGGTCAGGATTTTGATTTAAATAACCAGGGAAACCATGGAAAAGTCAGGGAACTGGAAGAAAGTGGCTTGCTTAACACCCTGGTTTAGTGGCGGGTCATGCATGGCGTTTGTTCTTATCGTGTCAGCCAACATGACTACATGACTGGAATCATGGTGTAAGTATACAAGTCTTTGCAACCACAGCGCTTCAGTTTTGCAGACAATGTTTTGAGCACACTAAGTCAATGAGGCTTCCTTGTTCACGTTAGCAGCTATTTTATGAGTTCTGTCAAAAAAATGTTCTTTAGCTCCAACATTTTTTGGAATTGCATTCATCTGCTAAGTCTTGCCTATATAACTCACAATGGGGTTACTAAATAGAGCAGTGAGATTTTTGTGTGGTTTGCTTTCGCTACTGTCTGCGAGAGAAGGCTGTGGCTAAAGGTACGCCGGATGGAATCAGTGCATTTCCTCCCCTTAGTACGTCGGACGGACCCGGAACATTTTTTTCCAAATACATCGGACAAACCTGACAGTGTTTTTCGAAGTCTGGCCATTCGATTCGTGCCCGGCGGTCTGCTAGATTTCTCTTATTGTGCCCCATTGAATTCTATCAGGATTAGTCATACATTGGGCACAAGAATGTTTACTCACTGCCCGGAATGGGTCAATTGGTGTTTGGCGCACATACTCTGAGAGCTCCATGCAATGAACTGCTTGTTCGCATGAAAAACACCATGTTATCAAGTTGTACCGTTCGCCACACGTCGTTTGGTTGGGTGGGTGAACTGCAAAATTATTCCTGGCTATTTCCATGCAGCATGGCACACATGTGTGCTTTTCTGTAGTGCGCCGAAGTCCGCTTCGTGAACTTGAAGGCTTGTTTACTTGCGACGATCCGCTGTCCCTCAGTCGAAGCTGAGTGCGCGTGTGGGATCATCATCATCATCATCATTTATTGACCCTTAAAGGCCCCTGGGTGGTGGGGCATTACATAAGGGGGAGGCGTTACATAACAAAAATACACCAGGTCACAATCAGTGCTATATACATGTACTGGCAGGATATAAAGAAAAAAATGCACATGAACCCATCACAGAGATTGGCCAAACATTTATGAAACGGTAGTTAAACACAAAAAGAATAATCAACAACAGGTTTTTAAGTGCGACAGCAGCAATATGCGGAACTTACACGGATCTCGTTCGATGACAATGCACTCGGGTAATGAATTCCATTCTTCGATGGCAACGGGTAGAAAACACTTGCTAAATGCGTTAGTGGAGCCGTGCACGCGTAGAATGCTCATGGAGTTAAAGAGACGGCGCGAAGTTCTGAGGGGCGGAAGCAAAATGGAGTCCCGAAGTGATGGAAAACAATGGTAAAGTTTGTGGAACAATGACAAACGGGCAATTTTCCGCCTCTGCACCAGAGGCTCTATGTCGAGAGACAATTTTATATTTGTCACGCTAGAGTGGGTGTGATAGTCGGATGAAATAAAGCGGGCTGCACGGTTTTGAATAGCTTCTAGGGTGTCGATTAAGTAAACTTGGTGTGGGTTCCAAATAGGAGAGGCATGTTCTAGTTTAGTGCAGACGAAAGTATTGTAGGCTAGTTTTCGGATAGAAGGTGGGGAAGAACCAAGGTGCCGTCTGATAAACCCGAGTGATTTCGAAGCATCAGCTGCCAGTTTCGTAATGTGCTCGGACCACGTGAGGTTGTTGGTGATATGAATTCCTAGATACCGGTATGAAACGACTTTGGAAAGGGTGGTTGAGTTCAATGAATATGCGTAGTTGACAGTGGTGCGCTTGCGTGTTACCTGCATGTACTTACACTTGGAAACGTTGAGCTGCATTAGCCATGTGGAACACCAATCTTCAATTCTGCTTAAGTCATTTTGAAGGATTAGCTGGTCTTTTTTAGTGGTTATGCGACGGTACAAGACGCAGTCGTCTGCGAAAAGACGAATGGTCGATGAGATGCCTGCAGGAAAGTCATTTATGAAAATTATCATTTATCGGTGCTCCAAATACACGTGTGGTGTGTGGCACTGGCTGAGAGGGGCCCATTTGCTCACACTAAGCTCGAACCGCTCAATATGTGCAAACTTCCGCCTCAAAGAGCAAGCAGCGAGCAAGGCACTTTCCTCGTATTCCCCTCAGAAATGTCAATGTTGGCCCGGAAGTGGTCTCTACATGCTTACTGTTTTGCGGTTGCTCCACCACAATGTTCTTCTGTATAGTGTTGGAGTATATCTTTGCGTCACCTACGTCACCACTGTTAATATTTTCGCCATACTATTGTTTTTGCCATAGCTGTGAGGCATAATATAATTATTTTAAAGATGAATATTATATCTGGTGGTAAAAAAGAGCTAGCATTATATTTCTTATGTAATACGGATAGGTGCATTTAGGGATATGCGTGCTGTGCAGAGCATAGGCGTTCGATCTAGCAAGCATTCTGCTGTGCTTCAGTGCTGGTGATAACTTGCTTAAATTATAAACAGAACGAGTTGACAGATTACAAGAATAATGGAAAGCACTAAGCTGCCTCTAGAATTTTGCATTCATCGAGATTCGGCCGCCGCAGGGGGGGATCGAACCCACGTCTTTCGGGTCAGCAGCCGAGCGCCATAACCACTGAGCCACCGCGGCGGGCAACAAATTGAGAAAGTGCAGGCAAAATGAATTTTTCCCAAGAATAACAGGTTCCATGGAGTGGTTATTGCGTCCCTTTAAAACCTAGTGATGGAGTTCAGTGAGCAGCTTTCACGCAAGTAACAAAGCACTATGGTTGTTAAAAAAAAACTGGCTAAAGTGAAGATTTAGGAAAGGTTCATTTTGGCTTGAAGTCTGGTTTTGTACTGAGTACTAAAGATTACTGAATATATTCACTAGTACTCACACTGAAACTGAAATGTGGGCTTCAAAGGAATTAAATTTTGGAGGAGGAAGGGCGTAGTCTTCTTGCAATGTTTATTATTTCTTTGAAGACAATATAGACATGCTCACTGTCCGAGGAGTAACAACGCTCTGTCCTTAGTTTCAGGACCACTGCAGCTGTGAATCCTGTCCGCGGAACGAAGGCCGAGCGCTCGATGAAGAAGCAACACCGCCTCTCTCCAAAAGTTGCTTCCCTTGTCACGCAAGATTTTGACTTTTAACTGCACTGAAATTTGACAACTTTTTAAATCAATATTTTATGTGTACGCTGTGATAAAACCAAACAGCCTGTGGCATGCCTTATCATGCAGTAGTCACAAGAGTGGATGTACTATGTATAGAGAATCAATGTTATATGGCTACACAGAAAAGTCAAACAGGTTGTGGCATGTATTATGTCCTGTTGCTTGCATCTCACTGTTTCATGCCACTGTTTCCTGCCGTGTCAGGCAAGACACAATTTGCTTAAGATGCCTTATGTGGCGTTATGGCCCTTGCCGGACGCCGAGCGCGGCCGGGCAGCGGGCAGGAAGGAATTGAGACTGGCCCCGATCCCGGTACGGTAACAGCAGCCCTTTATTTCACGCAAGCAGCATCTTTATATAGCAAGCACTCATGTGACAAGTGACGCACTTTAGACAGTCAAAGTGCCCAGGGCGCCACCAGCGCCACCGTGATCGGCTGTGCGCTGTTGGGACTGGGGGTCCGAGCCAGGAAACGGTCGAGGCGACGGTGAGTCAAATGAACTTTATGTACAGTATGTACAAGGGCTTTTACATGATACAAGGGCCAAGAGCACCACGGGCGAGCACAAAGAAGAAGGGCGGCCCCGGCGGCGAGCTTAGCTCCGGCGTGATGGCTCTTCTGCTGCCCATCTGCTGCTCGGGTTCAGCGCGGCTCCGCTTTTAAAGCTGCTGGAAACGGTTACGGCAGCCAGCCGTTCAAATTAGACCAATGGTCGAGAGCCGGCGAGCGTCTGAGGAGTTCGCACCGACGGAGAGGAGGAGAGGAGGAAGGGTCCGTGTCGGCGCCGCGGTGTCGGGATGAGTCACGCTGCATGTCGCGACTTGTCCGAGAAAGTCTGGGCCTGTTTTGAGCGTCGGCGAGCGCGCAGCGCTTGTTTCCAGGGGGGCCAGCCAGTGAAATGGGAGCTCCGGCACTACAGCACCACCGCCGCCAGACAATGCGCCACGAAGACGAGCTACTTCCGCGTGGCTCGGATGCGGGGCGCGCTCGTACGCCAGGCTCCTCCAAGTTCTCGTCCGGTGTTCAGCCGCAGGTAGCTCCAGGCTCCTTTCCGAGAACGGGTCCCGCTCGGCAGTACAGGATCACCGCTCCGCAGCTTTGTCGCCCAGGTGACTGGATCAGCTTCGCTCGGTCCTTCGGAAGAGCTTGCTTCTCAGCATCGGTCGTTGATCGTTCTGCATGTTGCCAAGAACCGACCGACAACAGGCAACACCCAACACGAGCAAGTGCCCTCCGTCACCCGTCAAAACACCAGACTTAAAGGTCACAAAACTCCGCTAGCAATAGTTCTGTCCCCTTTTCGTTCCCTCCTCTACAAGAGACACATGTGGGATACAAGAACTCCAAAGTAATTAACTCAGACAAAGTGTCAAACACATGAAACACTCGGAATGAAATGAACGCAAAATAAATTCGCTCTCTTGAGATCACTCGGCCAGAACACACAGCTGAGGCCACAAATGAGGACATTAATTTTTCCCCGATCTACGAGCGAACTTAAAACAGCTGTTCGCGAAGAGACAAAATGTACGTCACGAGGAGGCGAAGCCAGCCTTGCTTAGAACACACGGCTTAGTGCGTCTACGTTCGCGTTTTCCTCGCTTCTAACGGACGGTAAACGACACCCGCTACAGCGGAAACTAGTGACTCTGCCTCTTTCGCTGTGCTGCGCTTTTCTCCCTCTCTCTCTACTACCGTGGTAGCTAACGTCTCTGCCTCTTTCGCGGTAGACGCGCTTTTCTTTCTCTCTCTACTACCGCGGTAGCTAATGTCTCTGCCTCTTTCGCGGTATACGCGCTTTTCTTTCTCTCTGTACTTGTCTTTCCAGTTTCTACGGGAGCTACAGTACGAGAGCGATTCGCTTTCATATACTGGCGACTTGTCCCTTTCTTTGCGCTTCGCGCGCCAGTCGCGACGTCCCATAGCGAGTGCGCAACGCTTCCGGTGGGACCGTCCTTTCATTTTCTTTGTCTCAGGCGGTAAGTGCGACCCACGAGGCTTTAATTTCTCGCGCACCCTTTTGCATTTTCGCTCGATGCGAAGTGCGCATCTACCCGGCCTTTTGATTTTGCGCCTACTAAATGGTGTTATTTCCACTCGCGGCTTTCCATCGCGATACCTAAGCTTGGTCGAGCGCTTAGGCAGTTCCTTCTTGCCTCTGTCACTACGGCTACGTACATTCTTTCGCTCTTTGAGCCGCACTCGGGTTTTCCTTGCGCGCGCGTGCCGCTTTCTGTGGGAGCGCGGTTTCTCCCGTGAATGCAGCGAAAAACGAGAGCCCGCATGAGAGCACGTGCCTTTGCGCGTCTCGCTCTCTCTGTGCTGGCGGCAAGATTCACACTTGTCCCGCTCCTTAATTTTTCGCCTCCCGGGCAGCGCTCTCTTGAATCTCGGTTTGGTGCCTTGGTGCACTTTTCCGCGCGAATGTTTGCACGATTTGTTTTTGCAGTTTATTCTACTGCCCAGACCTATGTGCCCCGACACACTTATGCGCTTCGCTTTGCGCGATAGTAATGCCTCGCACATTTCTTTAGCTCTGGTTCTGACGCTAGTTTCAGGGCTGACAACGTGACTGACTTTACTGAAGTCATTTTGCCGGCGACGCTGGCGCTTCCGATGGTGGAAACCCGTTTTCGCGCGTTTGCCCTTTCTCTCTTTTCGGCGGCGCCTGTCTTTCTTATGCCTGCCTTTCATCTTTCGGCGGCACCACTCTTTCTTTTGCCTGCCTTCCATCGTCTTTCGGCGACAGCTCTCTCTCTTGAGCTTGCCTTTCCTCTCCTTTCGACGGCAGCACTGTTTCTCTTGTTTCGCTATCACCTTGTGGCGATAGCTCACATTCCTGAACTGGCGGTGCCTTTCCTTCCGGTTGCAGCTTTTTATCGTGAGCTTTCCTTTCACTTTCGCCTGTGAAAGCACATTCTGCTTCCGTCGCCTAAGTTTCTGCTCTCTGACAACGTCGCTTTGATTGTCAGCTGATTCATATGTGCTACCTAGATCAGGCCTGTCTCTAGCGCCTTTATTACGTTCCTCCAAACTGTGCTCTTCCTCGTCAGCCTCTACGAGTGCACATTTGTCCTAATCTATCTCGGATGGAACGGCATCTACAGCCCCCATGTCGTCTGGAAGGTTCTGTTCTCCACTGTCGTCCAGCACCTTAGCTTCTACAGGCGCGGACGAACCAGTCTTTTCTACTGACTTTACTGCTGACACGCAGCTCTCGTCGTGCTTGTGACGCGTTTCAGCTGATAGCGGATGAGGGTCGGCTCTGCACTCAATCGCGGTGTTCCCGCTACTGCAGCTGCTTTCTGGAAAGTCGCAAAGCTCAGAGCAGTGCGAAAGCACGGGACTCGTTTCGCATCGCTCGCTGCAAACACTAGCGCACAACTTAGCGTCCGCAAACTCTATATGCGTCCGCATCCGTTGATCGGAAGTGTCGGGTTTCTGCATTTCTGCCGAACGCGCTGCACAACACGGTGTGCCGACCTCATCTACTTCGCTTGCGTCGGCGCAGGCGTTTTCATTCATGTCCAGACGGACGTCCTCTCTGCCCTGTTCGGCAACTTCTCCTGCTTTCGACACGCTAGGAGATTCGCTTTCCGGTAACTCCACCACAATTTCAATGGACGAGACCTCTGTAAATGCATCGTCCGATGCTGTGACTACCTTATCCGATGGCATAGAGGTTTTCTCGGTTGGCGAATGCGGGACAATTCCCACTGTTACAGCAGCAGTTACATCTGCCAAGCACGGACTACGTTCCTCTGTGCCGCACTGGCAGCTCTGCTCTACAGCGACGCACTCTACCTCTGTGTCACGATCTTCCGACCCTTCAGCATTTTCGAGCCACTCTAAAATGTCGGCTTTAAACTGGTACGGAAAATCGTTAAACGATGGGGTGCTATTCTCTCGCAGGTACCTTTGGCGAAGGTCCAGCGGTGACACGTTATATCTCGCCAGTAAGAAGCTTTTCAGCCCATCGTAGTCTGCCAAGCCGTCGTCCAACAGGCGCTTGACAACGTCATACGCTTCGCTAGAAAGCAGGGCTACCAACTTCTGTGCCCAACCATTCCGCTCAACGCGTTTTCTCTCGCAGACGCGCTCGAACTCCGCCAAATATTTCGCCATATCTTCGGCGATCACGAAGGGCTGCGGCCTGTCTCTCAGCTGCTGACCGTTGGTCTCATGTAGAGCGGACAATGTTTTATATCTCTCGAAATCGAGCTCATGCGCTTCAAGCTCCAGGTCCATCAGTTTCTTAGCGCGAGCATACCGTTTTGTTTCAAGCTGCCTCCGTTTTTCTGCCTCTTCGAGCTCAAGCTGCTTCTGTTTTTCTGCCTCTTCGCGCTCAAGCTGCTTCTGTTTTTCTGCCTCTTCGCGCTCACGGCGTTCTGTGATCTCTTCCCAGGCCTCATTGGCTTCCTCAGCCGTTACATTCTCCTTTCGCATGATCTCAAGAATCGCATGCTTTCGTTTTGCGGGGCCCAAATCAATGCCCAACTCTTCACAAATTTCGATGAGTTCCTTCACTTTGAAGTTCTCCATCGCGCATAACAGCCTCTTGTAGTTTGCCCTTTTCTTAGAATTCCCTTGCCGTTCACTACTATAGCGCTACTAGCATGACACGCGCAAGTAATTCTTTCCAAAACGCCTCGTTAACTCCCTCTGCACCAGCTTTCGTTTCAAAGCGCTCCGACTTGGCTCGAAACAGCAAAGCTTTCTACAGTGCTACACACAGCCCTACTCTAAACTACAATCACGTGTGCTAGAGCAGTCTGGCGAATTGAGGGGAAAACATCAAGCACTCACCGCGCCGAGGTAGCTGACGCCGGTCGATCCCACCGCTGCCACCACTGTTGGGACTGAAGCATCCCACCGCTGCCACCACTGTTGGGACTGGGGGTCCGAGCCAGGAAACGGTCGAGGCGACGGTGAGTCAAATGAACTTTATGTACAGTATGTACAAGGGCTTTTACATGATACAAGGGCCAAGAGCACCACGGGCGAGCACAAAGAAGAAGGGCGGCCCCGGCGGCGAGCGTAGCTCCGGCGTGATGGCTCTTCTGCTGCCCGTCTGCTGCTCGGGTTCAGCGCGGCTCCGCTTTTAAAGCTGCTGGAAACGGTTACGGCAGCCAGCCGTTCAAATTAGACCAATGGTCGAGAGCCGGCGAGCGTCTGAGGAGTTCGCACCGACGGAGAGGAGGAGAGGAGGAAGGGTCCGTGTCGGCGCCGCGGTGTCGGGATGAGTCACGCTGCATGTCGCGACTTGTCCGAGAAAGTCTGGGCCTGCTTTGAGCGTCGGCGAGCGCGCAGCGCTTGTTTCCAGGGGGGCCAGCCAGCGAAATGGGAGCTCCGGCACTACAGCGCACACCGAGCTCCAGCAAAATCACGTCTACGTCCAGGTTCCTGACCTCGGATCGCCACCAACCGGTCTATAGGAGTGCTACTTCATCGCCTGTACGCCTGGTAATCAAAATTCCAAGCGGCGTTCTGCGCCGTTTTCTGGCACATCAGCATCTGGCTGGCCGCCCACGCCGGGCGCGCTAAGCCAAGCCTACATCTGCACCGCCGGGGCAACGCCCCCCGCGCTCGCCAGCATGCTCGCAGCCGGAACGGCGGGGAGCTCGCCTAGCCAGTCAGCAGCCCAGGCGCTGAATCACAAGCCCTGTGCTCCCGCGGCGCCCCGGCAAGCCACCGCAGCCACGATCGTCATGAAATTTGCGAACCATTGAAATTTGGACTCAACCTCGGCAACACTTTATTCCCTGTGTTCTGTCGGTCCGTCATGGATTCCGCCCGCCTAACCAAGACTGAACGTGACAATACCTATATCAAACTCCGCACCTCGCAAAACATCCTGGCCATCGATACCCACCGCCCAGCCGCTGCTGACAAGCTGCTCCAACTCAAGCAAGTTTCACTGAACAACACCCAGTACGAAGTCACCTCGTACGTAGCTAACGACCCCCTTAACGCCCGTGGTGTTATACGCGGCATCACCATGCACTTTACCGAAAACGACTTTGCCGCTAACCTTCGTGTTGACGGCACCCGACTACTAAGCGCCCGCCGTCTCGGTCGTACCAACACACTTCTGCTCACCGTCGAAGGGCCCCGTCTACCACGCTATGCCGTCTTCTACAGCGGAGTGTACCGCGTCTACCCGCAAAAGCCCCACAGCAAACAATGCACGCATTCTCACGCCATAGGGCACCGTGCCGACGTCTGTCCTAACAAGCCTAGCCTTGTTCGGTGCTCGATTTGCAGCCAACCGTTTCCTCCTGACCAACACCCAACGACTACCCCACATGAATGTGAACCACACTGCTGGAACTGCAAGGGCGACCACACACCGTCTCATCCTGAGTGCCCCGCAAGGAAAGACGCCAACGCTGCAGTCCTAAAGTGACACCGCGCCCAACGACGCCATCGCACCCGCGCCGCCCCTCCACCCCCTAAAGCCGACGCGACCATCTGGCCGCCCCTGCCTACCTCGAACCGCTACGAGGCCATTCAGCTCTCCTGCAGCAGCAGCAGCAGCATCAACAGCCCGGGGCACGAGACCGCGCAAAGAAGTCAATCTCGAACCAAGCCTTCTGCCAAGCGGCCACAGTCCACCACTTCTGGTGCGGCAACCAGCACCTCCACCCCCTCTACTAAACCGCAAGCTTCCGCGATGCAGTCGCAGACTCCACCAAGTCACCAGGTGAGCGGTCCATCTCCCACATCCATCGCACCCCCTCCCCCGTCCTTCCAACACCGGTTTTACTCACGTCCCTCCACACCTATTCCACTTTCACCCCTCCCTACCGACAACGCTATTGCTCTCATACAGCAATCCCTTGCTCCCGTCCTATTGGCCTTACAACAACTGACGGCTCGCGTCGAGCAACTAGAGCACCATCTCCTCTCCCTCGCTTCCTCTGCCCCATGCTCTCCCGACACAGACTCCAATGCTCCCCCTCGAAAGCGAGCAAGCGCCTCTCCTGTGCCTAACCTCGACACCATGGAGGAAGACCCGCATGATGAGTGATATCATGCGACACACATCCCCACCCCAAAACCCTCTAATTATTTGGCAGTGGAACTGCCGCGATTTTCGTCGCAAGAAAAATGCCCTCTTGCAACACATGCGGATTACTGGCGTTAACCCAGACGTCATCACACTGCAAGAAACGCACGGTGCCTTTTCTCTTCCAGGTTACGACCATTTTACTCAGCCAAGTATAGTCATGAAGAGAAAAGGACATCAAACGCCCCCTCCTCCGCCGATTTTGACGGTTACATACATACGGCGCACGATACCCACCAGTCAGGAAGATACATCCCACCTCAACTCCGGGACGAAAGAGCATGTCCTGACACACTCCACCTATCAGGGTCACCGTATCACGATTTTAAACTGCTACTGGACTCCCTCCGACTCTAAAACCAGCATCCCACCTTTGCATACGGCCCTCCCTGCCTCTAATGTCCCTACTACTTTCGTCCTTCTTGGTGACTTCAACTGCCCACACCCTGCATGGGGATACGACCGTACTTCAGCCTCCGGACGAAAACTCGACCGCTTCGCCAGTATTCATCACCTCACCCTCCTGAATGATACGTTCATGCCTACACGTCTAGGATGTGGAGCACAATCCGACACAAACCCCGACCTTGAATGGATTCGCAGCGATCTCCGCGCTTCTTGGAGTAATACGGGTGACACGATGGGGAGTGATCACTGTATTCTTCATATAACGCTCACGTCCCAGCGACCCTCCAGACCACCCGGAACACATCTACCTCCCACTATGCTCGTAGACTGGCCAAAGGCTCGGCCGGCCCTCGACTCCTTATCAGTCTCACTCGAGGACCCCGAAAAATGGTGTAGCGCCATTATGGAGACCATCTCCCAACACACCAAACATATCCACCGATCTCCCGACTATCCATACATTGACACACACCTACTTGGGCTATGGAAACAACGTCGCCGGGCCATAAAAGCTTGGCGCAACTGTAGATCTAGCCACGCACTGAAAAGAAAAGTTGCTGAACTAACGCAAGCAGCCCAAGAATACGCTGACCAACTAGCCACGAACAACTGGCTTCAGCTCTGCGATGACATGGTCGAGAGACTCCACACTCCAAAAGTCTGGCACATTATGCGCACCCTACTTGGACAGGGTAAACCTCGTAACACACTTCAAAAGCTACAGTTGGCCCTCTCCGTCTCACAAGAAGAGCTGGCTGAGCAAATCCGAAATCAACTTTACCCATCCTCTACTTCTCCTGCCAGCTCCCCGTCATACCCTTACACCGAAGAAGAAGCAGACGAGCAAGGAATGAATTCCGACTTCACATTCGCCGAACTTCAGGCTGCTCTACGCTCCCTTAAACGAAACACAGCACCCGGCCCAGATAAAATTACCTATGGTATACTCCGTAACCTCACCGATTCAAAACTAGACGAACTTATTCAGATCATTAATACTGTTTGGCGCTCCGGGAAAATTCCCGCTGCGTGGAAAGAGGCACACGTAATTATGATTCCGAAACCAGGAAAATCCTCTGCGCTCATCACTAACCTCCGACCTATATCCATGACTTCTTGCCTAGGGAAGCTGATGGAGAAGATGGCCCTTACCCGCCTCGAATGGCACCTGCATACCAATCACTGTCTTGCTCCCACTATGGTCGGATTCCGCGCCCACGTATGCACACAAGACATTGGACGGCAAATCTATGAGGATTTGTACGCCTTCCCAAGCAGCGCACAGCTTCGAGTTTTGACCGGCGTGGATATCAAAAAGGCTTTTGATAATGTCGCCCACTCCGCAATTCTCACCAACCTGGCAGACACTCGCCCTGGGGTCCGCATGTTCAACTACATCAAAGACTTTCTTACAGACAGGACCCTCCGAATCATTGGCCCCGACGGCACACCTTCCGCCCCCTTTCCCCTCACCGCAGGTACACCACAGGGATCCATTCTTTCACCTATGCTTTTCAACTTGGCAATGACAGAACTGTCCCGAAAACTCGCTGAAATTCCTGGCCTACGCCACGCTATATATGCGGATGATATCTCTCTCTGGTCTACCACAGGAAACGCCGGGGAACTAGAATCCACTTTGCAGCGAGGCCTCGACGTCGTTCAGGAGCATGCACGCCGCATAGGTATGAGTTGTTCCGCCGAAAAGTTGGAATACATCGTGGTTTCTAACGCTCCTCAAAAAACCGCTTCTTCCTACCGCGAACTCATTCAACTCTCTCTCGCGCAAACTCCTATTCCCCGACGGAGCCACATCAAGATCCTTGGCTTCACTTTTCAACAAGATGGCAAGTGCAACGTGTGGCTTAGCCAACTCCTGCAACAACTGAACCAAATTCGCCACATGCTGTCCCGTATATCTCGTCAAAAGCATGGACTCAGAGAACACGAACTCCGTCGAGTTATAGAAGCACTCGTTTATTCGAGGGTCATGTACGCCTACCCCTATCAACGCCTCACATCCTCTCAAGCAAGCAAACTGGAAGCCTCTCTGCGTCGCTTCACTCGATTAGCCATGGGAGTTCCCATCTACGCCGCAAATGCTCTGATCGCAGACGCCGCCATTTTCAACTCCCTCGAAGAACGCGCAGCAGCACACCACCGAGCCCAGATACACCGTCTCTCTACCTCCGAGCAAGGCAGAGACCTCCTCAGCCTTTTCGGACACACCATTTCCCAACTACCCCCGCTTCAACCATCTGCTCCCCCGTGGAAAAGCCTCCCGCGTCTTACTGTAAAACCCATTCCACGCCACATGTCTCCAACGATAAATCCCGGGCGGCGTGAAGCACTGGCGAACCATTTACCCGCACTAGGCCACGACACTTACTATACCGATGCCCATATTCTCGAGCACCAAGTAGTTACTGCAGTAGTCGGTCCTCGAAGCACCTCCACACATCTCCACACAGGAGTGCCCTCCTCAACCGACGCAGAAACGCTGGCCATAGCAGAGGCGATTACGCTTCACGACCACCTTTCCTCCACCATCACCCTACGAGGGGGTACCCAAAATAAACCGGAATAATTTTTTGAATCGGCACAGCTTCTGTGGTACCGCGTTTTGCCGCTTAGGAGTGCATAGAACGAACATTTCAGAGTCGGTAAGCCGAGTTCCGTCGCTGAAGGAGGTCAGACTAGTTCAGGCAGAGTTTTAGAGTGACGACTGTTTTGTGTGAGCGTCGTTTTTGTAATGGCTGATTTTCGTGAACAGCGTGCGCCGGTGAAATTCTGATTTTTTCTCGACAAAAGTGGAACGGAAACTCTTGAAATATTCAGAAAGACGTTCAAGGACGATGCTATGGGGGCAACTCAAGTGTTCCTGAATTAAATCCTGAATCAAAGCAACAGTCATGCCAATGCAAAACTTCAAATTCACCTCGCCTCAAGAAAGCTCGTCAGGTGAAATCAAACCTCAAAACAATGCTGATTTGTTTTTTCGACGTAAGAGGAGTCGTCCATTCAGAATTTTTTCCGCAGGGTCAGACAGTTAACCAGGCTTTCTGCTTGTATGTTTTGAAAAGATTGGGCAACAGTGTTCGGTGGAAGCGGCCTGATTTGTGGCAGACGGGTGACTGGTTTTTCCACCACGGCAATGCCCCTGCTCACACAGCCCTGTCTCTACGACAAATTCGGACCAAAATGGCATGACCTCTGTTCCTCAACCCTCATACTCACCCGACCTTGCCACGTGCTACTTTCTTTGTTTCGTAGAATGAAAAGACAGGTGAATGGAAAGCGTTTCGCTGATGTTGCTGAGGTGAAGAAAAAAACGACGGAGGGACTGTCAAGCACCACAAAAGATGAATTTAAACAATGTTTTGAAAAATGTAATGAAAGATTCGACAAACGTATCATTGTAAGTGGAGAGTACTTTGAAGGATATTGAAGGTCTGTGCTGAAAATGTGAAAAAATAAGTTCAAACAAAAATAAGTCCGGTTTCTTTTGGGTACCCCCTCGTACGTGCAGACTCTCAGGCTGCCATACGCTCATTCGAATCTCAAAAACTCCCTCCCCATATCCTAGACACTTTGCTGCAATACCTAACAGCCCACCTTATGCTCCATGTCCGCCTTGAATGGATTCCTGGTCATCAAGGTATACCGGAGAATGAGCTTGCTCATGCTCTGGCCCGTGAAAAAATACCACCGGGCCCTCCGACTGCCTGGCCAGCCCATTATAATCCCAAGGCAGACCGCGCTACACACCGACAGGACCGCCGCGAACACCTTCGCAATTTGCGGCACATGCGACGAACCCTTCCGTCACCCTCCCATTTCCTTTGCCGTGCTGACGCCACTCTAATTCAACAGGCACAGACTAACTCCCTTCCCTGCGAACTGTATTCCCACTACATCCTTCATAAACCGGGCAAACCCGCCTGTCTCGTGTGCGGAGAGCACCCCTCAAACATTCATACATATTGGTTATGCCCCCGCGCCACTAACTCTCCCACCATACCTTCCTCGCATACCTTGCCTCCCCCCTTTCACCTCACGTGGGCCCGATGGACCGCTCCACCAACCTCTCTGCAGCCCACCCTCTGGCCGCTCCTCGCCGCCCACATCCGACGCATCCAAGGGACACGTGGCCCCACTCCGCCACCGCCGATAAATAACGCCCACCAAACGGGCAGATAAGAAGGCTCGGACTTGAGCTGAAAAATAAAAGTGATCTCTCTCTCTCTGATGTGACAAGTGACGTTACGGACAGACGTTTCAGCCATCCGATAACGCAGACACATGACACGCGGCACAGGCGCTATCAGCACATCTCCCCTTTTCTCTGAAAAGATACACCGGCATTTGCAACGAAACTTAGCACTGCAGTCAACAAAGGATAAACAATTTTTAATGGAAGCAACCAATGCTGAAAACAATAGCCGTCACTTACTGAACCCATATCGGTCTGGCGGTCGGACATGACAGCCAATTCGCGTTCTATTTTCAGGAGGGTCAGTTCGTGGCAAGGGAGTATTAGACGGATCGGCAGGTGCCTTGTTTTTAGATGCATTAGTTTCCCGTTCCATTTCTACCCGACTATCATATGCTTGCGGAAACTCATAGCTACCTCCACCTTCCTCGCAGTCATTCTGCCGGGAAACAAAGTTAACCAGGAATTTCCTGTTTCTTTCTAGAACTACACCCGTAGAAGTTCTAACTACATACGACCTCGGACGTTGTGCAAGAAGTAAGACTCGCGCTTTCACTTTGCAGTCTGCCACTCATACTTCCGCTCCTGGTTTGAGGACTGGCAGCGGAAGAGCCCTACGACGACTATTGAAGTACCTACGCTGCAGCTGTCGGATGGTTACATCGCGATCTCTGAACTTTTTCAGGCTCAAAAGAACTTCTTGCTGGGCAAGTTGGTAACTGTTCATCTTTGGTTACAGGCGCGAAAAAAGACAACACAAGACAGAAAGACGGGACGAAGCGCCACTCACAACTGGTTTATTCGTAGAAAACATGCACAGATATATGCCGTCTTACATGCAAGGAATGCTATCATCTTTGAGGCAGATATGATAGCGAACGGGTGAAAAAATTGCTCTCAGCCTTGTACAGAGATATGGATGTGTTGCTGACGCACATGCTTCCTTTTTTTGCAATAAAAAAAGCTTCCATTAGTTCCCTAGCTTTCGTGTCTTTTTTTTTTGACAGAATTCATGCACTAGAAAAACATGGCTCGCCCTCTGGGGCAGAAGGCTATTGGGAGGGACTGTTGTGCGCAGCCGCCTGCCCATCAGAAGCTCTGCAGGGCCTTTTCCCAGTGGCCTTGGGGTGTCCCTGTACGCTAGCAGCGAAAGATAGGGGTCCTTAGCTTCTATAATCAGCCGTTTAATTGTTTGGACCATCCTTTCTACTTCCCATTTGCCTGGGGGTATCTGGGGCTCGTCGTCACAGTGCGGAAGCCATAGTCGCGAGCAAACGACTCAATTCCTGAGATACAAATTGTGTTCCATTATCCGACATGACAACCTCTGGTATGCCATGTCTTGCAAAGAAACTTTTGAGGTGCATAATGACAGTGACACTTTTTGTCGACGATAGCAAGGCTACCTCTGGGCATCTAGAAAAATATACCACCAAATACCCTTTTCCCTCAATATGGCAGAGATCAACGCCTAGCCTTTGCCAAGAACGCTGTGGAGTGGTTGTCGGAATCATTGGTTCAGACTTTTCTTGCCTGAGCTCCGCGCACACTGGGCAATTGGTCACCAAAGCTCTCAGCTGGCAACTCAACCCAGGCCACCATACGGACTCTTTGGCTCGAGCTCTGCATTTCTCAATTCCTTGGTGACTCTCGTGCAAGCGCGTCAAGACCTATGCGCGTAATTTTTGTGGGATCACCAGCCGCACACCTTTGAGTAGCACGCCTTCAGCGACTGTCAGCGTTACTCTTTCCTGCCAGTATGGACGTAACACCATCGACAGCGATGAGAACTTGGGCCAGCCTTCCAGGCTGAATTTTACGAGAGCTTGACCGACTTCATCGGCTGCTTGTTCAGCTTTGACTCGTTCAAAAAGGCTAGCCTCGATGGCATTTGTCAAACAGCCCGATACGAATTTGGCGACTTCGCCAGTACTAAGCACATGACCATCAATTTGGTTTCCCTGAATCGGGGCTCTAGACAATACATCTGCAGTAACGAGGCTCTTACCCGGGACATGCACAACCGCAAAGCTGAACCGCATAAGCCTCATGCGAAAGCTCTGAATACGAGGTGGCAAAACATCTGAAGGTGATTTTCCCAACAACGTTACAAGTGGTTTGTGGTCAGTTTCTAACAAAATTTCAAGACCTTTGATGTGCCCTTCGAATCGTTCTGCCGCCCAAGTCATTGCCAACGCTTCCTTCTCAATCTGGGAGTATCTGGTTTCGGCAGGCGTCAACGAGCGTGACGCAAATTCAACAGGTCTTTTTTCACTGTTTGGTTGAACTTGTATCAATACAGCCCCCAAACCGAATGATGACGCGTCAACGGAAAGGATCGTAGGGTACTTTACATCATAGCTAGCCATGACGCGTGTCGAAGAGATAACGCCTTTGACGTACGACAGCGCTTGTTCTTGGGCTGGTCCCCACGTCTATTCGGAACCCTTCAAAAGCAAGTGACGGAAAGGCGCCGTTTTCGAAGCCAAATCTGGCATGAATCTTGCCAGATGATTAGCCATACCGAGCAGCCGTCGAACGACAAACAAGTTAGCTGGTGTCGCCAGTTCTTTGATAGCACGAACTTTTTCAGGATCCGGCTTGATGCCATCTCTACTAAGCACACAGCCAAGAAATTTTACCTTAGTTACCCTGAAGGAACATTTTTCTTTGTTTAGCGTAACGCCGGCACTAGCGAGACGATCTAAAGTTAGACGCAGGCGCTCGTAATGTTGAGCCTTGTCGTTGCCAAAAATGAGCACATCATCCATCAGGTTTATCACGCCTGGGATTTCTTCAAGTACCTGAGACATTTTTTTCTGAAAGATCTAGGGTGCTGACGTTATTCCAAACGGCAGTCTTTGAAAACAGTATCGCCCAACTGGCGTTAAGAACGTAGTTAACAACTGGCTTTCGGGCGAAAACCTAATTTGAAAGAAGCCAGAGTTGACGTCGAACATCGAAAACACAGAGGGACCACCTAAAAGACCGAGGCTATCATCCACTGTCGGCATGACATGGCGCTCACGAAGAACACTTTTAAGGCGGAAGCCTTTAATGCCTCATCGTTGTCAGCAGGAGTTGTCGACAGAAAATGTCACGCTTTTCAATTGGTCGAAATGCTCGTGACGTCACAGTGCGCGAATTTCAAATGGGGCCAATTGTACTTTGGCTAGTAACCATGCAACCAATCAAAGGGATGGTATAGTGATGCTCCAACTAAGTTGGACTGAGTTTAGTTAATTGCTTAATTAATCAATTAGCCTAATTAAGATAGAGGAGAATGAAGAGGTCAGAAGAAAGAGGAAAAGTTAAGAAAGACGCGCGCCGCATCGACAACAGCGTCCGCGGAAGGAGACGCTGCTGAAAAAAACAGATAAGTACGAAGCCGCGTTCGCTCCACCACCACGCACTTCCCCACTCAGTTCGACGTTGCTCGTTTCATATACGTTGTGTCGAACATCCTAGACAGTTCCAACAATTGACAGGTGAATGACAGAACACGATGGATAGAAATACAATAATATAAATATGAAATAGCCTAATTAACCTTTCTAGTTAGACCGCATAAATCAATAAAACCGAGAACGAAATTGGTCGATTGGGGAATCGGACCAGGGTCTCCGGAGTGCGATACGAGCACGCTAGCCACTCCGTAATGCCAGCTGAATGGTTTGGAATGAACAAAGGCGCGTCTAGCTAATACGGCGTCTTCGTTCACTCCCATCTTCCCCCTTTCCCTTACGGCGAGGTGCAGGTGTCCACCCAGATATGCGAGAGAGATACATTTCCTTTCCTAAAAAAATAAATTTACCGTCCAGCAAGGCGCACAGCCGAATTGGCGATGGCGTTCTGTGGACTCCCTGGCAGCGTTGCAAGATGCTGTCGCGTTCCACTCTTACAGGCGAAGCTTAACATGTTAACCACACATCAGTAACACACGCAGACAGCCAATGGACGCGTCATTCGCTGGCAGCACTTGAATCATCATTCACAACCACATTCGTGACAGAATGCTGTACTAAGGCTTTCGCCTTGCACCAGTTTAGTCGCCAAAGTGACTCCTAATTTTTGTTTAGTTGCGTCAAGTCAACGCAAATACGAACCGCTCCAGATGGTTCGAGTACTGGCACAATTCCTGCACACCATTCTGTTAGTTGATCTACTTTGCGGATCACGCTATATCGCTCCATACGCTCGAGCTCCTGCTTAACTCGGTCACGGAACGGTAAGGCTATGCGACGCGCAACATGAATTGCAAAAGGTATCGAGTTCGGCTTTAGTCTAATTTTGTATTCTCCTTTTATCGCTCCTAGACCACTGCAAACCTGCAGGTAGGAAGCTTCGACGGTTGTGTCGCTACTGACAGAGACCGCGAATTTAATAACTTCCAGAGCCTCAAGTGCTGGGAGGCCCAAAATTACGGAGCGTTATGCTGAGACCACGCACACGATTTGCTGGACAGTGTTTTGTTTCCACTGAATAGTGGCATGAAACTTTCCCAAAACATTCAGTGGCTCATTCGACGGGCCTTTTAGGATTAGGTCGCACTTTTCTAGCCTGGTAGGCAAACCGAGAAACGTGGAAAGCACAACGGAAACTTCGGCACCGGAATCTACTTTAGCGAACACCGGTGTGCCGTTAATGACGACCTGTACATACCGAGGATTAGAATACTCCCCGTTCACCGCGCCAACGAAGTACGCCCCCTTGTACATATGGAGAGATGAAAGTAGTACCTTCTTTCCATCACGTGCAGCATTTTTCCGACATATAGCTGCAAAGTGTCCGGAACAACCGCAATAGTTGCATTTCGCTGCTTTTGCCGGGCACGAGGCTCTGGGGTGCGCTCCTTGACTGGAGTTGGGGCATGCCCCGGGGGTGCCTGGTCGGTAGGACTGGACTCTGGGGCACGTATCTTGTATTCCAGGTGAACAGTTCTTTGACGAGCTGCCCGAGTGCTGTCCTGAAGAATATTTTCCGCGCTGCCCTCTCTTGCTGACCGCGTCGAGAATGCCGGTGGCCGCTACCAAGGGTTCTTCGTCGGTTTCTCACATTTGCTTCTGCTGTCGTTGGACGGTCTCCTTTAAGCGCGCTTTTGCCAAAGCGGTGGCGAGAGTCAAATTCGCACCCATTTGAAGTGACTCAGAGAGCCCAGCATCCCTGAGGCCGACAACGAACCTGTCGCGAAACATGTGTTCTGTTCCTTTGCAGTCGCACCGGTCCGCCAGCGCGCGCAACGCGGTGACGAATTGGTCGACTGACTCTCCTGGTTCTTGAGTGCGACGCTGAAAGCACGCCCTCTCGAAAACAAGGTTCCTTGCAGCGACGAAGTGCTCGTCGAAATTCTTTTTGACGACTTCGTATTGCTTCTGTTCTTCTTCGGGTAATGCAAAAGTAGAGAAGATTTCTCTTGCTCGCCTGCCCATCGTATAAAGTAGAGTCCGGACCTGCGCTTCTTCACTCCGCTCGTGTAGGCCCGAGGCGAAGCGGTAGTCATCAAAGAGTTGGATCCAAGAAGGCCATTCGGACGTCCGGTCGAAGTCAAACCTTGGCGAAGCTGGAACCGCGAACGTGCCGTGAAAGGGCTTGACTGCGTTGTCCTCTGACATGGCGCCGGTTGACGAAGTTAAGGCAACGCCCCTCAAATGCCACAGGATCCCACTTCTGACACCATGTGGCGTTATGGCCCTTGCCAGACGCCGAGCGCAGCCGGGCAGCGGGCAGGAACTGAGACTGGCCCCGATCCCGGCACGATAACAACCCTCTATTTCATGCAAGCAGCATCTTTATATAGAAAGCACTCATGTTACAAGTGACGCCACGTACAGACAGCTTTTCAGGCATCTGATAACGCAGCACACCTTATTTATGAGTATATTGCTGTTACACTTTAGTGGCTGGTTGTATGAATTGTAGCACTACTTTCTATATTGTCTGTGTTACTATTTTCATTTTAAAGTTATTTTAGTCTCAAGATGAGACATACTAACTGGAGTGAAAAAATGTTTTGTACTTACACTGTGATAAGGCAAACAGCCCGTGGCATGCCTTAAGTCCGTTTCTTTCATTTTGCTGCTTAATGCAGCACTAGTCATGAGCAAAGAATATTTTTTAATACACTCTCCTTTTGCGTATGCTTGCCATTTGTTTAGTGGCTGGCTGTGTTCATTGTTCAGGTATTATTACCTTGTGTCGTATTCATTGCATTGTTTTACTATTTTAGAGTGAGTTATGCCATTCTGTATGACAGAAAGGCGCAGGTTTCGTTTCTACTTTACTTGCCATTACTGCATATTTTGCATGCTATTACTGTATGCCTGTAGTGCAGGCAGGGTAATGTAATTTTCTTTTTTTCTTCGGCCACCCACCTACCGTTTACCTCAGTTCAGTGATGCTGAAAGACATTACTGTATAGTAAAATACCAGCCATGATCGCATTGTTTAACTATATTTTCCAATATTCTTGAATGCTAACTCGCCATTGCTTGTAAAAGCGGTGAAATATTGCATTCTGTTGAAATGTCGCAGCAGTCCTAATGTTCTGTATCTGATTTTATGTCAGTCATTAAAAGATGATGTGACAGAAATATAGTGTGTGAAATGATAGAACATGAAGCTTCACAGAAAATTTCTGTGAGTCAAGACAAAAAAAAAGCGGTTAAATGACAAAATATGGTAAGAGAAAATGGAACATACAGAATATTTCTGTTAGCAGCAAACCGAACAAACCTGTGAAATGACGGAAACAAGTAAAAACAGAAAATTTGTTATCCTCATCGATATTTTCTGTTAATTGCAAATAAAAAACCCGGTGAAATGACAGCAAAAGTAAAAACAGAAAACGTACAATAACAAAATTTCTGGCAGGCCAGCTCAGAAAATGTTTTTTTTTTCAATAAATATTTTTTTACAGTGTAGGTTCACTGGCCAACTAAACTGTAAAAGGTAAACCACAGCACTTTTCCGGCCACCCAGGGTTCTTTCAATATGCACCGAAACGTTGGCACACGGCGGTGTCTCCTGTTGTGCCTGAAGCGAAATGAGACTTAAAACAGAAGGCACGGCTGAGCAGCAGAATGTCAAAGGGTGCCAAGCCATTGGAGTGTGCGAGTGGCAGGAAAACTTCAGAATGGAACTGCTGAAGCTAAAACGAAGGTCAGCCCCGGGGCTCGACAGAGTAGAAAACAGAATGTTGAGAAATCTGGATGAAGAATCAATAAATAGCCTCACTAGGTATCTCAACCAAGTGTGGAAAGCAGGCGCTGTCCCCGAGGAGTGGAAGAAGGCCAAGATCACGCTTATACACAAGCAGGGCAAACCTCCGAGCTTGGAGAACCTCAGGCCGATCTCACTAACATCATGTGTAGGGAAACTGCTTGAGAAGGTCATCCTGACCAGACTGACCAAATACATGGAGGATAACGGCCTCTGGCCAGATGAAATGGTCGGATTTAGGCCTGGGCTCACCACCCAAGATACAATGCTAAGACTCTATGGAGATATAGTAGATCAGCTGGACCTCGGCAACCTGAAGGCGATCTTAGGTATAGATCTTAAGAAAGCCTTTGACAATGTCAGCCATGACGCCATCCTTGATGTGCTAAATGAGATAGCTGTAGGAAAAAACACCTATAACTACATCCGATCGTTCCTAAGGGACAGGACTGCTATCATTACCTTTCAGGGCATCACATCCGATGAGTTCCCCATGGGATGCAGAGGAACCCCACAAGGGGCTGTCCTCTCCCCATTTCTCTTTAATCTGGTAATGAGGGACCTTCCCCGCAAGCTTAGAGAGATAGAAGGCTTGAACATCAGCCTCTACGCAGATGATGTAAATGTCTGGCTAAACAAAGGAGGCGAATCAGAAATGAAAGAAAAGCTACAGAAGGCAGCGGATATCATTAACGAGCATGCGAAATGCGTGGGTCTCAGCTGCTCTCCGCAAAAGTCTGAGCTATTTGTAGCAATGAGCAAGCGCAGTCAAAGGATACCGGCAATCGAGGTTACACTTGAAAATAGAACGATACCAATTGTCGAGGAAATAAGAATCCTAGGCATGTATATTAACAGAAAAGGGAAAAACAAAAGTACGCTAGACAAGCTCAAAGCGCAAGCTGAACTTGTCGTCAGAGCCTTCAGAAAGGTATCTAGAAGGGGGGAAGGACTCTCAGAGTCCAGCAAACTAAGACTCACGCAGGCCTTCATCGTTAGCAGGATATGCTACGCAACCCCATTCCTGAAAATAAACAAAACCGAAGAAAAGGCATTAGACACAATCATCAGAAAATGTGTCAAACGAGCGCTAGGGCTGCCCATTTCCACGTCCAATGATATACTGGAGAAAATGGGCCTGCATAACAATTGGAGAGAACTGACTGAAGCGGTTAGAACATCGCAAATCGAAAGGCTAACATCCACACCCGCAGGAAGGAAATACCTAGAGCTAGCGAAATGGGCAACCGTATATAGCACAGTGAACACCAGAACAGATCTGGGAAGAGAAATAAGAGAGCATCTTATTATCGCTCCCATACCTAGAAACATGCATCCCATTCACGACAAAGGCAGAAGGAAAAGCAGGGTCGCACAGCTGACTGCTAAGATAGGGAAGATGCCACAGGGAACCGTGGCCTACACTGATGCCGCGGTAGGCACGCTAGGAGACACCGTCTCCGTAGCCGTCGGGGACTCAGGCAGAACGTTACGCGTTGTAAGACACCTTGACTTAAAACCCCTTGTGGCGGAGGAGGTTGCAATAGCGATCGCTCTAACTCAGCCAGGTACCAAATACGTAGTAAGCGACTGCAAAGCCGCAATTAGAAATTACAGCAAGGGACGCATCCACGAAATGGCGGCTAAATATCTAAAAGACTTTATCCCAGCCCACAATATTATCATTATCTGGACCCCAGCCCACTCGGGTCTGGTTGGAAACGAGGCCGCCCACAGGCTCGCCCGCTCCTCTTTACCTCGGGGAGCCGTGGACACCTCATACGAATTCAGCACTAAAGAGGAAACCAATACCTTTAATAGCATCACAGACATTCAGAAAAAGAACAAAAGGATCTATCCTCCTCCGGATAGATCGCTTAGCTCGGCTGAGGCCTATGACTGGAGAAGACTCCAAGCTAGAAACTTCGCATCCCCGCTCTGGAGGAGCTGGACAGGAGGTGACACGAGGGAGGATGCGGAGGTGTGCGAGTTCTGCGGGCATACCGCTACACTCGAACACATACTATGGAGATGCCCCAGTGCCCCAGGATATGGCAGAATCAATAATGCAGAGGAATGGGAGACCATACTCAGAAGTGCCGACCTTAGCATACAACGATACGCTACCCGCCTGGCAGCAGAAGCTGCGCGACTATACCGTTGCTAGTCTTCCAGCTGCGACGCTGCCCCTCCCCGGACGCCTGCGTGCGGACCCGGAGGGGCACGGGTCTTCTTCTGGCGGAAATAAAGTTTCTTCACTCACTCACTCACTCACTTAAAGCAGCTGTACATAGGAACTACAGGCTCTAGAAACAAAACAGCCCCAGAGTGCAGAACCAGCACTTGTGCTGTTTTGGTGCAAAATGCCATTTGTCTGAACGTGCACCACACGGCCTTCCTACGTAACGGTCATTAAAAGTTTGAGCAAACTAGTAGCAGCAGAAAAGCAACAGCAAAACTTGGGGATTTCTTAACAACCAGGGTTCCTGCTCAAATGTAATTCTACAAATGGTTCACAATTGCAAGTTTTGAACACCATGTTTAATCTCCACCCCACGTTTAATCAAAACTCCTCAGTAGGTCTGAATATTATCACCATTGCCCTTATGGTCTGAACATTATCACAGCTTCCCGAGTGAACTAATAAAATTTAAAGATTTCAAGGTACTCAGAACCATTCCCACTGACAATAAAATATAAGGCCTTCCGTCTTCTTATGCCCTCAGAGGGACCATAAAATAAGTTTCTCAGATAATAAGGCTTCCTTACCTGCGGGACTTTCATATGCAGGTGCTGCAGATGGCTTGCAGCTTGTGCCATGGAAAGCAAAAGCTTAGTTTAGTTTAGCAAAAGCGTAGTTATGATTTGAGAAAGTAATGTGATGCATCTGTCTGGAAAAGATAATTTCGTGCCACATGAGCACAACTGGCCGTTTTGCGCTCAGCACCTAATTGCGGATTAAGCTTGCAGCTCATATTCTGAATAAAATGTGGTCAGCAGTGCGAAGGTGCCCTAGGTAGCCTGTTCTTGTGCATGACCCAGGGCAGCACACAGATCGGCAGCAATGTCTTTCTCTACTCTTTTGCTGCATTGAACTCAACGTGTGAGAAGGGCACCCCTGGGGTGGGAAGACAGACAAACCAATGGCAAAGTCCTGTACACTCCGAAGGAACCTACAGGACGTCCGACAAAACAGTGGAGAGAAAGACAGGCAGAAATTATGAGAAACAAACGACACAAGGGAGTCATTTCAAAGCCACTTTATACCCGAGAAAAACGAAATAACAGAACAAAAATATGCCAACGAATAACCTAAACTTTTACATTTAAAATCTCCTGCTTATACTTCGCTTCCCGATGCACTCCCTAATTAAACCTCACACCTGCACAGCGGGTTAATGCAACACAAAAGCAGGACGGAAGAAATCATTACATCATTACATTACATCATTATATCATTGCATTACATCAACAAACAATAATTGCTAGCTCGAATAAATATCTATTCAAGATCAGATGCTTTATGTCAAGAACTAATCTTTCGAGGGCTTCTGTGCAGAGCCACCCAGTGCCGCGGTGTGCATGTCGCCGTGGCATGCCAGAAGGCGCACGTCCACTTCAGTCAAGCAAGGCGTTCGAAACTTCTCCTGAATGCAGCTGGTAAGGTATACCAAACAGAGAAGGAACAGCAAACTGTGGTTCCAATGGCCGAACATCCTGAAACGATACTGTTTCATTGTTGCCGTAGTCCAGGTAAACGACTTCATACTGATAGCCATAGGGTGAAGCCCTCTCAACTCTAACTCGGTAGAACTCTCCATCCTCTGAGAGGCGGCAACAGACATGATCTCCGTGCTGCGGGCTGAAGGTCGAGTCTGGCGCTGTTGCGGAGTAATAGTTCACAAGTTTCTGCTGGAATGTGTACAGCTCCTCGACGGTAATCCTCACAAGCTGACCAAAGAAGCTATTTGGGGGCGTGACGTTTGTGACCAACTTTCTCCACTGGACCCACGGTCGGTGGCTGTGCCTTAGCTGTGCTGACAGGCTGGCTGCTTGCAAGGGCAGACTTTAGCGTCCTGACTACAGACTTCAGTGGGTCCCCAACAAAGATCTGAGCAGAGTGCGTGCTGTCGGGAAGGACGCCGACAATCGAGACGCTCGCTTCCGTGTCCAGGACTAGACTTTCCATCACGGCCATCAGCTGGTCTGAATTTTGGGGTGGGCAAGTAAATCCATCCAAGGTCAACTTGGTTGCATAGGTGGGCTGCAATGTGTATTTGAAGTCCAGCTGTAGGAGTTCAGAGATGTCCACTGCTGCGGTGTCTGTGTAATCTGCAATCCAGACCTCCGTCTGAAGGCCTGGCTTGATCACTTCATCTCACTACCATATCCGCTGGTACCTGCAGGCAACAGCAGAGCCTGGAGCAATGTCCGTGAGTGTCATCCAACGCCGAATGCGAGTTCGAATTGCAACAAAACGGCGACAATAACCCGAGATTAAATCAAAATTCATACACGACGGGGGCTCTGCACCGCTAACATATCGTAATGCATGCATAGTGTCACATGGAATTTGCGTCAGTTGTGCACACCTTATTTCGCTGAGTTGACGTATAAAGCAAGAATACGCCTTAATTATCCATCATTTAAGAATAAAGAATAGAATCGCACTACACTACTACAAAGTTATGGAGCAACATTGCACATATTAACAAATTAAAATTCAAATGTCAAAACTAATAATCGAATTTCCATAATACTAATTGATAACAATGTCGGCACCGGTCCAGGAGCGACGCTGCTGGCTTTCGTTGGGGTAGTGGCGTTCCCGTTCGAATCCTCGTTTACCTGCGCCACAGGGACATGCCGCGAGGCACGCTTCCCGTGTAACAGCGGATTCGAAGGCAGTCTACGCCGTCGGTGGTGAGCATTATCTCGTCCAAGACTCCGGAGGGGTGCAGTGGACGTAGGCTTTGCCGCTGCCGATATCCGCTGCGCATATCAAGTAAGAAAAATAAACAACGTAGCAAATACACGTGCAATTCGCGCTATTAATGCGTTGGCATGAGAGGGGTCTGTGCAGGTGGAAATGGCGACCGACGTCTGTCAGTAGCCAACCCGCCACGGTGGCAACCTGCCCACTGGACTACGAACGGAATTACTGTACTGCCTTTGATATGACGAACCATAGTATGGCACCTCTGATATAACGACATTTCGTGTGTTAACCTCGGATATACAGACCCTTACTATGCCACCTTAAATATCAAATCCTTTCATGTGTTAACCTCGGGTATAACGAACTATCATGTGTCTGTCAACCTCAGATATAACGATTTAACACATTCAAACGAGCCATTGAGGGTCGCCTAAGATGTTATTTTTATTCGACAGAAATGGAGATCAGGGCAACAGCTTAGCTGCGAGCCTGCTATGGGAACTGCATTTTCAGTGCGGGCATGTGTATCGTCTTCCTACACGTCTTGATGCTTCAGCGGCTTTTGCTTCGATCAGATCTGGATAACGTTCGAACAGAAGCTGTGTGCATGAAGGGAAGCATGGTAACGCTTCTCACGTCGTACAGCCAGCGCAGTCTAGCGGCGTGCGGGGTTGACAGCTACCCCAGTTCGAAAAGTGGGGGCCCGCCTGCCTCACGTTCAGCCGTCCTCTCCAACAGCGACAACCGGGAGTGCTCTGCCGCGGAAGAAATGCATGAAACTGCTTGAGCACATTGTAGTCTTACAGCTGACAAATCACTACATTTCATCACTATTCGAACTCTCTGTTGTCTCTGACTCTGGCGGGCAGTGCTTACAGTGCAAAACGCTGCAGTGAAGTGCAAAGTGCAAAATGCAGGAGATCATTGCTATCAAAGGACCGCCACGCGACAACCTGGCACAATGGCCACTCAGCACTCCCAACCGCCTCTGTTCGCTCAAACCACACCAGAGAACAGGATCGGCGAGGCGGGTTGTGTCTGATAATCTTAGGGTGACAACTGCTAGGGACGCATGCACGGATCAGCGCGCATAAGCGCTCAGATAGCGAAGACTATCCGGAAAGGCACGCAGTTCCGTGTTCTCTTTCGGAAAGGTTTTGACTGAGCACAGCCGAAACCGCATGCAGCTCCCGCTGGTGTTTTGCTGCCACAGCACCACACTTAAGACCATCGCGTGCGCCAAGTGTAGTGGCGTCAGTTTTCCGGACATTTGTATGAAGACTGTGACGCGACTGCTTGTCGTACGGCATCTTACAAGTGCTTGTCAAGTTGGAGGCTAGATTGCAGCACGGATTCGAACCGATGACATATGCACCTTCAACTGTATGCAGTCCCAGACTTTTGTATCAAAAATATGATGCTACTGTTCGTCGCACAGCGTTGCTGGTGGTTTCATACATGTATGTGTAAGTGTGGGTGTCCCAGACAAACAAACGTTTACGTGCAGAGTCCACGACACGCAAGCTCTGCCAACCTCATCACCACCGTGCAGTGACAACACAGTTATAAAGTGTGTGGTCTGGTGCGAAACGAATACTCAAATACAGAAAGTCGTAGAAAGCAACTTTAATGCATGTACAAACAATACACATAAACAATGCGCCCAGAGAGAGTAATGCTTTCACATTCCCACACATAAGCAGTCTGTCTGCCGAATTTTTTGAGCACTACTTTCATACGGTAAATGCCGCTTTGCTTATGCACTGCTACTTTTATGTTAGTGGCCGACGCAGCGGCAATAAATGTGTGGCTAGTGTTAACGAAATGAACACATAGCCAAGGCACTTCAGGGTGGGCTGTCGCGCATGCCATTGCAGAATGGGCAAAAAGCGGCAGAGGCCAAAATATATTGCCCTGAAGGTGTGGAAGTCCCAGCTTCTCCTGCGCAACCTATCAGAAGTGCTCATTACTCCCAGCAATACGGTTTCGGCGGCAGATAGGCGCTGCCTTTCATGTGTCTTTCCCACCAGAGGAAACTGTCCATGCAGTATTTGGACATACCTCGCGTTTGATGGGGCGCAGGCGAAATCTGTGAATTCAAACAAATGATATTTGTTTCATAGGCGCAAGGAGATTCCTTCCAGAAAGTTCGAGTCGTTAGGTGCTTGAGTGGAATATAGTTTCATCAATATGTTTTTGAATCTTGCTGAGGATTCGCCCGGCATTTCCACCCGCATCGAGTTAAGTCAACGTGCACTCGCACCAATCCCTGTGACGTCACCAAGCACATAGATAGTTCACGCAAACAACTAATGCATTCCGGCGACGCCAATGCCATCGGGAATGTGAGAGTAAAGGTTGACCTGTTTACATCAAGGTGCAATTCACTGCTGCCGCAGAAAGAGACAGAAAATGCCGTACGAAATCTTTTGAAATTACTAAAAGGGGCTGTGAAATACTGCTTGCAGGGATGCCGCCTATACTTCCGCTGATTCTTTGTCATATAGATGGGCTCTCAACTAGAATTACAGGAGTCGACGTATAGGAACCGGAGTTATTCAATGAACGAATTTCAAAACACAGGAAAACAAAATACTGCTCCCCCCCCCACTCGATTTTCGTGGTGCTTTTCATTTTAATTTTACTTTCCCAGTGACGACATCGGGTGGGACCAGTCAAAACAGCCTATCTGAGAATGTCGCGGAAGTTTGCACACCGTGGCTGCCTGTTCCATCGAAATCATTCTTGCTGAGGCTGCCAGCGTCGTTTCCATGGTTACAACAGCGATGTGAACGCCCAGCGATGCGTCACCGTCACGTCGACGGCGGAGAAGAGAAAACATTCATTATGGCCTTCCGCGACTTATCCGAACTCGAGCGCACGATACTGCTAAAGGAGTGATGAAGTGCGCGAGATGCGTTTTAGCATAGCGCGTACTGCTACGTCCACCGCTTGCTGCGTACCGACCGTTGCCACTGCCCAATGTTGACGGGAACGCGGCGTAATCTGGAGCCGCCGCCCGGTGATCCCACACAAGCTAACGATGCGCACTGGTAAATGTGAAACGAAAGCCTTTTTGTCTTTGTGTCCCTCCTTGAGACCAAAACGAACGCTTGTAGAATGCAATGCATCGGTCATATCGATTTCGCCAAGGTGTTCTCAGATACACAGAGTAGCTTTAAGTGCTGTGTGCTTGGTCATAGATGCATGTGTACAGAGAAGAGCAAAGCCCTTGGATGCACAACAATAGATAGAGCCTCTGGTGGTGCGTTTTTTGTTTTGCTTGCTTTGCAGTACGGTTACCCAAGGCAAACATGTTGGCCTTGCTGATCTAATATAAAACCCTGAAAACATGACAAGACGTATCTTCATCTATTAACACAGTTTGCAGTATATTTACTGTTTGTCTAATCAAAAAGCTCCCACGTGATGATTGGTTGGTTGGTTTATGGGGTTTAACGTCCCAAAGCGACTGAGGCTATGAGAGACGCCGTAGTGGAGGGCTCCGGAAATTTCGACCACCTGGGGTTCTTTAACGTGCACTGACATTGCACAGTACACGGGCCTCAAATTTCTCCTCCAAAGAAATTCAACCGCCGCGGCCGGGATCGAACCCGCGTCTTTCGGGCCAGCAGCCGAGCACCAGAGCCACTGAGCCACCGCGGCGGCCTCCCACGTGATGATGTCACAGCCACTGAAAAAAACTGCCACTGTGTGCCGACACCGTTAGCCCCGTGATTTTGTTTTTGCGAGCTAATTCAAACAACCAAAACAGGAATATTCGGGATACGATAGATCATAATAACTCCAATATAACTCAATCTATGCAACCAACAGGTAAAACCATGCGCTGAAAATGTGTTTCGGGGCCGCTTTAATGCTGGGAACTGGTGTTTTGAGATTATTTTCATGATTACTAGGCAAGAGCACTATTTCAAAGGCAAAAAAAAACGTTCACGCAAAAACTGAGTCTCCACTTTTTAAATGTGAAGCACGCCTTCTACTGCATAATTGTTTGGCATGATCAACAAATGCGCTGGGTAGGCCATCCTTCAGCAGGCTTGGCTACACGAAAACTGGAGTACTTTTCGATCTACCCTGCCTGTATGTGACACAGGTGTGGCATGTATGTGGCTTTTCCCTGAACAAACCAACCTATGGGCGTTGTTCTTAATGTATGCCCAGAGACTTCGTGCGCACAGCAGACATGAATGCCGGTGCTGAATACGAAAGTTTACCAAATGGCACTTAACTTCACAGTACCATGGTAGCCATGGAATTTAAAATTTAACTACTTGAGGCTGTTTCCCGCCGTTCAGATTAGCATTCCTACGACCCGCATCCGCGCAGCTGCACGATTCAAGACACCGAAGAAAAGGTCCGGGAGCTGCAGGGTTCGCTTTTAAGCAGCGTAGTCGGACATTTACGGCTGCTATAAGTTATTAAGAAGTTGCGCAGCCATGAGGATAGGCCTTCTTTGCGCCCATTTCAGATTTTGAACATCGGCTGTGTCATGAATACCCCACAAAAGGCGGATAACGAAACCCTGTGGCCTAGGATATTTTAGCCAGCCCTGTACGTGGTGAAATTTACATTAAGTTTGCAGCTCTCTCAACATTAGCGTATGAGTCCCAAAGGTGTGCATCTATACCTATTTTCATGGCAATAGCACATCGACTTCACATACAAGGTTTTTCGTATCTCTTGCTATATTTCAGTCAACATGTAATATCGGCAGTAAATATCAACGGGACGTGGGTGTATGAAAAAAAAATATATCGATGCGATCATGCAAGGCATTCATCCTTAATAATCAATGTATTAAGCAGTACGCTCTATTGGGAAAAAAAAGTAACTGATCCCCCATAAATTTCTGAAACGTGCGGCATTGCATGTGGAAAGCTGGTATAATCTAACAATTCCTTCCTGAATCAATTCTTGGTGCCGAGACCGTTGTGCATGAAAGGAGGGGGGGGGAGGTCCGTTACTTCTGTTTAGGATAGTACATGAACTTTCCGCTGGTAACACTAGCAGGCGACTGGACAACCAGCTAGAGATCCATAAATGTTTTTGCCAGAACAAAATTCTGCTGCCACAAAGCAATAATATTCAAGAGTAGTCTCCTGTGCTGAAGGCATTATTACGTTAAGAATGAGGCGTACGAGAAAGGCTAGTAGTATTGCTAAAACCTGCAAGCTTTTTTTCTTATTCTCCCCATATGCGTTCGGGTTGGTGAAGAACACACAATTTTAATTTGGAAAAACATTTGGAAACCGAACTCTCAAGAGCACTTTTTGACATTCTTTTAGCGCATTGGTGCCTCACTGCAAGATTGGAAGGATAAACAATTTTTGTTCCGGATATGCTTGTCTGATCAATCTAACAGTGCATTTAAAACAGTGATAAGCAGAGTGGTTATTTTTGTGGCCTTTTTTATGAACTACAGCCTGTAGCCACCACATTAAGAAACATTGATGCAACGCCTGATGCTACGTGGGTTCTGACGGTCTTGACAAAAACGATTTTTGTCAAGATGTTCACATTCAATGTTTCTGTGTGTTTTAAGAGACCTCACCATCACCAATCGCTGCACCTCATCTTGTAAACCACGATGTCCTTTAACCTCAGCGGTCCTCCTAACCCCACAAAGCCCAAGCGCCCAACCCCACAACAGCCCAACAAGGCTCTAGCATGAAAAAACGCTACAAGGTTCAGTTTCCAACAGCCCCATGTGCGAATATGGAGATTCAGGCACCCTCCGCTCCTTCAAGGTCTCATCGACACTTCGGCTAGTTGCTCCGCATCCACTGTGGACTGATGGGCTGGGTTAATTGGTATATTCATACAGGAGGGGTCAAACACTGCATCAGGAAGGCCAAATTCTGCTCTGGTGAGGAAACGAGTTGTCGTTTTTCCATCAATGAGCATTTGTTGAGTGGTTGAACATTTACGAGGTCAGCCTCATTGGTCCTCCGATTTGTATGCGAGGATCAGGAAGTGCTCAAGCCTGGTTGTTTGGTTCCATCTGTAAGCAATTGCATGATGCAATTCTACGTTCGGCGCCCAGACGGCGGCAGTCGTCTCATCAGACGGCGCACACGTGACGTCTGGCCAGGTGCGTTAACACTACAGTGCCTACATCGTCGCCTTCCTATTCTCCTTCCCCTCTTCCCGACGCCATCTGGATGCCGTTTTCGACTGCGGTGTTTTTGTGAGTGCGGCGCAGCGCCTAAGCAACGCGGACGACGGGAAACGCAGTGTGTGGTGCGCGAGCGTAGTGAGAGGACGTGTACGGGACAGTGCGAACCTTTAAGTCTGAGGAGCGCAAAGAAGAATTGAGTTGCATGTTTAGTATAGCCCTTGGTTATTTTCAATACCTTGTGTGTGCGTTGATTTTCTTACACACTGCCCCCTCCTCCCGTTTTTGATATGTAACGCATCAGAACTCTAACATATCAGAAGAGGGATAAACGACCAACACGATCTGGAGAAAACTGAGAAGTAGATGAAGATGCAGGAGCGTGTGCGGCAGCGCAACGAGAGCACGACGGCATACTTCCACTCGAAGGTTCGCCTCTGTCGGGAGGCCAATCTCGAATTTTGCGACACCTGTGAGCAAGTGTTGACTGCCTTACGTTCAAGACAACTGTGCACGATGCTACTAGGACGCACCCACGAAGACGATCTCCTCCACGACAGCATGGAGTTTGAGCGCGCTGTTCGTGGGCGGGAGCTGAGATTGGCCGTACGCACGAGAAGAGGCCTTTCAGCGCGACCACCACTAGAAACCCAACAAGACTTCCTTCATGGAAGAGCACCTACGAGCCGCCGAGCAAGGACTCGAGACCACCCCTGATGGACAAAAAATGTGAGACAAAGTGCTACAACTGCGGCCGCTTCGCATACATCTCCCGCGGCTGCCCGGACGAAAGGCGTGAAATTCGATGTTTGCGTTGCGCTAAAAGCGGCCGCACTCAGCGTCACTGTTATGAAAAAAATAAAGCAACGATACCAACACAGTGACTGACTCCGAAGGGGAGGAAATTGCTCCGGGAGCGCTACTCAAGCTAGTGACATGGAATGGGACCATGACCATCGTAGGCATGAATGATAACGGGAGCTGCAGGTGCCTCTTGCGCGCGTCGGCGGCGCCACACTGCGGTGAAGTTGTGGAAAAAAAGTCACAGTGCTCTACGGTTTTGGCACCCAAAGCATCCCGTCCGCAAGAGCGACTTGAAGGTGTTGCGCCGACTTGTAATTTGACGTCATCACAGGCAAAAACATTACAATTATTGTTGTCCCCGACGATACATTGCAACTTGACTTAATCATGGGCATACTTATACAGAACTGCCATACATAGCTTACGGAAGGCTTGTTGGTTGCCTCCGCTTTTGGCTCCAACAAGAATGCCCATTTTCCCATTTAGAGCTGGTCAATGAGGTGAAGTTTCGTGTGCGTACTACTGGCAAGAGTGTTCTGCAACCTAACACAATCAACTGGATCTCACTGTCAACAGCTTCTGGACTTTCTGTGCCGGTTTTTCTTGGTACCTTTGCGAACGAAATCCTTCTTGAAATGAAAGACGGAGATACCTACATGCCGGTTTTTACGAGCGGAGACCTAAAAGTAGTTATCAGAAAAGGACACCAATTCGGGCGCATAAGAGAGGTCGACGTAGTTGGTGTACCTATGCCAACAATACCTACGCCAACAACCTATGCCAACAATTTCAGCGAGCTTGCCTGCACTCCCATCCTGAAAATGGACATTAAGGAGGTCCCTGAAGTTCGTCTATGGCGGTTAGGTCGTACAAAATGAATGCCACGGAGCGAGAGACGATTCGCGAAATCATCGCAGGGTGGAAGCGAGAGGGGATGGTTAGCTAGACTTGTACACATTTCTCCAGCCCCGTCCTTCTCGTACAAAAGAAAAAGTGCAAAAACGTTTGGTCGCATATTACCGGCACTTGAACGCACAGACAATAAAAGAAAGGTACCCCCTTCCCACCATCGACAAGCAATTCGAGAAACTGTCCGGAGCTGAACTGTATACAGTGTTGGATCTCGCCCACGGCTATCTACAGGTGCCGCTGACTGAAGGGAATATGAAAACCGCCTTCAGAACCCCTGATGAGATAGGAGAATTCGAGATAATGACTTTTGGGCTGAGTAACGCACCATCCGTTTTTCAGCGTCTCGTGAATCGCTTGTTGTCACCTTTAAGAGATACAATTGCGAAGTACTACCTAGACAATGTGCTCATTCCAGCGAGAGACTGGGACAAGTGGTTCGAGAACCTGCGCCGAGGTCTTGATTCCTTCAAAAAAGTGAATCTGACCCAACGACTCAGCAAGTGCGCATTCGGGAAGGATACCGTGGAAATTTTGGGCTTCCGCCTCAAAAAGGAAACGGCGCGACCTGTTGAGGCCGAGGTGCCGGCGGTCGCCCTGTTCCCAATTCCGAACGAGCAGCGACGATTCCTGGAGCTAAGGAGATTCTTCCGAGGTATGCCCTCATAGCTGAACCTCTCACCAAGCACACTAAGTAAGACGAAAAATTTGTGTGCAGTGTCGAGCAGGAGATTGGTTTCTGGTTTATGGGGGTTTAACATCCCGAAGCAACTCAGGCACTGTGGGACACCGTAGTGGTCCTACCGTAGTGGAGGGCTCTGGAAATTTCGACCACCTGGAGTTCTTTAACGTGCACTGACATCGCACAGTACACAGCCCTTTGGAATTTCGCTTCCATCGAAATTCGACCGCCACGGCCGGGATCGTACCCGCATCTTTCGGGCCAGCAGCCGAGCGCCTTAACCACTGGGCAACCGCGGCGGCCTTGAGAAGTTTGCAGAAACTTGAATCAAGACTCACGAGGGAACCAATTCTATAGCTGTACGATCCGAATTCAGGTATAGAGTTGCATTCAGACGCGTGTTCTAACGGTTTGGTAGGGATGCTTCTTCAAAAGAAAGAAAAGTGACATCTTGTATACTGCGTAAGCAAAAAGATCATGGACGCGGAAAGGAACTACCGCTAATCAAAGCTCTAACTGACGCCTCTCGTTTGGCCAGGGGATCGTCTGAAACCCCTGCTGCTGGGAATCCGAGTTACAATCGTAACCGACTGTTAGGCTTTAGTCTGACAATCGCAGAGGACTCAGAGAACTGAGCAGAGAACGTGCAGAGTACTCAGAAACCCTACATACGGCTCAATCCAGGAATTCAAGTTTTCAATCAAGCATCGTGCTGGAACGCAAATGCTTGACGTTGACTCCCTCCGCCGAGGCACTGTGAAGCACCTCAAGACACGATGGACTCCCTGATTGAAGGCAGGTTTGATGTATCACGTGAAACCCTGCCGACCAAGTAAATGCTCTTCAGAGGGGAGATGAAGAATTGCGAGAACTTATAATTGTTCTGGAGAACCCTGAGAGCGCTCGTACCAAAAAAGAGAGGATGAAAGTAAAAGGCTACAGCGTTAGATCAGGCAGGCTAGTGAGAGAACTCGAACAAGACCGAGGAACTAAGCTCTAACTAAGCTCTAACTAAGGAACTAAGCTCGTACTATCCAAGTGTGAGCGGAAGGTATTTCTGCTACAGCCTCATGATTTGATGGAAAATATCGCTATCGACACAACGGTCTCCAAAATTCAAGAAAACTTTTGGTTCTCGTGAATGAGTAATAACGTCAGAGAGCATATTTCTCATTGTTTCCAGTGTATTTACAGCAAGGCACCTACCAGCAGTAGAGCAGCCCAGGTAGCACAGAAACATTGCGATAATGTTACATTTTTGTTACGCTCAAATGTTATTTCAATGTCCTTAATGTCCTTTTTTTCTAATGTTTTTGTAATGTTACATATAAATGTTCGAATAACTTTCCCCAAACATTCATAAAACATGTAAACAACATAAATGGAAGTTTCTCGAAAATGGTGAAGCAGCCCCGCTAATCCACGATAGCACAGTACGTGCCCGCCCTTTCGTACTGTATACGCTTCATCTGTCCTCCAAACCTCACTAAGCCCTGACATCCCATTTAATACCGGCTAATTCCTCCAACAGCACTCCTAAGCTAGCCTCACTTGATAAGGTTCTTGCATTAAACGTTGCCAGGTTCAGTTTCCAATGGCGGCCACTCCGGAGCCAGAGATTCTTAGCACCCTCCGCTGCGTCACAGATCTGACCGCCGCTGTGGTCAGTTGCTCCGCAGCCGCTGGGGACTGAGGGCTGAGGGTTAATTGGTTTGTTCATAGAAGGTTGCGGCCAAGTACTACACTACGGTGGCCAAATCCTGTTCTGATAATAGAAGTGCGTTGTCGGTTCAGGTCACCGAGATCAGGCCACACTCCAGGCCTGGTTATGCAAATTCCATCGGCACTCAGAGATTTTTTTATCCGATGGAGAACTGCGTGGCACTGGGATTTGAACCCTGGTCCTCTTGCACGCCAGGCGGATGTTCTACCTCTACACCATCGCAGCATCTTATTGTTCTACGTCCGTCATCTTTTTGTGGTGTTTTTGCCAAGTTGCCGCACGAACTAGCTCAAACGTCAGCATTACTCCATATATACTCATTTATATGGCTGCTGACTCAAATATAAGCTTAGTAAGTGAGCTTATTCAAGCGAGTAGTGACGCTCTATGCAGATGCATTATGGAACTAACGCCAAGCTTATCAGAAGAATCAAGAAAATATCGAGATAGCATAACATCAATCAGTACTTAAAATCACAACTTCTGCTCTGTGCCAATTTTTGTGGTGGTATTACGTGTTTATTGTGGGCAAGTTTGGGAAAAAGGAAATGGTTGACATCTATAATTGTACACCAGCAGGAGGCATACAGCGCATCCCGCAACTTATGGAAGGCATACCTATTGTCGGATCTAAGTAAGAGAGTCACGTATACCCGGAATCAAACATGAAGCCGAAATTTAAGTTATTCACGGAATGGAAAAGAAAAAGCGCACGAGAGCTTACTCCAAGCCAGAGCTCCATCGCAGGGCTTCGGTGGTGAACTGCAGTGGTGCCGCCGCTGGACTCCTCGTTCCTGTCATTTCGGCGTCGTGTAGCTCCAGGTCGAACACTACGGTCACCACCGCAACGTCGGCGGACCCAGCCTGCGCTGTTTGCAAAGGAGAATAGAGTATGGGAAGAAAAAACTGGCCCTATACATTTCGCCTCTCGTCGAAGCAAAACAGTGAAAGCAATGGCACCACAGTGCTTTGCACGTGGGCATCCACTTCCGACACACCTTGGCTACCGTATGCGCAACCCGTTCAGCAGCATGTAAACGCGACAGTTTTAGGTTGCGGCGCGTACAACTGCCCCACGATCCCAAAACGCTTAGCCAGGGGTTATCTAAGGAGCCTTGCCACTTACGGGTAATGGGCAATAAAGGTGATCAACTCAAAGCCAAAAGGTGGCGAGGAGAGTGTACAAGTTGCGTTTTATTCCCGTTAGAGGACAGATGCACACTATTAAATGTATGTCAGCTTAGACCCAAGTGTGAAACCCATCGGTGCATAGCCTAGAGGTTAGCCATTTGTGCTCGCGTTTCTCGCGGTAGCAGTGGTCGAAGCGTCAAACAGTGGGAAAGGAAGGTTGGCCTCTCCTCACCATCGAACGTTGTGCCGCCAGCGAGCCATGCGTCGCTTGGATATCGTCCCAGTGGCATTCCATGTCCAGCCTTTCTGCCGGCGGCAAGCTGCAGCGCAGGCATAGTGACTGCTCCTGCTGGGAGGTTCAACAAAAGAGCATGAGCGAGCACAGAGGGAAACAAATGGCTTTTATCTGAAGCCACATGAGACCCACTTCTATTCTGACAGTACAAACAGTAAAGCATAAATGTCTATGCTTTACAGGAGGTGAGATCAGCACCCGAAATACAAATAACAGCATGCATTAGTGCGCTTGACACACAGAAAGAAGCGGTCAACTCAGACTGAAGAGCGTGGGTGAAGCGGTTAATACTGCTGTCACACGGGCACTTTCGATCGCGATCGGTCTCGAGCGCGGTTGAAGTTTCAAGCGCGATCGAGATGGACAGCTGCTACACGTATCCACTCGATCGCGATCAACTAGTTGAAATGCTACATACGAGATGGCGCTGCTTGTACTATCAACATCACCATTGAATTTTTAATAAATTTATAATAACAATAGTTAATAAAACTTTCTTGTGAAAATATCAAACTGTGAGCAGAAAAAGCACCTTAATTACTTTCTGCTTCAACCAGCAGTGGACTCGATAGCGAACAGCAGCTTAACAACGCTCGGTGCACGCGTGAATGGTAGCGCCATCTAGTGACAAGGCGCCAAAGCACATCAACGCTGAGATGAAGTTTTCTTCCGTAATTACTGGTAGCTAGGGTCAGTGCATTGCAAGCCTTTTTTTCGTTCCAAGAAGAAAAACTGCAAATAGTAGAAAATGTAACAACTGACTAAAAGCAAGACAACTACTTCGCCAGGTGTCGCTCTTGCGAGGTAAACACACTGCATTTAGTTAGGCCTAAGAGCTTGAAAATCGCCAAATTATCTGACAAACAAGGGCTAGTTGTCGCTTAAATCTCTACGCGTGGGCGAGAGTGTGCGAAATAAAAGCGAACCGCTACCATTTGAGCGAGCATCGCGTCGAAGAATCCAGCGGTGACATGTGTTTATTCCGAAGCGGGCGAGCAGGGCGCCGCCATCTTGTCAACGCATCCCCTCGATCGTGCTCCATGTGCTCGAGCAGGATCGAGGTCGATCGCGATTGAATTCGCCGTGTAGCAACGCCGGATCTGCATCGAGTTCGATCGACTCGATCGCGATCGAAAGTGCCCGTGTGACAGCAGTATAACACAGCCACCGCTAGGCGTGCACATGACTATTACCGCGGAACACCAGTTCCAGTCGATCTAAACGCGTGGCTTGGAATTGCCCACCTTGATATTGACGACTTCGGTATGGCTGGAATATCGTCGCGGCTGCGCCACGGCCACCCAGCGACGCCGCTCGTGACTGGCCCTCAAAGAACCCAGGGAGTGCTGCAAGGTACTTGCCGAGGCCGTGCCTTCGCAAAACCAACGTTGGCAAAACTGACCTCAGGAAGTACGTCACGACTACGCACCGAACACCAGAGGACGCAAACACGAAAATAAATGTTCTTATATTAAAGCACACAAACTTTTGTTGCTAAATAATTATGTTATGCTTCAACGCCACTGTTTTAACATATATATGAAGAGGCAATTTATTGAAAAACGTTCCAAAGTCTTTTAGTTTTGTTTTTTTCGACCGTCGTCGGCACTGTCATTTGGAGGAAGGAAAGTTTTCCTTCCTCCATGCCATAGAGTTTCTTACTATTACTATAGTGCCTAAAATACTATTACCTAGAGGCCTTTCCTTCCTCCATGCCTAGAGGGAAAGCTGGCGGCGCTGCACTTCAGCCACCATTATAGTGAACTAGAATACTATCGCCACCATGGACGCTCAAAGCATCATGGGGCGGTAAGCTACTTGTTGCGGCACAGTCGTAATGTTTTGGAAACACGGAGTGGCACTACTAAGACGTTTCATTTCGAAAACGCTGTTCGTGTGGTTCGTGTGTGCGCAGACGACTTTCCCGCGAACGCAGTGTGCTAAACCCGTAGTAGTGAAAACGCGACGACACACGAAGTCAACGCTGCCAAAGGTACGAAAGTAGTCCGCTGCAAAAAACATGCGAAATGCATCTGTCCGCCTCCGTCAGGCATCAGCGCCTTGGTTTCATGCAAGTGTAGAATGGTCACATATGTTTCTTCCAAATACCTAGGTGTTCCTCTTGACAAGTATCGAGATAACGATGACTTTTGGAAGGAGAAAATCCAAGAACTCTCCACGCGTGCACAGAAATGGTCGGGAAAGGAACTGTCTGTATTCACGCGCGCAAACATATCGCGTGTTGCGTAAATCAGAGAAAATCGAAAAAAAATTCTCTCGGCCTAACCGCACTTTTGTTTGGGCTCAAATTTTGACCAGAGGTTGCATTTGATAGTCAGTTTTGTTTTATACTACATTTATATGGGGTACTTGCTTGAATCGGTCAGAATTATTTGAAAATCACCATCGTCTGTGGCGACGGAAAACCAAAACCGAAAGGCTTCGCAGCACTGGTACCCGTGGCGCCATCTCGCACCCACTGGAGAAACCCAGATGTGCTAAGTTGGTTAGCAAATTATCTTTGCTTGGTGCTTTCTGCTGCGAAGCAGCGCAAGACATCACCGAAAATGCGGTCGTACAGCGATCAAGAGAAGGCCATGCCCGTGACTTGGCTATGCGAGTCCAACTCCTCCCCCACCGCCACACGCCGCCCACCCCGGTACCCGGGTAGAGGGCTCGTTTCTCCGGTGGTTGCGAGATGGCGCGACGGGTACCAGTGCTGCGAAGCTTTTCGGTTTTGGTTCGCCGTCGCCGCAGACGATGGGCATTTCCAAATAATTCTGACCGAAAAGGCAAGTACCCCATCTAAATGTAGTATAAAACAAAACTGACCACCAAATGCAACCTCTGTGCGAAATTTGAACCCGAACAAACGTGCGCTTAGGCCGAGAGAATTTTTTTCGATTTTCTCCGATTTACGCAACAGTATATGCATGTATATGCAATGATATACATTGCATATACATGCAGTGTATATCATGGTTTCAAAAGTGTCCTATTGGTTGCAGGTCCTTTCATGCTCTCGACTTAGCATTCAAAAGTTTCATCGTCTCTTCGCAGTTTTTGTTTGGCAGTCCTCATGGGAGAGGACTAAACGTGATAATTTATTTCTGCGTTTGAGAAAAGGGGGTCTTTCCTTGCCACACTTGTACCTGAGGCAGGTGGTGTCAAGATTTCTGTTTCTTCGAGATCAACGCGACCCTTTCCTGCGGACGTTTATTAAAGTGAGGCTTTCTTTGGCTTTGCCAAACTATGTTATTTGCAGTGTGGACGGGATGAGATACAGTGCAAGTATTGAAAGAAGTGGTCTTTGCTTTCCGGTTTCTTAATGCGCGCTTCAGTTTGGAATATCTTTCTAATTTCACGCGTAAGAAATTGTTAAAAGATTTGCTTGACTCTGTCTTCCCGGAGCCAATCTATCGATAGTGGAGGCCAAGCAGGAAATGTTTTAAAAAGAGTACGAAAAATGGTGGTGCCAGCGGGTGTGAAGACGTTTTTCTTCAAGTTACACACTGGGACGTTGCCGGTTAAAACATGCATGGATGGAGGAGAAGGGATTGTTTCTACCATGGGATGCTGAGCTTGTGTCACAAACCAGAGTCAATAGAACACGTCTTTGATTGCTGGGATGCGTAGCTCTTTTGGGACGTGCTCCAGCGTACAATAAAGAAAGACTTACCCTTGACGCCGTATGGGATACGCTTCCTGGACGTTGAGCCGGATCTTTATAAATATAATGTAATTTTCCTGCTTGGCCTGCACAGTATTTGGCGAAGCAGTATGGCTGTACGATCGACACTGTGATGAAGATGCGCGTTCTGTCCGCGATTGCTTCAAAGAAAACATATAAGCTACGTGAAGTGTACAAGGAGCTATGTTTTGGAGATGAAGTTATCGAGTTGATGGGAGAGTTGTGTTCCCTGAAACAGTTTTGATTTTCTCACGCGAGTGAAACACATGTCCGCTCTTGATGTTTGAGAGTGCAGCGCAGAACATCTGTTTATGATCTGTTGTAGTCTGTCAAAACAGGCAAGAAAGACAAAAATAAAAGCGTCGTGGCTGAGTGGTACGAAGCGCGCGCCTGTCTGTTGATTTTATAAGGGGCCAAGGTTCGACTCCCACTTGGCTGGGTTTTTTATTTATTAAAAAGATTTTTTTTTAAGATTCATTAGGTAGAAACACTAAACTGTCAAACTCTAATAGCTACTTAGAAAAACACAGCGCTGTTTACTTTTTTCGAAGGGAAAAGGCAGGCATACATACGATGAGTCGGATGGCATCGAGTGCAAAGCTGTCATATTTAACACTGCGAGAGCTAGATATTGTCACCTTGCTAGGTCGTTTTTGCGGTGATCTTATTCCAGTAGACAGACCTTCTTTCTTGAACCTCGCAATTGTCCGAGGGCTCACCCCGGTCATCTCGCCCACAGTCTTCTCTGGGAAACGCTTCCTTACGCGAGAGTAAACTTTGACAATCACCTGCTTGCAGTATTTCGAAATTTTCGGAGACTTCAGCTTGGAGAATAGGCGAGAAGGAGATGTTTTTGAAGCCGCAGTGGGCGAAGAAAACAAGCGAGTAGGAGATAGCGGTGCCATTTTCGCAGACTCAGAAACCGAAAGACGAAAGCAGACGACATCACCGGCCGGCCAAGCTGCGAAAACCTGATATAGGAGAAGCCGGAAAAAAAAAGAGAAAACGAAGGCACCCTGTTTTGAAGAGCATAAAAGAAGCAGGCTTTTTGCAAAATAAAACACTTTTATTATTATACTACAATATCGACCAACATTTATTTTAATTTTAAGTTCATTACTCTTTTCACTTTTGACGCACTACATTACGATGCGGACGAGGAACGCGAACAGGCACCACAGCCTTCGCTAAGAAACTCTATGGCAGAAGCTACTTCTCTCGTGTTGGACAGCAGGTGAGACACATTTCTTAGAGAAATTATGCTTGAAAATACTGACATAAAGAGTCAGCACAAGCAACTGTTGCGTTTTTACATCGCAGTGAGCTGTTAACATACGGCGTAAGACGCGCGGTGGCCGTGTGGGTGGTTTGTTTACAAATGTGAGGGAGTGGTTGAGGGCGGCATGTGGGTCCAGAGCACGAATGAATACAGCATAGAATCATTGTAAGGTGCAGTTTTAGGCCAAATTGCTGTGCAGTCTTGAAATATTTTACTGTGACAAATGCGAATACATTGTGTTGCTTGCGGTGAAGCACATTGCACCATATTTCCGTATAGTACTTGTGCAGGCGCGGCGTGGCGCGTATTTCAAATCCTGAAAGGGCTCGTATTTGTACGTTTCGGGTTGCCTGCGTTCAACTCCTATTTAAACTCAAAATGTACTGCGTGTATTTGTGTGGCAGCAAAATTGTGTTGTGGCGCGATTTCCTGTTGCAATGAAAACAACTTTTAGCGTAGTTGTGACACTTGCTGTTGGCTTGCCCGGCTACAGCTTCCGTGAGACGACGCTTCCTAAAGGAGGTAGGCCTGCGATGGGACGTTGCAAGCGACTATCGCAAGTGGACTCATGATAATCGCTTTATCGTGAACTTTTGAAACTTTTTAAGCGACGCTTGTTTACAGTCCTTATAACTTTCTTTCCATTTTACATTATGCCTAATGGCAAACACCTCGAATAAAAAAAAAGTTGACTTGTTATGTTGTTTTGATTATTCAGAATAACACATGCATGCATTAACATTCTTCAGAACACGCTGCCATGCCGTCCGGCGGCCCTTCCTACGGCAGCTACTGCTCTGTGTCGTGGTGCCAGAACAATGGCAGAACGCACAAGAAGCCAGGGACTAGTTTCTTCCGTACACGATGGTACAGCAGGTGCGTTGAGCTTTCTTATGTTTTGGATTTCTTTACGCTTACTACGTGTGCAGTAAGGGTGAAAATAAAAATCGTTTATTCACATTTATAGTGCTAGCTTCATAACAGGAAGGCTTGGGTGAAACGGCTTCTTGATTTGAGGGTAAAGTATTGTATTGTAAATTATTACTACCATGGGTTAGTAAATATTGGAGCCATTATTTCGGAATGCTTGCAGTGGCAGAGTGACTAAACATTTTTTTTTTATTTTAGATAAGCCGTAAAAACGGCAGAAAAGGATATATAAGCAGGGCTCTCAACAATATTGGCTTTGTCTGATGCGTATTATTTCAACCGGCTTAGGTGTTAATTCAAGACCCCCTCAAGAAAGCAAAGTTATGCTTTTTGGTCAGTGCCTGTGATAAGCTTGCTGCGGACCCCACAATTTTTTATTCCTTAAAGTGTGACTTTATTAACTGCCTCTGGTGCAAACATCTTGTGGTACCAAGTGTAAGAATATTGTTCAAGCAATTATGCTTACGCTAGGTACAGTCTGTCAAAAGTAACCAGGCTGCATGGCTTGCTTCTAGCTTGTGTAGTGGAGCCCCTTGTGGCTTTCATAAAGATCAAAAGGTTTTGGAAGGTAAGAAGGCCCCCAGTCCTTATGTTTAACGACCATTTCAGCTTCAGGGATGTTGTAAGAGCTCCACTGTATGAGCTAGAAGCAAACCATGCAGCCTAGTTATTTTTGACAAAGACTGTACATCATCGTCATTGCAGCATGACAGCATGGGTGCAGTACACTGGAAGAGACGACCTTCTGAGAAAGCTGGCCAGCCTACTGTATTCCACATACAGGGTTTGCAGTGACCATTTCACTGCAAAAGATTTCATGGACCCTGGCCACACGAAGCTCACAAAGCTGACCGTGCTAGTGTCTACCGTGACTACCTGCCCTTTGTCTTCTCTGTTAATACTTTCAGATTTGCCTATATTAAGGAACGGGGTGATATTTCTATCTAACCTTTCTGTACCATGCTGGCCTTGGTTTGTTATTAGAAATTAGAAATTTGTGCCAGTGACACCGAAACAACAAGTGTGGGCCAGCTGCTTCATCTAGCGGCTTTGGCTTCACTAGTGGCTAGGTTCCTTGAAATCGTTTTGAGCAGCATGCAAGCAATTCGAAATTCGTGCCAGTGAAACCGAAACAGGAAGTTTGGGCCTGTTGCTCTCACCAGCCGCTAGGTGCGCTGCAATCGACTGGGCTGCTGGGGTCTATGGGAGTGTCCTCTCTTATTCGTTCTTTCTCTATGGTCTTAGCCTGCGGCTCGCTCTCTTGCTTTCATGCTCGCTCTGCTCGCTGAAGCTGCCAATCCGATATTGCCTTGCTCAGGGGGGTGGTTACCTGCGAACATCTTGAGGTTGCAGCGCGCTATCTGCTAGAGGCTCGCACATGACCACAGTTATATGTGCCCTGAAGAACAGCAATGTTATCTGGGAATGACGACGATGGTGCTGATTTTACTGTGCAACCTGGCAGGTACATCGTTTGGAACAAAATAACTTTGTTCTTGGATAGCTGGCATTAATTTAGTGAAATTAAGCTACTGCTTATCGGAAGAAGGGATACTCTTCGTCATCGTGGTCTCCCGACAAAGTGTAAGGTATTTATTTGTCTATTTTTTCTTCCAGCTCGAAGCCACAAAGGCCGGCAACAGTTCACTGACATACACGCCTCCGAAGCAATCGTCAGTTGGTAAAGCCTCTGGTGAGTCGTGTGTACCGTGTATATAACTGCAGAGTCATGGCAACGTCATCGCACTGACCTTGTTTTTCTTGCAGATAAACAATCTTCCTCGGGTATCTTATCGCTACTACGTGTTGCTGTTCAAGCATTTAAGTAATGAGTCATTAAACCTCCGAGTCACATTGGTTAGCTCCACTTCCAGGATTGCAGTGCATCGCTATAGCACCTTACCTTGAAAGTAATTAGAAATGCTGCCGAGATTTATGTGTGTGCTTCTAAACGCGCCCTGCGTGCGGATCGAGCCTGACAAGTGTTTTCGAAAGTTTTTCCAGCTGTGCTTGACGGTAGTGCTCTCTGAATGCTGTCTTGTGCATTAATACAGCATTCAGATACATTCGCGAGTCACTGCTGTTTTATTTACATCTCGACTTACAACAGTATTCGCTTCTTATCTGTGGCACACGCACTGTGATCTTTGTATGCGAAGTTCAACCCCATGTGGATGGAATTAATCCGGAGCCCTCCGCTACGCCGGCTTTCCTCATGGCTCACGTGCAGATTCGTGACGTTACACTCCACATACCAGAACCACTTTGTTTTTTTCTCCTGTTGCGAGGTTTTGCGTGGTGGATTTTGTAGTAACTGTATAATTGGTTCAGGACAGAAGATTGCAAGGCAGACCACTGTAGTATGTGTTCAAACAATGCCCAAGCAGAACATCGTGTTCGAAAAATAGGTCTTTAATGTTGGTGGATGCCAATGAGTAAATTACTCCCTTAGTATGGATCTTAATTGAATTACACAAATGCGTGCCATATATTGAGACAGCACTCTAATAAATTTCATTTTGTGTAAATGCATTTTATGCAAAATCTATCAAGTGCCCCAGCTCCCAAGCATTCTGTGCAACCTGTTACACGTGATTGTGGTATTATGTGAAGTTTGACAACGCGAGGCTGCATGTGGGCTTTGAGAAAGCCATAGTGGGGGGCTCTGGATTAGTTTCGACCACCTGGGGTTCTACCTGCACTGACATTGCACAGCACACGGGCATGCTTGCACTTCACCTCGACCGAAACTTGGCTGCTGTGGCTGTGATTTGACTCAAAGACCTAAGGCTCACAGCGATTCCTTCTGCCAATGTTAGAGCCATCTATTGTTCCCACAAGCAGAAATATGAACAAGCAATCGTGTTTAGGTTTGTGTTTGAAACAAAAGGTGCTTTTACCAATAAGGGAAGGTGTGATCCGTGAAGTGTTTGTTGTTGCCTATAACCGTAATTTAAGGTACGGAAGCAAATGAAAGGCGATGCATAATGAAGGGTCAGAGGTTCTGGATGATAGTGCTTGAAGAATGTATACACGCAAAGAATTTGTGGTGTGGTACTTAACAGTGCAAAAATATTAACATCTAATGCTCGTGCAGCCTTGGCCAAAATTTTTTGATGCTCTAGTTATTCCATCTTGTTACCTTGCAGAAGTTGGAACATTTGTTGCATTTTTTCAGCGTTTAGCGAACTACAATGTTGCGCGTATATGCAACAAACCCCTCAGTTTCACACGAACGCATCTAAAGAGTTCGAACTTTCGTGTGTTCTGCGTATTATTGTGAGCACAACTCTTAACATTTGCTTGAATATGAAACTTGCCAATGTTAAGAGGCGACACACGTGTACAAAGTGTACATGCACGTGTCTTTATACTGTCAAGGACCTTGCTCATTAGTTAGTGTTAATTTTCTTTTTTATTTTATGTGTGTGTGTGTGTGTGCGAGAAACATCTCAACGGCAACACAGAATTGCTGCTGGGATTCTTCATAATGTACGTTGCCGTTGCCATCTAGCACACAGTGGTTATTTTTCACTCATTGGTGCAATCTCTGTTCTGCTGTGGCTTTATGCTACACTTGGGGGTTTAAACTCTGAAGGTGAAAAGACCTTACGTTGAGACAGATTTTTTTTTTCCTTTCCAAAATGGGCCTGATCCTGTGCACATGCTGAATGTTTTCTGTCACCTTCCCCTCTCCACATAAACATAGGGTCATCAGCCACCTTGGGGAAGTTTCTGGTTTCAGCCCTGACATTTTGATAATGTTAGTGGGGGATTTTATGAATTGAATTTTCTAACTTATCAGTGAGGCACCATTGTCGAGGCATTGTGGAGGGTCACTCAATGCTGCTGCCATTTTACAAAGGTCATTTTGTCCTAATGAAAAGCTGCAACCAGTGTTAGACTACAGTTTCTTCATATGGAAACACCCGCTAACAGTCCGTTCATGTCAAGCTGCTGCAACTTCCAAGAAGCCCAAATGTGTATGTACAGTAACAATGCTGTTCAACAAACGCCAAAACTGCCCACGTGCAATCAATGAATCGTTGATTACCAATGACATAGAACACAGTAGTGAGGGTTCTGCTGAGGTAAATGACAAACAGCCAGACAAGTGCACTTTTAAACAGCCATGATTTTTCAGCCGTGATACCATGTGTGTCATGCACACTGAAGGGCAGTAATTTTTACTTTTCTTTAGGTAGAAAAAATAACATGGAGTTCTTCCGGTTAATGCAAATTCCATGTACCAAAGCAGAGTTGAAGTATCAGCTTCCACAGATGCAGAAAGTATAAAACAAGGTGACTTGCTGTGAAAGTGAAGGCACGCGCAAAACAAAAAATTTTTGCCTAAGGCTGAAATATGCCTGCAACGGGAATTTTTTTCAAATGATTAGTTGACTGATGGATTTGGCTATTTGCTATCGAATTGCTGCAGGTGCTAAAGTATGTATGTACAGATTAATTGGTGTAAAACAAGAAGCATTTTAGGTTATTCATTGTTCCTTCTTATGTGTTGTGGACATATTAAAGAAGTCAGCTGACAATCTGTGTTAATTGTTCACAATAACAATTTATGTTACTGATGTTTATAAAGTGAAGTCACCTTTCTGGTGTCTTCTGCGTACCTACCTACCTACCTGGAGTATTTATGGCCCCAGGTTTCCCGCGGTTCTGCAAAAAATCGTGGATTTAAGCATTTTCGACGGGATTTTGTATTGGCAGCCAAATTCTCATTTTTTGATACAATTGTTGTTACAGACATCAGTAGGAATGACAGTATCATGGGAAAAGGACTAATTTACCTTATTTTCACAAATATAATATGAGAGGGAATTTGAGGCCCGAGGAGAATTTAAAAAATAAGATTGCAGTTATATAACACTGGAAAAAGGTTGCAGTTTGCAAGCGTGCCTGGGCTTAGTTGAGAACCACCAGTCTTAGCTGCTAAGTGTCGGGTCTACTTGGAAACTGCTAGAGAGGTGTACTGTAGTGATGCAGACATTGCACCGTTTCTCTCTGAGAAAGACGAACAGGGCGGAGACTTCGATGTCCTGCCTTTTTTGGCTGGAATGGAAGTGACCCCAACCCTCTCTTCCACTGAGCTCAAATATCTGTCTTTCAAAGTCAACCTTGTTGAAGCAGAGGGATCATTCATTAATTGTAGAGATCTGGTATCACACAAGCTTCATTCTTTGAGTGGAGATAACAGGAAAGCATTACTTGATATCGGAGTTACACCAGCCACATTCAATTTTTGAAGAGGGACCTCTGCAGCATGTAAGGCATGTGCTTGGAAAATAAACTTGCATGCTTCTTTCATAACACTGCTTCCAGCAGAATTTCGCAGATTCTTAATTCTTCATCCGCAGAATTAGGATTTTCTGCTGCAGAAGGTTATAGTCCTTATTCATACTGGTGTTAGTTTAATGAAACATTGCTTAGTCAGGGTCTTTCCTCAAGCCACCGTGGTGGCTCAGTGGTTATGGTGCTCGGCTGCTGACCCAAAAGACGCGGGTTCGATTTCGGCCGTGGAGCCCCGTGTACTGTACAGTGTCATTGCACGTTAAAGGTCTTTAACCTGAGGTGGTTGAAATTTCTGGAGCCCTTCACTACAGCATGCCTCATAGCCTGAGTCGCTTTGGTACATTAAACCCCCTATAAACCAAAAACCAAACCAAGGTCTTGCCTTGTAGTGGCCCCTTGAGCTCATTCATCGAAGTTTGACAATGTGACACGGATTTCATAGAACCCCCTCAGCCTGCTTGTCATTTCCCACCTTTCTATCTTTCTTCCAGTGAAGGAAAGAAGCCAAGCAACCTGGCAAGGCTGGGCATTGCAGGGCTAGGAAACCATGAAAAGGGAACTGTAAGTTGCAGAAGCTGTGAGATCCCGTGCTAACTGCAGTTGCAACGGTGTGCTGAAAGCAACTCTAGCTTAGAAAAGAAAAAAAAATAAATCTTGCAGCTGTGTATTGGTGCTAGGTACAACTTAAACAGCAGTTGGACATGAGTAGGCCATGGTCCGCAGCGTCCACAACCACCACAACAGTAAACACAATCACCTTTTTGATGTTTGACTGACTGCAGTGGTGCCCTAGTTGTTTGAGGATCTGCCTTGCATGTGGGAGGTGCGGGGTTCGATCCCCAGTGCTGCCGGGTACCCGCCCGATATACAAGCTTTCCCGTTGCCTGGTACTCAGCTTCTTTAGGTTGAAATGCTTGGGAAATGAGTCTTCGGCTCCACCTTGAGAAGACGAAAACACCTTATGCCATGGCGCTGTTTGGCCCTAGATGCCTTTGCACCATTAAACGTCAGTCACTTCAATGTTCGATGATATCAAACAGGAAGCATCAAAATTCTTGGCCTTTAATTTCAAATGGCAGTTGGCTTCTTGTTTAGGCAACAAGAAGAATTTTGTACTACTTTTTTGTTGTGGAGGAATTCTGTGCAGCAGTCTTGAATGTGGGTGGAGATTCATTGCAGAGTTAAGTTGTATCAGACTATTAATATTTTCTGTGGTGCTGTGTGAGGCTAAGATTGCACTGAGCCCTCTGCCCTGATTGCAGATTTGGGCAAAATTGTTGTGCCCTCATGTATTGCCTGCAAGGTCATACGTAAATCGCATTACTTCTTTTTCTTCTTTCCTTCAGTCCAGTGCACACGTGATGATGCACTGATACAATGATGCACTCATACACATATGTCTAAGCAATGGAAGAGTAGCATATGCAGCACTGGGTACATCCCTAGATTCAAAAAAGTGTCAGCAACTGAGGAGCTCATTTTATGGCCCCCTCGCATTACTGTTTTGTGTGGGAAAATGCATGTACTAGTGAAAGATTCTTCGGAACAGATGCTTTTTTCTTTTTTTTTACATTTCACTGATGCTTATGTGTATATAGATAGGGCTTTTTGTTTTTGGGTTTTATTTTTTTAAATTCAGAGAGTAAGAATCGGAAAAAATTTTTTAGCTTAAATTCAGGTAGGTTTCTTAAAACAAAGATTCATAATTCAGGGTTTTTTGAGCTCAGTTTATGCAGCAAAAGACAATGTACTATAAGTGGTTGTCTATGTATGGTGCATAAAATGGTCTTTTTGTTATCTTTTGCTCGTTGTTTTCGTGAACAATATGGAACTGAAATTGCTCTAAAGAACTGTTTACCTGGTCAAATGCTTTTTTTTTCTCATAATCTGCAGTAAATTTTTTTTGTACACTGCCATCTCTTGCACAGCACTTCCCTGTCTGTGCAAGACCTGCCTGCCTTTGTGCACTGGGAAAACATTCATTCAGCATCACAGTGGCTATTTTTAAATGCACAAGAGCCTTTGAGCAAGATGTCGCTATCGCAGTGTTGAAACAGCAACATAAAACATCTACTCAGTATCCATGTCTTTCTCGCTCCTAAAACACACTTGTTGATCTTATCGTAGAATTAAGCCATGTCATGAATAACAAGTGTTAGAAGAGGGTTAAATCATCAGTCAACTGAAAACACTCCTCTTCAGCACTGGATACGCGCTAATTTTTGCTGGGCGTCTTCCTTCTCTAGAAGGCGATTATCGGGTAGAAATTGGGTTTAACCCGATCTTTAAGAAATAGTATGCTTGGGGTGCAAGAATCGGGTGAAACAATATTTTACCCGAAAATGAATGGTCTTATATACATATAGAGCATAATGGGTGACACTTGCATATGATCACATATTGGAAACCACTGAAGAGTCGTCCCTCAGTGTCATTGTCTTGCGCAAATGCATGCAAATGAGGCTTAGAAAATAAGGAACATGAATGCTTTTGCTTTCTTGTGGTTTTATTGCTTTGGTGCATTGAACTTGGGCTAAGCAGAGTTTAAAAAAAAGAGTAGTTTTGTGTGTGGAAATTCTTTAGTCGGGCAACTGAAATTCAACTTCAGTTTCAGACATGCCAGTCACACTTGACGTGGTTACGACAGTGCAAAAACATGCAAACAAAGAAGAATGGGCAGGACAACGGGATGCTCTGTATAGTCGAGCGGGGCTAACCAACTCACCCAGTCTTGCCTGTTCTTCTGTGTTTGTTGTCGTTTGCACTGTTGTAGCTATGCTTCCGTCCTTCAGGCTCAAATAATTTTTGCACCAGTGATAAAGGTTGTTGCGTTTTGGTGCAGTTTGTACAGGAGTTCTTTTAATGAATTGATGTATTTTGGTGCCTTTATCCAAGTTGCATTTTTTTTTCATTCCCTACTTTGTACTAATGGGCACAGCTTTTTTCTTGCTTCATTTGTGGCAACAGCTCCTGGGGAACAACTTCTTGAGCTTTTTCAATGAGAAGCGCTGCAATTGGTCTGTGAAGTTTGACATTGAAGAAGGATTCATCAATTTTCTGGAGTTGGACAACTGCAGGTGCTCAAAATTTACCTTGAGTGTTTGTACGGCATCCTTCCTAGCCCGTGTGCAACCTTGAGATGCAGAATTTAGCGGAGTTTGACCATCTCTAACATTGCTGCAACTCAAGCTGATGGCATGGCAGCATTGTTGCTGAGGAAATAGCACTGTTATCAGTGACATGGATCATTTGCTGTGGCCCTCTTTTGGATTGCTTCATCAATGTTGGCATACTCTGCAGTTCTCTTGAAGGGACTAGGAAATGCCTTCGAAGACTGCTGGTAATTGTCTCTCTGTTTTATTCAAATGCAGCCCAAGTCGGGAGCCAAGGACAGCACCCCGCGATCGTCCACTCCTGTCTCTGTTGCAGCTGTGGACACTGACAAAAGAGAAGCAAGGAGCTCTTCACATGGGTTAGCTGTGCATATCTTTCGTACTTAATCATATATACTTAAGGGGATGATAACCCTTTCGTTCAGTTGTGCCAACCTGTGACCCTTTCTGTGCATCATACAGATGGCGTAGTTGGTGCTGTGGTGAGGGACAAACTCATCCCCCCACACCGGCTCGGCCATTTCATCCTCTGTGGTCTGGATGAGTGTAAACCTGACGTTGTGGCAGAGGTTGTCTCCCGTGTGCAACTTACACTGGAGTGGCCAGCAGGCTAGTTCTGTGAGGCAGTTCGTTGACTTTACCTTGAGATCCTAAAGCGTAATGACCTGCGAAAGACAAAGGAAGGAAGGATAGTTGAACACAGGAACTGACTGGCCACTGAAGTTGTATTTGAAAACAATGAAATATAGGCATGTAACGATGTTTTCTGACAAAAAGCTACAACAACCACTAGGTAAGAAGCAATGTCAAATTAAAATATAGAAATGGACACACTGGCTTTACCTCTGCATTTTGAGCACAGTGCTGTTCTTTCATGGGCATTTTTGTTTGCCAAGTCCTCAAAATAATTAGCATTATTGACCCTGCCATTAAAAGTTGGAAATGTTAAAACTGTGCTCACCCTTGGTACATTTTGTGATGTGATAAAGTGCCGTATAAATGCGTGTAAGGGCTCCCCTTTTCCACATCCGAGGGCCAATTTTCAAAGTGCGGCCCATACACTGATATTTTTTCTTTTTTTTTTCAAATATTTTCTTCGGGGAAACAGGATGTGGCCCTTACATATGTTGATACGGCAGTTGACTGTGCATTGTTGCCTGAAGCACTTACCTATTGTCGGATACAAGTTAAGTGTGCAGTGAAGCTCCGCCCACATTCAGCCTCAGCAGACAGAACTCCTCCACGACAAAAAAGTAGTCTGCTAGTTAAACATTTCTTGTTACCTAAACAAGAAGCTTATCATGAGAAAAAGATTGTGAGCTCTAGAATTTTGGTACTTGGATTATACTTGGTATAGTCGGACACTAAAAAGCTGATTTCGATTGCTTTTGTGATTGGCCAGCGGAGTAATACAAGACGCTGCAGACTGCGGCCCATTGTTAGCAACTGTTGTTTTTTCACGTTGCATCCTACTATAGGTTTTTTTTTCTCTTTTTACATTGCCAGATTATCCGTGCACAAGCTATTTAAAACCTGCATCCATCACAACAATGCAAGGCTGAGAACACAAAACATGGCACCAGTGCCAACACTAACGGGAACGGGCTGGAGACGAGCTGTGGTCTGAAGACACCACAAACACTGTCTAGCTTGTCTTCACTCCTTGTCTGTTAGTGTGGTGCCATGTCTTGTTAAGCTGAAAGGAACAGAGTAGCCCAGCTGTTCACACTGTATGCCGCTGAGCATCTCTCTCGGGCCAGACATCTCCTCCTTATCTCTTAGCATGGGTGCATGTGACTGTTCTGCCCTGTAATTTTTATAATTGTGTGAAATGTTTTGCCCGTGCCATGTGAGTGTGACTGTTGATTCTACCATACTTATTGTGAAGGCCTGTTCACAGCCCTCACCATCGAGAATATTGAAATAAACGAGTGAACTGGATATTTAAGTTGTACATTTGAATTGACACACATAATCTGTTAGGGGAGGCTTAAATGGGGGGGGGGGGGGTCATTTGGGGGATTAGGCATGTGAGAATAGTGGTTTATATGGTTTGAAGCGAATTCAGGGCGAATAGTAATTTTCTTAGAATAATTTCGAAGCGAATATTTCGGATACTTCTGGCGCACAAGAAAGAGTAAATGGGACAATAGGCATTTTCAAAACCATGAATTTTTCAAATGCACAAGGCCATTACACGAAAAAGAGCGTATACATTGCAGCATTGCCGCACTCATTGAAGCCATGTCGACTTTCTGTAAAAATGGCCTCGGCAATTCAGGGTAACCAATCGACACGTGGTGCTGACTTATCTGTGGGGTGTGAGACCTACAACTGGGGCCTCCAACTGCAGCTCTTAAGTGCGATTGCGTTGTTGTGCAGCGGTTGCTTCATAAGCGGCTTGACTTCATCACACCCGCGAGTCGTATGCACTCTGCACCCACTGCCACCCCGTGTCAGGCGTGGGAAAGTGGCACCCATCTCCGTGTGCCTCGTGTTAGCTCCTCTTCGTGCTCACGGCTTCGCGCTTGTTTAGCAAATTCCATGCGGAGAAGAGCGGCTGCAGCAGCTACAGCCAGCTCAGACTCGTTCCGTGGAAATGAAGGGAGCCGTGCATCCTCCGATCGAACAGATTTAGCATAGCGCTATCTGCTTCCACGGTGAGCCACTGTGCATGCGTAGATTGCCCTGAGAAAACAAGAAGATGCCAGGCGCTGGCTAGCTGTTTGCATGCCTGCCCCGTCTCAACCAATCAGCGCATGCACACTACTGACGGCTCGCGGAAGCGCATCGCACTTTGCTCTGGTTGGGGCACGGGTGCACTGCGGGTAGTGCAGCCGCAGACATGATGGCTGCATGCTCCAGGTGGCCCAGTCCATGGCATGTGCCCTCTGTGTTATGCAGCAGACGAGGGAAATGTTTCCCATGATACGTCAATTTCTGCATGCAGCTCTCCCCCCGTTGTTAAAGGGGCAGTGAGGAGAGCTCTATCAATATTTTTTTTACAGCAAAATCCGATAGTTTGGCATTTCATGGCTTGGTTGCCACTTGGCCGGCAGCAAAAGATGCATTTATTTCTAAGAAATTTGCATGCGAAGTTGAAAAAGTTTTCCCGCCGCTCTGATTCAAACTTGGGATTCTCCTATGATGACAGGACTAAGTGACGTGAAACATGACGTGCACATGACGTAATGCAGACTCCGTGATTTCTGACGGCCAGCAGTGCGGCCTGGCAGCAGCCGAAAACAAAGCTACCGCCGGCGGCACGTTGAAAGCATCTATCGGCTATTGCGGCCGTCGCTACCGTCGCTTCGTTTTTGTTTGCACCGGCGTTTTGCCAGCGCTACGATGGATCCCGTTCTCGAAGTCGTCAACGAAGTTCTAGCAAACAGACACCTTTAGCATACCGTGTACCTTGTTTGCGTTAACGAATACCGGAAGCCCGCCTACTGCCGGGGAGCAGGCGCTGATTGGTCCCGATGCTGCAGGCGCACGCGTAGCTGCCGGATACGTGGCACCATCTGGCGACGGCAAGGAGATTTGCGCATGCATTGGCTGCGCCTCAGTGATTCATGGCTTCTCGTGTTTCTAGAACCATTGGTTCCAGCAACACTGTTTTGTCCTATGACATCACCACGCTTGTACTTGCGAGTTAGGCTTGTGGCGGCGATACCTGTATTTTGGTTCTTGCTCTTTTCTATGTTACAAGAGCTTTGTTGTCACTATGAGTGGCGCTTTTGTAATCAGGAGCTGGTATTCTGTCGATACAAACCAGCTTCAATTTCTCCTCAGTGTCTCTTTAAGGGACAGAGCACTGAGGACAACTCCGTCAGAATTTTTTTTCTTTTTAAACATCGGTATTATGGCTATTTGTGGCTATGTTTTGTCTGTCCGGCGATAAAAGGCTCATTTATTGCTTAGAAATTTGGATTTGGGTTAAGGAGACCAAGAAGGACTCTTTGATAACTATTTGCAAATGAATAGCAGTGTAACCTAGCCTAGTGGATCTGCTCTCAAAAAGCCGTCTTGATGCACCGCTGTAGCCGAGCCTCGGGGATCTGCGCTCTAGAAATTGTCTTGACCGACCGCAGTTTTCTGTGGAGACGGCTGGCGATGGCGACAATGCTTTTTCTTTCCTTGACATTTTCTAGCTTGCAAAAGTTCTCTTTTCAGTGAAAGTAGCACCTTTGTCATTAGAATACTGTAACATGTTGTTACCTGCCAACTTCAGTTTGTCTTCAGTGTCCCTTTAAGGCCACAATGCTGTGCCGTTTACATGGCAGTTTGTTCTGGTCATTAATCTCATTTCTTCAACTGGCTTTTGGTGCTGCTGCCTTCTTTTGGCTGCTTTTAGTGCTGCCACACCTCATTTTAGTTCAGCACTGTGTGCCTATTTGGAGTCATAGCACCCAAAGGAATTGGCTGAATACGTGCAGCTGCAATGTTTTGTTTCTGTGCACTTGTTAACAGGTCAGATCCCTGATTATTGCATTTACATTTGTATTGAAGGAGCCGCCGTGGGGGCTCGGCTGCTGACCCAAAAGAGGCAGTTTCGATCCTGGCCATGGCAGTTTCATTTCAATGGATACAAAATGCTCTTGACCCATGTACTGTGTGTTCTCAGTGCCCGCTAAAGAGCCCCAGATAGTTGAAATTATCCTGAGCCCTCCACTAAGGTGTCCCTTAAAGCCTGAGTCACTTTGGGACGTTAAACCACATAAACCATTAACCGTTTGTATTGGAGGTAAGTGTCAAGCAGCCATGTGGTGAAACTGGGGACTGTTCATTGAAAAATCTGAGTTAAAAGACTGCTTCTGTGGCTTTGATCATTACTTAGCATTGAATTTTGATACAAAGCCCGTGTAATGCGTGTTTTGAGAAAAATCTAGAGCCTCACCCATCCAGTGGCATCAAGAGTTTGGTGTTTAATTTGAATTAAGTGGAAAAAAAGAGTAGCACTAATGCAGTGTCTATTAAAAGAGTACTTCTCTTCTCTGTTCATTTTGATTCACTATGTCAGTCTTCTGCAACGCCTGAAATGACATGAACAACCACTCGATTGATGCCTTCCTCCCTGCCCGCTTTTCTTTTTTTTAATGCAAGAGTGTTTAGGGTCGTGTGTCGCAGGACAGCCAGTGTCATCGACATCAACGTCATTGGCCGTGAGAGAAAAATCGCGATGGAACCGGAGAATTAATATGATTTAAAAGAAAATTGGGTTAACTTGGGTTTGGGTGGGAATCGAACCCAGGACCTTCTTATTGCAAGGCGGGCACGTTACCCATAGGCCATGAAGTCTCGTTGGTTCTACCATAGTCCTTCAATGCTTTTTCTGGTCACGAAACTCCGGCCAAAGTTTCATATAGGGACAGCGCGCGCCGCTAGTGGCGCGGCTGTCGGCGAGGGGGCACGAGTCGCAGCGCGAGCCCTGCTTGCAGCGGCTGTTTTCCGGCCAACAGGCTCATATTCGCTTGGTAGTTGTGCTTGCTGGGGATCGGTATTTGGGCTTACGATGGACACTACTTTACCGGTTATCACCTGAAAGCTTGGCTGCAACGTCGAGACACTAAAAACCCTCTACGATCGACGACGGCCCCTAGTAAACCTTGTTAGCGGCTGTTTACTGGCAAACAATTAACGCGCTTACTTTCTCTTGTTGCTTTTCACAAAAAAAAGCGATTTTCGTACAATGGTCCAGCCTTCGCATTCATTTTTACCGCAACTTGCCCACAACGTTATTCTGGAGATCTAGCGTAACGATCAGTAACATATCTGTATGTGTCTGGGTTGCGCCTGTCTCGACCGAGTCCTCGCTATCATCTAAGTGCACAAGAATGCTTAAGGCTGGCTTTTACCTTGTGATAAATACTGCAATCTCACTAATGCTGAAAACATGACGTTATGGCGGTATTTTAAGAACTGGAGTGCGCGCTAGAAGAGTGATCACATGACGAATGCAGTGGTAGTTTGATGGTGCTCTTTTTTTTTTTTCGCTGACACTTTCGGAGGTGGCAAAGCCAGCTGCTGAAGACTCTTGATACATAAGCCATTTATTTACACTTTTTCACGCTGTGACTACGGAGGCGCTGACGAGTGGAAGGAAATATTGCTCATGTGCGCGCTTCGCGCTACCAAAATAAGAGACAAGCTGTGAGCGGCCACGCAATAAGCCAAAAATGAGCAATGATAGAAATCACGGGGAAACATGTACAAAAAATAACAAGCGCTAGGTGTTCAACGTGGTTAAACCCAGCAGACGTGCGAACGCATGTGTTTAGGCTGTTTGGCTCATGGTTTTGCTTTGCTGGGTCGTTGGGACGTCTGGCGACGATATTAGACTGAAGTTAAGTTGTGATCGAGGTTAAGCTGGTCTGATGTGTTCGTTCCGAAGGTGGACGTTGATGAAGACGACGGTGTACAATGCGTGCAGCGCGACAGTATGTTACAGTTTAGTTTTTTCCTGTTTGGATCTGCACGAAACCCTGGCAAATCTCCCACCGTGGGTATGTGCCATCGTTTTTGAGGCAACAACAATACCAGGCGTGATCGGCTGCTGCGATAGCATAGATCTCTCGTGCAGTGGCCAGCGAAGCTGATCCGTTCGTGCCGCCGCACCCTTAAATTCAGGGACGCCACAAGATTCTTGGTTGGGTTTCATCCCATGAAGTAGTGCTTTCGCACCAAAAGCCACCAGCACATTGAAGAGCACAGCTGTCTGAAATGCAAAATCGTCACAGATTCGTGCCTAAATAAGCTGGTAGGCCTTCGAATATCCGTGGGACGACGCCGGGCCTGAGTTTTGGTTTCTCGTGCATTGCAGCTACACTGCTTCTCTGTTGGTCATAAACTCGTGAGACCGAATCAGTGGGGCAAAATGCCTCTCGCAGACACGTACATGCTTGGAGTCGAAGCTAAATCCACCGCTTTCCTGTCGGGGTATCACCCGCTTCCATATTTTACGCTGCTCGGCGTCGCTTAGCAGACAGAACAGCGGGGCCTTTTCCTGCGTACCTCCGTAGCCGGAGCGGCAACCCGTCACGCAGCAAGTATTTGGCATTGCAGGCTTGCACGTCACGTGCACTGTGCTTATTTTGTAAACGAAGGCAGAGTGAAAAGAGAAAATAGTTGCTGCCGCATTGCCGGAGTCCCATTCTACCCGTAGACTCGCGGCCGTAGAAACGCTCGCTCCCTCGCGTCGTTGCCCCCACAGGACTCGTGGCGCCTCCTCTTGGAAGGCGCGGTCAACATATGAAGCTCTCCCATAGCGTTACGGAGAAGTTTCATGACCATAAAAGCATTGAAGGACTATGGTTCTACTTAAAGGTGCTCTGAAGAGGAATCTGAACTCGTCTCTTTGCCACGAGAACTCGATCTGCACGTTTCGAGCATTCTTGGAAACTTCGACTTATTGCCCTGTGTGGCCGATTTCCCTAATTAAGTCGAATTAACGTCCGGCTCCCGCCTTTATTTTTTTAATTCTCCCTCGTACGGTGGGCGGAGTCGACCAACGCGTGGAGTGCCTTTCAGCCAGCTCCGTGGAGGCTTTGCTTTCTCTTTATTTTGTTTTTTAGGTTTCCGTGAATAAATAGGTTCATTCGCGGATAATATAGCCGCCAAATAAATTCGCAGAAATAAAAATCCGCGCGGACTGTTTGCTACTATGGACTGCTACGTATTACTCTGCCAGTGGCAGAGGGGCAAGCCACCACGGGACTGGGTGAAAGGCACTCCACACGTTGGTCGACTCCGCCCACTGTACAGGGAAATTTAAAAAAAAAAGGCGGGAGCCGGACATTCATTCGATTTAATGAAAGAAATCGGCCACACAGGGCAATAAGTGGGAGTTTCTAAAAATGCTCGGAATGTGTAGATCGAGTTCCCGCCGCAAAAAGAAGAGTTCAGATTCCTCTACAGTGCACCTTTAAATAAAGGTGGAACTGGTGAATGCTATGGTCTTTGACTTCATGAGTGCCTTAGAGACCTGTACTGATCAGATCAGTACATGAGTAATTATGAGCATGAGGCGATGTGAACGGGACCCGATAATGTCATGAATGACGTTCTACTTTTAAAGGTGAAGCTTATCCACCACTTTAGGGGACAGTAAGGAGTCATGGGAGGCTTTGCTATGCAGCCAGGGCCTGGATGGGGGTTTGACTATTCCTGTGCCAGTGCTGACGAGTGGAGAACAGTTCATTTACAGGCTTCCTTCCTTTCCTCCAAGCAGCAGTGCAGGCGAACCAGCCCGGTCACGAGCACCTTCTGCACCCCCAGACTGCCCCCCCCCCCCTCCCCGCAGCAGCAGCCGGCCACTGCACCACCTCCGGCTCCAGGGGCGAGTGGTGGTGGCGAGAGCGACAAGGCACGACTGCTCTCCCGCATTGCAAGGATAGGCGCCCAGATGCTGCCCATGCCTGGAGCTGTGCCTGCGCAGCCTAGCAGTGACTCGGAAGTCGAGGTAACAGACCTGTTGCGGAAAAGTGTGAGCCAGACTGTTCGACGCAGCTGTGCAGTGCAGTTTCGCTTTACAGCTAACTTCTTTTTTGTGTGTGTGTATAATGGTGGGTGCCACTGGCACTGAGTAAGAGACCTTGACATCTCCTGCAGTTCATTCATCATTCTTGTAAGCGCTAAGCAAACTCTGGGTTTGTGCCATTGTGACACATGCTACCAACAGGAAAGGTGTGCAAGACATGCTGCTTGTGACCAAAACATTTGCATCGCTGCTTTGTTTGCCAGCTTGAGGCTCAGTGTGCAGCTGTGCATCCTTTTGCATGTTCAGACCTGCTCTCTGAATTTTCTTGCAGGATTGTGGAACTGAAATGTTAAAAGACAAAAGCCTGCTGCCGGCTTGGAGTGTCTTGTTGTGTGAGGTTGTAATTGTTCTGCTTCAGCTCAACAGATCACGATGTCGTGAATATAAGTTTCATTGAAGAGTTGATTAAATCACTATTTAGGTAACAGTAAATGATTTAATGCTACATACATACAGTAAAATCTCATTCAGTCAAAGTCACTGGGACCGAGAAAAATGTATGAATTAGGCAGGATTTAACCGAGCACAGCAAAAAAAAACGGGATCCCAGGCAAAAAATTCAGTCATGGGAACCCACTACCTATATTGGACTCACTTTGCGATTACTGTACACAGTGCTATCCACTTTTAACGATATTGAGAAAACTGGAAAATCGGTTCATTATAACTGGTTATCGTTTATCTCAACTGGGAAAAAAAAAAGCAAAAAGGACACACCCATGCATTCCATGTAGCCACTGCCATGTGGCGTCTTGGCGCTCTGCCAAGTTCGCTGAGTATTGGGGCTGGGGCGCTTCGCATATCAAGCATCAGCTTTGCTCTGTTGTGCCGCTTCGTGGCTCCAAGGGACGGCCACTTCACCGGTTTGTAACGAAACTGGGATCGGGGATTGCCGTGTACCACCCCAGGTCTTCGAATTAACTGGGCTGGTGCATACTGCCACTTCGAATTATTCGGCAAAATTTACATTAGAAATTACGGTATCGTAGAAATTCTTCAAATGATCTGCATTGAGAATTAACCGAGTTCGAATTATCGAGGTTTTACTGTAAGTGCTCACATAGTATGTCTACATTTGCAAGTTCATTGGCAACTTCCTCTGTCGCTGTTGTATTCTCCCTCTTCTAATTGCCACTACCCCTCCGCCTAAGAGCGATACTAACCTAGGTAGCAACGCACTGGGTGGCCAGGGATGGTCAAGTGGAGAGGGCCATAAGTGTCTCGGTTAAAGTGGCCGTGTAATAACTGGCCGGAACTTGAGGCGCAATTGGCAGAGACAGCATCATCCCATGTACACAAGTTTTGTGTGCAACAACGGTCTGAGGTTCGCCTTACCAAAAGAGGTAAAAATAAGCACTTTCGTTTGAGCTGTATCCTGAGAGGTTTTCATTCGAAATGTGGACAGCTGTGCAAGGCCACTGTAGCTAACAGTAAATCTACCCTTGCCATGGTTCCAGGATGAGCGGCTGCCGTCAATTCAGCAGGTTCCCGTGGCAGTGCCTTTGCCACAGCCTGCTATGAGGGAGGGCTCCCCCAAGCCAGTGGTGAAGCCACGGAGCTTTTCACAGCAGTCGACTGGAGACGCTGTTTTGCAGCCCACTCCCATGCAGCCTGCACTGCAGCCCATGGTCAGTGCTTACACCCCAGGTCAGCACAGGTGCCCTGAAAAGAATTGGTAAACAGCAGCATTCCAAAGACAAAGCTACCAGCACACTAATTTTGTTAAACTGACATACTAATTCAGTTGCAAGACAAAGGCCCTGGCATTGTGACTCATCCTCACTACCTTGCAGCATGCTGCACCGCAGTCCCCAGTCTAACCCTGCAAAGACAGTGTGCAGCCAGGGTGCATTGTGCACCGCTGACAGCGTCATTCAAGGCTATGTTTGTAAACAGAAGTGAGCATTTGAAGATGCAAGTGAAATTCGTGAATGCTTCATCGGTGCTTTGCATTAGTATAATAATCTTTTGGTTCCAAAAACAGGATAGCACATTGTGGACAGCTTGTTGGTGCCTTCATTTGCTCTGTCAAACCCAGTGCTCTCTGGGATGGTATTGAGCGGGTGGCATGCAATAAGAGTACCATGGAACCTAAAAAAAGAAAGGGCACAGGGGATCATGCAGTGTGATGTTGCAAACCTTTGTTACCAGTATTGGTAGTAGATTTCACTTTTACGTTGGTTGCCTTCCCATTCAATCTTGGAGTTTGATTTTGCTGTCGCTTGTTTGTTCTGCTGTTACTTTGGGTTCAGGTGGGTGGAGGTGCACTGCTGTCAGTGGGTGGTCCAGGGAGGCATATCCAGGGCCCTGAAGGTGCCCCAGTCTGCTCTTACCAGTTCCAATCCACTTTGGGGCAATAGAGGATGGAGGTTTCGGACACACACAAACCACAGTTTTTTGCTGAAAGAGCACTGCACTGCTTGCGCAGTAAAAAAAAAAAACAAGACGCACGGGATATCTTGCATTGCACTGAAAACATTGGCACTGAATACACTGAACCATCTTGATGGTTGACCCATTGCTGTGGCTCAGTAGCTTTGCTGTTCGGCTGCTGATCCCAAGGTTGCAGGGTCGAATCCCTGTTGCGGTGGCGACATTTCAGTGGAGGAGAAGTGTAAAAGTGCCTGTGTGCTGTGCGATATCAGCACACATGAAAGAACCCCAGGTTGTCTAAAACAATGGAGCCGCCCACTACGTCGTCCATCGTAGCTCATGTGTTGCTTCAGGGCATTAAACCCTGCATGCCACCACCACAGTCTGGGTGGTTTGGTCTAGCACATGTTGGGGCTTAGAAATAGAAAGATGTGCATGATTCATTTGCACCTGCACTTGCTCATCTCTCCTTGCATTGGGTAGCACTAGGCCTGCCTGATCTCTGTGGCCACAAATTAAATCGGGCTATTGACCCTTAATATTTTTCACAAAATCGCATGTTATGTATGTGATGCTGTGCCTACTACAAACGTTACTGTATATTGCCGTGCATAAGTCAGTGGCGAAAGAATGTTGACTTCAAACATATGTCGATGCCCCCCTCCCCCTGGCTAACCAGAGGAGGATGTATAAATGTCGGCAGCATGCTCTGCTGTGTGGTTTGGCTTCGTGGCATGAGCACAGCTCAAAGCAACAGATGCGTAATGGCATATTCGCAAGTTCAGCAGTTGGAGGCAAATGACGAAAATGGAGATCAAAAGGAAGAGAACGCCACATCTTTTACACTCGCTCAAGGCCTGGCTGGCCAGCCTGGTAAGCTGAACTGATAAGTGTCCTGTAAATTCAGTTTCTGCCACGATGCACACTCCAGAGGTTGCTGGAAGTTTGCCAGCTACTTGCCGCTCTTCTGGGAAAGCAACTGCCAGTACAAGCTGGCAGTTACACAAGGGTGAACAGCGTCCAGTTTGAATTTTTGTGAGCAGAAGTGGTTTGCACCTACAAATTGACTTTTTTTTTTACATGTGAAGTCCACGCATTTTGCTAGAAACAGGCACTGTCACAATGTGTGTGCTAGCCGCTGCCCACTGGAATTACCTTGGACCCTGAAAATAGGTTGGCTATGCTTACGGGTCATCCTGCCCCATTTTCAAATGGTTGTTTTGGTAAAAAGATGCCGACGTATACATGGCAATATGCACTATATTTTGCTGCTGTGAAGCCTTGCTGACATACCGTAGAACCTCATTCATGTGATCTCAGTTCATTCATTTGCCTGGTTTATACCATCAAAATCTTGAGCAAGAAACGGATAACCCCGTTAAGTTACTGTTTTTCTTTTGGTGAATATGTTCCCGGATAATATAATTTCCAAGCAAGCACATTCATAACCTAACGTAATTCTGATTGATACTATCTGTCAAAAGGTGGCCGGGAGACAACCTCTGCTCCGCAGGAAGGGCGAGTTTTTTTGGCCATGATGCTGAGCTTATGGTGTCTCCTCGTTCACACTAACCAAGCAGTGCGGCTATGCTTGTTTGTTTTATGCGACATGCGGTGCCATTGCTCCAATACATATTTTGATGGTAGCACAGGCATTGTTCGTAATAAATGAGCATTCATTATAACTGGCTTTTGTTAGTGAGCTCGATGGTAGGTTTGGATCATATGTTTTCCAGAATGATACATTTTTTCGCCACATTTTTCAGAAGATGGTCGTTGAAAAGATTGAGTGCCAATAGCATTCGGCAACATTCTTGTGTTTACTTGTATGTGTGCATGTTACTTCATTACTGTGACAGAGACTGCGTAAGAGTATTCTGCCTGCAGGTGTTGCACATCCTTTTGCGTGGATGTTTGAACCAGGGGTGTGATTGACACTAGGGAAGCATACTGTATGTGTCTTCAATCAGTAGTTGGTGCCTCTGGAGACTGTGACATAGCTGACCATGGCATAGATGCCACACTCTCATCCAAACTCTGTGCGTGCGGTAGCCTACGGCAACTGTGGTGCTGTCACTCCTAACCAACAGCTGATAATGAATGCAGTTTCAGGTCTGCAGTCTGTCCAATGAAAATTGGCTGTTTGGGGTCGTGTGGCTCATGTGGGCCTTGGCTGCCCGTATCACATGGCTGAGTGCAGCTGTTGTCACTTTTTCATCGTTGAGGAGGATGACAGGCAGTGGTGTTTTTTTATGTTGTCTGCCTGAACTGGCACGCACTGAGTGCATCAAGCCTCAACACCTAGCTGATAATGTTGCTGCTGTGTTGTGCAGCAAAGTCTGGCACCACCTCCTTTTCTCAAATTGCTCAGCATCTTTATGAAATGGCTATAAACAGCCGGCTGTTGTGGTGTATGATGCAGTTCAGTCAATGCAGCAAAGTTATAAGAATGCACGAGTCCGAGTCCTAAATAACTTTTCTGCATGATCATCCATTCGGAAAGGGTGATGTGGGGACACCTGCAACATATTTTTGTTAAAGGGTTGTACAGCACTAGCTTGTGAGCCAATCCGGTAGAAGCCGCCTTCCCAAGCTGCATGTGGGAGAGCTTCACAAGCGCTGATGCAGCTGTAGAGTGATGTAGCAGCAGCCCTCGTCATTGGAAAAAAATATGCTTCAGAATGTTGGATCTGATTAGGAGAGCAGGTCACCAATGATACTTTTTTTTTAATTAATTAATGTGAACTGCCTCTTGTGACATGGTAAAGCCACCTGAAAGACACACCAAATGTTCAGCTCATCCTTGCATTCAGTTGTGGGGGAGGCATCGTGAAACCACTTTTTTCTCCCCTATAGTGGTATGTATTGTTTGTAGCTTTTCTTCCTTTTGGAAGGCATTAACGAGGTGCAGATGCGGATATCGTGGTACATTAGTAACCTCACGAGTTGATCTCATGATATGATGTGCCTGTTTGCTTTGAGCTGTGGCTGGTAAGGAAAGACATCTGTGCAAAACGGGCTGTCGGCCTCACGTCTGACAGGTCTTTGATTGGAGCTTGCATAGATTGGTGCTGACCTCACAGCTATGCATGTTTCTGCAAAAATCGAACACAGTTCGTTTGGCAGGGAAAAAAAAGGGACAGAAGGACCAAAACCAAAGAATGGAGCAGTTGTGCCCAAAATGTAATGCCGGGTCATGCTATTCAAATAAGTTGTTGCGAATCCTTTTATATTTTACAGGCTATAAATTTTGAAAAAGTAAACAGTGTGGGTGTTTCTATTATGACAGAAGTCCACTTGAGCTTTTGTATGCTGTATACTGCACGGCACAAGATATGAAGTTAGTCCATAGTATAGTACTGAGAGTTGCTAACAACGTCAGGGGAGGGGTCATCGTGAGCGGCTTTGAGCCTGTCTTGCTTTGGATATTTCAGTGGATTGTTTGTTGACTATTGCTGTCGCATGGCGTTGCAACGAATTTTTAAAGAGTCTATTCATGTTTAACAGTGTGCTACTAACAATAAACAGAACATATGCATATGAAAACCATGATTTGTAACGTTTTGTTGTCATAGCAGTTCTCCAATGGACATCGCCATCAATAGCAAATGCCTTATTGTGCACCCGTGTAGAACGGGAAGGCCAGTTCTCAATGACATTTGGTGTGAATGTCATTTTCTGCCAATGACATGCAACGTCCCGTGTAACAGAGGTATTACTACTATAGCATATGATTCAGAAAGGAAAAAAAAAAGCTGATCTCATTATTAGTGTTGCATCTATTCTGAGTATCATCGCTGAAGAATTGCAAGAGCAGCTGGTATTGCTTGCTTTGGCCTGAGTATCTTTCCACATGTTGAAACTAAAGTTGCAGAGAAAGCCTCAATAGTGCAAAACTTCACTTGTGTTATCGCATACTTGTTCTGCTTACATTCAGAAGTTTCTATACTTAAGTTATGGTAGGTTGATCTAGTTTACCTGAAGAAAGCAGAATTGAAATTTTTTGTGGTAGTGTACTACTACGGTGGCACATCTGAATAGCTTTTTTAACAGCACTGGGATGTTCTAATAGTTTAACAAAGCATCGCCCGGCTTATACGGCAGTGTCTTATCAATACACAGAGCCACAAAACTGCTGAGCACTCGCATGTGTTGAGCTCATGCCATTGCGAGTGTCATGTGCTAGGCTGTTTCAAGTACAACCCCTGCAAACTGTTTGCCCTTTATTATACAAACTCTGTGGCACCTTGACTGCAAAGCACATGCATTTAGTTTGCGCCCTGTGTAGCGCAATGTGTTTTCGCTGTCGCTGGTTGGCAGAGAAGAGCACAGACACGTGCAGGGGTTGTGCATGCACGTGGAAACAGCCCAGCAAGTGACGCCCTTACTGGCATCAGCTCTGCATGCATGGGGGCTGTTTTCTCTGTTTGCCGCTCCATACCTCGAGAAGGTGATGACATACTGGCCAGTCAAGACTTGCCATTCCGAAATTGCCCAGTTGTACCTCGGAAAAGCGGTAATGCAATGCTCTTGACTGTAATGCCTCTCTCTGTACCTTCACACTTTTTCTACCCAATCTTAGTTTGCAGGCAATTAGTTAACGTTTGTTAATTTTATATCTCAGGCTTACCAACCTCAAAGCCTAGAATCAATTTTGAGCAACTGTGCACTCAGGAGCTCATTATCTTTCGATTAGTTTTCATGCAGTTGGTGTTTAGCAGACTGCATGGTGTTTGGATGTCAAAGCAGATGTGAAAGTTCAATGGTTCCCAGCTTAGCAGCTCGTCTAATGTAAAGATTATTGGCATTGAGTACGAAAGCAGGTCATCTGGTTTTTCCTGTGCAAGTGAGCATTTCAAGTGTTATTCTGTCGTGCGCATCTTGGCCTGCCAAATCCTCATGGCAGGCTTAGCAATGAGGATTAATTTGAGAGGTGGGATGCCAGAAGTTTGCTAACCATTGTTTCGCTTTATGATGTGACAAAATGTGAAAAAATAGTTGACTGTTGATTGTTATCTGATGTAATCGCCTAGGTTATCTTTTTCATTTGTGTGTGGGCGTCATGATCAGCTGGCCTGTGAGATACGTGGCAACCAGTAACTTCCTCATATTTAGTTACTGCGTTGTACTTGATGGATTGAATTGTCCACCAGTGTTTCTACATAGGTAGCGTGGGCTTGCAATGATGCAACAGCTCTCTGGGAACAGTCGTTTGGGTGTGGTTATACTGGGGGGCATTGTGCATCTAGCAACGTTAACTTTGACCTTGGAAGTGCTGATAAAATTTGTGTTACCTTGCTGTATCAGTTTTTGTGGTTGGCCTGTGCATGTTTGTTCTGTGTGCCAGATAAAGGCAGTCTCTCACTTGTCATGCAGGAGTCCCTCCAGCGGCTGCTGCCATGCCTGCAGCCCAGCACATGGCTCTGTACCAAGCACAGAACCAGCTTGCTGTGAGTGTCCAAGTACCGAGTGAATACATTTTGTATTGACGCAGTGAATATTTGAGCTGTAGATGCTGTGCGAATTGGAGCCTTACTGGATTTTTTTTCCTACTTTTATTTTGGTGCTATTTTTTGTTTGGAAGTAGGTCAATTTACTGCCATCATATGTGAATCTTGTAGCTGAAGTGAGGCTTGCTGGCATAGTGACCTAACGAGGGCAAAAATAAGCTGAAAAACAGCAGGACAGAGACAAGGCTTATTCCATTCTCCAGACAGTCGGCTGAATGCTTCAGCTGCAGTGTAAATTTTGCTCACTTTTAGTTTTGATGGTATTTCTATTATGAACTGGATGTGCCTACTTGAAAAATTAGAAAAAACAATTAAAAGACTCTCACCCTCTAGAGATTGTTGTAATTCTGCTTTGTTAAACTATTTTTTTTGTGCCAGAAAGCTATGTTGCCTCTTAATTTTGGGAAACCACAAGCTTCTAACTGCGAGCTTGTCTATGCTAGCCACTTGCTTCATGGAATGGGCTTAGTGGAACTCACGGAACTCATAGTAACAGAACGGGCCACTATTGCTGCTGTGTCATATGCAGTTCTAATTGTTTATGCGGGTGGGCCCTCCGTAGGTTATTCAAGGCCACCAACAAGGAGAACGAAGAATGCTACTTGTTTGTTGTGGTCATTTACCAATTAATGCAGTTGGCTTTGTTCAACACGAATTAAGCTTTTCAGTTGTAGGCTAGGAAGAGATGTTTGAGTCGAGTAGCAGGAAAGTAGAGCACTGATTCAGTGGGTGTGCGAACAGGACCTCATTACCTGTCTTAAAGGGCCGCAAAACATCTTTACAAAATTTTCAAAATTTATTTATTGTGAAGGGGCACTGGTGCTTGTAGTTTCTTTTGGCAAGAATTTTGTGTAACACTTTGTATGGAGCAAAGTTTCACATCAGAAAGTGCCCTTGAGTGCCTTCAAGGGTTTCCCCACCTCTCTCCTCATTCCTACTGCATTGGAAGCTTACATCGTCATTGCAAGATGCTGAGAATGCTCCACCTGAGAAACTTGTGGTGTGCTGGGCTTTACATTTCCTACATTAGTTTTGGTCAGTGCTGTGGGAACCCATCGCATTTCCAGTGGGTGCGAGTGTGCCCCAGTGTCCCAGCCAGATGCATGGCTGCTCACATTGCAGTCAGTATGCCTGTAACCTGCAGGCGTATTGACTGGATGTGGGAAATTCAAAGATGTGCCTCTGTAGGTGCACAGCAGTGTGCCATGAGTGTGCACCGAGCACAGTCTCTCTTGCAGCTGCCTTAGCCCTATGGTGTAAAGATTTGTAGCTTTCCTTCGTAGCCGTAGGGCTGTGCTTGGTGTGATGCCAATGACTAATTACTCCCTTATTTCAAGTTCAGCATGTTCAAACAGGTTGATGCTTCAGGCTCAATAATTGATTAAGATGTAATGAGTGGCTTTGCGTAATTTATTACTGCATTTTGTTTGAGATGATAGAGAAGCAGACATTGAGTACTACGTCGAAAGTGCCTTTCTGCTCACACATCACTCACCGATAGCCGGGAAATTGTTCATGAGTACTGCAGCATTTTCACAGTATGCATGCTTCAACATTGAGTGTATGTACAATAAGGCGTGCCCTGTTGCGCGCGAGCTTTTTAGGGACACAGCACATTCCACAGCCCGGCTGATTTGCTTTGGGGCATTAAACCTCATCAAATCAAATCAAATCACCATGTTCAGGTAACTAAATGCAGTACACAACTAGCCTCTTTTCTCGCATCGAGTCCCCTGTCTTTTGGTTCTTGGCATTGGTGCACAACTTTAGAAGTTGCTTCAGAATGCAGCCAGTTGGAACTTGTGCATCCAAATGGGTCACCCTGATGCTGCGTGCAGTTCTTTGTTTTGTGTGACTCCTTATGTCCCGGGTGGTGGGCGGCAGTAACCCCGGGACAAGCATACATTGGACACTTCGGGGTACACCAAGCGCAGGATAAGCAGCATTTTTAAGGCGAAAGCCTTTAATGTCTCATCGTTGTAAGCAGCAGTTGTCGACAGAAATGTCACGCTTTTCAGTTGGTCGAAACGGCCGTGACGTCACAGTGCGCGAATTTCAAACGGGGTTAATTGTACTTTGGCTAGTAACCATGCAACCAATTGAAGGGATCGTATAGTGATGCTCCAAGTAAGAGGGACTGAGCTTAGTTAATTACTTAATGGCCAAATTAGCCTAATTAACTTCTCTAGGCAGGCCATATAAATAAATAAAAACGAGTAGAAAATTGGTCGAGCTCGGGAATCGAACCCCGGTCTTCGACGTGCGATACGAGCATGCTATCCACTCCGCCATGCCAGCTCGATGGTTCGGAATGAACAAAGGCGCGTCTAGTGAATACGGTGTCTTCGCTCACTCCCATCCTCCTACCTTCCCTACCGGCGAGGTTTAGGTGTCCACCGAGATATGAGAGACAGATAGATTTTCTTTCCTCAAAAACCAATTTACCGACGTGCGAGAGAGAGAAAAACTTTATTATGGCAAGTGTGTTAGACCCCCCTTGGGTCCCTGGACCACCGCACGGTTCCACTCTACGTCGGAGCGTTCATGTGGTGTTTGTCCATGACGTCGGCACCCCGAAGCACCGCAGCAAGCTGTGATGGCGGGTCCGGAGACGAGAGCACGACCTCCCAGTCCTCCCAACTTGATAACGCGGGCTGTCCCTGCGGGGGAGGATCAGCAGGGCAGCCGAAAAGGATGTGGGAGAGTGTGGCGTGAGGGTCGCCGCACAGGGTGCATGCAGGGGAGGTGCCACAGTAGTGGGATAGCAGCTGAGGGGATGAGAGGGAGCGGGTCTGGAGGCGTCTCCAGAGGATCTGTTGGGAATGGGTAAGGGAGGGGTGTGGAGGAGGGTAAGTCCGACGGTCCAAGCGGGGCATTTTCGTGAGCTCTGCAAAGGTGTGCGCCCGTTCTCTCGAGAAACCTGGATCGAGGCCGTGCGAGGCGTAGAACCGAATCGGCAATGGCGTTCTATGGACTCCCTGGCAGCGTTGCAAGATGCTGTCGCGTTCCACTCTTAGAGGCGAAGCTTAACATCTTAACCACACATCAGTGACCACACTTTAGGTCAAAAAAGTGCCCCCCTGAATATTGACGGGTGTTCACCGAGATATGTGAGACAGTTACTGCGTAATTTCCTTTCCTCAAATACAATTTTCATTTTCTTCATTACGGGCCCTCTTTGTCTTCTTTCACTCCCACTTCCTCCCTTCCTCTACGGTGCGGTTCAGGTGTCTACCTAGATGACAGACAATTACTGCGCCATTTCCTTTCCTCAAAAAGCGTTGCGTTCAAAGGGCAAGGCATCGCGCTGAACGGGTGGTGGCGTTCCGTGGACTCACTTGCAGCGCTACAACACGCTGTCGCGTTCCACTCCTAAAGGAGAAGCTTAAGCGTCATTAATTAGCAGTTAATTAGTATTCGGGCATTAATCAGTAATTAACCATGAATTAGTGATTTGTCATCACTTAGTAATTAGTACTCAATTATATGTGACGCCACCAGTGCCACAGAAGCAGCAAAAGTGGTTAGGAAAACGCTTTCGCCTCTACGCACTTTAGGTAGTCAAAGTGCCCCCTGAATTTTTGATCAGCCAGGTGGTGCACTCTTCACTCAGACGCTGTATGGCCAGTAAGTGCATGTGGCAACTTTTCACGCAGGGAAAGGAAAAGAAATGTGTAACACTAGATGCTAGTTGGCTTGCAGGTGTGGTACCATGCCCTTTCTTTTACATTTGAGACAGGGCAAACATTTCTTAGCAGCTGTTTTGCACAGCTAACCATTTGGAGCTTGAGATATTCATGGCTGCAGGGGCTAGGCATCTGAAAATAGGATAATTCAACTTGTTAATTCAGTCTGAATTTTCAGTGTTCGCACCTGCCTAGAAGCTAAGTGCAGATCAAAAGGTCACTACTGTGCGATCTGTTGATTGGGGAGTTTCTTTTTTTCTCCATATTCAGAAGGTGTTTCAGCAAGGTAAAAAGAAATTTTAGGCTCATCTCTGTGGCACTCCTTGTTGTGTGTATTCCACTCGTTGCCGGTTTGAGGATACTGATACCTTCCTTGCTGCCCTTCTTCCCCCCAAACCATCAGCAGGGTGCACTGGCTGGCTACCCCTTACCAGCAGCAAGGGATCCTGCTGCCCCCCCCCCCCCCACCGCATGCACACCCAGCAGCTCCTGTGCCCACCTCGGTGAGCAGAGCACTTGACGCCCAGCTGCCTGTGCTGCTCTCGGAAGCACGCTCGCAGAACACAGAAGTCCGACTCAGCATTGCCAAGCTGACAGACAAGGCGGACCACATCATTGGAAAGACTGGTGCCGGAGGGACGCTAATTCTGCAGTAACTTGTGAAGGAATCTTCTCAGTTTACCACTACTTTCAGTCAGGCATGCTCGTCTCTGCCCATGAAGAGCGAGCGACCTAACCTTAATAATTACGCCAGTGAAAGAGTGCTGGAGAAGTCTGTTTAAAAGCAGCTGTGCAAAGAAGAGCAAAGGTAGTGCAGTGTAGGTGAGAGTCACAGCAAAATGTGCTGCTGCCACTTTGCTCAAAATCAAGTAGCATCCAGAAATTAAAGGGGAAATAAGCACTGAGACCACTGAACACGGGAAAGAAAATCACTGCAGAGATGTGGCGTGCTTAGGCAGCTGTCATGCACAGACTGTTGTCTTAAAATACCTGCACTGAATGCTTTCACAAGGCCTGAGCAGCATGAAATTGGTTTACTGTGTGGAAAAGCAAAGTGTTGCGTGGCAGAGGCTGTATACTGATAGTCTCATTGTACCCTGTTCATCATAGCTCTCTCTCCTGTGTGCATTGGTTTTACTTGTTATAATGCTGGAGCCTCATATCAAAAATGTTTTTTATGTTGCTTCTTGTCAATAGAGGGCTGGGAAGATTGAATTCTTGACAGCACAAAATGAACTAGGGGTGGGAGGAAAGCCTCAGACCTCTGATCAACATTTCAAATAGCGGACTTAGCCTAGATGAAAGCAAGTCCTCATTTTGAAATTTTTGTCAGCGGTGTGAGGCTTCTTTCCTGCCCTTTGTTCATTTTGTGCTGTTTGGTTGTAAGTTGTATGTTTGATGCCTAGTTTAAATGTACCCCCTTTGCCAAAAGTAACCGAGCAACAGATTTTTGCTTCTCAACTGCTTAACGGAGCCTTCAAGGCACCCCTAAAGACCGAAAGGTCTCAGAACATGGGGGCAAGGGTTCATCATACTTTGCACAGAATCAGGGCTTAAGGGCTGCCATGAGTGCTTCGCTACACGGCTAAGATGCGAACCACCTGTGCCGGGTTACTGTCGTGTCCGGTCGCTGTGTTGAATGCAGCGAAAGACGCACACGGTACTTTTAGACTTCGTTTATTTAAAGCCGATGAGGGTGCGACCAGCGTCGACCGAGGCAGGAGCCGAACTGGCCGCCCGAAGAAAGGACGGAGCGGAGAAGCGTCCACGGGAGGGAGTGGCTTCCCAGAACAGGAGGAGGGTGCGGGGGCGCACCGTGGGGGGGCATACTGTCGACAGCGTGCGACGAGGGGCAACTGTCGTGGTCGTTAGGAGGAGGATTGAGTGGTCGTTAGGAGGAGGATGCGAACTGTCGTTAGGAGGGGAATGCGAGTGGTCGTTAGGAGGGGGCGCACACACACAAAAGCAACAAGGGGACACAACACTTCCTTCCCCCTTAGAAAGTTGCCTGGTATCGTGCAGGGGGTCGGCGCTCACGCGTGGAGGCGCGCTGGCTTTGTGCGCTCGGGGGAGAAACACTTGTAGGCTGGCTGTTGTTCGCTGTGTCTCCTAGGTCTGTCCTGGGCGAAGTCTCTTCTTCCGGGAAGAGGTGCCAGGCTATGTGGGAAAATGGTGCACGTGTTCTCTCCGCTGGCGGACAGCTCTCAGACGGCGTCGTAAATCTACGCAGCTGGTTGAGATGTCGGCGTGCTACTGTGCCATGTATGTTGACGAGCCAAGAGCGCAGGCCTATGCGTCTGACAATTGTAGCTTCCTCCCAGCGTGGCTTTTTCAGAAACTGTCGGGCGAGGACGCGCTGCCCCTCATTAAGCGTGCCGCAGCGCGGAATTGCTTTTTCTTCCCGGAACGTCTCTGCCTTTGGCTCGGGGAGGATGGCTGTGAGCTGGGTTCGCATTTCACGCTCGAACATCATTTTCGAGGGGGTCTCGCCTGTTGTGCTCTGAACCGTCGTGTGCTGCTTGAAGAGAAAGCGCGCAAGGCGGCGCTGCAGCGAGCCTGTCTGATCTCTTTCAAGGGCGCGTTTTAGCTCGGCTACGTAGCGCTCGGCTTGTCCGTTTGTCGCTGGGTGGTAGGGGGCCGATGTAACTGATGAGATCCCGTTGTCGCGATAAAACTTGAGGATCTCCGCAGACACAAACGGCGTTCCGTTGTCCGACACTACCTTGCGCGGCAGGCTGAACGTTGCAAATAGTGATCGGAGGTTGTCAATGACTGCTGCCGAAGTCGTCTGTCCCATTTGCCTTATCTCAAGCCACTTTGTGTAGGCATCTACGACCACAAGGAAAGTGCAGCCCTCAATTGGTCCTGCAAAATCAATGTGCAGTGTGTGCCATGGTGTGTCTGGCTTTTCCCATTCTGGGACAGGAGCTTTCGGCGGGGCGCTCCGGCTGCTCTGGCAAGGCTTGCATTCTCGCACCACTGTTTCGATGTCGTTGTCAATGCCAGGCCACCACATGTAGCTTCTGGCACACTTTTTCATTGCAACGATGCCCCGATGTCCGGCGTGGATGAGAGACATAGCTTGTGCGCGTAGTTCTCTCGGCATCACAACTCGGGACCCAAATATGATGCAGCCGCGATGGGTGCTCAACTCTGTAGCTCGCCTGCGGTAAGCGTCGAAGTTGTCCCCTTTGAGTTTATGCACGTTGCCTTGTTGAACAGCTGTGTAAACTAGCCGGAGAGCTGCGCACTTCTGCATAGATGCTGCAACTGTGCCTGCTGTAAGCGGAGGTTCTGGCAGTGCTTCGAACATCAGAACGTCTCCTGGTGGAAATCGTTCGTCAACAGTTGCGTCTAGTGGCAGACGGCTTAGCGCATCGGCGTTTTGATGTATGCCGCATATCATCACGCCTAGTGGAGAAAACCAGTTTCTCCCTAGAAGGCTTGATCCTGTGCCCTTCACAACAAGCAGAGGTAGCGTATGGGTCTGGCCGTTGTAGTTAACCTGCACGTTGGCAGAGCCCAATAGTGGCAGATTCTGTCCTGACCACGTTCGCAGGTGCGTGTCGTCTTGTTGCAGGGCGGGTGCGTCAGATGGCCATGAAGTTCGGAACGTGTCCTCACTGATCAGAGTACAGGCTGCGCCGGAGTCCACCTCGAACTTAATCAGCTGGTGATGTACGCTTACTTCTGTAAGAATCTTCGGTCGCGTGCCGAGATTCATGGTGTTCAGGTCGTACAACACAGATGGTGTTGCTGATGTTGTTCCATGGAGATCAGATAGCGGCGTATTCTCTGAGGCGTTGACGCTGTGATTAGGCTGGGAAGGTGACTTTATCTTGGCAAGTCTCCGTTTCGTAATGCATGCTCTTTCGATATGCCCTCGCTTGTGGCAAAAATTACACGTGGCTGACTGGAATCGACATCCCTGGGGGTTGTGTTGGTCGTCACACCGCCAGCAGCGTTGTGCCTTTTTGACCGATTTTACAACAACAGAAGGCTTGCGCACCTGGTTGCTTGTCTGGTGTACCGGCTCGGTGTTCCGGCGAATCCCTCTCTGCTGGTGACCGGCGCTCTCCGCTCGAACGGCGATGTCGTAAGCTTTGCTGAATGTGAGGTCCTTCTCAGCGAACAGGCGCTGCTGCAGTGACTCGTCACTCAGTCCGCACACAAATCTGTCGCGTAACATCACGTCCAAGGGAAGCATGGTGGTGTTAGCAGAAGAAGCTGCGTCTCCCTCCTGCCCGGTAGCTGTTGTCGACAGCGTTCCAAAATTGCAGTCGGCAGCGAGCTTCTTGAGCGCGGCTACGTAGGCGCTCACAGTTTCTCCTCCCAGTTGATCTCGTCGTTGGAAGCGAGCCCGGCTGTAGACCTCGGATGGCCTTGGGTCGTAGTGCTTTTGCAGCGCTTTTACGATGTCATCGTAAGACACTGCCGCTGGTGTGCTTGGCTGAATAAGGGCGCAGACAGTATCGTAGGTCTGCTCCCCGCACAGCGTCAGCAGGTTGGCCCTCTTCAAGGCTGGGTCTGTGATGTTGTTAGCTTCAAAGTAGAACTGAAGGCGTCCAACCCACGATGACCACGATGAGCCGTTGAACTCTGGTATCTGATTGGGAAACCCTCGCGTAGCCATGGCTTGTCAATAGCGTTGCGTAGCGCGGGTCGAATCCACTTTCTCGTCGCCACTGTCGTGTCCGGTCGCTGTGTTGAATGCAGCGAAAGACGCACACGGTACTTTTAGACTTCGTTTATTTAAAGCCGATGAGGGTGCGACCAGCGTCGACCGAGGCAGGAGCCGAACTGGCCGCCCGAAGAAAGGACGGAGCGGAGAAGCGTCCACGGGAGGGAGTGGCTTCCCAGAACAGGAGGAGGGTGCGGGGGCGCACCGTGGGGGGGCATACTGTCGACAGCGTGCGACGAGGGGCAACTGTCGTGGTCGTTAGGAGGAGGATTGAGTGGTCGTTAGGAGGAGGATGCGAACTGTCGTTAGGAGGGGAATGCGAGTGGTCGTTAGGAGGGGGCGCACACACACAAAAGCAACAAGGGGACACAACAGTTACTTTTGGCAAAGACTGTACCTTATTGTTTCATTATAACTGCTCATACCATGTAGTTAAACCTGGATGTAATCAACCTCCATATAGCGAATTCCTCGATATAACGAAGTTTTTTAATTCCCAAACGCCACCCCCATTGAAGCCCGTGTATTTGAGACCTCCATGTAACGAACACCTAGCAGCGGTTGACCTTGATGCAACGAACTCGCTAGGCCAACTGTCTGTTAGCTTGTGCTGAGTTACGAAATTTAGCTTAAAAAGAAAGCACAAACTAACATGAGAGGAGCGTCAACAATCGCAACGAGCGACCGCAGTTGAGGTAACGCGTCCGTCAGCGCATCTCTGTAGCTTTCGCTTTCACCGCCCCACGATTGCTCATGTAGCCAGGGATACATGCGATGTTTTTTTCGAAGATATTCGCGTGGCAGAAAACGTCGTGGCGGCACGACGCCCGGCTGGAGATGCACGGAGGGAAGAAGCGGCGGCACACTGCCGCGTATCCCTCGATGTGAAAGCAATTGCGATCAACAAGAGGCAAATACCACTGATAAGTTGGGTCTGTGAGAGCAGCGATGCTGACTCTTCTGTTAAAATCACGAAAGTGTTCACTTCGACACCAGTGTACTTGCTTTAGCAAACGTGCATAATTATAAGCATCTATAAGAATTTGCGTGCTCGAATGCTTGGCGTCGCACCTTTGGGCGTCCGCTCAGCCCAAGGAAATGCAGGCATTTAGATGCAATATTCGGCAGTGTTTTCTATAAAAAAGCGACAATTTGTCTGATGTAGCGTTTATTTTCACGATAATGACATTGCCGTGCCAAAATCACTGCGTAGCTCATCGGCCATGGCAGCTATGCTGGTGACGGCAAGCAGAGGCAGCCAAACCAGAAGAACGGGCTTTCTGCGTTGCTAATGGCTAGCTTTAGCTGCCGCTTCCGGTCTCACCGGATTCCACGCGTCAGTATCTGGCAGAACCAGATCGGTGCCGGTGGGCGTTTTTTTCAACGTCGGGCATCGAGTGTGCGTCGTCGGGTGAAAATCACCGACTTGCAGCTGTAAAAATGCTCCCTGTATCCGGCCTTACGCAAGCTGCGGCGGGGGTGGCGGCACCTGCCGCAGCAGTAGTGCTATCAGACATCGAATGATGGGGTTTCCTGTAAACATTTTCAAGGTGAATTCCCCTACATTTATTTCTTAATTTGGTTTCCGTTCTGCATTGCCCTTTCGGGTCTTCTTGCGAAAACTGCATGTAACGAAAACCTGGATGTAATGAAAAATAGTGGACTGTTTTCAACTTCGTTATATCCAGGTTTAGCTGTACTACTAAGGAATGGTGAGGTTTGCAAGTACGTTAACCATGAATGGGCTGTTTGTTAATGTGTGATGCTTTGGAATTTTATATTGCTAATTAGGAAAAGGCACAAAACTGAGACAGTAAATAAATACATAGGTTTGATCTCCAGGCCGCTTGGTGTGACGACAAACAGAGAGCCACTCTCACTGTGCAGAAAGATCTGCTAACGTGGCGTGGGAGTCTCAGCGATGAGCATTTGAGGCGGTCCTTACTCTCTCCCAAGCTGTAACTTCTTTGGTGGGCTCTTGGACATCATCTCTGCCTGTAACCTGTGTCCTTTGACAACAGAGCCAAACCTGATTGTGCAGCTGGACACGCTCGGGTCTCAGCCACCTTCAGCTCCCCCACTGAGCTCGTACGTGGACAGTGAGGCACTGCTGCACAATATCCAAAGAATCGTGCAGGTAGGTCACTCACTATACTGGTCATTCGTTGCATTTTAATGGCCCCATAAGGGTATGACACAAACAGGGAGCAGAGAACACCTGTACAAAAGGCAAAACGATGAACTGTCAGTTCAGAGGCACAGAACAGGCAAGTGAACCTAGAGAGGCTAAAACCAGTATATACACAAAAAGAACAGGCCTGGAAACATGGGCGGCACTTGAGATGGGTGGTGATTAACTGACTATTTCAGAGGATTATGCTCATTAAGATTAAATGAGGGAGCATATTTGTCTATCACAGCCGGCAGAATAATCAGTCTGCCCGATACCAGCATCATTTGCTGCTCAATGAATCTGTGAAGGACGTTCCAAAAGTAAGTTTCGTCATTTGTTTTCACATGGAAACTTTATTGCCAAAACACAAATACATCAAGGCATCATGAACTACACACCTTGCACTGTTTTCGACATAGTCGCCACCGACATTGAGACATTTGTCGTAGCATGCAATCACTTTGAAGAAACCGCTCTTAAACTCACTGGCCTGTGGTGCAAGTCATCGTAGTGTGGCCTGCTCCACCTCAGCACAGTTTTGGAAGTGACGTCACGAGAGTGCGGCTTTCAGTGCAGGGAACAGGGGAAAGTCTGATGGGTCAAGGTCGGGGCTGTAGGCCGGATGATCCAATCTCTCCCATCCGAATCGACGAATCCGATCTTGTGTGAGCCTTGCTGTGTCTGGTTTTGCGTTGTTGTCCAAGAGCACGGCATCTCCACTAAAGAGCCGTGGTCTCTTTCGTCAAATGGCGGATATGAGTTTGGCGAGGGTGTCGCAGTAGCGTGCCACATTAATGGTCCCTTCATGGAGGAAATCAAGGAGAATCGCACCTTTCGCTTCCCAGAACACTGTGGCCATAACCTTTCCTGCAGAGGGTGACACTTTGAATTTGACGACCAACCATTTGATGAGATGTGACCTCTTCACCATACACGATCTATGGGCGTTCATGGATGACGGAAACATTACAGTCCCACGTGCCCATGCACGCCGGATAACAGCACGCACTTCCAATGGCGACCACGTTGTCAGCACACGTTTGTCTGCCATCGTGATTTGTACTCGAATCACCTCGGCTACACCGGTCTGCTGCCACTCTTTCTTCTTCGGCGCTCAATGCATGCGTCATTATTCCTCCACTGACGCTTCTTCCAGGGTTGAATTAGCAACGGGTGTGGATCCTTGTGGCGATTGTTTCTTACCTGATGTACCATCTTCTCTTATGTTCATTTGTGCTGTTACCGAAAATGGATGGTAATACAGTCAAACGTGATTATGGTGAACAGTTAAAAAATCGTAAAATACAGTAGACTTCCTTTAAGACGAACTTGAAGGTACCAGAAAATTTGTTTCACTTATCAGAAGTTTGTCTTAATGGAAGTGCCCCCGTAAAAGTTGTGTGAGCATGTTGTGCATGCCCAAATATGCACTCGAGCCCCCTTATAATGGCCGCTGCTATAACGAATGCTCGCTTATTACCAACGAGGGCGCTGCTACATTCAAAACTTGGGGATTGGATGGGATTGCGTCTCAGATACAACACATGAACGTGGCAGCATAACTCGGAATGTATGAGGAGGCACCGTAATTCGGCCCCACGATAGAAAAAATCTTGCTTCCCGTCAGCGCGGAGATCGAAGAGGGTCTCTGAGCCCGTGTGACACCACCTCCGGAAAGAACGTGCTTACCAAAAACTCAATACAAAAGGGGAGACATTGCTGACAAAACAGCACAGTTTTACCAAACGCTGCTGTCAAAAACGCATGCCTTGAAAGGTGACACCTGGGCTGGTGGAAGGCACAGCGTTAGCGTCCTTCTGTGCGGGACAATGGATGGCAGCGGCCGGAGGCTGCCTGCTGTTAGTTGGCTAGTTGGCTCATTAGGAATAGGCAAAGCAGTGCAAAGAGCACGGACGACAGAGAGACAACACATGCGCTGTCTGAAAGTCTTATTTGTGAGTGGAATATAAAGTGATTTATTTGTGGTCTAGTGGAATTAAGCTACTGCTTACCGGAAAAAATGATACTCTTCGTCATCGTGATGTCCCGACAAAGAGTAAGGTATTTATTTGTCTATATTTTTTCTTCCAGCTCAAAGCTTGCTAGTCTCTTTTTGGACAACGAAGCCGCAAAGGCCGGCAACAGTTCGCTGACATACACGCCTCCAAAGCAACTGTCGGTAAAACCTCTGGTCAGTCGTGTCTACCGTGCATGTAACTGCAGAGTCATGACGACGTCATCGTACTGATCTTGTTTTTCTTGCAGATACACAATCTTCGTCAGCTACCTTATTGCTACTACACGCTGCTGCTGTTCAAGCATTTAAGGAGTGAGTCGTTAAACCTCCGAGTCACATTGGTTAGTTCCACTTCCAGGATTGCAGTGCATTGCTGTAGCACCGTACTTTGAAAGTAACTAGAAATGCTGCCGAGATTTATGTGTGTGCCTCTAAATGCGCCCTGCATGTGGATCGAGGCTGCCAAGTTTTTTCGAGTTTTTCCAGCTGTGCTTGACGGTAATGCTCTCTGTATGCTGTATTATGCATTAATAAGTCATTCAGATCCATTCACGAGTCACTGCTGTTTTATTTACATGTCAACTTACGACAGTTTTTGCTTCTTATCTGCGGCGCTTGCACTGTCATCTTTGAATGCACAGTTCAACCCCATGTGGATGGAATTAATTCGGAGCCCTCCGCTACGCCGGCTTTCCTCATGGCTCACGTGCAGATTTGTGACATTACAGTCCACATACCAGAACCACTTTGATTTTTTTTTCTGTTGCGAGGTTTCGCGTGGTGGATTTTGTAGTAACTGTATACAGTCGAACCTCGTTATAACGAACACGGATACAGCGAATTATCGGATATAACGAAGTGAAAGAAAAGTTTGGTTTGACATGCTTTATTTCTATGGGAGTTCTATCTGTATAACGAAACGAAAAATTCAAAATTCGACACTATATCGGTTATAACGAAGCAGTTCTGTATTAACAGCGCTCAAAATGGGCGAACAAGGAGGAAAAAATTTCAAAACACGGTAAATTTTGATCTTTTGAATCGCCCGCACCTAAGATGTGTTTGAATCACCCGCGCTTCCGCACGCCACGCCATCTAGGGAGAGCGAATGAATCTAGCATCAACGGCTGCGTAGCATGTGACTGACACGTGATCGAACCAACGCCCGTGCTCCCCGGCCACCCCGCCGGCACGATTGCCGACTCGCGCGCTATCTCCGCGCTATCTCTATGATCTCTGCAGTCCATTCTGTAGACGCCGTCGCGGAACGCGTCGTAACTTACAGCAGTTTCGCTTGAAACGAAGATAAAGATCTTCAGGGCGGTTGACAGCGGGCGTAAGGAAAAGTCATTGCCGCGGACTTCGGTGTCGCGCCTAGCACTCTATCAACCATCTTGAGCGCAAGGCAGAAGGTTGCAAACGTCCTCTCTGCAGGCGTTGTGAAGAATGACAGCAAGAGTGCAAGGCTTTGTCACCACCAGGATGTTGAAGATGCTTTGTTTGCATGGTTCAAGGACGTTATAGTGCTTAACCTGCCTGTGTCTGGTGCCGTCCTTCAAAGGGAGGCGAGAAGTCTGACTTGCGTCTGAGGCCACAATGACTTTTATGCAAGCAGTGGCTGGCTGCAGCGATTTAATGACCGCCGTCGGATTGTTTGCCACGTCTTGTCTGGTGGCTGTGGCGCCCAAACTGACCGACCAAGAAATTGTTGATCAGGTGGTTTCTACAGATGATGCTACAAACAGCAGTGCATGTGAAGATCGCGAAGTTGAGGGGGTACCTCGGGAACCTACCTGTGGCCAAATCAGCTGACATCGGGAAAGCACTGCTCTGTGTTGATTTCGTCGAAAAATTTAACCTGTCAAATAGTGTGAAGTGCCGCCAAACGAAGATTACGTCGTTTTTTAAATTAGTTTTTGCACCTGGCTAGCATCCCGACTTGTGAGTTCGCTCTTGCTTTCCAGTACGAGATGCAAGGCGAGGTTTGACAGGCTTATACCACGCGTTAAATTAAAAAATAGTGCATTTTTTCATTATAACGAGGTTGGACTGTAATTGGTTCAGGACAGAAGATTGCAAGGCAGACCACTGTAGTATGTGTTGAAACAATGCCCAAACAGAACATCGTGTTCGAAAAATAGGTCTTTAATGTTGGTGGATGCCAATGAGTAAATTACTCCCTTAGTATGGATCTTAATTGAATTACACAAATGCGTGCCGTATATTGACAGCGCTCTAATAAATTTCATTTTGTGTAAATGCATTTTATGCAGAATCTATCAAGTGCCCCATCTCCCAAGCATTCAGTGCAACCTGTTACACATGATTGTGGTATTATGTGAAGTTTGACAACGCGAGGCTGCATGTAGGCTTTGAGAAAGCCATAGTAGGGGCTCTGGATTAGTTTCGACCACCCGGGGTTCTACCTGCACTGACATTGCACAGCACACGGGCATGCTTGCATTTCACCTTGACCGAAACTTGGCTGCTGTGGCTGGGTTTTGACTCCAGGACCTAAGGCTCACAGCGATTACTTCTGCTAATGTTAGAGCCATCTAATGTTCCCACAAGCAGAAATATGAACAAGCAATCGTGTTTAGGTTTGTGTTTGAAACAAAAGGTGCTTTTACCAATAAGGGAAGGTGTGATCCGGGAAGTGTTTGTTGTTGCCTATAACCGTAATTTAAGGTACGGAAGCAAATGAAAGGCGATGCATAATGAAGGGTCAGAGGTTCTGGATGATAGTGCTTGAAGAATGTATACACGCAAAGAATTTGTGGTGTGGTACTTAACAGCGCAAAAATATTAACATCTAATGCTCGTGCACCCTTGGCCAAAATTTTTTGATGCTCTAGTTATTCCATCCTGTTACCGTGCAGAAGTTGGAACATTTGTTGCATTTTTTCAGCGTTTAGCGAACTACAATGTTGCGCGTATATGCAACAAACCCCTCAGTTTCACACGAACGCATCTAAAGAGTTCAAACTTTCGTGTGTGCTGCGTATTATTGTGAGTACAACTCTCAACATTTGCTTGAATATGAAACTTGCCAATGTTAAGAGGCGACACATGTGTACAAAGTGTACATGCACGTGTCTGTCAAGGACCTTGCTCATTAGTTAGTGTTAATTTTCTTTTTTATTTTATGTGTGTGTGTGTGCGAGAAAGATCTCAACGGCAACACAGAATTGCTGCTGGGATTCTTCGTTATGTAGGTTGCCGTTGCCATGTAGCACACAGTGGTTATTCTTCACTCATTGGTGCAATCTCTGTTCTGCTGTGGCTTTATGCTACACTTGGGGGTTTAAACTCTGAAGGTCAAAAGACCTTACGTTGAGACAGATTTTTTTTTTCCTTTCCAAAATGGGCCTGATCCTGTGCACATGCTGAATGTTTCCTGTCATCTTCCCCTCTCCACATAAACGTAGGGCCATCAGCCACCTTGGGGAAGTTTCTGGTTTCAGCCCTGACATTTTGATAATGTTAGCGGGGGATTTTATGAATTCAATTTTCTAGCTTATCAGTGAGGCACCATTGCCGAGGCATTGTCGAGGGTCACTCAATGCTGCTGCCATTTTGCAAAGGTCATTTTGTCCTAATGAAAAGCTGCAACTGGTGCTCGCCAGCAGTCGGTTCTTGTCAAGCTGCTGCAACTTCCAAGAAGCCCAAATGTAACAATGCTGTTCAACAAACTTCAAAACTGCTCGAGTGAAATCAATGAAGCATTGATTACCAATGATATACACCACAGTAGTGAGGGTTCTACTGGGGTAAGTGACAGACAACCAGACAAGTACACTTTTAAACAGCCATAATTTTTCAGTCATGATACCATGTACGTCATGCACAATGAAGGGTACTATTCTTTACTTTCTTTTAGGTAGGAAAAATAATTGTAGCAGAGCAGACATTTGGGCTAGTTGGTGTGTATTCATGGTGGCAAAACAGTGCAAACTAAGACAGAGAACACAGAACAAGAGGGGAGACACTACAAGCGCTGACTCGTAACTAAGGTTTATTAGAAAAACAGAACAAAATATATACAGTAACCACCCACGACTGCGTACGTCATAACCTCGGGGAAACAGATTACGTGCATGGCGTGAAAGAGACATCTAAACAGGAGTGGCGCGCGTGTGCACCCGGTTATTGAAGTATCTAAATTTCATATCTGACAAGGCCACTGAACGTTCGCTGACGCACTGTTTGCCGTTTTTTCGAATAAAGAAGGCTTCCATCAGCTCCTGGGTCACCTTGTCTTGGTGGCGAAAAAGCACATTAGTTTTCAGGAAAAGGGGAGTGCATTTGCAAACCTGGCAGTGTGCGGGTAGGTTGTCTCGTGAGTCACTGCCGTGTAAGTTAAGGTAAATTAGTTCCGAGGACGTTCTGAGGGTGTTCAGTCAGTTCGGCCGTGGTCTGTTTTACTACGGAGGTTCCTGTTGGCAACGAGCTACGCTTTCTTGAAATGTCTTTGAGAGCTACTCCGGGACACCTCTGCTGGATGTATCGCCCGCGCACCGTCAAACCACTCCTTGGTTATGAGTCAGGGCACTCAAAACGGATCAAGGACAGTATCGCTGTTTCGTGCCTAAGGCTGCCACATCTAGGTCCTGCCACCCCCGTGTTGTGGAAAGTGTGTCAGAGCAAGTGGTACTATTGAAAAGTAGGGGTTTTCCCGACCACGTCATCTCCTGGGCAGGAGAAAAAGTTCTGAGGTCGGTTAAGACAGGGGCCAACGGAAGAGGCTGTGTTGCCAGTGAGCGCCGTAGGCCGGCTGTCATTCCGTACGCTCACAGGCTTTCCCATGGGTCAAAGAGCGTGGCAAAAAGGTACGATGTCAGGGTGGTGTTCTCGGCACCTAAGAAGCTCGCTGCAATTTGCCCACAAGTGGACCAAAAACTGGCGGCTGGTATCCACAAGAATCGCAAGGCTTGTACAACAAAACATGTGTCACCTTTCATTCCTTGCAAAAAGGGTGTTGTATATCGTTTGCCACTGTCTTGCGGTAAAGAGTATATCAGGCAAACGGCGCTGTGTAAACGTAAGGCTCTTTGAGCACCGCAACTTACTCGGCAGTGACTCGCGAGACAACCTACCCGCACACTGCCGGGTTTGCAAATGCACTCCCCTCTTCCCGGAAACTAATGTGCTTTTTCGCCACCAAGACAAGGTGACCCGGGAGCTGATGGAAGCCTTCTTTATTCGAAAAAACGCCAAACGGTGCGTCAGCAAACCTTCAATGGCCTTGTCAGATATGGAATTTAGATACTCGAATAACCGGGTGCACACGCGCACCGCTCCTGTTTAGATATCTCTTTCACGCCATGCACGTAATCTGTTTCCCCGAGGTTATGACGTACGCAGTCGTGGGTGGTTATTGTATATCTTTTGTTCTGTTTTTCTAATGAATATTAGTTGCGAGTCAGCGCTTGTAGTGTCTCCCCTCTTGTTCTGTGTTCTCTGTCTTAGTTTGCGCTGTTTTTCCACCAGGAAAAATAATATAAAGTCCTTGCAGTTAATGCAAATTCTATGTTGTATCAGCTTCCACAGATGCAGGAAGTATCAAACAAGGTGACTTGCTGCGAAAGTCGAGCCACGAGCAAAACAACATAAATTGGTGCATAAGGCTGGAATATGTCTGCAACGGGAATTTTTTTCAAATGATTAGTTGACTGATGGATTTCGCTATTTGCTATCGAATTGCTGCAGGTGCCAAAGTATGTATGTACAGATTAATTGGTGTAAAACAAGAAGCATTTTAGGTTATTCATTGTTCCTCCTTATGTGTTCTGGTCAAATTAAAGCAGTCAGGTGACAATCTGTGTTAATTGTTCACAATCACAATTTATGTTGCTGATGTTTATAAAGTGAAGTCACCTTTCTGGTGGTTCCTGCATACCTACCTGGGGTATTCATGGCCCCTAGTTTTCCGTGATTCTGCGAAAAATCGTGGATTTAAGCATTTTTGACGGGATTTTGTATTGGCAGCCAAATTCTCATTTTTTGATACAATTGTTGTTAGATGTCAGTAGGAATGACAGAACCATGGGAAAATAACTAATTTACCTTATTTTCTTAAATATAACATGAGAGGGAGTTTGAGGCCCGAGCGAAGTTTCAAAAATAAGATTGCAGTTATAACAAAATCCAAAACCCTTCAAGTCGACCATAGCTAAAAGAGGATCCGCTGCCGTTCAGGTTCCTACCAGGAAAAAGGTTGCAGTTTGCAAGCATGCCTGGGCTTAGTTGAGAACCACCAGTCTTAGCTGCTAAGTGTCACGTCTACTTGGAAACTGCTCGAGAGGTGTACTGTAGTGATGCAGACATTGCACAGTTTCTTTCTAACAAAGACGAACAGGACGGAGACTTCGATGTCCTGCCTTTCTTGTCTGGAATGGAAGTGACCCCAACCCTCTGTTCCACTGAGCTCTAATATCTGTCTTTCACAATGAACTTTGTTGAAGCAGAGGGGTCATTCATTAATTGTAGAGATCTAGTATCACACAAGCTTCATTCTTTGAGTGGAGATAACAGGAAAGCATTACTTGATGCAGAAATACACCAGCCACATTCAATTTTTGAAGAGGGACCTCTGCAGCGTGTAAGGCATGTGCTTGGAAAATAAACTTGCATGTTTTTTCATAACACTGCTTCCTGCGGAATTTTATGGACTCTTAATTCTTCATCCGCAGAATTTATGATTTTCCACCGCAAAAGGTTATGGTCCTTATTCATACTGGTGTCAGTTTAACAAAACATTGCTTAATCAATGTCTTGCCTCAAGCCACCGTGATGGCTCAGTGGTTACGGCACTCGGCTGCTGACCCGAAAGATGCGGGTTCGATCCCGGCCGCGGCGGCCGAATTTCGATGGAGGCGAAATTCTGGAGGCCCATGTACTGTGCGATGTCAGTGCACGTTAAAGAACCCCAGGTGGTTGGAATTTCCGGAGCCCTTCAATACAGCATGCCTCATAGTGTGACTCGCTTCGGGATGTTAAACCCCCGTAAACTATAAAGCAAACCAAGGTCTTGCCTTGTAGTGGCCCCTTGAGCTCATTCATCGAAGTTTGGCAATGTGACAAGGATTTCATAGAACCCCCTCAGCCTACTTGTCATTTCCCACCTTTCTCTCTTTCTTCCAGTGAAGGAAAGAAGCCAAGCAACCTGGGAAGGCTGGGCATTGCAGTGCTAGGAAACCATGAAAAAGGAACTGTAAGTTGCAAAAGCTGTGAGATCCTGTGCTAACTACAGTTGCAACAGTGCACTGAAAGCAACTCTAGCTTCGAAAAGAAAAAAAATAAATCTTGCAGCTGTGTATTGGTGCTAGGTACAACAGCAGTTGGACATGAGTAGGCCATGGTCCGCGGCGTCCTATATTACTCCGCTGACCAACCACAACAGTAAACAGAATCACCTTTCTGATGTTTGACTGACTGCAGTGGTGGCCAAGTTGTTTGAGAATCTGCCTTGCATGTGGGAGGTGTGGAGTTCGATCCCCAGTGCTGCCGGGTACCCGCCCGATATACAAGCTTTCCCGTTGCCTGGTACTCAGCTTCTTTAGGTTGAAATGCTTCGGAAATGAGTCTTCGACCCCACCTTGAGAAGACGGAAACACCTTATGCCATGGCGCTGTTTGGCCCTAGATGCCCTTGCACCATAAAAATTCAGTCATTTCAATGTTTGGTGATATCAAACAGGAAGCATCAAAATTCGTGGCCTTTAATTTCAAATGGCAGTTGGCTTCTTGTTTAGACAACAAGAAAAATTTTGTACTACTTTTTTGTTGTTGAGGAATTCTGTGCAGCAGTCTTGAATGTGGGTAGAAATTCATTGCAGAGTTAAGTTGTATCAGACTATTAATATTTTCTGTGGTGCTGTGTAAGGCTAAGATTGCATTGAGCCCTCTGCCCTGATTGGAGATTTGGGCAAAATTGTTCCGCCCTCCTGTATTGCCTGTATGGTAATGCATAAATTGTATTACTTCTTTTTCTTCTTTCTTTCAGTCCAGTGCACTCGCCATAATCATTCTTTTCTTGTAGAAATTCTTTTACTTCGGTTTGCAGCCAGCTCCAACACCAGAATGCTGTTTTCATTCTACTTTTTTTTCTTTGACAGTCAGCATACATAGAGACATCATGTGCTGTTAATTTTACATGTATGCACAATTGTCACTGCCCTGCGTATTCTTCTTATAGCAGTGTCATGCATGTATAGGGGGTGCCTCTGAAGCATTCTTGCAATTACATTAGGTGGGAAGAAAAGAGAAAAGCTTTTGGAAGTGCAGGGGACAAATCCTGCAGCCAGTACTGCATACTTCCTGCTGTACTCTTTTGTAACACGAGCAAAAAAGCTGTGCAGCTCACATTTTGCTCCAAAACATATTAAAATTAGTTTTACTGGCATGGGAGTATACCTTTTTATGCATTGCTTTAATGGTACACTCAGCGTTGTCGGTAATGCGTTACGGCGTTACTGGTAACGCATTACTTTTATTGCGAAAGCAATACTGCTAGCACTTTTCTGCCGTCGGTGGAGGTCGTTCCTTCGCTCCGGCGCAGCTGCGGCGCACGACCACATGACAGCGTGACGTCATGACCAGAGGAGAGCAGGGGCCCCAACTCGTCTGTTCGGCCGTAGTCATTCCTTCGCTCGGCACGGCGGCTACCGTGTGACGGCCTCCTCGGCCCGCCGCGTGAGGGCGCTCACTAGGAGAGGATAAACGGGGCGCTGCAGGCGCGCTCCGCTTAGTCATGTCTGAGGAGTTGTACAAGGTGTCGCTGGAGTGACGTGCTACGCGCAAACGCCGGCACCGTGCCGAGGAGCCAAGCGCAGCCAGGGAGCTATTGCTTTCGCAGTCACTCAGGCTCAACCAGAGCTAAGCTACAGCTAATTTTTTTCGGTAACTTAGTAACATACTCGTTACCATTTCGGAAGTTTAACGGGTAACATACTTACGTTAAAATTTTTTGGTAACGTGAAGTGTCACGTTACTAGTTACTTTCTATTTCAATTGTCCCCCTTCGCCTCTATTTCAGAACAAAACGCCGAAAATGATGTTGCAAATAAACAAAATCTCCAGGTGCTCTCGACGAATCTTGTTGCAGCTCGCATGCATGCCAGAAAACACCTGCCCTTGACGGCGCACTCTTCTAAAAAAAAACACGAACACGCATTCACACACTTGTCCCAAACCACGCAGGCACACAACTCTCTAAAGAGTTGACGCATGCCGAGCCACCAATTGGCCATTTGCAGAAATCTGTAAGTCAGTTGCTCCGTAAGCTTGTTTTCTAACCAAAAGGTCTCGTTCCCAGGCGACACTCTTGCATTCTTTGCGTAAGCAGTTCCCTCTTCTGAGTAAACTCAGGAATGTCGCCAGTTTACTTCAAGATGGCCCCAAGAGAGCCGTCAAAAGAGTACAATGGTACAGCACAGAAAATGGGTTTGCAGACAACCGGCTGTAGCATCGAAGTAGAGGGAAGAAAAGAAGATAATGGGCCTTAGTGTAGTAGTGAGCTACCTCATATTAAACTTTTTAAAAACTTTCTGCTGACAAACTGTCGCTCCAACTTTCTCCCTTCATCAACATTGTTTTCAAAGTAAATTTTGCTTATTTCTATCTGCAACTGCGGCTACGTTTCTGCTTATTAAGTTCTTAAGCGACCGAGGCTGACCTTGAACATGTTGACATAAACACTCGCATTTTTGTGATAATTGTGCAGGTTCAAGTGAATAAAACATTTTTTATGTGCGCAAGTATGTTTTTCCGGAACTATGCCATTTAAGCATTTCTTTATTGCTACACAATTTTCATGTAATTTCGTAAGCAGAAGCACACCAGAATTACTGTAAATTTGTTGAGTTCAGCTATGTTTGCTTTGTGAAGTTGGAGTTATGTGAAAAATGAGCTTTATAAAATTGTTAACTTGAGTTCTTACAGCGATGACGCACTGAATAAAATTGATGGCCATGGAGTAATGGCAAAGTAACGTGCGATACTTTTTTTCGGTAACAGTAAAGTAACGCGTTACCTTTCTTGTAGGTAATGTAGGGTGGTAACGCGTTATTTTATTTTTAGTTTACCGAGTAACGTATTTAGTTACTTTTTTTCAGTAACGCCTACAACACTGGGTACACTGAAAACTCAGTGTTAAGTTTGTGTTTAACGGGGCGTGTAGACTGAAGAGCACAGCAGTGTCATTGTCAGGGGCTTTCTTTTGGTTGTCATGGTCGTTTCTATTTACGTGCAAGCTTATTTTGTACAAAGAGAAGCAACAATAGGTGGCTGTTGCTGCAATATATGCACAATTTGCCGTCAGGGTAAGTGGAGCCCTTCATACCCTTCTTAATTGCTACTGGGTGATAATATGGGTGGCAAGCCAACTATTGCTCACTGTTCTGTCCATCGCATTTTAATCTTGAGCCAAAGATTCATGTGAGCCTCAATGAGACCTTGTATTATGTCTAGCAGATTGAAAGTAGTGCATGCGTTGGCTTTTCTACTCAGGCAAGGCTGTATGCACCTCTTTGGGCCTTTCTCTCGGAGCAGTCCCCATGTCACTGGGCCTGTAGGCACAAGCGTAAATAAGGGCAGCACATAAGTGCGGTAAACCAGGTCGCCGTTTTAAAGTTCACAAGGTTTTGCTTGCATCGTTACAGCTTGTGCAAGTTCATAGGAATGTGGGTCAGTTTATGCCATGCATATTGACTGAGCAAATATTGCACTACGTTATAAGTAACCTGTATGATTCGAGGAATTTTTGGATCTGAGAATTCACTGCAGAAGACCCTGGGGTTCAATTCAGAAAAGAAAGCAGCAGCAGAGCTGAAAGGTGGGGAGAAAGAGACTTGTGGCACAACATTGCGGCTGTATTCCGAGGTTTATGGAGGTACAGGACATTTGTAATTTACAGATTCACAGTTTATCTCCGCTTATCTTTCTCAGCACTGCTTCTTCACATTTACTTGTCATTCCGTCCGAGTGTCAGCATTGGCTTGTCTCTTCGTGCAAGAAGGGAGGAACATGCTTTCATGTGTATTGCTGAAGAAAAACGATGATGCACTGATACACAATCGGCTAAGCAATGGAAGAGTAGCATATGCATGCAGCACTGGGTACATCCCTGGATGCAAAGAAGTGTCAGCAGCTGAGGAGCTCACTTTAAGGACCCCTCGCATTAGTGTTTTGTGTGGGAAAAGGCAAACTAGTGAAAGACTCTTCAGAACGGATGCTTTTTCTTTCTTTTTTTTTGCATTTCACTGACGCCTATCTGTATATAGGTAGGGCTTTTCTATCCTGGGTTTTATTTTTCTAAATTTCAAAAAAGGGGGGGGGGTGGAATCTCAAAAAATTTTTAGCTTAATTTCAGGTCGAAGTGTGGTTTCTAAAAACAAAGGTCCATAATTCAGGGTTTTTTCAACTCAGTTTTTGCAGCAAAAGACAATGTACTATAAGTGCTTGTCTATGTATGGTGCATAAAATGGCCTTTTCTGTTATCTTTTGCTCATTGTTTTCATGAACAATATGGAACTGAAATTGCACTAAACAACTGCTTACCTAACTGCTATGTGCTAATTCTTCCTCGGCGTCTTCCTTCTCTACAAGTCGATTATCAGGTAGAAATTAGATTTAACCTGATCTTTGAAATATGCTTGGGCTGCAAGAATCGGGTGAAACCATGTTTTACCTGAGAATGAAGGGCCTTATATATAGTATATATAGAGCATAATGGGTGACACTTGCATGTGGTCACATATTGGAAACCACTGAAGAGTCATCCCTCAGTGTCATTGTCTTGCGCAAATGCATGCAAATGAGGCTTAGAACATAAGGAACATAAATGCTTTTGGTTTTATTGCTTTGGTGCATTGAACATGGGCTAAGCAGAGTTTAAAAAAGAAAGTAGTTTTGTGTGTGGAAATTCTTTAGTCGCGCGACTGAAATTCAACTTCAATTTCAGACATGCCCGTCACACTTGACGTGGTTAGAACAGTGCAAAAACATGCGGACAAAGAAGAAATGGCAGGACAACGGGATGCTCTGTATAGTCTAGCGGGGCTAACCAACTCACCCAGCCTTGCCTGTTCTGTGTTCGTTGTCGTTTGCACTGTTGTAGCTATGCTTCCGTCCTTCAGGTTCAAATAATTTTTGCACCAGTGATAAAGGTTGTGTTTTGGTGCAGTTTGTACAGGAGTTCCTTGGATAAAGGCACCAAAATACATCAGTTCATCAAAGTTGCATTTTTTTTCGTTTACTTCTTGGTACTAATGGGCACAGCTTTTTTTCTTGGTTCATCTGTGGCAACAGCTCCTGGGGAACAACTCTTTGAGCTTCGCCGATGAGAAGCACTGCAATTGGTCTGTGAAGTTTGACAGTGAAGAGGGATTCATCAATTTTCTAAAGCAGGTTGGTGCTTCTCTTATCAACCCCTGAAACCTCTTAGACTAAGTATAGAAAGAGAGAGCATCTACATGGGGGTAAAAAATAATTTCCTTGTTTAGGCTGTTTTTCTACAATATCAGATGTTCAGATGTCTGCAAAGATAATGTTTTTTAATGTAATTTTCAAGTATGTGAGGCAGCTTACTGCGCACTTTCCTTCACTATGAGTGATGATGCATTGTGATGACCAGAGTTGTAAGCTGTAAGAGATAACAGTACTCAGAGTTTCTGTGGTAAAACTATGGTCAGTTACAAGCCAAGAATGCAGCGACATAGTATACCCTTCAAGCGAGGCCCTCCAGACAAAATAGCGTCGGCCAATTGTCATGACGCTGCGGTTAATCCCATTTCACAGAGGCATTTTCACACGAGGGTATCAGCTGTGATGTCACGAGAACCAGTCGATGCCATTGACTGGAGGACCTCCTTTGAAGGGCATTCGCTGCTGCATTGAGTTGTATCCAACTATGGGCACATTTTTTAGTTTGTACATAGTGCAATTCTTTTTCTGGTGGTGTTTGAATGAGAGTACAAATAACAAAGTGTGAAAAGGACAAAAAAAAATGCCTTCATTAATGTTGTCAGTCTGCATGCTTTTTGGAATGTATTTTACGGGTAGCCTTGCATTTGTGTTCTACATGGCTGCTGCTGATTGAAACAAACAATGCTGCAAAGCAAGGTGGTGAGTGGGAAGAGCCTGGCTTTGCTTCTTTCTTATGCTAGCCTCTAGCCTTTCTTGATTTCATTTAATACGGCTTTTGGGGTAATGTAACTTTTGCTATCCATTTTCTTTTGTTCGTTTGTTGTAAGCAAGCCTAGTTCAAGCTTCTCATGATGCATGGTTGCCCTTTTCTGCTTCTTTCTGTATAGTGTGCTGTGACGTCACAGATGCACATGTGATCATGCTTGGTGTCCTGAACTTAGTCACTGCGATAGCCAAGACACTCACCCTTATCCCTGAGATCATCAATTGGACAAACACCTCTCCTTGCCAAATAAGTGCTGAAATAATTGCAAGAGGCATCGTTATTTGATTGCACTGGACTAATGAAATGCTTACAAATTGATTTTGAGTTCGTAAGCCTTTTGGATGGTCTAAAAATGGTCTCCATTGCAATTTCGTTTTCTGTTCAAGTGTAAAGGTGCAGTTTTGCCAATATGTGAAAGTGTTCACTTTTCGGATCGTTTTACAAAGCACATAGCCTGTCTTTGGAGGCCTGTACTGCTTCCTTCGCATCAGTATCGAAATATTTTTTTCAGACATGGCTGACGTCAGCAAAGAATGTGGCATCAAAGGCAAAACTTTTTTGTTCGTAACAAGTAATAAGCATAGAGAGAACCCTCAAGGGGACCTTTCTTTGAAACTTGGGAGAGATTGCCAGAAAAGCATGGTCCCAAACAACCTTAAAAGTGTCTGTTTTTAGCAGGATGCATTATTGGGCAAGTTGGTTCGTGTTGAGTAAGCCAAGATGGGATGAGCGTAAGGACATCCACGAGAGAGGCAACACGGGACAAGCACACTCCCTCGTTAGTCCTGTTTTGTCTCTCTTCTGAGCGTCCCTTGTGCATAATCCATCTTTCCATACTTGTCAATTGTTTAGCTTATTTATGTATTAGAGCTCCTTTCCTTCACCCTTGATTTTCGTCAAGCTCAGAGTGAAATGCCTTCTACCATGAACACACTGTCATCTAGTACATAGTTGTGTGTTCTTGCATTGATTTCATTCTCCAATTGAAGCAAGCTAATCTATCAGTTACTGTCATATTCCTTGCATTGTAGCACACATGCATGCCAGACTTCTGTGCTGTTTTTCTGGTTGCGACGCCTCGGCAACTAATCCTTAAGAAGTGCCAGTTTTCACCAGAAATTGCTTCTGGCACTAGTGAGACTGACCCTCAAGGAGACAAGTACTTGGCTGTCTCACATTAATTTGCTAGCCTTGCACATCACATGCGACAGTGATAGGAGGGTGAATAGTAGTGATTTCACTCTCTGCTTTTGCAGGCGTTTTTTACTCTTGAAATGTGTTCTAAGACTCTTTCGAAAAGTGAACATTAGATGATGAGACATTCATAAACATTCGTGCTTGCTATTTAAGTGCTGAGTAGAGGGGGCTGAGGTTTTATTTGTATTGTTTTATATGTCCATCTCGAGAGTCCCCGACGTAAATATTTGTTGTAGGAGTAAATTTCCACAGGTTCTTTCGTCTTCCTTATTGCACCAGCGGTGCCCCGCCAGAGACGGTTTGTTCCAACTGGAAGACTGAAGCTCTTCGCACCAGGGGTGCCCGTCAGAGACGGTCTTGTGTTCAGTTGAGACGCAGGGGTAAGGCGAACACTTCAAATTTTATGTACAGTATTTACAATAGATACAAGTTAAGGCACTAGACACATTAAGCAGCAAAAAGGACAAACCAAACGACAAAAAGGTGGATCTGGCTAATACTAGGGGAGGCCCCTACTCGGCGCTGCCGAAGATGCGTTGCATCTCACCTTAGCACAGAACCCCCGCTTCCGGCTCCGGGGCCCAGTTTTAAAGACTTAAAGGCCCGGCCCACATTTGGTGGCTTCCAATCATGTTACGATGTTCACATGATTGGTTTATCGAGAGCCTGGCCAGCCCTCCAGCTTCCATAGGGCAAAACGCCCTTTCCACAAACCCAAACGCACGGTCGTGTCAAATGAAAATAAACACAAATATACATTCGTGCTCGGTACCGCGTGTCGGGTGGACACCCGTACTTCCCGGCGCGTTCGCGAGCGGCCGCGTTCCAAGAAAGAAGACGCTTCGCTTTGAGCGCTCCCAGCCGCGTTCCGATGACCCCCGCGAACGCTTACGATACCTTACAGTAGGCATGAGGTTTGTCAGTAGAAACAAACATAACAAAGGTGGACACACAGTTGAACTGCTAAGTGGCATTCTGTGGTAACTTTTTTTTATGAGCATATGAATGGTAGCCAAGCTATTGTGCAGCTTCAGTCATAAAGCCAGAAATGGCTGTGATCACTGCATTGCCATGCTGTCGTCTGCTTGCTCTCATCGATGGGGTTTCAACCGGGGAGCTTTCACAACTAACTGTACTTTGGTATTTCAATGTGGAGATCTGGCTTCTGCATTTTGTTGCTGTTTTTGCCAAAGGCATTGTTGTAGTCGTGATTCTCTGTGACCACCCGCAGCGGTGGCTCAGTGGTTACAGCGCTCGGCTGCTGACCCGAAAGAGGCGGGTTCGATCCGGCTGCAGCGGCCGAATTTCGATGAAGGCGAAATTCTAAACGACCGTGTGCTGTGCGATGTCAGTGCACATTAAAGAACCCCGTGTGGTCGAAATTTCTGGAGCCCTTCACTACGGCGTCCCTCATAGCCCGAGTTGCTTTGGGACGTTAAACCCCATTAAACCTAACCCAACCATTCTCTGTGACCCTCAGTTGCAGAACTGCCACCAACAATGTCGACACTATAGAATACATACTACTTCTTATCTGATTACTGCTAGTGCACTCAGTATCAATTCTCGGGACAAATGGCATGGAACATTTTTTTTTTGTGTGTGTGGGGTGTTTTCAGGTTAATAACATGAAGTTATGATTTGTGATTGCTTTCAGGTCTTTGACACAACTGACAGTGATGAGCCTCAAAAAATTAAGATTGGGAGAGGAAAAGATGTTAAGGTATTTATCTTGATTTTTTTTTAATTGCTGCTTCCTCTGAATGAATTTTATTTTTCAGCCCGTCTCACATAGTACCCTATTAATGCGCATAAGGGTCGTACTTTTTTCCAGATTCAAGGGCTAATTTTTGGGATGCAACTCATGTGCACGCTGTGCGAAAAAAAAAAGTAAAAGGACACCAATCGGGGAATGAGTGGCATTTATTCTACGTTCAGTCATCACTTGCGGAGTCTTCGGACTCTGAGCTGGTGCTGTGCTCTGGTGCATGCTCATCCCACAAAAAGTCTTGCAGCATGTCTGTTGTCAAAGCGTAGCCGTTGTTCTGCACTTCCATCTCATAGCAGAGCAGCTTGCCGTGGAAAGTGTGTTTTTGGCAGGTTGTATTCGTCCATGCATCTTTTTGGCTGCACCCTCGTCAGAAGCACTTCTCATCCACGTCGGATTTCCTGCCCACCGCATGCTTGCCATGTTCAAGAGCAAACTCCCAGCTGTGTAGCTGTTAAGGTGCTTTCCAATCGTGCTAAAATTGCAACGCTTGGCGGCAGCACACGGCAGTCTCAACTGCAATGAACTACGACGCTACCGCAACTCCCGTGCCTTTGACAGTCACAAAAAGCTGGAGCTGGTGATACGATGCTGGTATGCATAGCTGGAGCTTGGAGGGCGTGGAAAAAGTTAATGAAAAAGATGGTGATGACCAGCAGCCTCTGACGCCATTCATGGGTGACACCTGGAACCTCCTGTGCGCTTGCATTATATTCACGCGTGAGAAGTCGAAAGTTTAGGTGTGGCACTTACATGGATTTTTTTTTTAAATTTCCTTTGGGAAAACAGGGTGCGACCTGTACATGGGTGTGGCCCTTACATGTGTTTATGCGGTGTTATGAAAACAGTTAAGGCCAAATAATTTAACATGCCTTTGCACCCTGAGCAAAAATAACATTTTTTCATCCTTTACCCTGTAAGACAGGTCTTCGGCTCCCGAACTCTCAGCGGCTGGCGTAAGGCAGAAGACGACGAAGAAAACGACGTCGATGCTCGTGCGTGTGCGCTGATCGCTGCCTCTGGACTGAATCGAGACGTACCGCTAGCTGTTGGCGACGCAGCGCCTTCAAAGACGTCCTACACTACAACCCTTACTTAACCTTGTCAGCTAATGCTGCTTTTAATCTATATTTCTGTCTCCTATGCCATTTCTGATGCCTTGCTTGTGTTTGGCACACGATGGCCTTAATTTTAGCTATGCTATTAATCCTGGGCTGCTGCTACCATACAGTCTGTGCCAGACTGAAGCAGTTTGGTGTATTCATAACTCAGCAATAAAATATGCCAGTAGATCAGCTTATCTGTAGCCTAGAAGCAAGAATGTGGTCAATGCACACTAGCAGCATGCTCGTAGCGCGCTGCTTGCAGAGTGTCATGAAGGCTTGCCGGCTTCGCATGAAAGCCACAGCGAACAGAGCTTTGGAGCTAGTCACCGCTCCTCATAGAACTGCTATTCTTGGTTTAATGTTGCCGAAACGAGACAGAAGACGACAGGACTCACAACTAAATTTATTGTATGAGACTACATGTACTATCGGGGACAAAAGTTTGCGGGGCACGAGTTCTTAGAAAAACATTTATTGTGCTCCACCTCGCTATGCAGCCACCTGATATTGTTTCCAGAGGAAGCAGCATTTTGAGGCCTTTAACACCTGCATACAGTATCAGGCGACTGAGTAGCGAGGTGGAGTACAATAAACATTTTTCCAAGAACTCGTATCCCACAAAGTTTTGTCCCCAATAGTACATATATGCATACCTGCCAACTCTCGCGAATTGTCCAGGAGTCTCCCGTATTTTGATTACATCTCCAGATTGCACGGACGCGACCTTAAATCTCCCGAAAAGTGGCCGCCACAGCCTAGCGTTTTTTTCTTTAAGGAACGAAACAGTGCAACTAAACCAAGGACCAAGAAAAAGAGAGACACGAACACGCGCATAACACACGCATTTTTTTCTTCTAGTTTTTCTTTTTTTTGCACGCTATAGCTATAATCCTATAACGTCCTATAATATAACCTGCCGGAAAGCAGCGCGGGAGCACTCAGTCACCAGAATGCACATTGAATCGGGGTAGCGGCCCCCGGCACCACCACCAACGCGAGCAACCGATGGGCACTGCCATATTGGATTTATTTTTGCGGATTGGATCATCTCAGGCTGGCTCGCGGATTTAGCAATCCAGTCGTTATATAAACGTGGGTGCGCTAGCCGCGCTAGGCTTCAGTTGGCTTTCTCAGGTCGTCGAGAGAAGTGCGGAATGGCGAACTACTCTCTCTGTTTCCCCGAGTTGGAACGATCGATGGTGCTTTCGAAAGCCAAGAAGTACTTGCAAGTATTTCGGAAATCGTACACGACTGGGTTTTTGTGCTTTGTCAGTTCGTGAAAAGGTGACAAGTATGGATTCTGTACCATGTGTGCCTGTGATGTGAGCGTTTTGCACGGCGGCAAGAACATCAAGGTACACATTGCTTCACAAAAGCATAAGAACTATGTTCGTGCTGCAGAAGTGCAGGGCACCGGATGCGGACGTACCAAAGTAACTGCCATCGTCGAGGAAATGGCTGCGCACGCCGAAAGGTCGATGCTAGCGTCTCTGAAACGCCATGCTTTCACAATCGCTGTGGATGGAAGCAACGATAGCACGTCGCAAATGTATCCCATCATGGCAACTTACTACGTCGAGGAATCGCAGCTTGTCGAGAGTCGATTGCTTTGTTTGCAAGAGCTCCATGGAGAGGCCACCGGGCTCAAAATTGGAAACCTTGTTCTAGACGCACTCAAGTCGCACAATATACCCATGGAGAACTGCATTGCATTTTGTGCCGGTCCCTGCACTCTTGCAACAACACAGAGATCAGTTCAAAATAAACTATAGTGGGCCGCAACTCTCACTTCTTTCTGATTTTGTCACAGCCTCAAAATTTCTGACTTGCTAAACTAAAAAAAAAAATCGCCCCCCTTCCCACCTCGGCGGTCTCCCGAATTTTCATGTTGCTAGGTTGGCAGGTATGTATATAGCTTTTGCTTTTACAGTGAACACCCCCCCAAGCATAAAAAAATAATGCAAAATTAACTATGAAAAAATTGCTCTGAACTACATACAGTGAAATTAAAATTTGTCTAGAGCACAAGATGCCTTCTTGATAATAAAACATTTCCATCATTTCCTGGAACATCTTTTTCTTGCTTCTGTCGAGAATTCGTATGCCAGTAAAGTATGGCTCACGGGTGCAGGAAGTGCATGACTTATAATGTGCTTTGACGAATGCCCATCTTGCTTTATGTTGCACTGTTTTTGTTTGGTTCTTATTTGTCTGAGCAGTTTACTTGCTATCCTCCTGCTGATATAAGCTCTGTGTGTCTGTGACATGGGCATTTATCTCTATTGATGCTCTCTTTGTGTTGTGTTGGCTTCTACCTAAGGATTCTTTCTGTTCACTCTTTGATGCTGCAGGGACTGGAGGAGGGCCTTCTTGGCTGCAGGAAGGATTCTCGCAAACTCCTTGTACTGCCACCCTCCTTTGGATATGGCTCAAAAGGCTTGGGGACCACAGTTCCACCAAACTCTGTTCTGGTGTACGATGTGCACGTTGAAGAGCCCCAGCTGGTCGAAAATAACCTGGAGCCCTCCACTATGGCTGTCATAGCTACGTATGACTCTTATACCATACCAAAATTTGGCGTCCTTGCCTTAAATACCAATTATCACTTTATGCTTGCCTTTAATACCAATTATGACTTTATTTGTAAGATAAAATAAAGTGTACGCCTAGAATATGCTGACAGTTGTCTAGAAGATCTAAAAACAATGGCCGGAAAGAATGACAACCAGAAGGTCCTTGTTGCCGAAAATTCCGTCCAGCCAGCTAAAAACACTAAAATGTAAGCATTAAAACCCAGCACTAGTACCCACTTGTGCGGCAAAGAACACCAAGCACTCTGTTGTTGTTGATAGCTGCATTTATTAATAAAATGGAGAGTTAAGCTAGTTGGTACATGTTTCTTGGCATTTATTAATCTCGAATTCCGTAATAATTCTTTCATGCTGCAGCGCCTCCTACTGCAAAGAGAGGAAAAGGAAAAGAGGTCAAAGCAACATGATGAAGGCACTATAATAGTACACAAGTTTTCAAAATAACCAAAAGAGGTGCATGACCCTATGAACAGTCTTTCATTACGGCTACTTTGGGCCCCTGACATTTCACTCGACAGCTAAGCAGCACCGAGACTGCTGCACTTTACAAATTAATTGATTAGAAGTTCTCATCTACTGTATTTACCACACACACAAGTTGACTGCGAATATCAGTCGGCCCCTACCAAGCACATAGTCCATGCCGGCAGAAAAAAGTTCACGAAAAGAACACATTGTATACCGGTTTTGTCAAAAATGCACAGCACACACTACTTGTTTCTGGGCTTGCTCTGTGGCTAATGGTGCATCACCATTGCACTAAATCTCTTGAAAATGACAAGATTTCTCGTCCTCACACCTGCAAAACATGGAACTTCCACGGATGCTTGCACTACAAAAAACCCCGCTGGTTGAACATTTTTGACAAATCCTGCGATATTATTCACAACACTCCGTGGATAATTCATTATCGCATGACTGTGCAATGGTTTCAGTTTTGATTTCTTGAGTCAGGGCCTCAGTAATACGTCACAGCGTGAAGGCTTGCCTCAAGAAAGGTTGCAGTGCTACGACCTAATCCATGTTTTTCTTTCTGAAGACCAGCAAAACAAACTATACAAAGTGCCCAATTCTCAGCATTCTTACGCCTGTCTACCTGTCAATGCCCAAGGCAGGGAAAATGCATGCCGACCAAGAGAAAATGAGCAGCTTTTCGAGATAAGCCCTGCTCAATAAGAGGGCATCCATAAGCCAACATCAACAGGCAGGTATCTATACGCCAAAGATGTCAACCAAACTACTCGCAAAATTTCGCCACAGAGGGCAGAAGGAATGCTGGTCCTTACGTGGTCTTAAAATCTGAGCCCCTGGGGTGCATAGTGGCTTGAACTCCGCTTGTTCGCCGTGGCACGCTCTGAACCGTCCCCGCAGCCGAACCGAGTTGTCTGGCTGGCAACACCGATGCCCGGCAGCTCCAGCCTTCTAGTCGGCTGGTCGTTGGCAGTGTGTGCTTCAGCGCCGCACACCGGGTCACCGAAGTCGAAGACAGTGCTGCCGCTTCTGCGCGGGACAGTGCTTACCCTCGTTGCATACCATTTGCAGAGGCCACACTATGGTGTCACTGAGGTCGAAGACAGCACTGCCGCTTCTGCGCTGGACAGTGCTTACCCTCGTTGCATACCATTTGCAGAGGCCACACTATGGTGTCGATGAGGTCGAAGACAGCACTGCCGCTTCTGCGCTGGACAGTGCTTACCCTCGTTGCATACCATTTGCAGAGGCCACACTATGGTGTCGATGAGGTCGAAGACAGCACTGCCGCTTCTGCGCTGGACAGTGCTTACCCTCGTTGCATACCATTTGCAGAGGCCACCCTATGGTCTTGCTGAGGTCGAAGACAGCACTGCCACTTCTGCGCTGGACAGTGCTTACCCTCGTTGCATACCATTTGCAGAGGCCACCGACCTTCAAGTACAGCTGCGCTTCGATGCAGACCTTCTCCCCTACTGAGAAGATGTCCGTCAACTTTTCTCTGCGCCGAAGGAGTAGTCTTGGGATGCTTTTCGTATCGAAGAACGCACTCTCATCGTCTTCATCCCCAAACTTGATGACTCCGCGGTCATGTTCGATGGATGTGATTACACCCACCCGGTCGGAGATCACTTGCTGGTCATTGGGGCCACGGGGCTCTTTCGCTTCCGCTGGAGTGTTTCTGACATACCGGACTACATTCCCTTTGTATCTGTAATTGTGCGTCAGAGGGCCCCTCAAGATTTCGACTTACACGGGATCGCCCACCTTCAGCCCTCCAGAGCCGACGGGCCACCCTATGGTGTCGCTGAGGTGGAAAAATACGCTACATCTGACGGGGTGGTGAGTCACGATGACACCCCGGTTCCACTCATCGATGGTTGTGATCCGACCCTGGGCGATTCCCTTGGCAGAGGAACTGCTGCTCGTTGCGGCGTTAGTAGCCTGTGCCACTGGAGGTGCAGTCCTCATTGGAGCTCTGACTTCGCCGCAGGTGTAAACCATCACATCCGTTGCACGGGATCGCCCACCTTCGGCCCTTCAGAGCCGACGGGCCACCCTATGGTGTCGCTGAGGTGGAAAAATACGCTACATCTGACAGGGTGGTGAGTCACGATGACACCCCGGTTCCACTCATCGATGAATGTGATCTGACCCTGGGCGATTCCCTTGGCAGAGGAACTGCTGCTCGTTGTGGCGTTAGTAGCCTGTGCCACTGGAGGTGCAGTCCTCATTAGAGCTCTGACTTTGCCGCAGGTGTAAACCATCGCATCCGTTTCTATGGATATCGCGCCCAGAAATCTGCGGACTGCCAGCTCAATCGTTTTTGTGGACGGTTTGTACCGCCCAAGAATTCTGGCCGGCAGTTGAGACAGCGGTCTCTGCCGATGGGCGATCGGTACGCCGCCGTCCTCCTTCTGCACAATACTGTTCACGTACTCCAGTATGTGGCATAAAACGCCGTCGTCATTGAATGCCGACATATTCGGCACGGACCCTGCAATACAAGAGAATAGGAGCCAAAGTTGGGAAAAGGGGAACCCGAGGAGTCGAAAACTCATCTAGCATTCACTTCAACCGTGAAAAGCGTTCAAAGCTCTCCGTATGCACTGCGCCGGCGTATACGCCTGCTGCTGACAAATCTGTCGAGTGCTCCAACGCGCAACAGTACAGGATTTATTACCCTCCTCAAGGTATAGTTAGTAAACGTAGCCCTTGCTACCTTTTTACTATGGTCGGTTGTTGCTACCTAGTTAGTAACCATTCCATTAACCCTAAAATAAAGTCAAAGAATATAACTAACACAGACTGTCAAGTAAGTAAGTGCTTTATTTCCACTAGCAATACACATTTGAGGATGGACAGGTTTGAGGAAAAAGCTGCAGAAGCAGCTTGACAAGTCCTGAAACCCGCTTATTGGCAGCAGCAGCAGTGCGGGATGACAGCGCTTTGAAAACAATGATAAACAAGCACACACAAGAAAAAATAATGGGACAGCAAACAAAAGAAAATAAAAACTAGCTCAGTTAACAAGCTACATAGGTACATGATATCACAAAAGAGACATGCAGCATAGACAAAATACACTAAAATCAACCAGAAAAGGTGCATATATCACAAGGATTGCAATTATACAGTAACACTTATAGTGACTAACCAGCACAACACGCACATAATCAACATGAGCAGCAAAAATAATTGTACAGACCTGATAATGAGACATGAAACAGATTTATATTCTGAGATTAATTAGTCCGCGGGTGTGCAGCGTACCAGTACTCCAGACATCGCGAAGTATTTTTTGTTTATGATAAGCTGTTGAAGAAATATAAAAAGTATTCGATTTGCGAATAAATTCGTGCAAATAAATTGTTTTTCTAAGTAAATGTTTCAGCAGGGGCATGCGGTAAGGTATAGACTAATCTGCTTCTACAATCTCAACCTCATAATTAACATTGGTATCTTAGCTCAACAGGTAAGAACCACTAGCCCATAGCTGAGAGTCAGATTTACGCAGTATAAAGACTTACCTGTGCACGCGCAGTGCACGTGTGTGACCCTTTCTCGTTTGTGCTTTTCTTGCATTCTGAACCTTGCATTCTGTACATATAATGTGCAATAAGCCTAGACATAAGTGTGTGATTTGCGGCCACCACGCTCTGATAGCTCTGACTGGTTTCGGAAACTAGTCAAATTGTCTATGTAGCTTTTTTTTATTTTTCCAGCGTGCACAAATTTAACAAGCCACACCAGCACACCGTACGAAGAACCTACACTCTTAAAAAAAAAGTTAGCGAAAAGGTAGTAAGCACAGCAGTTACTATGACTTCGTTTTACTACTTTTTATCAGCTTTTACTACCCTCTACAAGGTATAGTTCGTAAAAGTAGCCCTTGCTACATTTTTACTAACTATGGTAGCTAGTTATCACCTAGCTAGTAACCGTTCCTCTAACCCTAAAAGAATATAACTGACCCAGACTCTCGTGCCAATAAATTGGTTTTGTAATTAAACATATCTGCACGGGCATATGGTTAGGTAGACTAAGCTGTTTCTGCAATCTCAACTTCATAATTAACGCTGTTATCTTAGCTCAATCGGTAAGAGCCACTAGCCCGTAAATGAGTCTGATTTACAGAGTATATAAGACAAAAAGATTTACCTCTGCACACGCAGTGCGGGAGTGTGACCCTTTCTGATTTGTGCGTTTCCTACATTATGAACCTTTGTGTGCGCACGGTAAGGTTGTTGATGCCACCACCTCGCATAATTTGTACATGTAATGCGCGATACGCTTAAACCTAAGAGTGCGATTTACGGCCAGCACACTCTGATAGCTGTCTGGATTCTGGAATTAGCCAAATTGACTGTGAAGCTTTCATTTTTCGAGTACGCATAAATTTGAGAAGTCACGCCAGCACACTGTACGCTGAATCTAGCAGCTTATGCGAGTTTCTATTCATTTTTTAGTAAATGCTACTAGCTTCCCGTTACTAACTGCAGGTAGCAGCCGTTACTAACTCAATGGGTTAATAACTGCTACTAACCTTCCCATTACTAACTGCAGCTACTACCCAAAAAGTTAGTAAGTACTACTATTTTTTTTCTAAGAGTGTAGCACAACTTAAATGCCGGCCACCACCATGCAACCTGTGCCACCAAAAAAGACTAGACCGCAGGAATCACGGCACCGAGTAGTTACGCGGCTATGTAGACTACGACTGAACACCAGCACTTTCGCCTTTGCTGAACCCACAAATGCACCTTCCATTCTTTCTTATACAATATTGAAGCACACCGGCTCTGCCGCTGCCGCTGGCCTGCCTGCTGCATTCACTGCTGGTTGGACCTCACAGCTGATGACAATGACGATAGGCACGTTCGAAAGTGCTGCTTATCGCTGTAAAAACCAGGACCTTAATTGGTCCTTGCAAGTTAATTGGTCCTTGCGCCCCGCTGCGGTGGCACAGTGGTTACGGCACTCGGCTGCTGGCCCGAAAGACGCGGGTTCGATCCCGGCTGCGGCGGCTGCATTTCGATGGAGGCGAAATTCTAGAGGCCCGTGTGCTGTGCGATGTCAGTGCACGTTAAAGAACCCCACGTGGTCGAAATTTCCGGAGCCCTTCACTACGGCGTCCCTCATAGCCTCAGTCGCTTTGGGACGTTAAACTCAAATAAACCAAACCAAACCTAATTGGTCCTTGCAAACCGTAACATTCCACGTACTCGCGTCCCGACATTCTGCAGGAGTCAGCCTGGCTGGCTTGCGTTCCGAAACACTCGGTAGGAATGGCAATGCAATTACGCATCATTGTTGTTGAGCGTTCTGGGGAGCTCTTTAAAACACAAAAAATAACACACATGCACTGATTACCAATCTTGCTGAAACTGCGAGCTGGTGTCTGCAGTGACTGCAGCAGATCAACATAATGTGCTTCATTTCTGCCAAAAGTAATGACACATCTACCGCACCAGATTACAGTGCACAGTATGCACAAAAGAGAACAGTGGACCCTCTGAGCGAACAGTGAAAGACGGGCAAAACACCTCACCTGTAATACAAGCACCCACACTCTGTACACAGCGCGGAAGCAGCGACGCGACACCCGGATAAGATAAGGTCACGAGTGGCCCGCTGGCAGTGCACTCACTAAGGGGCCTTAAATGCCTGGAAACGCCGTTCCTGCCGCCCGTCAAGTAGTTCCTTTTTTTGTTTTTGTTTCTAGGGCTGGGGGAATATAAGCAATTTTGGAAGAGCTAAAAGCCCTCTGTTGGATACAGTGAACAACTGAAGTAGTACAAGCTCAATATTATTCGAATCAAATCTAATACCTCCTAGAGTTTTTGGATACATTTCAGTTAATTGATATGAAATTCCATTATGGCACGCAGTAGTGTCTTTCGACAATGGATTTGAAAACGAGCACACTCGGACGTCGCATATAGCTCGGCCTTGCTGTGCGGGATATTGTCTCCCAGCGGGGAGGGTTCTGCACTTTCCCCGCCTGTACACAGCGCCATTCGTGTGGCGATGTCACACTGGTCACGGCCACCTTGATCACGCGCGCGCAGCGCCTGGGCATCGCGATAAGGCTCAGCCACTTTTCGGAAGCCTTGCCTTCAAGCCCAATGTCGGAGGCAATGGTTCAAACTGGTCACTCTCATCAACTCATATTTACGGCAAGTTTGTTCATCGTCGTCTTCAGTAGAAAAGGGTAACTTTCCTCTTCGTATACCTTGACGGTCATAGAGTCAAGCATTTGGTGCTGTGTGTACCCTATTGGAGATAGTGCTCAGCCTTTCGACAGCTATGACCACAGATAGCCCTTCGCTGTTTCATGCGGCTGTTCGTTTTGCACGAATATTAGCGCAAGTAGCGAATAATCACACATATATTCGATTCAATTCTTTTATAATTCCTTTTGTATTCGATTTTGTTTCAGCTGCGCTATTCGTATTTTCTTGGCTTCCCTTTCCCAGTGATAACTCTCATCTGAAAGCGGAACCCATCACCACCGCATCATTTCTGAGGCTTCGGAGTGCCAATCCGTTGTTGCCATAGGGTTACATTGCCTCTACACAGTGGCACGCGGTCCCATGCTGGCTGCAACAACGGTTGTGCCTGTATTGACTGCCCCGAGCAGCAGAGGTAATCGGCACGATACTGGAAACGTATCGGCAAAGGCCGGTGCTATAAAGGACCAGAGTGAACCCATCCATTTCCAGTACTGTACAGGTTACCTGCGCTGCTTGGGTGAAGAGGACAGAAAGTTACGAAGGGCACTTAAGACTATAAAACTTGCTGTGAATGCGAAAGCAATAACATCTCATGGTGAGTTCTGTTGCAAAGTAATTGTTTGGCATTTTCTTGCGCATTTGCGTCCGTCGTTTTCGTTGGCCACTCCGCGTTTGGCTGCCAACTGCTGCAACCCTTTTCCCTATTTTCTGTTTTCCTTTCCCACCATGTCTTGAGGCCTGTCGCATCACGCGATATTACACTATAGCGATATGATATAATGTCACGTTTTGCACATGTGCTTCCTTTGGTCACATGGGTTGTAAATATAGTATTCACATCAAAGACCTGTAATGCCATCGATACCCTGAAGGCCTTTCACTTAAAGGCCTTCACCATTAAGGGCTTTGAACTCAAGGCCTTCAACCTGAAAGCCTCTATCGTGAAGGCCATTATCACTGTCATGTAAATAATGACCCTCACCTTTATTTAGCACCGTTATCATTCTGTCAATGCCCAATATAATTAACACATGTTACCGGGTTCCTGGGTGCCGCTTATTCTAGACGGCGCTGGGTTTCGTTGCCGATCGAGCGCGGACCAAACTGTATCGCTGTGTTCATTCGTGACCCCGCAAATGTGCTCTGCAGAGGATGCTTGGCACGACTGCTTTGTGAACGCCGAGCTGCCCACTGGACAGCGACGCGTTCCTTTGCCAGGAATTCTCGCGGGAGGAAGCCTTATGCAAGGACGTTGCTTCGTCCCAGTAGGAAAACAAGAACAAAACTGGTTCAGCGAATGCGGCGCCAGTCGAGAAACCAAGAGTATTGAAGGTCTCTGGCGAAACCTTGGAAGACTCTGCGCTGGCGCTACAGATGGAGAAGCTTCAGGACATGGGTACGGTGCGGAGCAATAGTGTATGAAATTATTGAAACGGAAACACGTTCAACGGCAAGAGCACCATCGCGTGCATTTAATGGACGCGCCAAACACGGACTCAGCAGCAGATTACGAAGCCTCTAGGATTCACATCCAAACGTTTCAGCTGATGTTCACGTGGTACGAAATATTAAGGAGGGATTACTTTTCTCTTCCTTTGTTGGAGAATTAAGGCGAACATCTTCCGAAAACCGACATGAACGACAGCTAACGTAAACAACGAAGCTGGCGATGAACATGAAGGCGGAGTTGAAGCCGAAAGTTTACCAAATAATCCGAAAACTTCCATCCGAATCGTATCTGCCTGAAACAAACAAAACGCACGAAGGCTACAAAGGAGAAAACAAACAGACAAGCAATCCGCATTACACCAAGCTCACTAGGAGGTGCCCAGGATTAAAACTTCAGCCCCAAGCAGGATTCGAACCAGTGGTGGCGCATTCCGATCGGCGATCCGCGGAGCAAGCTGTCTTTCTCCTTGAAACCGAAAACTGCCACAATGAGCGATTTGGATTCAGATCCTCAGCTGCGATTTGATTGCGCTCCTTCGCTGAATCCGAGAGCTCCTCCGGATCGCTGAAATGACAAATAGACAATTCTGCGCGTTGTAAATGGTAGCCTCTCGCTCTGACCGTTAGGCGTCGCCATCATTTTAAATCCGCTCTTCTAGCATCGCGAGTGTTTGCGGACGTGGTTGCAGAGCAGGGGGAAGGCGCATCAAACAGCGAATGCTGCTAGCAACGCTGCACGAGATGCCCGCCACGAAGAAGTGAAGCCGCGACGCTGTCTCCGCCCGCACAGCGGTGGAGGCGGTGTCCGAGCTGCGCGTGTTGCAGCACCTCCTCCACTTCGTCAGGCGGGTCGCTATTTCCTGCTCCAGATTTCACAATTGGAGCCCGTAATTTTGCACCTGTCCCTCATCTCCAAACAGTTTTGTTTTGTCCGTCTTCAAGCCGCACCTTTGGAGCTTCCATCCTCAGTTCCCGTCAATTCTCCCCGCCATGGGGCTTTGTTTTCCTAATCTAGGATTTCTTTTTTTTCTGTAGAATCGTCTCAACGAGACGATGAAGGAAGACACACTCCACCTGCGCCGCCGCGGTGGCTCAGCGGCTATGGTGCTCGGCTGCTGGCCCGAAAGACGCGGGTTCGATCCCGGCCGCGGCGGCTGAATTTCTTTGGAGGAGAAATTCGAGGCCCGTGTACTGTGCGATGTCAGTGCACGTTAAAGAACCCCAGGTGGTCGAAATTTCCGGAGCCCTCCACTACGGCGTCTCTCATAGCCTTAGTCGCTTTGGGACGTTAAACGCCATAAACCATAAACCAAACACTCCACCTGCTGGACGCATCTACTGTGCGCGCCCGCCTCCGCGGACATCAGCGCGCGATCAGCGCAGGATGTTCCCGCACACTGCACAAGCTTCTATACAAGCAAACGCAATCATTAAGAGCCAGGAAGAAGCCAGGCGCCTCATCGCTGCGACTAAAATTTAGGCCCGTTCTGCACAGAACAGAGCAAGATTAGAACAACCTCAACCAAGCAACGCCAGTACACATATCAAGCGACGACGCGTAAGACTGGGAGTCCAAGGAGCCCGTCTGGACATCACAACAGACAAACACTCCTGGCACTGTCAGCAGTCAACCTGTCTTCACAGCGCCTCTCGCACCAGAGCCGCCTGCCCAACGTCGCTACGACAGTAGCACCCCTGACAACCACACAACTGTGGCTTCAGGAAACGCCCAGACAACCAACCTTCCTGCTGCATGCGCAGCTGAAGCCATCGAGCAACATGGTTGCGTTCATGAGACAGTTCGAGAAGCGTCCCCACTGGGCGCAACAGACAGGCTTGAACTTGTCATGGACAGTGCTACATAAACGAGTCCTGACCACCACAGCCGGCGGCACGCTCCCGAGCAGTCCAGCACCGCTGGAACTGTCGAAGAACCATGCCGCAAGCACAGAGAATGAAGTAGTAGAACTTTTTGACGGGTTAGTTGGTACATCGTCTTGAAAGAATGTCGTACGCCAAAAAAGGACGAAACAGGAAGGAAAAACACAGAACAGGAAAGAGGCGCAACTTCCAACTTTAATAACAGGAAAGGAAACCAGGCGCTCTTTTATAGCCGCTGAGCTGCATGAGGGTGCGTGAACTAAAAAACAAATGCGGTGGTGGACGAGTGATTTGTTTTTTTACCGCATTTGGACCGCATTTGTTTTTTAGTTGACGCACCCTCATGCAGCTCAGCGGCTATAAAAGCGCCTGGTTTCCTTTCCTGAAGTTGGAAGTTGCGCCTCTTTCCTGTTATGTGTTTTTCCTTCCTGTTTCGTCCTTTTTTGGCGTACGACATTCTTTCAACAGGGAATGAATTCGATCACCTCCCTACAACCTCCGACGTCGCTGACTATGCCGTCAGTCAAACCGCAGACCGCCCTGCCCACCTCATCAGCGACGCATTCACGGCAGCTTATTATTCACGCTCAACGCGCGATTATGCAAAGAAATAATTACGAGGAACTTAAGCGACTAAAGTGGTGAAAGGCGAAAGCCTGAGTGCTGCATTCTGCTACGCGATTGTTGCACACGTAGCGATGAATGCTGCGCGAGTAAAGTGAGCGACTACACTTTCACATTCTATTGGTGCATTAATTAACTGCCAGTTAATGACGCTTAACCTTCGCCTTTAGAAGTGGAACGCGACAGCGTGTTGTAGCGCTGCCACGGAGTCCACGGAACGCCTCCACCCATTCGGCGCAATGCCTCCTTTGAACGCAACGCTTTTTGACGAAAGGAAATGGTGCCACCTGAACCGCACCGTACAGGAATGGGTGGAAGTGGAAGTGCCGAGCGACGCCAGACACTAAGAAACATGGGTGGCAACAGCTTTCAAAACCGTCCAGCCAGAATCTCATGCTCTTAAGGCCCGTTCGGTTCACGGTTGGACGCCCGCTTGAAGGGCTCTGCCCTTCTTCTCCATTCTCGGTGGATGGCGGTCATGGCCGCAGCTCATGGTAGTAGAGGAACAAGGCCAAACAGAATGCCGGCGTGGGCCTAGAATACAAGGCGTAATAAAAGGCATCGTGGCACGGTTCTAAGCAGCTACCCCCACATTGTGGTCGCTATATATTGAAGCTTTAAAAAAAGCCATAAGGAGGTTTATATGAAAGCTATATTGTTACCTGACACGCTGATAGGGACGTCTTGCTACCAGGTCAGCCACTGTTCCTTCTCCGCAGCGAAGCCTAAAAGCCTGAATCTGCACTGCCCAGGCTGAAAAGAACATCAGCGCTCGCAACGGTCACGGGCCCAGACCTGTGCGTATTGATACATGATGATGATGATAGCCAAAGGTGCGGCACCGGTCGAAATTAATCACAAAACTGGCTACTCTGCGCAGGGCATAGAGTTTCTTACTACTACCTAGAGGGAAAGCTGGCGGCGCTGCACTTCAGCCAACATGGACGCTCAAAGCATCATGGGGCGGTGAGCTACTTGTTGCGGCACAGTCGTAGTTTTTCGGGAACACAGAGTGGCAGTACTAAGGCGTTTCATTCCGAAAACGTAGTTCGTGCGTGCGCAGACGACTTTCGCGCGAACGCAGTGTGCAAAAGCCATAGTAGTGAAAACTCGACGACACACGACGCCAATAAAAGGTTTTACTCTTCCGAAATGCCATTAAAAAACCTCTTAAAGTATCTAAACAACATTTTTTTTTAAAACATATTTACTTTTAAAAGTGCGCCTGTTAATTACGAAATATTAGTTTTTATAATGTTCACTACTTGGCCAATAGGAGAGCTAGTCGTCTCTTATTTTGGGCAAACTTTGCACCTAAATGCTTTTCTGCTCGTTTGTTGCAATCATTAGACAAGATATTGAATGTTAGGACGTTTGTAGCTATCAAACAGCTTTATTTTTTTATTATTTTTTGGCCAAAAGTTACAGTTCCGCAACAAGTAGCTCACCGCCCCATGATGCTTTGAGCGCCCATGGTGGCTGAGGTGGTCACGTGGGGTCTCCATGCAAACTCCCATAGACGGCTTGCCAGCTTTCCCTCTAGGTAATAGTAAGAAACTCTATGGCGCAGGGCTTTTTCTTAGGGCCCCATTCTCGATATTCATCATCAAGGAAAGAAAGAAGACAGTTTTCCTTCATCCATGCTTGGCAGCAGCAGCAGTGATGATCACTATATTAGGAATTAGTCGCATAGGGTGGTGTCCAATCTGAACGAGCCGCAAGGCATGCTGGGTACTCCGACTTCCGGGTCTTTCGGCGAGATGCGTGTGTACGGCGCTCTGCTTGAAATGCGGAATTGCCAAGCTTAAATTCGCTCGTAATACGTTAATACGCGCGAATGAAGTCGTAAAAAAGGTCAGCATGCTCTACGTGCATTATCATGCCCACGCTCGACGTTCCATATTGTAATTAAGGGCGGAAAATTGTTGTAAGTGCGAACGTTTCGGCATGCGTCGTCTGTTCGCGCTGAAGTTTAGGACGCTTCATTCACTCGCTAAAAAGTCCGCCTCTTGTTACGGTTATCGTAAGGCTGCTACATAGTTCTCTAATATATACTAGAGTACATATTTCCTAGAGGTTTCGCGCTTCCAGGCGCTGAATATATGGACTAACGGCAACCGCAGCCTAGCATGGCAATTTCCTCACTGGCGTCCCAGAACCCTCCTCGCAGCGCCGCCCGTCCTCCTCCGCTTTTTTCTTCCTTCTCCTCTTTTTTTCTTTCGCCGTCGCTGCGCTCTTCGGTCTATTCCTCTTTCGTGGTCGCTGCGCTCGTCGGTCTATTCCTCCGGCGAGTGTCTCTCACCCTTTTCTCCCTTCTCCTCTTTTTTTCTTTCACGGCTGTTCCGCTCTTCGGCCGGGGAGGGCCGGCTGGCCATTTTGACGCAAGCGCGCCGCGCTGGGCGCCATTTTGTGCGCCCTTCGTCGCACGTGGCTTGGCTCCGCGCCCTGCCGCCGTGTTTTCTTGCGGTTCTGCCGTGCAAAACCGCGATTTTGCGCGTCTTCTGGACCACGCGGTCTGTGTTCTTTAATGTTTTTCGTGTTATGTACTTTAATATCTTTATTATTTTGTTTATTTTGATATTTTTTTTTATTTGTTGTATTTCACTCACGAAACCCGTGCGTTCACTAGATGTGCCTATATGTATCAGCAGCGCGAACACAACACAGGAAGAAGGAGAAGGTAAAGAGCGCTTCTTCATGTGTTGTGTTCGCGCTGCTGATACATATGGATCGCAACCAACTACCCGGCAGATGGTGTTAGATGTGCCTTTTCTCTAATATTTTTCGTGTTTTATGATCTAATTTCTTTATAGTTTTTTTTTCATACTCGCAATTTTTTGTTTGTTTTATTTGACTCACGAAACCTGTGCATTCTCTACATCTGCCTTTATTCATGCTCAAACCGTGTTTGTGACGGACTGGCAGCGACTACCCTTGAAGTGCCAAAGGCCCTGGTTCAATCTCTTCTTGCAGTTCTGTCGTGCAAAACCGCGATTCTGCGCGTCTTCTCGACCACGCGGTCTTTGTTCTTTAATGTTTTAAGGCGGAATCCTTTAATGTCTCATCGTTGTAAGCAGCAGTTGTCGACAGAAAATGTCACGCTTTTCAATTGGTGGAAACGGTCGTGACGTCACAGTGCGCGAATTTCAAACGGGGCCAATTGCACTTTGGCTAGTAACCATAAAACCAATTGAAGGGATCCTATAGTGATGATCCAAGTAAGTGGGACTGAGCTTAGTTAATTGCTTAATTACCCAATTAGCCTAGTTCGCTTTACTAGTCAGGCCATATAAAAAAATAAAAGTGATTAAGAAATTAGTCGAGCTCAGGAATCGAACCCCGGTCTTCGGCATGAGAGACGAGCACGCTATCCACTCCGCCATGCCAGCTTTTTTTTTTTTCTTTATTGCCTGTCTTTGGCTCATGACATTGCACAACAAAAATACACACAACGCTATATACATACGACACTGTCGTGGTCAGCCAGCACGAGACTGGCTTCGTCAGCTTAAAATTCCCGCAACATACACAAGGGCTCTAGTCTTGAGAGCCATTCGGGAGGCTCCGCAGCTGCTTTTTGGATTGCAAGAAACCAGTCCACGCTTTCCCGAAAATAAATTCGGGCCGGTCGTGCGTCTTTGTCACAATGGTAGCCTGCCATTCTGGAGCGCCATATACAGTGGAGGCCCAAGAGCATTATGAGATCAAAAGGTACCCCATCCTCATTATCAGTGCTTAAATAGCGAATTCCGTGCGCGTCAAGTGGTAGCTCTTTCTTTATGGTCCTTTGTAACACGTCCCAAAAATAAACCCCTTCCCAGCAATGCAAAAAAACATGGTCTATTGTTTCAGGCTGTTTACAAATTAAGCAGTTCGATCCCCACGGTAAAAAGAAATCCTTTCCCTCTAGAAACTTTTTAACTGGTAACGTCCCGGTGTGTAACTTAAAAAAGAGTCTTTACTCCTGGTGGCACCTGCATTTTCTTCACCCTTTTTAAAACATCCCCTCCCGGGCCTCCACTGTACAAGGCCCTGTACATGGGCTCTGGGAAAACAATATCACAAAGATCATTGTACAACTTTTTCCTTTTGCTTTTCCACAAATAATCGGTGGAAAAACGTGCCGAAAGAAACCGAACGCTTGCTACAATCTCTTTGTAGTAACCAAAAGTTCCACCAGAGAGCTCTGTGGATACCACAAACTCCGGCAGCAATCGCCGCAGCTTCACTTGGCACACGGTGCGCAAGAACGGGTCTGTGACGTCGCGAAAAAACAAAAAACGGTTCACCAGCTGCCTTAAAAAGAGGTGCCCTAGCCCTAGCCCCCCGTCTTTTACCCGCCGGAACAGGTTCGTTCTGCTACAACGTTCCCATTCGGACGCCCATATGAAAACTGCAAAAATCCTGTGTAGCTTCTGAACGTTCACACGCGAGCAATGCAAAACCTGCATCACATACCAGAGTTTGCTAATAAAAAAAGATTGCAGACTGTAGCTCTGGCGAAAATTGAAAGGTTGGTGCCTTTCCATTTCCCAGCTCGGTCACGTGCGTCTTTAGTTTGCTCTTTCCAATAGTCCTCGCTATCGCGATAAGCATCGATCGGAACGCCCAAATACTTGCCCGGGGTCGTCGCCCACGGTACGTTGGCGAAATGGTCCGGGTGGGATGGCCACCATCCATGCCAGAGCCCAAGGCACTTGGACCAGTTAACCCCGCTACCTGTGACTTCGCTGAACGCGCGTACACACCCGACAGCTTCACTTATGCTCCCCTGATCAACCGTAAATACTGCAACGTCATCTGCATAGGCCAGCAGCTTAACTTCAGCTGCTTGTAACCTAAAGCCATTAATACTATTGTTTTCTATGATTTTCATGCACAGCGTTTCGATGTAAATACAAAACAAGAGAGGGCTGAGGGGGCAGCCCTGACGCACCGAACGCTGCACGCTAACGGGGGCCCCCAGACTCTTGTTAACAATCAGCCTCGTCGTGCAGTTTCGATACGCCAGGGCTACACCCTTACGGATAACTGAACCGACGTTCACATGGTCTAAAACGGCAAACAAAATTTCATGAGAAACACAATCAAATGCCTTTTCAAGATCAATCTGAAGCATCGCTACTCGCCCATTGATGTCATTACAGCTTTTAAGCACACTGCGCGCTTTGTGAATGTTGGAAAAAATTGAGCGCCCTTTGATTCCACATGTCTGGTGGGGTCCAACAATATCCGATATCACTGTCTGCAGTCTACGCGCCAATACCTTCATAAAAATTTTGTAGTCCACATTAGTGAGTGCTATGGGTCGATACGCTGTAACCAATTGTAATTTCTCTATATCATCCGTTTTAGGTATGAGCACTGTATGGGAGGTCCCAAAAGACGGAGGCAATACGTTTATTTTATAGGCTTCATTGAAAATTGTACACAGCACTGGGGCAATTTCGTGCTTAAATTCTTTATAAAATGCCGCACTGAATCCATCTGGTCCTGGTGATTTTCCTAGGTTTAACTGATCTATCGCGTGCTCTACCTCGCTGTGAGTTATTGTTAGTTCCATTTTCTTTTTGCTTTCTTCGTCAAGCCGTGGCATTGCACCAAGAAACTGATGCGTAAAGGCTACCGCGTCTACAGGAGTCGATGAAAAAAGCCTCTGGTAGTATTCATTAAAGGCTTCTTTGATGTGGTCAGTGTCTGCCGATAAGATACCCCCCCATTCTATTTTATCGATGTGATTTCTTTCAGCGCGCGCTTTTTCTAGACCAAGAGCACGTTTCGATGGCGCTTCGCCAGCAGCTGTGTCTTCCGCCCTTGCCCTCACTAGTGCTCCGCGATAACGCCGTTCTTCCATAAGCTCTATCTTTTGTTTTGTTTTCCTGACATCTTCTATCCATTTCCCAGGCTCTTTGCATTCCTGCTTCATCAACGTTTGAAGCAGTGACCTTAGCTCAGCTTCGTCTTGTTTTTCCTTATAACGAATACATGTCGCCCTTTCTATTGCTTTGATTTTTAAAGATTCTTTACTTAGCTCCCACTGTTGCCAAATCCTCAGGTTCTTGCGCGGGTTTATTTTACCTATTTCGTCCTTTACTGCTCTGCAGTAGATTTCGTCTTGAAGAAGCGTGTTGTTTAGCTTCCACATTTCCCACGAAAATGCCTTGCTTCGGTTCACACTTCCCAGGCAGCACTCAACTAAACAGTGGTCTGAGAAGGAGACTCCCACAACTTCATAATGGTTGCAAACAGGGGCAAGGTCGACTGATGCGTAAATGCGGTCCAGCCGTGCATGGCTTGAGCCCTGAAAATGAGTGAACTGCACTGTCCGCGCACCCTCAATAAGTTCAGCCACATCCTCAAGGTTTCCGTTCTCGATCATTCGCATCAACACTTCAGTGCTCCTGTCTCGAAACCCCCGGATGCCTGACCTATCGCGCGCGTTAGGAACACAATTGAAGTCGCCTAATACAATGAGCCTCCTCTCCGTACAAAGGCGCTCTTGGAGGCTTTGGAAAAAGGCAACCCTTTCCTCAACCACATTCGGCGCGTACACAGTAACAATGCGCCACTCATTGCCGTTCAGACAAAAATCAAGCACAATACACCGGCCATACACACACGAAAAATAAGCCTGCACCTCTAGCCCCGGCATCTTCTTTACAAAAAGCACGCAGCCAGCCGATGTTCCCACTGCTTGACTGACGACAGCATAAAATCTAGTCGTGAAACGTCGCACCATGCTGTCGGTTCCTTCGTTGCCGTCCACTTTCGTCTCCTGCACGGCCAATACATCTATCTCGCGCTCCGTAAGAAGTTGGTACACCTGACCTTGTTTTTTCCTTGCCGCCAGGCCCCTCACATTCAATGTAGCGACTCTAAAGGCGGAGGCGGGAGCCATTTTTACACAAGAGGAAGGAACCAACAGCATGGTGCTTACCTTCCACGTCTAGCACGCCGCTAGACGCCACTGTTGCCGCCGGTATCATCCGGCGCAAGAACATCAGTCTGCTCGAGTAGTACCTTGCCTGTGGAGGAGTACCGTTTGTCAGCCGCATGGTTTGGGCGTGGCCGTAACGACGAACGCCGGGCTTGAGTCGTCTTTGCAGGGGGTTCCTCGACGCCGGGTGCTACCACTTTGTCCCCTTCAGGGCTGGCCTGGTCATGGGAACGCTTCGCCGGGGTGTTAAGGGGGGGCGAGACGCTTGTTGTGCGGGCGCCGGTATTCTCGTGGTGGTCCTCGTTCAGGTCCTTTCCCTCGACGACTACGGGCTCTGATGGGCACGCCCCGTTCTCTGGCGTCTCGTTAGAGACGCCGAGGGAGCCTCCCGTCGGCTGTTGGCTCTCTGTTTCGTCGGCCGCTTTGGCGTCGTCACTGGGAGTCCCTGACGTCGCAAGTGTGGAAGCCGACTTGCCCGCCTCGTCCGTACCAGTGGCTGCTTCCTCCGCCTCAGCGATGTCCATGAGTTCCGCAGTGTCGTTCGCCTTTCCGAGCCCGGTAGCTGACGCGTAGGTACGGACGCAGTCCGCGTCCATGTGTCCGTAGCGCCTGCACAGGGAACACCTGGGCACCTTGCAGTCGCGGCGAACGTGACCCGTGCCGTGGCAACGCAGGCACTGCATCGGTCGCCCAGGGACAACAACGAGGGCCAGCTCACCGGCTACTCGGACCTGGTGTGGCAAATCATCCACCTTAATTTCCGGCTTCAACTTCAGTAGCACTGTCCTGGTGGTCGAGCCTTTCTCCTTCAAGCCTTGGACACGCCAACGCTCCCGCGTCACCTCCGTCACGTTGCCGAACGCCGCGAAAGCAGTCCGGATGTCGTCGTCCGCCACACCGTGCAGCATCCAATGCAGGCGCAGCTTTACCTGCTGATCTTCAGGGTCGAAAATAATGCACCGGCGCCCTTTCACTTGTAGCTCTTTGCAGGCAGCAAGTTTCTTCGCAGCTTCTGAGGTGCTCATCGTCACCGCCCACACGTGGTTAATCTGATACGCCCCCAACGCCACGACGTCGGGGAGCGCACCAGCGTTGGCCAGGGCGTCCCGAAAATCTTCCACCCTGTAGGGCCTCGCTCTCACGTCTCCGTGAAGAGGAGCGGCGATAGCGGCACTTGCTGGCCGCGGAAACAGGTTAGCTGCCGACGCAGATCAGGAATACGAAATTGTTTTGCCTAACTTGCCTACAGGACGTGTTGTTCTTAACTCCGCCATGCCAGCTAGATGGTTTGGAATGAACAAAGGCGCGTCTATAGAATACGCTGTCTTCACATACTGCCATCCTTCTCCCTTCCCTTCCGGCGAGGTTTAGGTGTCCACCGAGATATGAGAGACAGATGCATTTCCTTTCCTCAAAAACCAATTTACCGACGAGTGAGGCGTAGAACCGAATGGGCGATGGCGTTCTATGGACTCCTTGGCGGTGTTGCAAGACGCTGGCGCGTTCCACTCTTAGGGGCGAAGCTTAACATCTTAACCACACATCAGTGACCACACTTTAGGTCAAAAAAGTGCCCCCCTGAATTTTGACGGGTGTCCACCGAGATATGTGAGACAGTCACTGCGTAATTTCCTTTCCTCAATACAATTTTCATTTTCTTCATTACGGCTCCTCTTTATCTATCTTCTTTCACTCCCACCTCCCTTCCTCTACGGTGCGGTTCAGGTGTCCACCGAGATGACAGAGAATTACTGCGCCATTTCCTTTCCTCAAAAAGCGTTGCGTTCAAAGGGCAAGGCATCGCGCCGAACGGGTGGTGGCGTTCCGTGGACTCCCTGGCAGCGCTACAACGCGCTGTCGCGTTCCACTCCTAAGGCGAAGCTTAAGCGTCATTAATTAGCAGTTAATTAGTGTTCAGACATTAATTAGTAATTAATAATTAATTAGTGATTTGCCATCACTTAGTAATTAGTACTCAAATATATGTGACGCCACCAGTGCCACAGAAACAGCGAAGGTGGTGCGGAAAACGCTTCCGCCTCTACCCACTTTAGTCAGTCAAAGTGCCCCCTGAATTTTTTCGTGTTTTATAGTTTAATTTCTTTATTATTTTGTTGATTTTGATATTTGTATTTTTTTATTTGTTTTATTTCACTCACGAAACCCGTGCGTTCACTGGATGTGCCTATATGCATCAGCAGCGCGAACACAACACAGGAAGAAGGTAAACAGTGTCAATAAAGTTTTTTTTTTGTTCGCAGGAACTCGAACACACTTGCTAGCATTCCCTGCTCACGACAGTATGAGGCATTAAAGGCTTTCGCCTTAATAAAGCGATTCTGCTCGTATTTTCTTTCACAGCTGTTCTGCTCCTGCCGAGCTTCTAGGGCGGCCGGCTCGCGACTTTCGCGTTGCCCTTCGAGCCATTTGTGTAGCCGGCGCGTTCCTCGCGCAAAGGCGACTGCGCACGTACAGAAGGCAAAATGCATGTCTAGAACGGCCGAAATGCGTGCTCCGGGCCGCACGGAGCTACGTGTGCGACGTCTAGCGATATAACGCCTGGTTCGAGACGACGGAGCGTGGGCACGCGTGGCCAAACTGACAGCGCTGCCTGTCTTTTCGGGGCTCGCAGGCGGCCGCGGCTTTACCTCCTGCTTATGACGTTTAAAAGTATCATCTGGCGGGCTAGTTGGTCTGAATCGTTCATATTTAAAACTGCGCGAACAGAATCAAGGACCGAGCAAGAACACAGTAACACACACTGCGCTTGTGTGCGTTACTGTGTTCTTGCTCGGTCCTTGTTTCTGTTCGCGCAGTTTTAAATATGATTATGACGTTTGTAGCGCTGCTTTGCGCTACCGTCTGCGAAAGGACATACGCGGCAGAGCGCACGCCACTGGATTCTTTTTTTTTTACTTTCTTTTTGTGCACTTGCAAAGCTCCGGCCAGGAGCAGTTCACTGCATCACATACGCGCCGGTGTACTGCATCGTCATCGCGGCTACGAGCCTTAGTTAAGGGAGAGGGGGTTGGCATTTTGGCGTTTTTCGGCAAATGCCAAATAGGCATGTGATTATTGAAAGCATACTGGGGCCTTAAGCGCACAAACAGAAAGTAAAAAAAAAAGATTCCAGTGGTGTGCGCTCTGCCGCGTATGTCCTTTCGCAGACGGTACCGCAAATCACGGCTACAAACGTCATAAGCAGGAAGTAAAGCCGCGGCCGCCTGCGAGCCCCGAAAAGACAGGCAGCGCTGTCAGTGGCCACGCGTGCCCACGCTCCGTCGTCTCAAACCAGGCGTTATATCGCTAGACGTCGCGCAAGTAGCTCCGAGCGGCCCGGAGCACGCATTTCGGCCGTTCTAGACATGCATTTTGCCCTCTGTACGTGCGCAGTCGCCTTTGCGCGAGGAACGCGCCGGCCACACAAATGGCTCGAAGGGCAACGCGAAAGTCGCGAGCCGGCAGGAGCAGAACAGCTGTGAAAGAAAATACGAGCAGAATCGCTTTATTAAGGCGAAAGCCTTTAATGCCTCATACTGTCGTGGGCAGGGAATGCTAGCAAGTGTTTTCGAGTTCCTGCGAACAAAAAAAAGAACTTTATTGACACGTTTACCTTCTCCTTCCTGTGTTGTGTTCGCGCTGCTGATGCATATAGGCACATCTAGTGAACGCACGGGTTTCGTGAGTGAAATAAAACAAATAAAAAATGCAAATATCAAAATAAACAAAATAATAAAGAAACTAAAGTACAAAACACGAAAAACATTAAAGAACAAAGACCGCGTGGTCCAGAAGACGCGCAGAATCGCGGTTTTGCACGACAGAACTGCAAGAAGAGACTAAGAATCGAACCAGGGCCTTTGGCACTTCAAGGGTAGTCGCTGCCAGTCCGTCACAAACACGGTTTGAGCATGAATAAAGGCAGATGTAGAGAACGCACAGGTTTCGTGAGTCAAATAAAACAAACAAAAAATTGCGAGTATGAAAAAAAACTATAAAGAAATTAGATCATAAAACACGAAAAATATTAGAGAAAAGGCACATCTAACACCATCTGCCGGGTAGTTGGTTGCGATCCATATGTATCAGCAGCGCGAACACAACACATGAAGAAGAAGTGCTCTTTACCTTCTTCTCTGCCTTCCTGTGTTGTGTTCGCGCTGCTGATACATATAGGCACATCTAGTGAACGCACGGGTTTCGTGAGTGAAATAAAACAAATAAAAAAATGCAAATATCAAAATAAACAAAATAATAAAGAAATTAAAGTACAAAACAGGAAAAACATTAAAGAACACAGACCGCGTGGTCCAGAAGACGCGCAAAATCGCGGTTTTGCACGGCAGAACCGCAAGAAAACACGGCGGCAGGGCGCGGAGCCAAGCCACGTGCGACGAAGGGCGCACAAAATGGCGCCCAGCGCGGCGCGCTTGCGTCAAAATGGCCAGCCGGCCCTTCCCGGCCGCTCGCAAGAGGAATACACCGAAGAGCGGAACAGCCGTGAAAGAAAAAAAGAGGAGGAGGGAGAAAAGGGTACCAACGAGCGCAGCGACCACGAAAAAGGAATAGACCGAAGAGCGCAGCGACGGCGAAAGAAAAAAAGAGAAGGAAGAAAAAAGCGGAGGAGGAGGGGCGGCGCTGCGAGGAGGGTTCTGGGACGCCAGTGAGGAAATTGCCCCTAGCATTACGTTCGAGCGCACTGCAGGGTGCGCACATTGTAGCAGGGTGGCTACGACGGCAAAGAGCTTGAACCGTGCAAATGCTCGGAGGACTTTCGGTGCATTTTCTATACACGCCGCGGTGGCCTAGCGGTCAGGGCGCTCGGCTACTGAGTCGGAGGACCCGATCCGGGACGCGGCCGCCGCGTTTCGATGGAGGTGAAGCGCGAAAGGCACCCGTATGCTGCCCGATGTCAGCGCACGTTAAAGAACTCCCAGTGGTCTCAATTAATATGGAGGCCTCTACTACGGTGTCCCTCATTGCCCACGTGTCGCTCCTCTTCTCAAACGTCTGTGGACTTATCAATGTTTTACAACCTTAGGGGCACAATCTGTTTTATTGTCGGTTCCTGTACTTGTCAGCTTAATTGCTTCCGTTGGATATTTGCTATGCTTTGTGGAATAATTACTTCAGAAGCTGGCATGCTTAACAACTCTGTCAAGTGATATAATTTTAGTTGAGCTGTAATGCAAAAATGCAACTGCATTACAAATGTGTTGAATTTTCAGCACTACTGTAGTCTTTCTGCATGTACGAATTATGCCCCGACAAGCATGCAGCGAGACTTTGTGGCTGAAAACCTCTATTTATGTGCGTCAAGAACCTGGATGGGCAAGTTACATGGCAGCTTTTCCATCAGTGAGAGGTGTCCACTTACTGCGGCTTTGGTGGATGCGTAAGAACTTTGCACACAAACAAAATTAAGTTATGCACTGCAACTGTACTGCAATGCATTTCACATCCTGCATGGTGGTGTGGGACGTTACATGCTATTTGCATATAACTTGCAGCTCTGAATGTTAAGAATGTCTGTACTCGATTTCCCGATGCTGGTTGCTGCATTATGTAGATGAAATAAAGTGCACAAAAAAAATGCTTTGTTTTGTGTCATCTCTTTAACGTTCTCTTAGCTTCAGGATGCATAATCAATGTTGCTTCCCATCAAGGCAGAGGAGAGCCTGCAGCCATTTTGTTGTCGTATACTTTGTGCCCTGAGCCTAGTTGAAGGAGAACCACCAGCCTGTGTACTGACAGATGTCGCCAATGGTTGGCACCTCAGCTGTTGATGCCCAGCTATGTATAGAAATGTGGAGATGTATAACATACGCACTGTATGCACAGTATTCAAGGTAAGGCAGGTAAGTAACAACACCAGCAGCTAGGCAAAAGATGAGCTTGCCTTGTGTTTTTCCTAATGAAAACCTAAAGCCAAAGCAAGGAATCAAAGCCTGCTGCAGAGCTTCGCTACAGGCACCACAACGTAAACAAAGTCAGGCAAAAAGACAAAACAGTACGCAAACACCAGCCAAAAGCAGAACAAGCTCTTGACACGGGCAGCTTTACTGTTGAACTGCAAGAGGAGCAAGTTTCTCAGCTATTAATGGGAAACTCTTCTTGTCCTGTGGGTAATAGCATCATATCTTTCTCTTGCAAAACCTTTTGCACCGCATTTTTTACAGCATGTAATAAATGAGTTTAATGCAGGAGGTCTTTGTGACAAATAGTAAATTATAGTATGGTCAAGCGTAATAAAAATATCATGCTTCGGCTTTTACAGCACACACAGAAGCTTGATACGAGTTGTTTTCAGCATCTTCTACAAGTTCCTGTTACAAAGTCTTGTGCAATGTTGAACACAAGGCATTCACATCCAGTTTTAGCTTTAGCGTAAACAATGTGGCACAGCTTGCACTTTGATAAAGCATCCCTAAGACACTAGTGATACCAAAAAGTCTGGAATGTCTGTGAACACAATGTATTCCTTGGCTTTTTAACAAAAAACTAGGTTATTACTCTTGATCGTTATGGACCCAACGACCACTAGACCAGCCTCTGATCTTGCACTTCTTGATATCACCAAGGTCCCTCTCAATCAGTCAATCATTAAGTGCAATATTACTACATGCAAGCATGCAATGCATCACACATGCAAGCTATAGACGTAGACATTTATTTACTTCACATGCATGTTCAGCACTTAGACAGTTTGCAAATGATGCTTTGCTGCACAGTGACAGTTCAGTATTGTAAAATTTGTCTCAGATGTCAATTACCCCAAGTTCTGTACAATGAAAGGTGAAAACAGCTAGGCTATGTTGGCTGCTATTTTTTTAATTATGTTATCCTGAAGTGTTTTTCCCAACTTACTGACCCAGAGTATGAAAAGAGCGGTAAATAATTCTTATCACTTTCTAATGTGAGCACCTTGTCTGTCAGCCTCGCTCTCCGCACACAGGAAACGAAGAAACATTACTGCAACATGCGGGTCCACATAAACAGGGAACTTATGTGTAACAGGTTGCTTAATTATAATTTTCCACACTTGCTGCATGCTCATGTCGACTAGTGTTCTGGTGAAGACGTGTTTCAGTTTGAGCATGAAATTAGCAAAAATGGCCTCATAGAACAATTTATAACTCTTACAAGTGCTCGTAAACATACTGCGACCAGAGCAGTGCCAGCGAACGAGACCGCCGTACGTGCACCGCGGTGTCGCCGTTTCGACAACTGACGGCAGTGACCACACACGCATTAGCTATGGATTCGAGATACTCGCATTTAGCGCAAATGTCGGAGGAATAATCGTCCTGTCCTTTAACACCTTAAGTTGTCACGCTGTACTGACGGAGGCCGAACAGCATATGTTTGCAAACATAGCCCGCGCGGTGCTGCCGCCGTCATGCGAGAACGGTTGTGGCACATAGCCGAAGTCTTCCCAGCGAGAAATTGGTGCTCCTCGAGGAGATAAACAACCTACTTAACCGAATTCTTCAACTTCCACAACGCTCTCAAACTCTGCCGCCAACAAAATGCTCGAAGCATAGCATAGGGTTGACTGTCGCAGGCAGTCTGCCAGCGAATCGCAACGGCGCACTGTTTTTGCCGTTCCCTGTACTTGATGGCACTCGGAACATGTTGAATCCCGTTGCAATGAAGTTTCTGAAGGTTGAGGCAGCGCACAACATCCTTTTTCCAGCAATGTGAGCGAAAGTATTAAGGAAAGAAAGACCGAAACCGCACGCATGCAAGCAATGCCCACACAAACCAGACGACAGAAAGGACCCGGAAGTTCAAATTCACGTGACAAAGCTGCGCCGTGACGCAATGTCCGCCGTAAGTTGGACACCACCTATCCCTTCGCTCGCAGATGGGTCGCAGGGGGAAATCATCGATCCGTAGGGTTCATGCAGCACGGCTACAGTGAACTACATGGAGGAAGGAAAACTAAGGAGAGGCCCTTGGTATTCCCACTGCATTGGCGAGAATGTGGCCGAAGTGACGTCAAAATTTAGGCTTAAAAAGTCGGGCCACTAGCAACGTTGTCGTTGTTGCTAAGAAAACTCGGGCCACTAGCTACGGCGTACGGCGTCGTTAGCGTCGTTGTTGCTAGGGGCCCGAGTGTTTCTCGGTGGCGGTGGACGGGGTTTCGGCACGGTGTGTTCGGCCTTGCGTGTTAAAGTCTACATGCCTGGCGTCGTGAGGTTACGCACGCATCTAAGATTGCTTTTAAATGCAGCAAATAACCGCTCATTTGATATTTTGTTCGTCAAACTTGGTGTCGTTACGCGGAGCGATCGATGCATTGAAATGAATCTCGCGAAAAGGTGGCACTCCGGAACCGCGCATCGACACGCGAAGAAGCGTTGATTGCTTTGATCAGCGTACTTTCGCACCTCACCAAACAGCACAGAAACATGAAGCCGCTCTCGGCGATGCTGAGCTGTGTGTCGAAGGCCTCACGGCGGGTGTACGGTAGCCCGAGGAGGACGGTGAGCTAAGCGGCGCGCAATGTCGTCTTTCTTCGCCTGGCGTCGGAAAAGGTTCACCGCGCCTGTGCGCCGGTCTGTGTCTAGTTGCGTGTTTGCGGGGAGGGAGGTGTAGGAGTGTAGAGGCGAGCGGCGCGGTTTTTTTTTATTCCTTCCTTTTACGAAGCGCTTGCGATCCCCACCCCGTAGCTCGGTGGAGAAAGAAGATAGTGAGGAGAGCCGATCCAACTTCCGGTTGCGGGCGGCTTCACAAAAAGTGACGTCAGGGTATAGTGTACTAGATTAGGTGTAGTGGGGCGAGGACTGGAGACGCTGTGAAGCTATAATCCCAGACACGCCTAGGTGGCGCTGCAGTACCTTTCACCTGGGTCATCGTCCGCACTCCCGCATGCTCCCACTCAAGCGGCGTTCTGGCGCGCGCATCGAATGTATTTTATGAAGTCGATTCAACGCTAATTCTATGGACGCTTAAAAGAAAGAAAGCATGCAACACTACATATACTGCTTACAAGTAGGGCTATGCGGAGACTGCGATAAAAACAAGGAACCTTTTACCACACACAGAACAGCATTTATTTTATTCAAAAATATACAGCACTGAAGGAAAAAGTACTGAGAAACCGCAGTTCACGTGCTCCTGCTGAGCTTAAGATGTTTAGCTCGCTGCCGTTTTGTGGCATTTGAGCTATTCAGGCCCTTAATAAGGATGTGCAAGCGCGTGAGTATGTAAAATGAAACAATTTTTACACTCACTTGTTCCCTGTGCTGATCGCAACCAACACTGTTAGAGCTCAAAAAGTTCGCTTTTACTTGTGACGCAACATCACAGATGCTGTTGGCATGCAGCTCTGTTACACTAAAACATTTAGTGAATATATTTTCGAGTGCAAGCATGAAGTTGTACAGCACTTTTGATGGGTACAACAGTCCACCCCAGTCACATTGCTCAGTAAAGCTAGAAGGGAGGCGGTCAGAAGCTGCTGCTGCTGGCTCAACTAGTAGTATCTTCTTACACGACGCACAGTTGAGGCTGAGCACGCATTTTCGTGCTACATATCCAGCAGTGTAGTATATAAGGCGTGCATCGCTTCTCTCAATCACAAGTGAGAAGTGTTGAGCACTGCTGCGAGGGATTGTTTTTAAAGAAATTTCTGCTTCCTCGAGTTTGCCTTGAGCAAGCATCTCATCAATCCTTTTTGGCCCAGGCTGTGAGCATTCCCGGTCATCAACACTAATCAGTGCACTAACAATGTCAGGCTCAGCATTAGCGCCATCAACGCTTCTGGCTAGGTTATAAAAGGAAAGGCAATTAACTGTAATCAAGAACTGCTCTGGTGAGGGGTGGGCATTGCAGCCACTTGACTGACGAACAATGCCAAAGAGGTTTTCAAGAGGGTCAGTGCTAAGCCGTGACGTCATCATGTATTTGAACCCAATAGTCTGAGTCAGGTACTGCAACAGCGAAAGTGTACTCATGATAGTGACTCTGAGTCCCGTTGATGTCGATTCACTAACAAAACCACCCTTACATGCTTCCCATCTCTTTAAATAATCCAGGAAGTCCATAAGGGCGGCTGCATCCGCAGAATTTGGCCTCAATGCCTGAGCTGCATACCGGGATGTCATGAGATTAATCAGCTTCTCAATCCTTCTGCAAAAGCAAACAGCAGAAATGTAAATCATCAAACTATGCTTTCAAATATGCAGAAAAAACTGCTAAATGCCTACTTACGTAAAGAACTCCTGAGTTGCAGTGATGCTGCCACATTTTCTCTCAATATCACGTTTGTAGAACATCATTCCTCTCAAGACATTTGATCCAAAAAGTTGAAATGCATAAGACACTCTCATTTTCTCAAATGAGTTCGGATCAAGGTGTGCCTCTGTCAAACCAGGCATCACCTTCAGTGTCCTCACGTTGTTGTCACGGAGAAATGCCTCTCGGAGTGGCCGTACAGATACCTAGAAGCAACAGCATAAAGAGGAGGAAATATTAGTTTCAGTAGAAATGCAACCTTCACCAAACAAATGACATACTTTTCCCTCCGGTGTAGTGAAGCCAGTCTTCAGCAGGGAATTCCGCAGGCACTTAATAAGGTGGGGGAAATCTGAGATAAAATGTAAGTTTCTCTCATTGTCCACAGGGTGCTCCATTTTGCAGACAATATTAGTTGCCGATGCACACACTCCGGCCAATCTCCACATCTTGCGGTTCCATGCCGCTCCATCACATGTAATGTGATCCACAAACAAACCTGCTTTCTCAGCAACGATGACCGCTTCAATCATTATTTTGAACAGAATGTCACCTTTTATGTTACCTTTGGTAGCAAAAACTCCAATTATTTGTTTCCACTTTCCAGTAAATGGAACAAATGGAATGGCTGGCTCCACACATTCGTCCGGTTCGCTGGGTTGCGGCGTTGCACAGCAGTCGTGTATGTCTTCATCACAGAATTTCTTTGTTCCGTCATCTTTCGTTGCTTCTTCACACCGCCTCTTCGGTGGCTGTCGATCTCGAGTGGGCTTCTTCGAAAGATACTTCGGAAGGTTCGGCAGTATAGTGGGCACGGCGTCCGGTGAAAGCGATGGCTTTCCACGCGGAAGGCGCACCTCTTTTCCATCAATTACATGCACATAGTCTCTCAAAATGTACTTATCCTCGAAGTGCAACTCACAAAGAGCGTCAGTCACTTCTAAAGCCTTGTCAGCGCGATGAAGGTTGCGCTCCCAAATCCGGCGCTTGCATTCGTCATCGGGGACTCCAAACAAAGAAAGTTTTGGCGAGTTTTTAGCGCCACTATACCCCGTCCTGCAACCAGGCGCGAAGCAGTAGTTCCTGCGTCGAGGCTTCATCGTGAAGAAAAAACACAGTACACCACGAACATCGGAGCACAGCGAAGCGTCAACACACAAGAAGCACGTCGAGACAGGCAAGCCGGCAAGCAGCCGCTGCGCCGCGCCGGAATCCCCAGGTGAAAGGCGCAGCTGCGCCACCTCGCGGCCGCTTGAGATTTCTGGGATTTGAGCTTCACGCGCGCAGCCTACCAGGGCCTTCCCTCGGCCCACTACACCTAATCTAGTACACTATAGTCAGGGCTTCTCCTTAGTTCTTTCCTTCCTCCATGGTGAACTAGAAGTACTCTAGTGCCGCGAACGCCATGCTCCGGCGCCCCGCGCAGCGTGCCTGATGCCACAGACGGCCGCTAGTGGCGCTGCAGTACTCTTTTCTAGCGCCGGGCGAGGAGTGTGTGTGCCGGCGCGGACGGATGAATGTGCGTGGCTTGAAACGCGTGGGGCGAAGTGGATGTTGCGACCTGCTGCCCTGAATTCAGTGAAACCCCACTGCCAGCAGTGAACATCAAGGGGGACAGTGCCAACATCCAATGCGAAGAATGTCGAAAAGAAAAACAGATTCTCATTGCTTCGCACCGGGATGCCGCAGCGGCTATCCGGGTGCACCCAAGGCTTCCCTTTTCGCTGCTCCAAGAAATGAACTGCGGAAGAAATGGGAGCGCAGTTTGCGTAGGCAGGACAAGCTCTTCACAGAGGCTTCGGCTTTATGTGAGCATTATTTCGATCCTCATTGCATTTTGCGGGATCATGTCCACATAATCGAAGGCAACGAGGTACGGATCCCGCTTGGAAAGCCGTCGTTGGCCCCTGACGCTGTGCCTACTATTATGCCCGGTTGCCCTGCTTACCTTTCTGCCCGATCTGCAAAACCGAGACCAGTGCGAAAAAGATCGCCGGCGGCAAGCACTCAAGTACGGGGAAAAAAGCCGCGCCAGCATTTGCAAGATGGTTTAGACGGCGCCGCCGTGACTGACACTATGCAACACGAAGCTGCCGATGCCCCAGGGAGTCCTGAACGGTTTACAACCGGCCTACTTCACAAATTACAAGTTCCGTCGAAGCAGTGGTGTCGTCTTGAGCCTGGTGATTATACTGGTCATCATGCAGGCGTCGTATTTGCCACTAGTACAATTCGAAGAGAGGCAAGGCTTGAAATAATTCACGAGAAGGCTGTCTGCTTCTGTGCCCGTAATGACGAAGTGTGTGCCTAAACATACGTCCGATGTGTCTTGTGCGAAGATAGGATGGTGCAGTCCCTTTCTGTAGCGAACAGTGTTCTCCAGGAAACTGACACAATCTGCATCTGCAAGGGAGCCATGTCGAAAGTTGATTTCAGTGAATTCGAAGTGTCACAATTGATGCTTAACAGAGAAGTTGCGGGCTTCAGCTACATTGTTTGGGCATGCTGTCTTCAGCAGAAAATGCTTGGCAAAAGTTTGTGCTGAAGGTTTATTGCCCTGAAAGGTGTTACACTCTGAAGTTTCCTTTTAAGCATTAGTTTTTACAGCCGTTCCATTTTCATTTGCAGGAGCAGTCTGTACTGAATGCAAGTCTGTTCGGAAAGTGATGCTAACTAGGAAATGTGTGACATCACGCCAAAAAGTGCGTGTGCCAGCAAAAGGAGTCCGTTCTCAGTGGCGCAAGCTTGAAAAACTGAAATCAGCGCGCCTCAGAAGCCATGTCACTGCCATGGAACAGAGACTTGTAGCAATGGAAGCCAAGAACCGAGCAATTGCTGAAGAGGAGTTTACAGCTAAGATTTCCTAATTTCCTTCAAAGCAACGAGAGGCAGGGCTTCACATGTTTAAGGCATCGTCATGGAGAAGTCAGAAAGGAATGAAGTTTTCAACTGAATGAGTTTTGGAGTACCTTATCATGAAAATGAAAAGTGCAAGGCTTTATGAACCCCTGAGAAGAGAAAATATACTGTCATTACCAAGCAAAACAACGCTCCGCAAGTGCTTGAAGTGCTACAAGACAGAAAGTTCTTGGTGTGCTGAGCGAAAAAGCAAGAAGCATGGATGAGTTTAAGAAGCATGGGGGCCTCATTGTAGATGAGATGAAGCTGTCAGAGCATCTGTCAGTCACAACTGCTGGCCACATAGAAGGTTTTGTGGATCTTGGTCCATTTACGTCAGATGACGATAAGCACAATGTGTGTGGCCATGGAGTGGTGGTCATGTTTGTCCCTTTTGTAGGCAAATGGACGCAGCTTCTAGCTGCTTTTGCGACTAAGGGGAAGATCAAAGGAAGCCTCCTCACTAAGATTATGATTGAAGCGGTCATTTTAGCCGAAAAAGCAGGGCTGAAAGTTTAATTTATAACATCAGATGGGGCCACATGGAACCGCCGGATGTGGACGCTAACAGGCGTCAGTCTGTGCCATCGCTTTTTGCATCCAAACTATGCACCAACATGTCCTACTTTAGCAGAAAATACCAGTCCGTAAAACGAGTACGCCATACGTGAGCAGCGTGCGCAATACCAGAGCCATTGAAGCATACAAGCATTTATTTAAGCGGGTGATCCGTAAACCCATAGTACAAGCATTACAGATCTCCAAGCGGCCGCATGTTAACGTCTGTGTCAACCTAAACGTCACATCTCGAGAAATTAGCTGCGCGATGCCGTTGGCGCCCAGCCAACAGAGCGGCCAACGTTTTTAGATCCCTTTCAGTTTGCAAGCTCCCCCGCGCCGCGCCCGAGAAAGCGGCCCCCGTCCGCTTCCACTCACCACGCGGCGCTGCTGTCGCTGTCGGCCCGGAGGCGCCGGAGCGCTCGCGCTTGGCAGTTGCTGTGACAGCCTGTTCTCAGCCGCGATAACATTGGGAGCGAACACGTCGAACTCAAATTTGCTGTACTTTTGGAGCTGTCACGGTGAAACTTCGGTCTCATGGTTAAAGAACTGTTTCGCCTGACTAGTAAGGGTGAGATAAAGAGCAGGCTGTTGCCAGTTCGCAAAAAACCAATCGTTTAAATTGCGCTTTATCGCATCACGTTTGCGACGTTTAGCGCTGATGATATGCGTATGTTGGAGTAGAGCTATCAATATTTCTTCGGGAGAATGCACGAAACATTAATGAAAGGATAAAACTAGCGATGTTCCGCTTCTAGATCAGTCACGAAATTCCGCGCTATATTATCAACGAAGCACCGCACATGCGAGCAGCATTTTGCACGTTCTTTAGAATTCCAATTTCAGTGAACACAAGTATAAATGCAGACACACTTAGCTGGATGCAGGGAGGGAATAACTATAGAAGAGCTTTTTATTTGCAATGATAGCACAGACAGGAGCAGCGTCCTGCACTTTCATTTTTAGAATGTTAATTTCATTGAACACAGACAAGCATTAAATGCAGACACACTAAGTCAGAAGCACGGAGGGAATGGCTACTTGAAGGCGAGCTTTTTTATTTGCAATGACAACATTTTCTCTGTTCTCTAGCCGACGGTTCACGTCTTTCGCAGAGAAGTGGATGCGTGTCACTATGACAAAATGCAGCACTTGGCATGTAAAAGTGGCCATATGCTCTGCACATCCAAGCCGAGCAAGGTTTTGCAATTCAAGCTCGTCTAGCACCTCCCAAAAAACGTCCCTTTCCAAAACGGGACCTTCCTTCAAAGAAATCGGGATTGCTTTGTTTACAATGTTGGTAAACTCTAGCATCTTTTTGGTGGGATGCTTTAAGCACCCTTGCTTGAAGCTTTTGTATACTGTAAGATAAGTGTCGCTGCCAACAACTGGCACAGGACAGCTGATATCTTCTATGCTGATATCTGCTGGCTGCTCCAAATCAGGCGGCGGCGGCGATGGCGCACACGCTTTCTGCTTTTTCGCGCTGCTGATGAAGTTGCGCTCATTCAGAGAGCAACGAAAACGAGTCGTTCTTGTTGTAAGCGCGTATTTCCCATCAACTAGCACCAAACTGCCTTGATGACGGCAGTCTAACTGCAGAATTATTAAGGAGAAAGGCATAGCGCAGCCTTCACAGGCAAAAAGGAGCGGAGCGCAGCCGTGCTTCTACTTTTTCGCGCCACTCATGAAGTTGCTAGCATTCAGAAATCAACGAAAACGTGTGGCTCTAGTTGTAAACGTTTATTTTCCATCAACTAGCAGCCAACTGGCGTGAAGAAGGCAGTTTAACTACGGAAATATTAAGGAGAAAAGCATAGCGCAGCCGCGCTTTTTCGCGCTTACAAAGCAACACAAACGAGTGGTTCTAGTTGTAAACGTCTATTTTTCGTCAACCAGCGGCAAACTGGCATGTAGAAGGCAGTTTGCCAGCTCAGATATTAAGGAGAAATGCTTAGTGCTGCGTCACGTGCTTTTCCGCGCTGCGGGTGACGTTGCTTGCATTTGCGGAGAAACGAAGACGAGTGATTCTACTTATAAACGTTTCGTTTCTCTCAACTATGCATGTAAAAGCCAGTTTAAGTGCACAAATTTAATGGAGAAAAGCGTAGTGCTGTCGCGCTCGTGCCTTTTCGCTTTGCTGATGCAGCTGCTCGCACTTCGGAATGAATGCACATGTGCGGTTCTAGTTAGACATTTATTTTCAATCAACCAGCAGCCAACAGATCTGCAGAAGACAGTTAAATTGCGCAGATATTAAGGCAAAATATCTTATATGCACTCAAAAACATCATGACAAATACCCTACTTGTGATAGAAAATAATCACCCTCGAAAAAAGTGGGTCTCACTTTGTTTTTGATCAGTTCACGGTTTCGTTCTTTTGTCATGTGATGTATTCTCATTTTCACATATTCTTCAGCGATTTTTTTGCGCAAACTATAAACATGGTTGTCAAGTGATTCAAGGTCAAGAATGTGGTCCTCCAGTTTCTGAAACTACTTTTTCTCTGTGGAGGTTCTCAGGACTTCAAGTATGAGGTGTTTCGATTTTGCTGTCACCATTTTAATAGTATCATATTCTGCCTGTAGCCGCCGAAGCCCCTTTTCAACTGCTTCACAAAGACTAACAACGTCATGTGCCGATGAAATAAGTCCACCTCGTCTCTTTTGCCTAATTAAAGGTGGCAGCTCATCCGAGTATAGGGCTGCGATGCACTGTTCACATGACATCGTTGAACAAACTTTCCGAACAACAAAACCCGCAATGTACGGCACTACAGCACCGACAAAAGCTGACAGGCTTTCTGGGCAGTCAATGCGATGAGTATAGTCATGGCAGCTGGCCTGCAGGATTCATCACCTGCGCATATCGGTAAGCATTCTGCTTCATCTACCAAAGCTTCTGTAGTTGTTGCCTTTAGAATTGCCCATCATGCCCATCACGTCAACTTGCACTGAAAAACAACTCCTGAAAACAGCAGCGCGAGCCAGAGCCAAGCGCGCTTTCGCCTCTGTTAAGATGGCGGCATGCGGCTTCAGTCGGAGCGCGTCCACTCCACTCCAGCAAATTCTATATATCCTCCTTGGGTGCCGCCCAAGGAGGATATATAAAACTTGCTGGAGTGGAAGCCGCCTATACGCGGCAAGGGTGAAGCCGCGCCGAACGGGTGGCGGCCATCTTACCAGAGGCAGAAAGTAAAGTCACTGTAGCAGAAAGCCGCGCAGCGCGCCGCCGCGCCTGGCCGCGCTTCTGCTATTTCGCGCTGCTGATGAAGTTGCGCTCATTCAGAGAGCAACGAAAACGAGTCGTTCTAGTTGTAAGCGCTTATTTCCCATCAACCAGCACCAAACCGCCGTGATGAAGGTAGTTTTACTGCGGAAGTATTAAGGAGAAAGGCATAGCGCAGCCTGCTGAGGCAAAAAGCAGCGGAGCGCAGCCGTGCTTCCACTTTTTCGCGCTACTCATGAAGTTGCTAGCATTCAGAAATAAACGAGAACGTGTGGCTATAGTTTTAACTGTTTTTTTTTATCAACTAGCAGCCAACTGGCGTGAAGAAGGCAGTTTAACTACCGCAATATTAAGGAGAAAAGCAGCGCAGCCGCGCTTTTTCGCGTTTACAAAGCAACGCAAACGAGTGGTTTTAGATTTAAACGTCTATTTTTCGTTAACCAGCGGCAAACTGGCGTGTAGAAAGCAGTTTGACAGCTCAGATATTAAGGAGAAAAGCTTAGCGCTGCGTCGCTCGTGCTTTTCCGCGCTGCGGCTGAAGTTGCTTGCATTTGCGGAGCAACGAATGCGGAGCAACGAGTGATTCGATCTAGTTATAAACGTTTCGTTTCCATCAACTAGCAGCCATCTGGCATGTAAAAGCCAGTTTAAGTGTTCAAATTTTATGGAGAAAAGCGTAATGCAGCCGCGCTCGTGGCTTTTCGCTTTGCTGATGCAGCTGCTCGCATTTCGAAAGGAATCCACATGCGCGGTTCTAGCTTTAGACGTTCATTTTCATTCAACCAGCAGCGAACAGTTGTGCAGAAGACAGCTCAACTGCGCAGATATTAAGGAAAAAAATGTTACACGCGGTCAAAAACATCATGACAAATACCCTACTGGTGATTGAAAATAATCACCCTCGACAAAATGGGTCTCACTTTGTTTTTGATCAGTTCACGGTTTCGTTCTCTTGTCATGTGGTGTATTCTAACTTTCACATATTCTTCAGCGATTTTTTGCACAAACTACAAATGTGGTTGTCAAAGGGGTCAATGGCCGCCGCGGTGGCTCAGTGGTTATGGTGCTCGGCTGCTGAACCAAAAGACGCGGGTTCGATCCCGGCCGCGGCGGTTAGAATTTCTTTGGAGGAGAAATTCTAGAGGCCCGTGTGCTGTGCGATGTCAGTGCACGTTAAAGAACACCAGGTGGTCGAAATTTCCGGAGCCCTTCACTACGGCGTCTCTCATAGCCTGAGTAGCTTCGGGACGGTAAACCCCATAATCCTAATCCATCCAAATGGGTCAATGTCAAGGACGTGGTTCTCCAGTTTCTGAAACCACTTTTTCTCTGTGGAGGTTCCCAGGACTTCAAGGATGAGGTGTTTCGATCTTGTCGTCACCATTTTAATAGTATCATATTCTGTCTGTAGCCGTCGAAGCCCCTTTCCAACTGCTTCACAAAGACTAACAACGTCTTCGGTGAAATAAGTCCACCTCGGCTCTTTTGCCTAATTAAAGGTGGCAGCTCATCGGAATGCAGGGCTGCGATGCACTGTTGATACGTTATCGTTGAACAAACTTTCCGTTTTTTCAGTTTTCCTGTGCTGGTCATGCACACCAAAAATCCAACACACCCAGTTTTCTTCAGTCCCTGCATAACTGGAAGTCCTGCCGGATCTCTTAGCCCATGTATGTAGGTACGGGCCTCGGAAAAGAATAGCTTCCAGCAGCCTTCATTCTCCTTCCGAAGAGGTGCCTTGTATGATCATGGATTTCGAGAGTTCATGATGTCGAACAAGTGATCAAAAAGCCTAATGAACTTAGATGTTGCACTGGCACCCTTGAACTGTGGCAGTTTGAGCACTTGTTCGCAGAAGTCCAAGGCGTCAGCAACTGAAGCACTCAAGGCTTGTACTGCATATCGTACTTTAATTTTTTGTTTTTCTCACTGGACGTGCACTTTTGTGGGCTCGTTTTCAAGCAGCAACACATCGCCACGTTGTAATGCCTCCAATGCCACTATGTAAGCCCACTTCACGTGATTTCCTTCCATGTCAGTAAGGTGGCTTACAGTTGCCAACGAGTTCCGCATAAGCTTTATCATATGTGACACGCATCTAAGACAAACTGAATGTTTTTGGTGGAATCAGCAGGTGGAATCTGCAAAACAACTCCGGAAAACAGCAGCGCGAGCCGGCGCCAAGCGCGCTTTTTGCCTCTGGTAAGATGGCGGCAGGCGGCATCGGTAGGAGCGCGCCCTCTCCACTCCAGCAAATTTTATATATCCTCCTTGGTGCCGCCCATAGAGTTTCTTACTATTACCTAGAGGCAAAGCTGGAAGCCCGTCTATGGGAGTTTCCATGGCGACCCCTCGAGACCACTTCAACCACCATGGGCGCACAAAGCATCATGGGGCGGTGAGCTACTTGTTGCGGAACTGCAACTTTTGGCCAAAAAATAATAGAAAAATAAAGCTGTTTGATAACTACAAACGTCCTAACATTCAATATCTTGTCTAATGATTGCAACAAACGAGCAGAAAAGCATTTAAGTGCAAAGTTTGCCCAAAATAAGGGATGGCTAGCTCTCCTATTGGCCAAATAATGAACACAATAAAAACTAATATTTCGTAATTAACGGGCGCACTTCTAAAAGTAAATATATTTTCAAAAAAAAATGTTTTTGTTTAAACACTATAACAGGTTTTCAATGGCATTTCAGAAAAGTGAAACCTTTTATTGGCGTCGTGTGTTGTCGCGTTTTCATTACTAAGGGTTTTGCACACTGCGTTCGCGCGAAAGTCGTCTGAGCCCACACGAACAGCGTTTTCGGAATGAAACGTCTTAGTAGTGCCACTCCGTGTTCCCGAAAAACTACGACTGTCTCGCAACAAGTAGCTCACCGCCCCATGATGCTTTGAGCGTCCATGGTGGCTGAAGTGCAGCGCCGCCAGCTTTCCCTCTAGGTAATAGTAAGAAACTCTATGGTGCCGCCGGTGCTGTTCGCTAGTAGTCGCATGTGTCTGTCTTTTGTTACCTCGAACCAACGTTTTTAGATAAGGACAGTTAGCAAACTGCGCCGGCGAGCCAGGGAGCTGAGCGGCCCCACGCGATCGCCATCTAGGCGGTGGCGCTGCGGTCGCTTTAGGATGAGCGCCTCGTCTGCTATTCCCAGCTTTAGGAGCCTCAGCAGGAGATGGCTCGCGTCCGTTAAAAAACAACGTATTTAAGGAATATAAACGTACCTTTCATAGTTTTGCGCTTCACATCGCCAACCTTACAAGGAAGGTCAGCGTCAACGGAGATACGGTCTGGACATAGCCGACGAAGCAGACTTGGTAATTACTCTGCACAAACGCATATTACCCACCCGAGGAATATTATCAACATAAACTACAAGGAGGCAAGCGGTACGTCATGTTTCTCTAAACCGCGGAAAGAAGGGCTTCCAGTTTTTTCCTATATTTACAGCCAAAAGCTCAACCTCGAGCATCCTGCCCTCACGTACCCCAGACGTAGAGCGCACGCGGACTTCGCAATTCGTAGGACGGACTTGCGTCTGGTGGTGTGGCGGGTGTGCTCTGCATGAGCTCCCGCGAACTTGATCGACAACGGAGGATATTGAAGGCGGAGGACTCTGAGACATCAAGAGCCGTTTGCCGGAGCAACGGAGCTTCGAAGGGATACAAGTTTTTGATGGTAGGCCCGTTTTCATGATTTTATCGCCATTTCTGTGCGGCCTCGTAGGAGCCGAGCGCTAAGCCTAGCGTTCGACCAACCATCGCAACGTGGTCGGGGACTCCCCGACGCACGCAAGATACCGGAGCTGGCCGAGGTGGCAATTGATGAGAAGGAACGAGAGGAGGATTGCGTCGAGATGACGGCGCCAGAAGATGAAGCAGAAAAGTCAGGTTTTCAAACCGGCTGGTTTAAACGAGAAGGCAAAAGGTATATACCGGATGAAGATGGCGGCAACAGAAATGCGCAGCAGCAACCTAGCCTAGGAAAATTCAAGCCCAAACTAGGGAAGAAGCTGGCGGAGAAAGCGGTGGAAAAGAAAATAATAGACCTACCAAAAGGCGCTATAAAGTTGCTCCTCAGACCGAGCGGCGGCATAACGGCGACATGGGGGAACGTGGAAGAATTTGAAGTTGCGAACGCGCTAGCGCAAGAAGCAGGGGTGGATCCGAAAGTGCTTATGAAGGAAGACGTGGTCTCGATAAACATGACACAACAAACCATCTTCGTTGCATCAGCAAGCGAGGACAGGGCTGTGAAGTACCAAGACGCCAAGAAACTGACAATCAGAGGGAAGACGGTGAAAGTAAACAACCATGCACCGATGCCGGACGGCGCGGGCAAGGGAGTCATACACGGAATTCCTATGAGCATGAGTATGGAGCTAATCAGGGAAACATTGGACTGTGACGCGAACCCGCCGATATTGGGCGTACAGAGACTCGGGGACTCCGGCTCCCTGCTGATTCTCTTCGAGGGAAGCGAGGTGCCTTGGCGGGTGAAGTGTCTGGGATTTTTCAAGAAATGCTGGTTGTACAAGAAGAAGCTAGAAGTGTGCGTGACATGCGGCCTACTGGGACACAGAGCTGATGTATGCCCAGACCCGAAAAAACTGAAGTGCCGAGGCTGCGGCAAGGAGAATCCGGAGCAGGGACACACGTGCATCCCCGTATGCCAGCTGTGCGGGGGAGCCCATATGCTGGGCGACAGCAAGTGTAGGAAGATGTATAGGAAGCCGTTCGTGGCGACGAAAGACGCAACTAGCCGAGAAGGTGGGAAAGACGGAGCAGCGCAGGCCAAGGACGGGCGCAAGGGAAGGTCCAGATCCGGGACGCCCTCGAGATCCGAGTCCGGGGTGAGACTCACGGACAAGAAGGAGTTCCCGAGCCTGCCGTCCAGGGAGGACCCGAGACTACCCAAGACGGGGCCCGAGGAAACGGTAAGCTTCGCGAGCAAGGTCACCCAGGCTAACCCAGAAACAGTAGCGCTGAGGAAGGAAAATGCAGAGTTGAAGGCGAAGATAGGGAAACAAGAGGCAGAATTAAAGAGGCAAGGAACGGAAATTGCGGAGCTGAGGAAAATGATAGCAGAATTAGTAAACAATAAGCCGAGGTCGGTGGCGCCTCCCACGCAAGTGGCAGCGCGAAAATTGCCGGAGGCGAAACCGGAGATAGAAGAAGCAGACGAGAAAATGGATACGGAGGTGGTTAGACCCACTTCGATAAAGCGAAAGGCGCCCGAGACCGACCCCCTTGTGACGCTGGAGAGGAAGCTAACGAGTAAATTTGGAAGCAACATTGATAGGCTGGAAACGCAGATGCAGGAAGTGAATGTAAGGTTAAACGCTCTAGGGGACATTAAGGGTTCAATGGACAAGATCCTAGCGGCATTAAACGGCCTCACTGAGAGGATGGCGAATACGGAGAGTGTAGTTTTTTCCAACAATGGACAGGAATCAAAGTAAGAAAGAGAACGCCACCATTTGGCAATGGAATTGCCGAGGGTACCGACGGAAGTGAGCGCTATTACAGCACCACGTGCAACATGTAGAAGACAAACCAATTGCTATAGCGCTGCAGGAAACTGGGGGAAATCAGGTAAAACTGGCCGGATACCAAAGTTTCTATAGCGATAGGGGTGAAAAATGCAGAGTGGCCACGCTGGTGAAAAGGAATATAGCAACCCTAGAGCACGAAGTGAGTACGGGGGACATAGAAGCGGTAATGCTAGAAATGATTATGGGACGCAAGAGAGCAAAAAGCATATTTCTGCTTAACATCTACAGCAACCCGAAGCAGAAGAAAATGAAATTCGGAACGATATTTAGAAAAGCCATCAAACTAGCCGGCCAGAGCCCGTTGGTGATCGTGGGGGACTTTAACGCGGCACACCAGGAATGGGAGTACGCGAGGCAAGATCCGAAGGGCAGACATCTCCTTGAGGAGTCCCAAAATCTCGGACTTACCTTGCATACCGACCCATGTGCGCCCACTAGAGTAGGTAGCAGTGTAAGTAGAGACACCGCGCCGGACCTCACCTTCAGTAAAAATGCAGGCAGGGTAGAATGGGCAAACACCAGAGAAAATCTGGGTAGTGACCACTTCATCGTAGCTACGAAGCTGGGAGAAGGAATCAAGCTACGGAAACTCAAACAGGCGAGAATAGTGGAGTGGGACAAATTCAGGGAGATTCGCAGAAGCCACAAAGCTAAGGAAATTGGATACATAGGAGACTGGACGAAACAGCTGAGGGAAGATGCCAGGCACGCGGAAGCAGTAGCTGAAGGGGAAGATGCACCGGAGATAATGGATAGCAAGCTAATGAGCATGTGGAAGGAGAAGGAAAGGCTCGAGAAGAGACTCAAGTCTCAAAAATGAAACAGAAATTTAAGGCGTTCGTTAGCCAGACACACCAAGGAAATGGAAACGTATGCTTTTAAACTAAACGAGCAAAATTGGTACGCCAGGTGCGACGAAATGGAAAGGGGCATGAGCCTAGCAAAGACGTGGAATATATTGCGGCATCTCCTCGACCCGGGAAAATCTAAACAGGTAGCGAGCGCTAACCAAGTGAAAGCGAGACACGCTTTCCAGGGGACGGACAAACAGCTGATGGACAGGCTCAGGGACATTTACATAGGGGACGCGACAGAAGTACGACAGGCAGAATATGGAGGAGCGGAAAATGAAGATCTAGACGCGGACATTACGGTAGCGGAGATCAGAGCAGCTATCGCTGAGCTAAAAAATCGCTCAGCCCCTGGCCCGGATAAAATATCCAATGTCATGCTCAGGAATCTAGACAACGACTCGATAGATGCAATTGCGCGGTACATGAACAAAGTATGGACGGAAGGTAAATTGCCAGAGGAATGGAAGCAGGCAGAGGTTGTTCTCATCCCCAAGCCGGGAAAAGAACCAAAATTGGAAAACCTAAGACCGATCTCGCTGACGTCTTGCGTGGTGAAACTCATGGAGCACGTAGTGCAAACGAGGTTAACGAGATACATGGAAGATGGAAACCTATGGCCGCACGAGATGGTGGGCTTTAGACCTAAGCTCACCACGCAGGATGTAATGCTCAGACTCAAACATGACATTGTAGACAAGAAAGGATTAGATGCCAAGGTGATCCTAGGTCTTGACCTCACGAAGGACTTCGACAACGTCCGACACGAGGCGGTGCTCAGATGTCTGGAGGAGGTAAACGTGGGCAAGAGAACATACGAGTACATCAAGGACTTTCTCCAAGGGAGGAAGGCGGTGATTAAATTCCACGACGCAGAGTCCCCCGGCATAAGGCTGGGCAGCAAAGGTACCCCGCAAGGCGCCGTACTCTCCCCCTTCTTATTCAACATAGCGATGAGAGGTCTCCCGGCCATGCTGAACAAGATCCCTGATCTAAAATTCAGCATGTACGCGGACGACATAAACATGTGGATGAATAACGGAAGGGACGCGGAAATTGAGTGGAGTCTTCAAAAGGCAGCAGACGTAGTGGTGAAGTACGCGGCCGAAAGAGGCCTGGCGTGCTCACCGCAGAAGTCGGAGCTCTTCGTGTACAATAGCGACAGCAGGAACTAGAGAGACGTAGAAATTAAAGTGGTGGTGGGAGGCCTGGAGGTGCCCAGGGTCGAGGAAATGAGGCTCCTAGGCATGTTTATCAACAAGAAAGGCAACAACACCAATACCATAAAGAAATTAGCCACATATGCAGACCAAGTGGTAGGCATATTCAGGAGGGTAGCGGTAAAAGGCCGAGGACTAAAAGAAAGGAATCTCTTTAGAATGTCGCAGGCGTACGTAATAAGTCGGATCTGCTACGCGACGCCGTACCTAAACATGAACAAGGCAGAAATAGAGAAGGTAGACAGAATATTGAGGAAATGCGCCAAGCGAGCTCTGGGACTTCCGATATCTACGTCGACGGAGCGGCTTGAAAAAATGGGGGTACACAACAGATGGGTTGAGCTGGCAGAGGGGGTGAGATTATCCCAATTAGAACGGCTCGGCCAGTCTGAAACGGGCAGGACAATACTCGAATGGGTAGGAATCCGGCCAGAAAGTAGCACGCACAAGATGGTAAACATCCCGGCAGGAATCAGGGCCAAGATATGCGTCCCACCTATGCCGCGGAACATGCACCCCGTGTATAACAAGGAAAGGCGAGAACATAGGGCTAAGGCCTACGAGAGGAAGATGAAGGAGCGACCGGCAGACCAGGTGGCGTACGTAGACGCGGCGTGCGGACAGCACGGGGCGGCTGTATCCGCTGTGGTCGACGGGGCAGGAGTACCAACGGTAGCGGCTTCGAGCCGCACGAGAGATGCCAATGCGGCGGAAGAGTTGGCGATAGCGCTCGCTTGCGTCGGTACCAAGGCCACGATGATTTTAAGTGACAGCAAAACTGCAGTAAGAAACTTCGCGAAAGGAAGAATCTCGGAAGAGGCCAAACACGTCCTCGAGGCGAGGCCGATAGAACGTAACATAGAGATAATATGGATCCCAGCGCATGAGTCTATTGCAGGAAATGAGGCTGCACACGAGCTTGCCCGAGCTCTCTATCACCGGGCGGCCGCAGAGCAGCCCTCCCGCATAGACATGAAAGATAGCCTAATTTCATACCACGTGATCACGGAACATTATAAGCTGAGCAGGAGGGTCTATCCGCCGCCCGACCGTTCCCTCGCAAAAGAGGAGGCAATTGCGTGGAGAAGATTGCAAGGGGGGAATCATATAAGCCCCTTCTGGGTATACATAACAATCTCCAAAGAGGAGAAAGACCAATATTGTATAACGTGCGGGGAGAGGGGCACTCTCGACCATGTCATATGGGAATGTGCTGGAAGCCCGGGCGCCGAGCAAAATATAGAAGATAGAGAAGCCTGGGAGACCTTGCTGCGGAGCGAGGACCCCGCTAAGCAGCAACAAGCCATCCGCCTGGCGGCTGAGGCCGTGAAGAGACAATGTGTCTTCACCAGACCTTAGTTTTCGAGTAGGGCTCCCTTAGGCCTGCGTGCCGGGGGGTCCAAAAAGGAGTCTCATTTCGGTGGAAATAAACGTTTTGATGATGATGATGATCGCAATTCGTAGATGAGCGCGGCTAGAAGCAGCCGCCCCCGGCGCAGACGGTGCGAGGCGCGAGCTAACGTTAGTCATTCGCGCAGCGAACTGTGACCAAGCGCAGCCAATAGGCGCCGCGGCGGTGAAGAGAAATCGTGGCCTCTGAGATCAAGCGCGATGTTAAATTACCGATGCTGGAGCTGGTCACGGAGGCCATAGGAAAACAAACGCGGTACTCCCACCACCCGAGAGATAGCGCTCGCATCTCTTTGAGATTAAAGTCACTGGAACTTGAGATAAAATCGGCGACAGAAAGGGGCCGCATACTGGGAGCAAATTTTCCAACTGTCTTTAGCGGCGATGTCTTTCCGCAGCCAACACCACGCGGCGCTGCCTACCGCTAAGGGACCACCACGCAGCGTTCGCGGGCTGGTCCGGCTAGTGTGGCGTTGGTAACCGTCGGTAACTAAACGTTGGCTGTGTTTTCGTGGCGAAGCCTGTCTTAATCTGAAAGATCACTTTTGTCTAAAAATTTCCTTGGCAGGACACAAACTTGCCGGCCTTGCACTGTTCATAGAACATCCTCAACTCAAACAGCGCCACAAGACCAGCAAAACGTTGACCGTGTACTTTCAGATCCAGTCCGCTATTTTTATTAATCGGAAAGAATTAGTCGACTATGTCGGCGGGTTTTTGTCCGCAGAACGGTTCAGCAGCAGTTGCGTGGGACTATAATTAGATATCGCCTAAAATGTGGTAATGATTTCATAGGGACGATGTGAGGATGCCGGGCAAAATATTTGCGGCCAATCGGGTCGTTAGTGAATTAATTAGAGCGAAAAAGTTGTCTGTGGTTTGACAAATGGCCATCCCGAGTAGAATTGCGGAAGCATACGGCGCGGCAATCGTAGGGGCGGCGGTATCTCAGGGTGCACTTTGTCTAAAGTACGCAGAGGGGAAAGCGTTCTCCGCACCACTCTGACTGCCTCTGTGGCACTGGTGACTTCACCATCGAATGACGTCACATATAATTAAGTTCAATTACTAAGTAATGACAAATTACTAAGTGATGTCTAATTACTGATTAATGACCAAACTCTAATTAACTGCTAATTAATACCTTCACGAGTGGAACGCGACAGCGTGTTGTAGCGCTGCCAGGGAGTGCACGGAACGCCATCTCCCGTTCGCCGCGATGCCTTGCCCTTTGAACGCAACGCTTTTTGAGGGAAGGAGACGGCGCAGTAATTCTCTGTCATCTTGTAGGACGCCTGAATCGCACCGTACAGGAAGAGAGGAAGAGAGAGCGAAAGAAGAAAGAGGGTCCATAATGAAGAAAATCAAAACGGTATTTGAGGAAAGGAAACTGGGCAGTAACTATCTCACATATTCCAGTGGACACCCGTCATTCATTTCTAGAGGAAGGGAGGAAGTGGGAGTGAAAGAAGAAAGAGAAAGAGGGGCCGTAATGAAGAGAATGAAAATTGTATTTGAGGAAAGAAAATTGCGCAGTCACTGCCGCACATATCTTGGTGGACGGCCGTCATTCGTTTGTAGAGGAAATGAGGAAGTGGGAGTGAAAGAAGAAAGAGAAAGAGTGGCCGTAATTAAGAAAATGAAAATTGTATTCGAGGAAAGGAAATTGCACAGTCACTGCCTCACATATCTCGGTGGACGCCCGTCATTCGTTTGTAGAGGAAAGGAGGAAGTGGGAGTGAAAGAAGAAAGAGAAAGAGTGGCCGTAATTAAGAAAATGAAAATTGTATTCGAGGAAAGGAAATTACGCAGTCACTGCCTCACATATCTCGGTGGACGCCCGTCATTCGTTTGTAGAGGAAAGGAGGAAGTGGGAGTGAAAGAAGAAAGAGAAAGAGTGGCCGTAATTGAGAAAATGAAAATTGTATTCGAGGAAAGAAAATTACGCAGTCACTGCCTCACATATCTCGGTGGACGCCCGTCATTCGTTTGTAGAGGAAAGGAGGAAGTGGGAGTGAAAGAAGAAAGAGAAAGAGTGGCCGTAATTAAGAAAATGAAAATTGTATTCGAGGAAAGGAAATTACGCAGTCACTGCCTCACATATCTCGGTGGACGCCCGTCATTCGTTTGTAGAGGAAAGGAGGAAGTGGGAGTGAAAGAAGAAAGAGAAAGAGTGGCCGTAATTAAGAAAATGAAAATTGTATTCGAGGAAAGGAAATTACGCAGTCACTGCCTCACATATCTCGGTGGACGCCCGTCATTCGTTTGTAGAGGAAAGGAGGAAGTGGGAGTGAAAGAAGAAAGAGAAAGAGTGGCCGTAATTAAGAAAATGAAAACTGTATTCGAGGAAAGAAAATTACGCAGTCACTGCCTCACATATCTCGGTGGACGCCCGTCATTCGTTTGTAGAGGAAAGGAGGAAGTGGGAGTGAAAGAAGAAAGAGAAAGAGTGGCCGTAATTAAGAAAATGAACATTGTATTCGAGGAAAGGAAATTACGCAGTCACTGCCTCACATATCTCGGTGGACGCCCGTCATTCGTTTGTAGAGGAAAGGAGGAAGTGGGAGTGAAAGAAGAAAGAGAAAGAGTGGCCGTAATTAAGAAAATGAAAATTGTATTCGAGGAAAGGAAATTGCACAGTCACTGCCTCACATATCTCGGTGGACGCCCGTCATTCGTTTGTAGAGGAAAGGAGGAAGTGGGAGTGAAAGAAGAAAGAGAAAGAGTGGCCGTAATTAAGAAAATGAAAATTGTATTCGAGGAAAGGAAATTACGCAGTCACTGCCTCACATATCTCGGTGGACGCCCGTCATTCGTTTGTAGAGGAAAGGAGGAAGTGGGAGTGAAAGAAGAAAGAGAAAGAGTGGCCGTAATTAAGAAAATGAAAATTGTATTCGAGGAAAGAAAATTACGCAGTCACTGCCTCACATATCTCGGTGGACGCCCGTCATTCGTTTGTAGAGGAAAGGAGGAAGTGGGAGTGAAAGAAGAAAGAGAAAGAGTGGCCGTAATTAAGAAAATGAAAATTGTATTCGAGGAAAGGAAATTACGCAGTCACTGCCTCACATATCTCGGTGGACGCCCGTCATTCGTTTGTAGAGGAAAGGAGGAAGTGGGAGTGAAAGAAGAAAGAGAAAGAGTGGCCGTAATTAAGAAAATGAAAATTGTATTCGAGGAAAGGAAATTACGCAGTCACTGCCTCACATATCTCGGTGGACGCCCGTCATTCGTTTGTAGAGGAAAGGAGGAAGTGGGAGTGAAAGAAGAAAGAGAAAGAGTGGCCGTAATTAAGAAAATGAAAATTGTATTCGAGGAAAGGAAATTACGCAGTCACTGCCTCACATATCTCGGTGGACGCCCGTCATTCGTTTGTAGAGGAAAGGAGGAAGTGGGAGTGAAAGAAGAAAGAGAAAGAGTGGCCGTAATTAAGAAAATGAAAATTGTATTCGAGGAAAGAAAATTACGCAGTCACTGCCTCACATATCTCGGTGGACGCCCGTCATTCGTTTGTAGAGGAAAGGAGGAAGTGGGAGTGAAAGAAGAAAGAGAAAGAGTGGCCGTAATTAAGAAAATGAAAATTGTATTCGAGGAAAGGAAATTACGCAGTCACTGCCTCACATATCTCGGTGGACGCCCGTCATTCGTTTGTAGAGGAAAGGAGGAAGTGGGAGTGAAAGAAGAAAGAGAAAGAGTGGCCGTAATTAAGAAAATGAAAATTGTATTCGAGGAAAGGAAATTACGCAGTCACTGCCTCACATATCTCGGTGGACGCCCGTCATTCGTTTGTAGAGGAAAGGAGGAAGTGGGAGTGAAAGAAGAAAGAGAAAGAGTGGCCGTAATTAAGAAAATGAAAATTGTATTCGAGGAAAGAAAATTACGCAGTCACTGCCTCACATATCTCGGTGGACGCCCGTCATTCGTTTGTAGAGGAAAGGAGGAAGTGGGAGTGAAAGAAGAAAGAGAAAGAGTGGCCGTAATTAAGAAAATGAACATTGTATTCGAGGAAAGGAAATTACGCAGTCACTGCCTCACATATCTCGGTGGACGCCCGTCATTCGTTTGTAGAGGAAAGAAGGAAGTGGGAGTGAAAGAAGAAAGAGAAAGAGTGGCCGTAATTAAGAAAATGAAAATTGTATTCGAGGAAAGGAAATTACGCAGTCACTGCCTCACATATCTCGGTGGACGCCCGTCATTCGTTTGTAGAGGAAAGGAGGAAGTGGGAGTGAAAGAAGAAAGAGAAAGAGTGGCCGTAATTAAGAAAATGAAAATTGTATTCGAGGAAAGGAAATTACGCAGTCACTGCCTCACATATCTCGGTGGACGCCCGTCATTCGTTTGTAGAGGAAAGGAGGAAGTGGGAGTGAAAGAAGAAAGAGAAAGAGTGGCCGTAATTAAGAAAATGAAAATTGTATTTGAGGAAAGAAAATTGCGCAGTTACTGCCGCACATATCTTGGTGGACGCCCGTCATTCGTTTGTAGAGGAAGGGAGGAAGTGGGAGTGAAAGAAGAAAGAGTGGCCGTAATTAAGAAAATGAAAATTGTATTCGAGGAAAGGAAATTGCGCAGTCACTGCCTCACATATCTCGGTGGACGCCCGTCATTCGTTTGTAGAGGAAAGGAGGAAGTGGGAGTGAAAGAAGAAAGAGAAAGAGTGGCCGTAATTAAGAAAATGAAAATTGTATTCGAGGAAAGGAAATTGCACAGTCACTGCCTCACATATCTCGGTGGACGCCCGTCATTCGTTTGTAGAGGAAAGGAGGAAGTGGGAGTGAAAGAAGAAAGAGAAAGAGTGGCCGTAATTAAGAAAATGAAAATTGTATTCGAGGAAAGGAAATTACGCAGTCACTGCCTCACATATCTCGGTGGACGCCCGTCATTCGTTTGTAGAGGAAGGGAGGAAGTGGGAGTGAAAGAAGAAAGAGTGGCCGTAATTAAGAAAATGAAAATTGTATTCGAGGAAAGGAAATTGCGCAGTCACTGCCTCACATATCTCGGTGGACGCCCGTCATTCGTTTGTAGAGGAAAGGAGGAAGTGGGAGTGAAAGAAGAAAGAGAAAGAGTGGCCGTAATTAAGAAAATGAAAATTGTATTCGAGGAAAGGAAATTGCACAGTCACTGCCTCACATATCTCGGTGGACGCCCGTCATTCGTTTGTAGAGGAAAGGAGGAAGTGGGAGTGAAAGAAGAAAGAGTGGCCGTAATTAAGAAAATGAAAATTGTATTCGAGGAAAGGAAATTACGCAGTCACTGCCTCACATATCTCGGTGGACGCCCGTCATTCGTTTGTAGAGGAAAGGAGGAAGTGGGAGTGAAAGAAGAAAGAGAAAGAGTGGCCGTAATTAAGAAAATGAAAATTGTATTCGAGGAAAGAAAATTACGCAGTCACTGGCTCACATATCTCGGTGGACGCCCGTCATTCGTTTGTAGAGGAAAGGAGGAAGTGGGAGTGAAAGAAGAAAGAGAAAGAGTGGCCGTAATTAAGAAAATGAAAATTGTATTCGAGGAAAGGAAATTACGCAGTCACTGCCTCACATATCTCGGTGGACGCCCGTCATTCGTTTGTAGAGGAAGGGAGGAAGTGGGAGTGAAAGAAGAAAGAGTGGCCGTAATTAAGAAAATGAAAATTGTATTCGAGGAAAGGAAATTGCGCAGTCACTGCCTCACATATCTCGGTGGACGCCCGTCATTCGTTTGTAGAGGAAAGGAGGAAGTGGGAGTGAAAGAAGAAAGAGAAAGAGTGGCCGTAATTAAGAAAATGAAAATTGTATTCGAGGAAAGGAAATTGCACAGTCACTGCCTCACATATCTCGGTGGACGCCCGTCATTCGTTTGTAGAGGAAAGGAGGAAGTGGGAGTGAAAGAAGAAAGAGAAAGAGTGGCCGTAATTAAGAAAATGAAAATTGTATTCGAGGAAAGGAAATTACGCAGTCACTGCCTCACATATCTCGGTGGACGCCCGTCATTCGTTTGTAGAGGAAAGGAGGAAGTGGGAGTGAAAGAAGAAAGAGAAAGAGTGGCCGTAATTAAGAAAATGAAAATTGTATTCGAGGAAAGAAAATTACGCAGTCACTGGCTCACATATCTCGGTGGACGCCCGTCATTCGTTTGTAGAGGAAAGGAGGAAGTGGGAGTGAAAGAAGAAAGAGAAAGAGTGGCCGTAATTAAGAAAATGAAAATTGTATTCGAGGAAAGGAAATTACGCAGTCACTGCCTCACATATCTCGGTGGACGCCCGTCATTCGTTTGTAGAGGAAAGGAGGAAGTGGGAGTGAAAGAAGAAAGAGAAAGAGTGGCCGTAATTAAGAAAATGAAAATTGTATTCGAGGAAAGGAAATTACGCAGTCACTGCCTCACATATCTCGGTGGACGCCCGTCATTCGTTTGTAGAGGAAAGGAGGAAGTGGGAGTGAAAGAAGAAAGAGAAAGAGTGGCCGTAATTAAGAAAATGAAAATTGTATTTGAGGAAAGAAAATTGCGCAGTCACTGCCGCACATATCTTGGTGGACGCCCGTCATTCGTTTGTAGAGGAAAGGAGGAAGTGGGAGTGAAAGAAGAAAGAGAAAGAGTGGCCGTAATTAAGAAAATGAAAATTGTATTCGAGGAAAGAAAATTACGCAGTCACTGCCTCACATATCTCGGTGGACGCCCGTCATTCGTTTGTAGAGGAAAGGAGGAAGTGGGAGTGAAAGAAGAAAGAGAAAGAGTGGCCGTAATTAAGAAAATGAAAATTGTATTCGAGGAAAGGAAATTACGCAGTCACTGCCTCACATATCTCGGTGGACGCCCGTCATTCGTTTGTAGAGGAAAGGAGGAAGTGGGAGTGAAAGAAGAAAGAGAAAGAGTGGCCGTAATTAAGAAAATGAAAATTGTATTCGAGGAAAGGAAATTACGCAGTCATTGCCTCACATATCTCGGTGGACGCCCGTCATTCGTTTGTAGAGGAAAGGAGGAAGTGGGAGTGAAAGAAGAAAGAGAAAGAGTGGCCGTAATTAAGAAAATGAAAATTGTATTCGAGGAAAGGAAATTACGCAGTCACTGCCTCACATATCTCGGTGGACGCCCGTCATTCGTTTGTAGAGGAAAGGAGGAAGTGGGAGTGAAAGAAGAAAGAGAAAGAGTGGCCGTAATTAAGAAAATGAAAATTGTATTCGAGGAAAGAAAATTACGCAGTCACTGCCTCACATATCTCGGTGGACGCCCGTCATTCGTTTGTAGAGGAAAGGAGGAAGTGGGAGTGAAAGAAGGAAGAGAAAGAGTGGCCGTAATTAAGAAAATGAAAATTGTATTCGAGGAAAGGAAATTACGCAGTCACTGCCTCACATATCTCGGTGGACGCCCGTCATTCGTTTGTAGAGGAAAGGAGGAAGTGGGAGTGAAAGAAGAAAGAGAAAGAGTGGCCGTAATTAAGAAAATGAAAATTGTATTCGAGGAAAGGAAATTGCGCAGTCACTGCCTTACATATCTCGGTGGACGCCCGTCATTCGTTTGTAGAGGAAAGCAGGAAGTGGGAGTGAAAGAAGAAAGAGAAAGAGTGGCCGTAATTAAGAAAATGAAAATTGTATTCGAGGAAAGGAAATTGCGCAGTCACTGCCTTACATCTCTCGGTGGACGCCCGTCATTCGTTTGTAGAGGAAAGGAGGAAGTGGGAGTGAAAGAAGAAAGAGAAAGAGTGGCCGTAATTAAGAAAATGAAAATTGTATTCGAGGAAAGGAAATTGCGCAGTCACTGCCTTACATATCTCGGTGGACGCCCGTCATTCGTTTGTAGAGGAAAGGAGGAAGTGGGAGTGAAAGAAGAAAGAGAAAGAGTGGCCGTAATTAAGAAAATGAAAATTGTATTCGAGGAAAGGAAATTGCGCAGTCAATGCCTTACATATCTCGGTGGACGCCCGTCATTCGTTTGTGGAGGAAAGGAGGAAGTGGGAGTGAAAGAAGAAAGAGAAAGAGTGGCCGTAATTAAGAAAATGAAAATTGTATTCGAGGAAAGGAAATTGCGCAGTCACTGCCTTACATATCTCGGTGGACGCCCGTCATTCGTTTGTAGAGGAAAGGAGGAAGTGGGAGTGAAAGAAGAAAGAGAAAGAGTGGCCGTAATTAAGAAAATGAACATTGTATTCGAGGAAAGGAAATTACGCAGTCACTGCCTCACATATCTCGGTGGACGCCCGTCATTCGTTTGTAGAGGAAAGGAGGAAGTGGGAGTGAAAGAAGAAAGAGAAAGAGTGGCCGTAATTAAGAAAATGAAAATTGTATTCGAGGAAAGGAAATTACGCAGTCACTGCCTCACATATCTCGGTGGACGCCCGTCATTCGTTTGTAGAGGAAAGGAGGAAGTGGGAGTGAAAGAAGAAAGAGAAAGAGTGGCCGTAATTAAGAAAATGAAAATTGTATTCGAGGAAAGGAAATTACGCAGTCACTGCCTCACATATCTCGGTGGACGCCCGTCATTCGTTTGTAGAGGAAAGGAGGAAGTGGGAGTGAAAGAAGAAAGAGAAAGAGTGGCCGTAATTAAGAAAATGAAAATTGTATTTGAGGAAAGAAAATTGCGCAGTCACTGCCGCACATATCTTGGTGGACGCCCGTCATTCGTTTGTAGAGGAAGGGAGGAAGTGGGAGTGAAAGAAGAAAGAGTGGCCGTAATTAAGAAAATGAAAATTGTATTCGAGGAAAGGAAATTGCGCAGTCACTGCCTCACATATCTCGGTGGACGCCCGTCATTCGTTTGTAGAGGAAAGGAGGAAGTGGGAGTGAAAGAAGAAAGAGAAAGAGTGGCCGTAATTAAGAAAATGAAAATTGTATTCGAGGAAAGGAAATTGCACAGTCACTGCCTCACATATCTCGGTGGACGCCCGTCATTCGTTTGTAGAGGAAAGGAGGAAGTGGGAGTGAAAGAAGAAAGAGAAAGAGTGGCCGTAATTAAGAAAATGAAAATTGTATTCGAGGAAAGGAAATTACGCAGTCACTGCCTCACATATCTCGGTGGACGCCCGTCATTCGTTTGTAGAGGAAAGGAGGAAGTGGGAGTGAAAGAAGAAAGAGAAAGAGTGGCCGTAATTAAGAAAATGAAAATTGTATTCGAGGAAAGAAAATTACGCAGTCACTGCCTCACATATCTCGGTGGACGCCCGTCATTCGTTTGTAGAGGAAAGGAGGAAGTGGGAGTGAAAGAAGAAAGAGAAAGAGTGGCCGTAATTAAGAAAATGAAAATTGTATTCGAGGAAAGGAAATTACGCAGTCACTGCCTCACATATCTCGGTGGACGCCCGTCATTCGTTTGTAGAGGAAAGGAGGAAGTGGGAGTGAAAGAAGAAAGAGAAAGAGTGGCCGTAATTAAGAAAATGAAAATTGTATTCGAGGAAAGGAAATTACGCAGTCACTGCCTCACATATCTCGGTGGACGCCCGTCATTCGTTTGTAGAGGAAAGGAGGAAGTGGGAGTGAAAGAAGAAAGAGAAAGAGTGGCCGTAATTAAGAAAATGAAAATTGTATTCGAGGAAAGGAAATTACGCAGTCACTGCCTCACATATCTCGGTGGACGCCCGTCATTCGTTTGTAGAGGAAGGGAGGAAGTGGGAGTGAAAGAAGAAAGAGTGGCCGTAATTAAGAAAATGAAAATTGTATTCGAGGAAAGGAAATTGCGCAGTCACTGCCTCACATATCTCGGTGGACGCCCGTCATTCGTTTGTAGAGGAAAGGAGGAAGTGGGAGTGAAAGAAGAAAGAGAAAGAGTGGCCGTAATTAAGAAAATGAAAATTGTATTCGAGGAAAGGAAATTGCACAGTCACTGCCTCACATATCTCGGTGGACGCCCGTCATTCGTTTGTAGAGGAAAGGAGGAAGTGGGAGTGAAAGAAGAAAGAGAAAGAGTGGCCGTAATTAAGAAAATGAAAATTGTATTCGAGGAAAGGAAATTACGCAGTCACTGCCTCACATATCTCGGTGGACGCCCGTCATTCGTTTGTAGAGGAAAGGAGGAAGTGGGAGTGAAAGAAGAAAGAGAAAGAGTGGCCGTAATTAAGAAAATGAAAATTGTATTCGAGGAAAGAAAATTACGCAGTCACTGCCTCACATATCTCGGTGGACGCCCGTCATTCGTTTGTAGAGGAAAGGAGGAAGTGGGAGTGAAAGAAGAAAGAGAAAGAGTGGCCGTAATTAAGAAAATGAAAATTGTATTCGAGGAAAGGAAATTACGCAGTCACTGCCTCACATATCTCGGTGGACGCCCGTCATTCGTTTGTAGAGGAAAGGAGGAAGTGGGAGTGAAAGAAGAAAGAGAAAGAGTGGCCGTAATTAAGAAAATGAAAATTGTATTCGAGGAAAGGAAATTACGCAGTCACTGCCTCACATATCTCGGTGGACGCCCGTCATTCGTTTGTAGAGGAAAGGAGGAAGTGGGAGTGAAAGAAGAAAGAGAAAGAGTGGCCGTAATTAAGAAAATGAAAATTGTATTTGAGGAAAGAAAATTGCGCAGTCACTGCCGCACATATCTTGGTGGACGCCCGTCATTCGTTTGTAGAGGAAAGGAGGAAGTGGGAGTGAAAGAAGAAAGAGAAAGAGTGGCCGTAATTAAGAAAATGAAAATTGTATTCGAGGAAAGAAAATTACGCAGTCACTGCCTCACATATCTCGGTGGACGCCCGTCATTCGTTTGTAGAGGAAAGGAGGAAGTGGGAGTGAAAGAAGAAAGAGAAAGAGTGGCCGTAATTAAGAAAATGAAAATTGTATTCGAGGAAAGGAAATTACGCAGTCACTGCCTCACATATCTCGGTGGACGCCCGTCATTCGTTTGTAGAGGAAAGGAGGAAGTGGGAGTGAAAGAAGAAAGAGAAAGAGTGGCCGTAATTAAGAAAATGAAAATTGTATTCGAGGAAAGAAAATTACGCAGTCACTGCCTCACATATCTCGGTGGACGCCCGTCATTCGTTTGTAGAGGAAAGGAGGAAGTGGGAGTGAAAGAAGAAAGAGAAAGAGTGGCCGTAATTAAGAAAATGAAAATTGTATTCGAGGAAAGGAAATTACGCAGTCACTGCCTCACATATCTCGGTGGACGCCCGTCATTCGTTTGTAGAGGAAAGGAGGAAGTGGGAGTGAAAGAAGAAAGAGAAAGAGTGGCCGTAATTAAGAAAATGAAAATTGTATTCGAGGAAAGGAAATTGCCCAGTCACTGCCTTACATATCTCGGTGGACGCCCGTCATTCGTTTGTAGAGGAAAGGAGGAAGTGGGAGTGAAAGAAGAAAGAGAAAGAGTGGCCGTAATTAAGAAAATGAAAATTGTATTCGAGGAAAGGAAATTGCGCAGTCACTGCCTTACATATCTCGGTGGACGCCCGTCATTCGTTTGTAGAGGAAAGGAGGAAGTGGGAGTGAAAGAAGAAAGAGAAATAGTGGCCGTAATTAAGAAAATGAAAATTGTATTCGAGGAAAGGAAATTGCGCAGTCACTGCCTTACATATCTCGGTGGACGCCCGTCATTCGTTTGTAGAGGAAAGGAGGAAGTGGGAGTGAAAGAAGAAAGAGAAAGAGTGGCCGTAATTAAGAAAATGAAAATTGTATTCGAGGAAAGGAAATTGCGCAGTCACTGCCTTACATATCTCGGTGGACGCCCGTCATTCGTTTGTGGAGGAAAGGAGGAAGTGGGAGTGAAAGAAGAAAGAGAAAGAGTGGCCGTAATTAAGAAAATGAAAATTGTATTCGAGGAAAGGAAATTGCGCAGTCACTGCCTTACATATCTCGGTGGACGCCCGTCATTCGTTTGTAGAGGAAAGGAGGAAGTGGGAGTGAAAGAAGAAAGAGAAAGAGTGGCCGTAATTAAGAAAATGAAAATTGTATTCGAGGAAAGGAAATTGCGCAGTCACTGCCTTACATATCTCGGTGGACGCCCGTCATTCGTTTGTAGAGGAAAGGAGGAAGTGGGAGTGAAAGAAGAAAGAGAAAGAGTGGCCGTAATCAAGAAAATGAAAATTGTATTCGAGGAAAGGAAATTGCGCAGTCACTGCCTCACTTATCTCGGTGGACGCCCGTCATTCGTTTGTAGAGGAAGGGAGGAAGTGGGAGTGAAAGAAGAAAGAGAAAGAGGGGCCGTAATTAAGAAAATGAAAATTGTATTCGAGGAAAGAAAATTGCGCAGTCACTGCCTCACATATCTCGGTGGACGCCCGTCATTCGTTTGTAGAGGAAGGGAGGAAGTGGGAGTGAAAGAAGAAAGAGTGGCCGTAATTAAGAAAATGAAAATTGTATTCGAGGAATGGAAATTACGCAGCCACTGCTTCACATTCGCGTATTTGCAGTTGTGGCTCTCCGGGGATCCGTGAAATCGCTCACACCTAGAGTACTGTTACTTCCGCAACAAAAAGCGACCAAAAGTAGGCGTGCTCGGGGCGCGTGTAGCGCGAAATTTGAATCGACGAAAGTGGTGTACCACGTGACGCCCCTACAGAGTGCTGCAAACCCTAGGGATTTTTCCATAGATCTAGAGGATTTGTTCGTTGTTTAGGGGAAAAGAAATTTTTTATATAATTTAGGCAAATTTCATTTGCTCGGAAAGTTGTTTTTCTTCTCTCTCAAATTGGGAAGGCAGTTGATAAGATTGAAGACTCCATCTGAAGCCGCAAAAAAATATTGTAAAATAGAGCAAATAAACGTTTTCCCCCACCACCACAAGCTTTTCGTTGTTTTTTCTCTACAACCGACGGAGGCCCGCTCGAGTAAAGCCCGTTTCACATGCAAGTGAAAGAGGCTGCGGCGCAAAAGCTGCTTAGAGCCATCGCGGCGGCTCCAGCAGTCAGAGCGGCGATGTTCCAACAAGTTGTATAATTTTCGTCGCGTTGCGCTGCTGAGTTTTCAGTTGCTTGCATGCATGTGAGCCAGCCTTTACGCGGACGTAGTCGGACGTGTACGATCCCTTACGTGGCCAGTGGCACCCTCTGCTGTGATCTAGCACGCCCCTTCCTCACGCTGTATTTAAAGCTCGCTGCACGACGTGAAATTCCTATTTAGTAAGCATATCTGCACATTTGTTTTGATAACTAGGAAAGAACAAAGGCGCCATTTTTGTATAAAGGAGCGCCGTGTTGGAAATCTTACGTAGTCTAACTAAGTAAACAATTCCCAGTTCACTCGCCGTGATGTTTCAGTGGTTATGGCGCTCGGCTGCTGACCCGAAAGACGAGGCTTCGATCCCGACCTCGGCGGTCGAATTTCGATGGAGGCGAAATTCTAGAGGCCCGCGTGCTGCGCTATGTGAGTGCACGTCAAAGAGCACCAGGTGATCGATATTTCTGGAGCCCTTCACTATTTCTTCCCTCATAGCCTGGGCCGCTTTGGGACGTTAGACGGTCCAAAACCATGAACCATGATTCCCAGTTCCACCACGACGAATAAAGTGAGTTGAGGTCGCATGAGGCATACAAAAGCTGTAACAATCACTGCTTCATTTTTTTTTCTAATTGAAACTAACTGTTACGTCAGCCAACCTCTACAGCAATTCCAGCAAACGAACAAACAGCTTTAATATCGCAGTTTCCGTACACTCCTCAAGCGACCTTCAGGCATGTTGTACGTGATATCCTCCGGCCACGGTGTAAGAAGTACACCGCGCCTCCGGCTGAAGCCTAAACCGACACAACATGAGGGAATAAAATTCAGTTCATTCCGCATGCCGACGCATGTTTAATATCTTGCGTGCAGTGAAAAAAAACACATACACGCTATAGAGCCTTTAATTTGTAATTTCTAAAGAGCGCTACGGCTTATCTTGTAGCTTCATTTAGAAGTTCTTCATTTTAGAGCCTTCATATCAAATTTACAGGTAATTTGCTTAAAAACATCTGGTAGAAGGGTAGATGCCTGATAAAAGTTGCTACTGAACTGCGCACAAATATACATTTTTTCACAGTTGAACAATATTTTTATTATCTACAGAAATCTAGGGAATTTTTGGTTGCAAATTGGGGGAGAAGCGGCTCTGGAGGCTGGCAGCCCTGCCGCTTCGTGACCGGAAAGGTGGGCGGAGTTAACGCGCGGCGTGAAATTTGGAGGTCAGAAAAGAATACCGAGGTGAAACGATAGGGGCTTTGAAGTTAATCGAAAGCTAATCAATAATAACAAATTATAGAAACGCCAGTAGCAAATCAAGATGAAATAAGGTGATTTGAGTGAATTAAGATGAATTAATTATAAATTAAGTTGGATTAATGTGGGTATAATGTGACTTAATGACACAGTGTAATGAATTAAAGGTGAACAAAGTAAATCAATTGTGAAAGAAGTGTGGACTAAATGATTCAAATCCGAATAAATGATATAGGTGATAAATTAAATGGATTATTTGTGGAATAATTGTGTCAAGTTGTGAGTGAATTATGTGTGAATAAATAACTAATTGTGAATTAAATGCGAATCAATACCAAATGTGAGCTGCTTTAACTGTGGTTTAAGGTGAAATATGTGATTCGGTTGTCAGACGCGACGTCACAATCGGCACAGAGACAAAGGGGAGCAATTACAGGCGGCGAGGAGGCGTTAGTGCTTTCGCATTACTCCTGTGCGGTTCCCGCTGCGCCCTCTAACGTTTTCAGAAGTGTACTCGGAATTGCTTGTGTGGACATGACTTACACTACACTTGAGGCACCTCATACTTGAAGCTTAGAGGCATAATTGCTTTTATGCGCTTATTTTTGTTTTATTCATTGTGTTGAAGAAATGAGAAAAAAAAGTCAAATTGAATGTCCAATATCCAGCGATTAATTAACCGTACATGACACGTGTGGTGTGTCGCAATAAGTCGTTTAAATGAACGGTCAAGTTCGATTAGGATTCGCTTTGCTGCAGCATGGAAACTTTCGATCGCGATTCCACTCGATCCCGATCAAGTCGACTGCGACCCGAGCATCGCGATCGCGCATGTCACTCGTGATCATAAGCTAATGGTTGTATGCAAGGTCGTGCTGAGTCATCATCAGCCTTACTACGCCCACTGCAGGGCAAAGACCTCCCCCACGTCTCTCCATTTTACCCTGTCCTTTGCTAGTTGCTTCCAACCAATGCCCGCAAACTTCTTAATCTCATCCGCGCACCTAGCTTTCTGTAGTCACCTGCCACGCTTGCCTTCTCTTGGAATCCACTCCGTTACCCTTAAGGACCAGCGACTATCTCGCCTTCACATCACTTGCCCTGCTCCAGCCCAATTCTTCCTCTTGATTTTGACTAGAATGTCATTAACTCGCATCATACTGAGTGTGTGCGACCAGATGTATGCAGATGGTTGGGCCATGTAGCAGAGACCAATCTTGTTTGTGATCCAAAAGCTGACCCGGAAAGGGTCTATGGCGATCATGTTGGAGTGCCCATCTGACACTGTAGCATTAATATTTTTTGCGAAGTTCATTAGCAGCTTTGCAATTTGTTCATTTTCTTGTTATGACCAAATGCATCTGAGTGTTGTATATCCTGTATTTGTACATTGCGTATATTAGAGAGGTATAGCAAATCGTTACCATGTTTACGTTAGCGTTTACCGGGCTCCGCCAGAGACCTCTGCGCATGCGCGCCCATTACCGGGCCGCTAGCACTTTACGGAATCTCTCTTAGCGTTGCGGAGAGAGCTAGCGTTCGCTCGTAAACAAACATAGTGGTGCCCTGCGCGGCCGCTTCGGACCAAATGCAGCATCGCTGCCGCATTCTTCGGCTGCATTTCTTGCTACAAATGAAGGCATTCGCTCTTAATTCGCATGCTCTCACTCATACGTCGAGGTTTAAATGATAACTAGCCCATGTTGTTGAGATATTTCAGCGATTTTGGAGCGGTAGCCAAAGTAGCAACGACAACTGTAGTTTTTGTGCCAGCTCTAACAATTTGCACTATTTTCATACTTTTCTTCCTTGAAAAACAAAAACATTCTGGTAAAGCTTGCCATATTCACCACTAAATTTAGAAAAAAAAAGTTTCTCCAGTTCAGAGTTGAAGCTCTTTCACTTACTGTCACCAGATGGCGCCACTATGTTTACATTAAAATCATGCATCCAAACATTCAAAGAAGCGACGCTGCGCGCGGCAAACAGAAGGTGTTGTACCTGCGTTTTTCTACAGAATTCGCAACGAGTAAGCGCAGCGTACGCAAGCTTAGTGCGTTCTGTGTAGTAAACTTTAAAGAGCATGTGGCATCTCACTGCAAAGAAATGCTTGTAATGCATACGTATTTTTGTTTGTAATTATTGCCGAGGCATCTGCCATGATCATCATTCGCTTTCTCCTTACCGTAACTTGTTACAGCAGAGACGGTATGCTAAAACATCATCTAGCGTGCGCAGCGCAAACCGGAAAGTCCGGCGTCCGGTCACACGGTAGACTGTAACGTAAAGACGGTAACAATATGCTATAACTCTCTATTGCCGCCCTACCCCTATCCTTTCTATCGCTCCCCCCTTTTCTTTTCCTCTCCCTGTCCTTTTATTCCCGCTAGCCGCAACTCAGGTGCTTCAGGTTTGATGGCAGATGCCACGGCTAGCAACGTCTGTTCCTTCCATGTTTATTTTTATTTTTCAATTTTCTTACCAATAAATAGCCCCGAACAACAACAGTGTAATGCTGCAACTACCAACACACACCAATTAATAGCAGCAGCAGAAAGAAACGAATACCAAGAAGTAAAACACACACACGATGCGCATGATGCGACAGCAGCATTTTCCTCGTCGTGTGTGTGTTACTACTTGGTCTTCATTCCTCTCTGCATCTGTTTGTGATTGATCACTAGAGGCCGGATTTTTAGGCACTAAAAAAACACGTTTTAGGCGCCATAAATAGGCGGCTAAAATCGCATTTTAGGCACCTAACGGAGAAAAATAGGCACTATAAACTTTATCAAAAGCGCACACAGTTCCGGACTTCAGCGCGCAATATCTGCCATAAAATAAAACAAAAACACAGCAGGAATGCTTTGGGACCTTAAGCAAGGTGCGAACATTAGAAGTCGTTTTTTTAAGGCTGTCACGCAACTTTTCGTACAATACATATGCTTCAGCAGAGCAAAAGGGACGGTTACCAACCCTTTTAAAACTCATTGGTATACCTCGAAACAAACAATTCGCTTGTCGTGTACAAAAGTAGGTACAATGAACACCTTAACAGGAGGCCATGTATTTAGAAATTGATAGAAACATTGTCAATTCAAAGCATCTGACAAATGAGTTCAGTCTTCGCTCACACAGGAATTGAACTTATTTATTGCAGGCATACACGATGCTTCATCATTAATAAATATGTTGTCATTTGTGTAAACAGTGTTTTATAGTTTGTGGCTTTACGTAACTGAAGCCACGCAACTATGAAATGGTGCTTGCCATTAGAAGGGTCTGGAAACCATAAATTCTAGATGCTAGAAAATGTTACACACAGTGCTGCTTGATGCGGAATATGCCGAAAAGAATCATAGTTCTGCACGGGCCTACATACATCCACGAGGATCCATGGTAAAATAAACATCATCCATCTAGAAATCACTGTTAAAGCTATGTAAGCAGTAGCAGACAAGCACCATCTGGGGCACAAGGAACGAAAATAAGGCAGGTTACACAGGTTGAAATTTTAATCAGTTAAACTGTGTCCAGCAGGTTTATGGAACATTTTACAGTTGGTTTCAATTGGAACCAACTGGGAATTATTTGGTCGAACCTATAACTTACTCCGTATACTTTCCGAAATGTGGTGCCATCTGGTGAACTACCACTTTAAAAGCCAAAGTGGTGCCACGATAAAATGGCAGAAAATAGGAAAAAGGTTGCTTCGATATTTTCGGCTGACGTGGTTGGTATTGTGTACACAGCCGTCGTAGGTGCAGCGTTCACCACAGCCAACTGACGGGGTCATCTAATGTTGCCACGTGTGTGTTCTACTCAAAACCGAAATGGATTCGAAAGCAAAAAGAATCTGAAAGCAAAACCACAGCGTATTTCAGGCCCCTTTTCTGTAAAATAGGGCATTTTTAGGCACCGACGTCGGAAATAGGCATTTATAGGCACTGACACCCAAAATAGGCATTTATAGGCACTACAAAAATAGTATTAAACATATTGTCAACACCTAATTCGTGCCCATATGTAAAAATGATGCGCCTATGAAGCGTTGAAAAAAATAGGGATTTGCCTAAAATCCGGTCTCTACTGATCACGTACCAAGGGCTCAGCAGTCCACCTTACCAGCAGACTCCGTACTTTCGGATAGGCTGACATTTCTGCAATTCAACCGTGCCAACTACAATGCTGATATGTCAGTCAATCGAGCTTGAATAGCGTCGCGCATGTGCAAAAGAAAGGCAGGGACAAATTTACACTTTTTTAACATGGCGCAGAGCTGTTTACAATGATCGCATGTGATGATCAATACAAGCAGTCTGAATTGGACTCGCCATTCATATGTGTGTTACTTGAAAGTCTAACCTCGATTCACAGGAAAACAGTCGTTATGCCGATGTCTCTGAGCTTGCACTCCTTTTTGTAAGAGAACTATAGGCATGAATAAAAAGCACGTAATGATTGTATCACTGATTCATATCTACGAAGTCTACAATACAGCACAAACTACACTATGTCAAAGCAATAATAAACAAGCAAAATTTTTGAAATTAGAGCTAAAAACTTTCTGATAAGTTAAGCATAGCACTGAAGTAATTGTTTATAAAGTGAACAACAAAATATCTGAGGTTAGTTGCTAGAAATAAGACTGATTCCAGTGGCGCGGTCTCCCTGTGGCGAGCGCGTTGACGATGTCGGCCACCGTAACTTTGAACGTTCTCTCGACGTGGCTGTCCTCAGAATGCTTCTCTCAGACAATGCATACTGTACTCTCTATTGCTCAGCCGCTTCCACTCCACAAGCCGGCAGGGCCCGAAGGCGCTCAGAAAATAGAAACCTTGTCCGGGCTCGACCTGTAGCCGCTCTGACACAGCGGCACGATGCATGTTTTCTCTCCGCCCTTTTGTTTGGCGTTACGCGTGATTGGTCGGCGATACTTCCAGTTACATGGGGTTATATAACAGCGCACGCAAGGAAAAAAGAACGGTGCAGACGGGAGCAGAATGCTTCGTAAACACAAGACATGGGCAGTGCCGCTGCAGCGATTGCAGCGAGCCAACAAGCGAGGGCCGCTGACGGCACTTTTACGACAAGCAGATTACTACTCCTTTTCCTTCTCTATCAACGCTCCTCTTCCCAGCAGTTCCCCGCCTGTGTCTTGGACACTCCCGAGTAGTGGGTATGTGCTATTTTATTTGAGGTCAACCACCCAACGAAAAGACCTTTTTTATACGAGGACACCAATGTATAAATTTATACCCTGTAGTCTCATGGCACGTATAGCAGCCAAATACAAAGAATACCTACCTAGACAAGACTTGTAAATTCGCTAAACAGAAACAAGAATCAAAACCGCGTATACAGCATACAGGGTGTTTCATCTAAGGATTAGCAGAATTTTTAAATATAGAACTTTTGTTTTAGAAGAGCGCTTTTTTCGGCATAGCATTGTCAGCGGTGCATTACACCAGAATTCAGCTAAGATGTGCTATCTAGCAGGGTGGTTACTAATATTGAACAGTTAACGTTTTAACTGTTACTGATCATTTATTTTTCTTCCCTTTTTGAAGCCCTTTCTAAGATACGGTAGGCTGCTTAATTACTGACAGGTGTGTAGCCCACCATTCATACAATTTTTATAGGATGTCAAAAACGCGGTTACCATTTGCACAGTGGCCCAAGAAATTTCCGCCTATTTCGATTTGAAGGCCCCTGGACACAGGGCCTTCATTTCATTGGACCAACTGTTGATTTAGCAAAGGCAGCCCTGAGAGGTCCAGTCGTTGAGTTCCTTCCAACCCATGCGCTCATTACGGCGGCACGGGTTCGTACACACACTTTAATGTCAGAATTTTGCGCAGCAGCGCACGCTTCCTTGAATGATTTTCATTACATTCGGCTCCCTTGGAGAAAAGCTTGGCGATTTCGCAAACTTAAAGTTTCCTTCACGCGACTATGTTGCCGTGTGCCAAAACTGGATTTTTACAGCTACAGACCTGGTCTCGCGATCTCCCCATTGTGTCCATATTTTGCAGAGCCAGAAATAGTAGATCATTTCTGTTATTATCACATAGCTACTCATCGCTAAGGAGGAGTCTGCTACAAGTTCTCTTCCAAAAACATAGTTATCGCCTCTCTTCGGCGGTTATTCTGCCCCTTGGCGCTTGGAGGTACCAACGGGAATGTTTGCTCCGCCGTTCAAAATTTTCCTCCAGAATCAGTCTTCCATCACAAGCTTTCGTATGCTATTATTACTATGCATGTTTTTCTTTCCTTTTCTTCCTTACCTCTAGAAACTTAATTTATTACAACTTTTATTCTAGGTGCTCAAACTTTGTATATCGACCTCTGCCGCATGCAATCAACGTAACTGGTAGTCATCGCTTGGTCATAGTCCATCCCCATTGTAAGTATGCGCAATTTTATGTGGCCAACGACATCAACAGCATACGAACAAGTAATCTGTGAGTTAAATAATCAAGCTAATTGGTTATTTAATAAACTAGAACTCCGTAATTAATCATTAAAGTAACAGTCTGGTGGCTAGTGTCATAGGCGAGCTCGTAGCCTCAGAATGAACGATGGCATTTAAAGATTTGGAACAAGAAAATTAGCTGTGGCTTACCTATGGTTAAGCCTGGATATCTTGAAGCGAAAAGCTGCGGCGATGCTTGTGGTTTAGCTTAGGTTTATACTTACGGTTACACTTAGGGTATAGCTTTCTGGCTATTCCGAAACGTACTGTCTTAGCTATACAAAGTTTGTACGACACGTTACACAAGGCTATTGAATTCTCTTTATTCTTGTACAACGGGCACATTGTCTTGCACTGGGCGCACACTACATGTACGGAGGAGGAGGAGGAGACGCGCGTGTAGTGAATACGGTGCTGTCTTAGAAGGTTGCTTTAGAGACATGTACTGTGCCGTGCATTCCTTTCGGGTGTACACCAAGATATGAGAGACAGGCATTGCTTTCCTTAACAGCAATTGCCATTTCATTTCAGTTTCCTTAAGGCCCTTACGGCGCGGTTCGGCTATCCACCAAGATATGAGAGAGACAGGCGTCGTTTCCTTTCCTTAAAACCAATTTTGTTTTCATTTTCCTTCCCTTACGGCGCGGTTCGGGTGTCCACCTGCGCCGTGCGTGACGTCACTCGGTTTCACGCATGCGCAGAAGTGGCAAATCTGGGCTCCGGCTCACGCGAAGCGCGGTGTTGACTGGCCTACTGAAGCTTTTCGCTTCAAAATTCCTCCTCCAAAGCCCTGCGGCGCTAGGAAATCCGATTCTTTTTCTCTTACAAACCCAAAACTGAACGCATAAAGAGCGCAGGAAGCTTGCTGAAAGCTCAACGTGTCTGTGGAGACATGGTGCACCTGCTGCGGCGCCAAATTCGAACTGCCTGCTCTGTTGCCACGGCGTCTACTTTCCTTAGCTTCGCAGCCCCAAAAATATCGGCCACACTCAGGAACCAATGGATAGTGCGTGCCTTGGTACAGTAGCGCAGGCAGTTCGAATTTGCGCCATAGGCACAGTAAAATCACCAGCCGACGTTGCGTTTGTATTTGGCTTGCTGCGTGTCTTATGTGCAGAGGTTTGGTTCTGTACTGAAAAAAAAAGAGGCACTAAATTACCTTGCGCTGCAGGGCTTGACGTGGCACAGTTTCGTGCGATGCAACGAACTCACCATCAGCATTGACCACCAAATTACTTCATTTAAAAAGTTAAATCGGTCCCAGAATAGAATGTTGTTGACTTTAAACACTATATCTTTAGAAGATTCTTAAAAATGATTCCTGAAACATCTGGCATACCCTTTGATAATGACGCGGCTACGGCAAGACCGCGATGAGCTAAGACAAAAAGCACGACAATCAACATTGAACGTACATTTTGGTACACACCATTTATTGTTCACTGATGGCAGGCCTTTCGAACTATAAAACGAGCTGTGCCGAACAGAAATGTCAAAAATTTTTGCAATCTAATCAAATTAGATCCAATTGTGAGCTGACAATGTATTAAAGCCTCATTGCACTCAGTTGACTGCATGTTTATTATACACGTTTAAGGGGTACAAGAATTGGGGATTGTACACAAATGGAAATAATCTGGAGAGATCTCGTAACAAAGAAAACACAGTAGCAAAATCTCACGATATCTTGAATAAAGTATAGGCAACACAAATAAAATAGAAATATTTAGACGGACGTAAAGAAGAGTGCAAATCTTATTCCATCAGAAAAATGAGAATGATATAACATGTAGTCATGTAGTCATATCCCAGAAGTCGCCGACAATACCGTTAGACTAAATCAAAATTCATACACCAGGGAGGTCTATGCACTTAACATATCGCAATGCATGCACAGTGTCACGTGGAATTTCCGCCAAGGGTCCACACGTTAGTTCGCTGAGGGGACGGCTAAGGGACGAATACGCCGTAATTATGTCACCAATTACGAAAGAATAATAGAAACCCACTATACCACTCCAACATTAGGGAGTAATATTGTACATATTAGGAAATTAAAATTGACATGTTACGACTAATAATCGAAATTCCATCATACAAATTGATAACAATGTGGGCGCTGGTCCGGGAACGACGCCGCTTGCTTTCATCGGGGTAGCGGCGCTCTCGTTCGAATCGACGCTAACCTGCGCTGTGGGCGCTGGTCCGGGAACGACGCCGCTTGCTTTCATCGGGGTAGCGGCGCTCTCGTTCGAATCGACGCTAACCTGCGCTGTGGGCGCTGGTCCGGGAACGACGCCGCTTGCTTTCATCGGGGTAGCGGCGCTCTCGTTCGAATCGACGCTAACCTGCGCTGTGGGCGCTGGTCCGGGAACGACGCCGCTTGCTTTCATCGGGGTAGCGGCGCTCTCGTTCGAATCGACGCTAACCTGCGCTGTGGGCGCTGGTCCGGGAAGGACGCCGCTTGCTTTCATCGGGGTAGCGGCGCTCTCGTTCGAATCCACGCTAACCTGCGCTGTGGGCGCTGGTCCGGGAACGACGTCGCTTGCTTTCATCGGGGTAGCGGCGCTCTCGTTCAAATCGACGCTAACCTGCGCTGTGGGCGCTGGTCCGGGAACGACGCCGCTTGCTTTCATCGGGGTAGCGGCGCTCTCGTTCGAATCGACGCTAATCTGCGCTGTGGGCGCTGGTCCGGAAACGACGCCGCTTGCTTTCATCGAGGTAGCGGCGCTCTCGTTCGAATCCACGCTAACCTGCGCTGTGGGCGCTGGTCCGGGAACGACGCCGCTTGCTTTCATCGGGGTAGCGGCCCTCTCGTTCGAATCCACGCTAACCTGCGCTGTGGGCGCTGGTCCGGGAACGACGCCGCTTGCTTTCATCCGGGTAGCGGCCCTCTCGTTCGAATCCACGCTAACCTGCGCTGTGGGCGCTGGTCCGGAAACGACGCCGCTTGCTTTCATCGAGGTAGCGGCCCTCTCGTTCGAATCCACGCTAACCTGCGCTGTGGGCGCTGGTCCGGGAACGACGCCGCTTGCTTTCATCGGGGTAGCGGCGCTCTCGTTCGAATCGACGCTAATCTGCGCTGTGGGCGCTGGTCCGGGAACGACGCCGCTTGCTTTCATCGGGGTAGCGGCCCTCTCGTTCGAATCCACGCTAACCTGCGCTGTGGGCGCTGGTCCGGGAACGACGCCGCTTGCTTTCATCGAGGTAGCGGCGCTCTCGTTCGAATCCACGCTAACCTGCGCTGTGGGCGCTGGTCCGGAAACGACGCCGCTTGCTTTCATCGAGGTAGCGGCGCTCTCGTTCGAATCCACGCTAACCTGCGCTGTGGGCGCTGGTCCGGGAACGACGCCGCTTGCTTTCATCCGGGTAGCGGCCCTCTCGTTCGAATCCACGCTAACCTGCGCTGTGGGCGCAGGTCCGGGAACGACGCCGCTTGCTTTCTTCGGGGTAGCGGCCCTCTCGTTCGAATCCACGCTAACCTGCGCTGTGGGCGCTGGTCTGAGAACGACGCCGCTTGCTTTCATCCGGGTAGCGGCCCTCTCGTTCGAATCCACGCTAACCTGCGCTGTGGGCGCTGGTCCGGGAACGACGCCGCTTGCTTTCATCCGGGTAGCGGCCCTCTCTTTCGAATCTACGCTAACCTGCGCTGTGGGCGCTGGTCCGGGAACGACGCCGCTTGCTTTCATCCGGGTAGCGGCCCTCTCGTTCGAATCGACGCTAACCTGCGCTGTTTGCGCTGGTCCGGGAACGACGCCGGTTGCTTTCATCCGGGTAGCGGCCCTCTCGTTCGAATCCACGCTAACCTGCGCTGTGGGCGCTGCTCCGGGAACGACGCCGCTTGCTTTCATCCGGGTAGCGGCCCTCTCGTTCGAATCCACGCTAACCTGCGCTGTGGGCGCTGGTCCGGGACGACGCCGCTTGCTTTCATCCGGGTAGCGGCCCTCTCGTTCGAATCCACGCTAACCTGCGCTGTGGGCGCTGCTCCGGGAACGACGCCGCTTGCTTTCATCCGGGTAGCGGCCCTCTCTTTCGAATCTACGCTAACCTGCGCTGTGGGCGCTGGTCCGGGAACGACGCCGCTTGCTTTCATCCGGGTAGCGGCCCTCTCGTTCGAATCCACGCTAACCTGCGCTGTGGGCGCTGCTCCGGGAACGACGCCGCTTGCTTTCATCCGGGTAGCGGCCCTCTCGTTCGAATCGACGCTAACCTGCGCTGTTTGCGCTGGTCCGGGAACGACGCCGCTTGCTTTCATCCGGGTAGCGGCCCTCTCGTTCGAATCCACGCTAACCTGCGCTGTGGGCGCTGCTCCGGGAACGACGCCGCTTGCTTTCATCCGGGTAGCGGCCCTCTCGTTCGAATCCACGCTAACCTGCGCTGTGGGCGCAGGTCCGGGAACGACGCCGCTTGCTTTCTTCGGGGTAGCGGCCCTCTCGTTCGAATCCACGCTAACCTGCGCTGTGGGCGCTGGTCTGAGAACGACGCCGCTTGCTTTCATCCGGGTAGCGGCCCTCTCGTTCGAATCCACGCTAACCTGCGCTGTGGGCGCTGGTCCGGGAACGACGCCGCTTGCTTTCATCCGGGTAGCGGCCCTCTCTTTCGAATCTACGCTAACCTGCGCTGTGGGCGCTGGTCCGGGAACGACGCCGCTTGCTTTCATCCGGGTAGCGGCCCTCTCGTTCGAATCGACGCTAACCTGCGCTGTGGGCGCTGCTCCGGGAACGACGCCGGTTGCTTTCATCCGGGTAGCGGCCCTCTCGTTCGAATCCACGCTAACCTGCGCTGTGGGCGCTGCTCCGGGAACGACGCCGCTTGCTTTCATCCGGGTAGCGGCCCTCTCGTTCGAATCCACGCTAACCTGCGCTGTGGGCGCTGGTCCGGGAACGACGCCGCTTGCTTTCATCCGGGTAGCGGCCCTCTCGTTCGAATCCACGCTAACCTGCGCTGTGGGCGCTGCTCCGGGAACGACGCCGCTTGCTTTCATCCGGGTAGCGGCCCTCTCTTTCGAATCTACGCTAACCTGCGCTGTGGGCGCTGGTCCGGGAACGACGCCGCTTGCTTTCATCCGGGTAGCGGCCCTCTCGTTCGAATCCACGCTAACCTGCGCTGTGGGCGCTGCTCCGGGAACGACGCCGCTTGCTTTCATCCGGGTAGCGGCCCTCTCGTTCGAATCTACGCTAACCTGCGCTGTGGGCGCTGGTCCGGGAACGACGCCGCTTGCTTTCATCCGGGTAGCGGCCCTCTCGTTCGAATCCACGCTAACCTGCGCTGTGGGCGCTGCTCCGGGAACGACGCCGCTTGCTTTCATCCGGGTAGCGGCCCTCTCGTTCGAATCCACGCTAACCTGCGCTGTGGGCGCTGCTCCGGGAACGACGCCGCTTGCTTTCATCCGGGTAGCGGCCCTCTCGTTCGAATCCACGCTAACCTGCGCTGTGGGCGCTGCTCCGGGAACGACGCCGCTTGCTTTCATCCGGGTAGCGGCCCTCTCTTTCGAATCTACGCTAACCTGCGCTGTGGGCGCTGGTCCGGGAACGACGCCGCTTGCTTTCATCCGGGTAGCGGCCCTCTCGTTCGAATCCACGCTAACCTGCGCTGTGGGCGCTGCTCCGGGAACGACGCCGCTTGCTTTCATCCGGGTAGCGGCCCTCTCTTTCGAATCTACGCTAACCTGTGCTGTGGGCGCTGGTCCGGGAACGACGCCGCTTGCTTTCATCCGGGTAGCGGCCCTCTCGTTCGAATCCACGCTAACCTGCGCTGTGGGCGCTGCTCCGGGAACGACGCCGCTTGCTTTCATCCGGGTAGCGGCCCTCTCGTTCGAATCTACGCTAACCTGCGCTGTGGGCGCTGGTCCGGGAACGACGCCGCTTGCTTTCATCCGGGTAGCGGCCCTCTCGTTCGAATCCACGCTAACCTGCGCTGTGGGCGCTGCTCCGGGAACGACGCCGCTTGCTTTCATCCGGGTAGCGGCCCTCTCTTTCGAATCTACGCTAACCTGCGCTGTGGGCGCTGGTCCGGGAACGACGCCGCTTGCTTTCATCCGGGTAGCGGCCCTCTCGTTCGAATCCACGCTAACCTGCGCTGTGGGCGCTGGTACGGGAACGACGCCGCTTGCTTTCATCCGGGTAGCGGCCCTCTCGTTCGAATCGACGCTAACCTGCGCTGTGGGCGCTGGTCCGGGAACGACGCCGCTTGCTTTCATCCGGGTAGCGGCCCTCTCGTTCAAATCCACGCTAACCTGCGCTGTGGGCGCTGGTCCGGGAACCACGCCGCTTGCTTTCATCGGGGTAGCGGCCCTCTCGTTCGAATCCACGCTAACCTGCGCTGTGGGCGCTGGTCCGGGAACGACGCCGCTTGCTTTCATCCGGGTAGCGGCCCTCTCGTTCGAATCCACGCTAACCTGCGCTGTGGGCGCTGGTCCGGGAACGACGCCGCTTGCTTTCATCCGGGTAGCGGCCCTCGCGTTCGAATCCACGCTAACCTGCGCTGTGGGCGCTGGTCCGGGAACGACGCCGCTTGCTTTCATCCGGGTAGCGGCCCTCTCGTTCGAATCCACGGTAACCTGCGCTGTGGGCGCTGGTCCGGGAACGACGCCGCTTGCTTTCATCGGGGTAGCGGCGCTCCCATTGGATCCGGGTTGTGTCCGATAATCGAAGGGCGACAACTGCTGGCGGCGCATGCACGGAACTGCGCGCATAAGCGCATAGATTGCGCGTACTGTCCGGAAAGGCACGTACTTCCCTGTTACCTTTCGGAAAGTTTTTTACTGCACAGCTCACACAACGTGCAGCTCCCGCTGGCGTTTGTCTGCCACAGTATAACACATGAGACCGTAGGGTGCGCCGCCTGTACAAGATAAGTTCATCATCAGTAATCAATGCCTGCTATGGGAAGCAATCATATCAATGCGAAAGCATTACTAAACCCAATACGAGAAATTCTCTTGGCACGTGTGTGTGCATGTGTATTCCCACATGGCAAAGAAAATCCCGCAGATGGCAAGAAAAATATGGAGATATCATCAAGCGGCCATGGGAAGCACACAGCGAGACGAGCTGTGTCACATCACACAATGAAATACCTGTCGTTCGTCTATATTACAAGCCACTGGCCGACCATCTAGTGCCGTCAGTTTTCCTGACATTCGTATCAATACTGCGACGCAACTGTTTATCGTACGGCATTCTGGATGGCGTCATACGATTTCTCATTCCATATAGCTTTCGTGTGCTCGTCAAGTTGGAGGCTAGCTTGCGACAGGGATTCGAACCGATGACATATGCACCGTCAACTTTATGCCTTCTCAGACTTTCGTATCAAAACTGTGATTTAACCTTTCATCGTACAGCGTTCTCGGTGGTGTCATACACGTGTGTGTACGTGTGGGCGTCTCAAGCAACCAAACGTTTACGTATTACATCCACGACACGCAACATCGGTCAACCTGATCGCCTTGAAGTGACAGATTCCGAAAGTAGTGCGGTCTGGTGGGAAACGAATACTCAAAGACATAAACTTGTAGAAAATAGCTTGAATGCATGTAAAAACAATACGCATAAACAATGCACCAAGGGACAGTAATGCTTTCACATTCACACACATAAACAGTCTGTCTGCCGAATTTTTTAACTTCTACTTTCTTCTGGCAAATGCCGCTTTGCTTATGCACTGCTACTTTTTTGTCAGTGGCCGACGTAACGGCAATAAATGTGTGGCGAGTGTTAACGAAATGAACACATAGCCAAGGCACTTGAGGGCGGGCTGTCCCGTATGGCATTTTAGATTCCCAAAAAGCGGCAGAGGCCAGAATATCTCGCCCTGAAGGTGAAGGAGTGTCCCAGCCTCTTCTGCGCAACCTATCGGAAGAGCTCAGTACTTCCAGCGATACGGGTTTCAGCTGCAGAGAGGCGCTGCTTTTCATGTGTCTTCCTGACCAGAAGCGCTGCAACCGTCCATGCATATTTCCTCATGCTCCCTCCCGTTTGAAGGGGCGCAGACACAAAGCTGCAAATTCAAAACAAACGATATTTGTTTCCTGGGCCAAAGGAGATATGCCTTATAGCAAGTTTCAGTCGCAGTTGCTGAGTGGAATACAGTTTCATTAATATGTTTTTGAATGTTGCCCAGGACTCGTCCGGCATTTCCAGGCGCATTGAGTTAAGTCAAGGGGTACTTGCGCCAATCCCTGTGACGTTACAACCATGGTTACAACAGCGATGTGAACGCCCAGCGATGCGTCACCGTCACGTCGACGGCGGAGAAGAGAAAACATTCATTAATGGCCTTCCCTGACTTATCCGAAGTCGAGCGCGAGATACTGCGAAGGAGTGACGACCTGCGCGAGATGCTTTTTCTCATGGCGCGTATCGCTATCTACCGCCACCGCTTGCTGCGTACCGACCGTTGCCACTGCCCGCTCTTGACGGGAACGCGGCGTCATCTGGAGCCGCCGCCCGGTGATCCTCCACAAGTTGACGATGCGCACTCGTAAATGTGAAACGAAAGCCTTTTTTCTTTGCGTCCTTCCTTGGGACCGAAACGAACGCTTGTAGGATGAAATGGCTCAATGACACATGATTTCGCCAAGCTGTTCTAAGATACACAGGGAGTTGCTTTAAGTGCTGTGTGCTAGGTCATAGATGCGTGGGTAGAGAGAGGTTCAAAGTCCTTCGGAAATAGCCAGAGCCTCTGGTCGTGCCTTTTTTTTCTTATGCTTACTTTGCAGTGCTGTTACCTAAGGCGAACGAGTTGGTCTTGTTGATATAATACAAAACTCTGAACACATCACAAAACGTATCTTCATTTATTAATTTATCGATATTTTTTATTATGCACTTTTTTACTCTAAAATCTGTTACTGCATTCTCGTCTGGGGTACTACAACTTCCGGTAATTACGAAAAATTAATTACGATACAAAAGACAGCACTGAGAGCAATTGAAGGATATCACAGCCCACCATAAAACCTCCCATCAATGCCACTATTCATTAAACACAGCATTCTGAAGGCAGATCAGGTATACTTCTTCCGACTATTTCAATATATTCACAAAAACCGTTTATAGGCTTTCATTTCTGACAATGCTTCCACAACGTACCACTTCCGAAAGCAAAGAAAACTGGTTCTTAAGCTCCGGTCGAATTACGCTAAACAGACACTACGGTACCAAGTTCCTACACCCATAAATAATTTACCTCCACCTCTTGACTTCAATTCTTCCACATCGTGGGCCAATAAGAAACCTTAAACATTACTTGCTAAGCAGTAACATTCAATTTCCATAATACTTCACTCGAGTTTTCCTTACAGTTACTGTGTGTATTCTGTGAATGATGCTACTTTGTTTGATGATTATGTATTCTGATGAGTAAATCTTGGTTGTGTTGCCTGTTCTATGAACTTTATGTTGAAATGTGTGTATTGCAAATTGTTTTTTTTTGTGCATTATTGTGTTACAGCCTGCATATACGACCTCATTTTTTTTCCTAACTTGTATTACAAATAAGATTTTTTCAACTGTTTTATTTTTTGCCACTGCATTGCCAACTGTGTATGGGTGCTCATGCCTTCGTCGGGCAAGTCAGCCTTTTGCCTCAGCTCCTATTTCCATGGAAAGAAATAAATTAAATTGAATTGAATATTAACACAGTTTGCAGTATATTTACTGTTTGTCCAATCATCAAGCTCCCTCCCGATGATGTCAGAGCCACTGCTAAAAACCATCGCTGTATGGTGTCACCGTCAGCGCCATGAATGTTTTTGCGATCTAAATCAAATAATAAAAACAGGAATATACCCAGTATGACTGATACCAATATCATCACTATCACTCATTCTATGCAATGAACAGGCAAACCAATGCGCTGAAAATTTGTTTAGGGGCCCCTTTTATGCTGTGAACTGGTTTTTAAGATCATTTTCATGATTACTAGGTAAGTGCGCAAGTTCAAAAAAGTGTGCTTTACTAACAGTGCGAAGAACACGTTCACTAGGACTATTATTTTTTATGTTGGTTGTACAGTTAAAAGTGGTCAGAACGAAATTTTAAGAAGTCTCAGGTTTTTCGGTACATCCAGGTTTTCATTACATGCAGTTTTCGCGAAATAAGTCGAAAGGGTACGGCAGAACGGAAAACAAAATAAGAAATAAATGTCGATGCAATCACCTTGAAAAGGTTTACGGAAAACAGCGTCACTCGAAAGTCATACACGGGGAGAAACGTTTCACGATCGCACTGATAGCGTGACTGCGGCAGCAGCCGCCGCCACCTCCGCTGCGGCTCGCGCAAAAGTGGGCACCGCGGCCGAGCTGGAGCGGTACGAGCGCGGCCGCGCCGCAGCCGTAGACCGACCGCGGAGGTAGTAGTAGTACAAGACCTTTATTCGGCCATAATTTACAGGCCGAGCATGTCGACCGCCTGGGCGACCAGAAGTCGCTGTTCTTCCTCCCCTTCAGCGCCAAGCCAGTCGAGCCAGGTGGTGATGGATAAAGAATGTGGGGGGTAGGAACCCGACTGCTGAGCAGCCGGGCAGTAGAAGAGGCAATGGGCCAGGTCCGCATAGATACAGGGACAGTTGGGACAGGAAGGGTCCGATCGATAGCGATAGAGGAAGAGGCGGGACGGGGTGATAACTGCATTCATTTGGATGTGCCGAAGAAGGCGAGCCTCCGGCACCGTGAGCGATGAATGAGGGGGAGGGTAAAGGAATTTGTCTAGGCGGAGTTCGAGGTAGACCCCTTTTATGGTGCGACGAAGGGTGAGTCTCCCACCGTCCTCCGAGGGCTTGGGCCAGGAGATAAACGGTGCCCGGAAAAGTGTGTCTCGGGCGAGCTAATGGGCCAGCTCATTGCCGTCAGTCCCTGAATATCCACGGACCCAGCGGAGGAAAACGATGGAAGGCTGCAATGCGGAGACCACTCGTTCGACCTCCTGTTGGAGAGAAGGGGTTAGGGTGCGTTTCTGTACGTGGTGTATAGCGGCTTGTGAGTCTGAATAGACTGTGTACTCTTGAAGAGAGGGAAGGAGAGCAAATGACTGAAGGGCATGTGCAATGGCGAGGACCTCGAGGTACAGTGCATCCGGAGGGTATAGATACGGCCCGCTGGTGTGGGTTTCAGGAGCGTTGCGGTGGGGATGGTACAGGGTGTAGCCGCAGGAACCTCGAGGAGCCACGAAGGAGGCATCCATGTAGGCTACACCCTGGGTCTCAAAGAGAGGGGAATGGTGCTGCGCGGCCGCATGACGACGGCCGGCGTGCAGGACTGGGGACATGTTGGTCGGGAGGGGGAGGATACGAAGATTGGGAGCCGGGGTTGGAATAGGAGAGGTAAAAGGGGCGATGGGAATGGGCGAGATACCCCCTTGAGTCAGTAACCACTGACCCTGACGAGTAAGGGAAAGGCGGGCAAGCTGCGAGTCACGATGGAGAGAGAGAAGAGAACGGAGAGGATGAAAGAGGCCTGTGGCAAAGATCTTAGTGGTAGAGGTAGTGATACGGAGGTTGAGAGCTACTTTGTAGAGGCCCACAAGGGCAGTCTCGAGAGTGTTGAGTCTGATTGAAGGAAATGTAGGGTGCAAAGTACAAGACCTTGTTGAGGGCCAGCGCGTGGGCAACTCGGCACGCGTTAGCCTCGTGGAGACCTGAGCGCCGAGTGACCACGCGCGGCAGTAGGTGAGTTACGGAGTGGCAGGCGGTGACAGCGTGGTGGAGGGCTTGCACGTTCTTGGCCGCATGCAAAGGAAAGCCAAGAACTTTGCACTGCGTGACGACAGGAATGGGAGAGCCAGAAATGTGGAGAGATACGAAGTGGTTGTGTGGGCGCTGCTATGAGGAATGGTTGAGAAGGAGAAGCTCGGATTTTTCATGAGCAGGAGAGAGGCCAGCGGTGGTGAGAAAGGAGTCAATGAGATCTAGGCCACGTTGCAGGGCGTCCTGTACGTGACCGGGAGAGCCCGACGAACACCACAGAGTGATGTCATCGGCGTAAAATTTATGATGCAGGTCGGGAATTTTAGCTAGCTGCGAGGCGAGAGGGGCCATAGTAAGATTGAAAAGGGTAGGAGAGAGAACAACACCTTGAGGAGTGCCACGGGTGAGGTGGTGGGGGTCGGACAGATGGGTGTCTACTCGAAAGCGAGCCACACGTTTAGAGAGAAATGAACGGATATAAGAGTACATTCGGGGGCTACAGTCCAGGGAGTCGAGTTGGGAAAGGATGTGGTCGTGGCAAACACTGTCGAAGGCCTTGCGAACATCGACGGTCACAAGTGCGTGAATTTGAGGGGGGGTAGGTGACAGAAAGGTGTGCTGGAGAATCAGAAACATGTCCTGTGCACAGACGCGGCGTCGGAAGCCGATGAGAGAATGGGGGAAGAACTCCCTCGCCTCGAGAAAATTAGAGAGGGGAGTCAAGGCCATTCGCTCAAGGGTCTTACCAACGCACGATGTCAGGGAGATTGGGCGGAGGTTAGAGAGAGAGGGAGGTTTGCCCGGCTTAGGAATCATAGAAATGAGGGAGGAGGTCCAGGAGCTCGGCAGGCAGCCGCTGTTCCAGGCCTCATTGTAGGTTTGAACGAGGAATTCTTTGGCGCAGTCAGGAAGGTTGCGAAGTGTGGTATATGTAATGGCATCCTTACCGGGAGCCGAGCGTGTAGCATTAGCAGCCAGAGCCGATTCGAGCTCTCGGAGAGTGAAGGAGTGGTCCAGATCAGGGTTAGGTCCGCCCGAGTACATCGGGTAGGAGGGTGCCAGAGGAGGAGGGAGGTAGAGAGAGGCGAGCTGATCAAAAACATCAGAGGGAGTCCCCGGAGTGAGGGCTTTAGCTAGAGTGGGAGCAAGGGCAGGCTTAGCGCCAAGGAGGGATTTGAAGAGAGACCATGCGGATCGCGAATGCAAAGCAGAGTCAAGACGGTCACAAAGAGCACTCCAACGAGAGTGCTCGAGTGAGGCGCAGTGGGTGACGATCTCGCCCCGCAGAGCAGTGATCTGGGAGGAGAGTTGGGCATTGTGGGGTTGTGAGCGAAAGGAGCCTTGAAGACGTTTACGACGACGCCATAAACGGAGAAGATGAGGATCTGGGTCTGGGACTGTGTGACGAGTGCGAATGCGATGGCTACTGGACGTGAGCGCTGTAGTGATGCGCGACGTCCAGTCGTCGTAGGACTGAAAGGAGTCGGAGGCGAGATTAGTGCGGAAGGCGTGCCAGTCAGTGTGAATGACCAGATGACATCGAGGGATGTGGGAAAGAGAGGTGTGAATATGGACGAGAAAGTGGTCCCCGAGAAAAGTTTCGGCTGTCACCTGCCAGTGAAAGGAAAGTGAACCCCGAGAGAAAGTGAGGTCAGGTGTCGTGGGGCGCTGTGAGGCAATGCCCGCTCGAGTAGGGCAGCCAGGAGTATTAAGAAGGGTGAGGTGGCGTTCCTGGGCCAGACAGTGGAGGAGGCGGCCGGGTTTGAGGGTAGCCCCAGATTGTATGAGGGGCATTGAAGTCACCACCAAAGAGGAGATGAGAGTTAGAAGGAAGAGAGTGAAGGAACTTGCCCAGGGCAGAGAATAAAGAGGAGGTGACAGGGGGGTTGTAGAAAGTCAAAAGGGTGAGTGAGACGCGGGAAGAAGGGTGGTAATAGACCATACCAACTAAATATTTAAGGAGGGTGGAGGGGATGTCAAGTGGCTCCACGAGCACGTTGCTGCGTACATAAATAGACGCAAGTGGTGTGGACGTAGTGGCATGGTAGGCGCGGTAGCCTGGGACAGTGCAGGCCGTCCGAGTCTCCTGGAGAAGGTGAAAATGGGGCAGGGAGGGGCGGGTGAGTAGATATTGGTGGAGGGGGGTCTTATTGTGGCGAAGATTTCGGCAGTTCCACTGCACAATCTCGAGGTCCTCGCCAAACGACATTATTATAGTGGAGAGGTAGAGGCCCGCGATGGTACGCGTTCCTTCTTTTTTGCTGGGGCAGTGACTCATGGACGGATTGGAGCATAGAAGTGAAGGATTCCAAATGCTTTGATTGTGCTTGAAGGGTGGTAAGAATCTGGAGAACCGATGTCTCTAGCTGAACCAAGCGAGTGTGGTGTGCCTGTGTGGTGGTTTCGACAAGATCAGCCAAAGGGGCGACCTGGACGGTGGAGGAGGGAGTGGTGAACGTGGCAAGGTGCTCATTTAGCTTTGTAAGTTGGGAGGTAAGAGAGGAAGTGGTTGTCTGGAGGGTTTGGCTCAAGGCATGGATCTGCTGTTGTAGGTCGTGGGAAATGCGCTGCTGCTCTTGCTGCTGGCGTTCGAGCATAGTGAGCCGGAGGTCGAACGAGCGGCTCTCATCAGTCAGGGATGGAGAGGGTGGTGTAGGGGAAGAGAGGGTCGCTGGAACCGAGGATCTTTTTAACTATGGCGGCATAGGATCCTGGTGGTGACGTGATCGGAGCTGATGGAGGTTCATGATTAGAGGAGGAGGAGGAGGGGGTGGTGGGTTGAGTGGCCCGGCGCAAAGCTAGGCGTCGGAGGTACGCAGCTTTGGAACACTCGCGTTGTTTAGCAAGGAGGAAGGGGCAAGTGGGGTCGAGGGAGGGGTGGGTGTTTACCTGGCAATGAACGCACCAGGGTTGGGCACAAACATGAGCGGAAGCGTCAGCGGGTAGAGGAGCAGCACAGCGACGGCAGTTGGCCGGAACGCTGTGCTGGGGGCATTGGTGGGCGCGGTGTCCTAGAGTGGGACAATGGGTGCAAGGCTTAGGTTTATGAGGACGGCACCGGAAGGCAACGCGTTTGAAATATACAGAGTGGGGGATGACGGTAGTAGCGAAAGTTATGAGCACCTACTGAGTGGATCCCATCATGCGAGCAGCGAGAATATCTCTTTTCAAGATTCGAGATCATGCATGAGGTTATCAGGAGTGAAGTGGTCCCCGACGTTATGGATGACGCCGAGGCATGAGATGGGAGGATGGGGGTATAAGTTTTGATGGTGACAGGCTTACCATGAAGCTGAAGATGCGTGGCAGAAAGTAGGAGGTGGGCGGTGAGAGGAGAATGAGTTTTTAAAAACACAAGGCTTTGGGCTGGCTTGGCCTGAAGGGTGATGTCGGCACTGGTCTTGGAGGAAAGTTGTACAGCGGAGGCGACTGCGGCGGGTACGTCGTAGAGAGGTAGCTTGGGGGTGAGGGTTCCAGGGGGAAGCTGGATGGCAACTGTGATGAGCTCGGTGCGGGGTCGGCTGCGGAGGCAGGCTTACGGTTGGCACCGATGGTGCTCCAGCCGATTTCCTGGCATGGAGTGCCGTCTGCCGGGGACGTCGTAAGGTCCATGTCTGAGTCCTCAGCCGAAGTCTCAATGTGCGACGCGGGTGCCGGGCTGGAGGTCTTGGTGTCAGTGCTACCTTTGGCTGGAGTAGGTGCAGCAGCTCCAGCGGCGGCGACGAACGCAGCCGGCTGCGACGCGTCTATGTCCTCGAAGCTCTTGGCGTCCCTTAGAGCGTGGAGTTGGCTAGGAGTGGACGCTGCGCCGACGACGAACCCTACCGGCTGCGCCGCGGCCGTCGATCCGGTGCTCCCAGCGTCGCTCAAGGTGTTCAATGCGGCAGGAATGTGCTCGGTTGCGTGGGTGGCGTTGAACGTAGCCGTTTGAGAGACAGCTGTCGACGTGGTTGGAGCAGGCCCCGCGGTGTCGGCATCGGTGGGTCTGGGCTGCAGGGGCTTGGTCAGACGCTGCATTGCGGCGGTGCAGGCGCGGCGCGTTAGGGTTAGCGACGCGCCGCGCCGCTTCACAGTTTTGGAGGGCCAGTTCGGCAGCTGGCCGTGATGCCGATGGTTTTCACGTGCTTCGGGAGCCTTCCTGAAGCAATGGAGTGTAAATCCAGGGGCGGGCGAGGCCCTGGACCAGGCCAGGGGCAGGTTAAAGCAGAGCACGGTAGGCAGCCAGCTAACCAGGGCGACGCCACCTAGCGGAATCCCCGCGGAGGTACGTTACATGCATCCTCGCGCATGTTCCCTCGCTCAGTCTTTCCCTCGCTGTTGCCGCAGGAAACGGACTCCCCACCTTGCGTCGCCGGCGCTCTCCGCCGTCACCGCTCCCGACGTGCAAGAGCTATCGGCGCCGGAATCACGCTAGCAACTGCGCGGCAGCGATGGTCGCACACTGCTCATGTCGTTTCTTCTTTGCTATGCCCTATTTTTTGTCGCTGCTTTTGATCATGAACTGTTATAGTGCCACGTGGTACGACGCTCCGAAAGAGAAAGCGCCGGAGGTGAGCAGACGGCGCTGGAGCACGGCGCGTTGCGTCAACTGCAGCCGCTCGTTGCGATCGGCGTTCCTCTCATGTCAGTTTGTGCTTTATCGCCACGAAACTTTCCGCCACGAAACTTTCCGGGGGTTCTGCCAAATTTTGAGTGGCTCAGCCCTAACACATTGATGGCGTAGCCAGTTCGTTACATCAAGGTCAACCGCCACAACACCTTCGCCACATGAAGGTCTAAAATACACACACTTCAATGGGGCGGCGCTGGGGAATGCACAAACTTCTTAATATCGAGCAATTCGTTGTATGAAGGTTCGATACATCCACGTTGAATTTAATCTCAACGTTTCGTGGAATTTTTTATAAATTTATCAAACTCGCGAAGTGAATCAGCAAGGCCAAAATTCCCTTGTTCCAAGAAAGTTTGGCCCCGTTGGACCTTTCCCTAGCTTTTGTTCTTCAATCCAGGAGGTACTTCTTCCGCCCTGTTCAGGGTTGACCGACATGATGCAATCTTTTGATGCAACCGACGTAATGCATGAAGATGGACGAAGGAAAACTCTCGCTATCCGATCTGCACACCAAAAAGTATGCCGGAAGTCATGCACTTTTGCATGAACTACTCGGAGTCTTTGGCCGACGGCGCAGCCAATAGTAACGCTAGGCGCAGCGTCTTCGTCTGCTGCAATGTCTTCTGCGCAGGCGCCAGTCCGCTGAGACGGCGGACAAGTAAGAAGGTAGCAGGGGGGTGCCGGCTTAAAAAAATCTGACGTAACCGCCTGCTAAATTCTTGTTGCCAACTGCGGAAGCCTTTCAGTACGTTGCCAACTGAAAGCCTGAATGGTTCTAAAAATAGTTTTCCCGTGACCGTGTCTTCTGTTTGGTTCAGCTAATGTGCAATATTGATAAATATGCCGCTTTTGGAGGAGTCTGGCGCAGCAAAATATAAATGTATCAGATGGCGCTAATGGGACAGCTAGAGCAACGCTGCAAGTCGCTCAGCCATGAGGACCGGCGTTCTTTGAGCCCATTTCAGATTTTTAACATCGGCTGTGTAACGAATAGCCCCCACAAGGCGGAAAAGGAAATCCTGTGGCCTAGGACATTTTCAACAGCTCTGTAGTTGGTGAAATTCACGTTAAGTCTTCAGCTCTATCAACATAAGCGCATGTGGCCCAAAAGTGTGCAACTATACCTATTTTCATAGCAATAGCGCACCGAATGATGATAGAAGGTTTTTCCGATTTCTTGCTGTTTTTAGTCCCACACGTACTATCGGGAGTAAACGGTGACGGGACCTGAGTCGAAGGAAAAACAAATATTTCGGGGAGTCACGCAAAGCAATCGCCTTTATGAAATGAACGGCGGCGCAACAAGGACACTAACAGGAGAGGGGACACCACATGCGCACACTACTGCATGGAAGGTGGCATATTTAAACATACAGCTCAGGCATGACATTCATCGCATTATCGCTCCTAACCCAACACGTGGAAAAAAGCAGCAACATCAGGATAACAGACAAGAAACCTTTAACCTCTGCAGAAAAAACTAAACGATTGTGATAACAGAACTTAGAGGAGGCCATCTCGTAGCAAAAGCAGTGTCAAATAATCGTAGCAAAAGCAGTCAACCATGAGAACCAAAAGCAGTAAAAAAAAAATTGGCGGGGGCTTAGCCTTGGTTAAGCCTGGTAGGTTGCGAAAGCGCGCAGCGCCTCCAACTGAAGGAACGCAGTGCGCCGCGTCTACAGGTCACGCGTGGCTACCGGCCGCCGCTGCGCGACGACTGAAAGCGTCTTGGAACGCAGTGCGCCGCGTCTACAGATCACGCGTGGCTACCGGCTTTTTGAGGAAAGGAAATGGCGCAGTAATTCTCTGTCATCTCCGTGGACACCCTAACCGCACCGTAAAGGAAGGGAGGAACGCCACCACCCGTTCGGCGCGATGCCTTGTTGTTGCGACTGAAAGAAAGAGAACTTGTAGAACACCGCCGGGCTCGCCATTCTGTGGCGTGGGCGCGTTGCTTAGCCAACCGCTCTGGCCTTTCTTCATCTGTCTCCTCGGCACGGCGCCGGCGTTTGCGCGCAGCACGTCGCTCCAGCGACGCCTTGTACAACTCCTCAGACATGACTAAGCGGAGCGCGCCTGCGGCGCCCCGTTTATCCTCTCCTAGCGAGCGCCCTCACGCGGCGGGCCGAGGAGGCCGTCATGTGGTAGCCGCCGCGCCGAGCGAAGGAACGACTACGGCCGAAGAGACGAGTTGGGGCCCCTGCTCTCCTCTGGTCGTGACGTCGCGCTGTCACGTGGTCGTGCGCCGCAGCTGCGCCGGAGCGAAGGAACGACCTCCACCGACGGCGGAAAAGTGCTAGCAGTATTGCTTTCGCAATAAAAATTATAATCGTATCAAAGGCAGAGTCAAAGTTCACCAACATAAAAATATAACATAAAAATGATTTGGCTACCTCCAAAGACCGCAATCTGCCGCTTCACTGCTCTGAATGCACAAAAGAAAATCAGCAAGTGTGTAAACCGATGTTTCATAAGTGCCGAACTTTCAGAAGAAGCATGGACCGAACCACGAGCGAAATAACTGAAGCCCAAAGGATATCTGCTCTGTGTGACCTCTGCGTCAGCACCCCTTCTCTAGCGCTATCTGAAAAAGAACAGGAGTACTTGGCAAAGCGCGCGACACGTTATTAGGTTTGTCAAAATTTTTTTGCGCATTTTACCATTTTGCCGCCTTTCGCGCATCTTGCCATGTGCCCCCCCCCCCCCCCCCCCCCCCGGTGGAAAGACGTAACGGCATACGACCTACGCTAACCAAGAGCGCGCTGCGCTATACAAATAAAGAGGCTGGGACGAGCAGATGAAGGCACGGATGCTCGTCGCCAAACTGAGAGGCCGCGCGACTGAGCTGCTGCAGAACGTGCCGCCCGACCAGCTGGGCTCTTATACTGTCCTAGCGGGCCTCCTCGCCGACCACTACAGTGCCTCAGGTCACCCGCGTGTGCAGTACCGTCGCCTGCGAACCCGTCGTCAAGAGCTCAGGGAGACATACCAGGACCTCGCCGCCGCCATTGAGCGCCTGGTTCTGCAGTCGTTGTCGGGGGCGCCTCAGAACGCCGTGGCCCTGGTCGGCACCGAGGCATTCGTCGACGCCATCCGACTCCCTGAGGTGCAGCGCTTGGTCCGCTCTGGGCGTCCTGAGTCCGTCCGCGCCGCCATGGCGCTCGCCGTCGAGGCGGAATTGACTGTGCTGGCCACGCGGGGGTCGCCACCGTCTTCCGAGCACAGCGTCCCGGTGCAGGCTCCTCGGTTCTCAGTCCCCACAGCGGCCTCTACCCGACGCAGGCGTAATGACACCCGCACGACCTGCTTCCGCTGCGGCTTGAGGGGACACTACGCGAGGGACTGTGCTGGCCCTCCGACGTCGGAAAACGATTCGGTGGAACGGTGCCCCCGGATAAAGTCCGTCCCCGCACTCCTTAGTTCGCCGCGTCCCCTTCTTCGATGACAACTGAAGCTCCCTACGTGCTCGTTGACGTCGCCCTGCTTGATCGGCACGTAGCGGCCTTGGTCGACACCGGAGCGGCTGTCAATGTGCTCGACAAATCGCTTATTGTCAACGCGCCCCACCTGCTTCTTCCAGCCGCCAAAACCCGGCTCGTAGCTTTTAACGGCGCCCCGGTGGAGCAAGTCGGACGTGTTACCGTCAACCTGACAGCACTCGGAAAGACCATCTCCACCGAGTTTGTTGTCGCGGACAGCCCTATTTGGCCAGTGGTCCTCGGGTGCGGGGGGTGCCAGCAAGCCGGAGTCGTTCTCAATTTTACCACCACAGAACCACGTGCGAGCCAAACTCTATGTGGGCCGGGTTGGCTTAGCTATATTTCCAGCCTCGGTGTCACCCTGTGGCAGTCCCTGGTGTCGGCGAACAAGCGTGCTTCAGGATCTGTGCGTTACCTCGGAACGAAGTGGCCACGTCGAGTCAAGCCAGTCGACGATGTAACGGCATACGACCTACGCTAAGCAAGAGCGCGCTGCGCTATACAAATAAAGAAGAGGCGCGGGGCGAGCGCGAGGGGAGAGCGCGCGGCGCTAGCGCGAGAGGCAGAGAACGAAAAGAGAACCGCCGCGGCCGGTTGTGTCTGGGTCTCCTGCGTCTCTCTGTGCCTTTTCCTGCGCGGGACCGCCGTCCCGTAACAATATATACATGTATTTTTCAGGAATAAATTTAGTTGCAAGTCAGCGCTGTGTGTGTCTTTTCTATATTTGTCCTTGTCTTTTGCGCTGTTTTAAAGAATCTGGTCGTGTTGTGTGGGGCAATGTGACTAGGCCGCACGGTCGCCTGCACGCGGTGATAAACGGAAAACACGGGTAAGAAACGTAGCAAATATACAAAAAAAGTAGTGGATTGCACAGCACCTATGTCACGATCACGGTATAAGATTAGAAAGATGTCTCAACGAGCGCTCCGCAGGCAGCAAAGAACCCCTCGTAGTTTTAGGCGCTCGGCCAGATGGCGCCACACATGGAGGAAAAAAAACTAGGAGGGAGCATGACGTCACAATTTTTAACCCTAATTATAAAAAATATAACGGAAAGCATCATGGGAAATAGGCCCTCACGTGACAAGGCAGCGGTAGATCTTAGCCGGATTTCGGTTTCGGTTTTGCTCTCTCGTTGTGGTGTGCCACGACCAACACGGCTGCACTCGAAATTTGAGAAGCGCACACAGGCCGTGGAGCATGGAGATTTGTATGTGCCGAGAGGCCAGTGCCTCAGTGCACCCGTGTGTTTCGCGAAATGCGGCTGTGTCGTATGAGCTGCGCAATGAAATGCTGCGTGCCGGAATGCAGGATCCGTACGGAAGAACGCCGTCCTGGGGGCCTCACCACAATCACAAACAGAAAACTCTTGCTATTGTCACTAATGGCAGCGCCTGCCAGGTCGCAGTAACGAAAGCTGCATTATTCTATAGGACGGTATCTGCCGTCGTCTTCCGACAATGGAAGCCGCTTCTCGAGCAAAGGTGTGAGCCCACAGCACCGCGTCAACTCCGAGCATCAGCTCCGAAACCGACAAACAAGCTAACGCCGAGGGCCGGGAGACCCCGCGCAGGGGCAGACGTAAAGCCGCCTGCTCTCTCTCTCGACAGCGAGATAGAGAAATACTTCACTGCTGCATTTTACGCCGGAACCGCGTATGTGCGCGAGCGTATTCGGCGCGACTTGTGCCTCGGTAATAGCGGAGAACGGCGGGCCCATGGGCGGGCCGAAGTGCGCCTGCCCGAGAAATAGAATATTGCGCAGCGCGCCGGAGCGCTCGTTGAACACGTCCGTCCGCCGTGAGCGCTCTGGAAGCCACTGCGCCCTTTTTTAGAGACTCTTTTTCTCCGCCTATTCTCGAGTTCTCCGCTTATAGCCTACGCTGAAATAAACGGTCCGTATGTGTGTATAACGACGAAAGGAATTCCCTCTTTATGAACCACAGTTGAACAGTGACGATGTCGTGGCCGCACGCCGCTCTGAAAATTCTGAATTCTAGGGACATTCAAAGCGGGCATGAACAATTTGTACTTCTAACAAGACCACAAAAACGCCTCCTCACGTCAATACTGGAGTACTGTACACGTATAGCGTACAGCGACGTTAGTTCAAATGCGCAGTGCCCACCGACGAACCCTTTGATGAAAAGTTCACCTGCAGTTTTCTACAGTGCACCCAAAAACTCGAGTGTAATCAACAGAAGTGTTGAGGCGCGGAGCCCGCAGACAACCTCGAGTTCGGTACGCTTTCCGCCATAGCTGTAAGACGGGCGCTGCGCTTCTGCGCTACAGCGGAGCACGGACGTTCACTAAAAAGCACCATTGGTTGGCAGTCTGGTAACTGTGGAGGGCCTATTTCCCATGAGTGAGTGCGCAAACGGGCCCTCGGAAGCGGCGTCAGAGGAGGATGGCTTGCAGAGGCTGAGCGCGTGACGTCATGCTCTCTCCTAGTTTTTTCCTTCCTCCATGGCACCACACGACTGCGACCGCTTTCGAAGTTGGAAACGGCGAAGTAAATTTGGCAGCAATATTCGTGAGCAAGAAAATGCTGGAATATTGCGAAAATATACATTGAGAGGATTAGAACAACTAGTTTAAATACAAACTTAGTCATAATGAGTAAATAACCAAAAAATAAGGTGCATATTTTCTGATAATATTGTTACGGGGTAGTTCCGCTTGGGATTGCAGAGAGCGGACACGGAAAACAGGGCTTTAAAACCACAGGCGTTTACTGCAGGCACCAGCCGACACTGCTCGACCGTCGTCTTCTTCACAAAAACTCAAGAGCTTCTTCTTCCTTCCTTATGCATGCACCGCCTAATGTAACAATATTCTCGGTGTTTAGCAGTAGCTCTGGCGGCCTTCAGGTTATTTCGCATAAGAGAAACATTGGAAATTCGAACAATTCGGTTGCCACCAGGCCGATCAAAAGACGATGCCTGTATTGATAGGTCATCCGTAAATTATCAGCCCTCAAACCAAAAAAAAACATTCAGGGGATTTAGTCGAACATGGCGTGAAAGTTGTCTGAACAGTGGTGCGGACTGGGGTGGGCGAGCTGAGCAGAATATGATCGCTTCTATTTTCTGTATTACCGACATTAATAACTGAAACTTGAAATTCTTGGCATAGTGCGAAAATATCTCACGCACGCCAAGAGAGCGTAGGTCTTACTGGGAATCGGTCCGCATGCTACTGAACCTGCAAAATATTGCGCTCGTAACCTGAATTGGAATACATCACTAGCTTTATTGTCAAGGGAAGTAAAACCCTCTAAAATCGATGTCACTGTTGACCAGAAGAGCGCATGTACGACCTACAAGACAATCAGCATGGAAATTAGATCTCGAATTTCTCGCTTTAGAAACTTAGGAAAGCTTTGACAGTTACCTCGATGTTTGTTTCTTGTTGCCCATTTCTTTTTGTTTTGCTTTGCCCTACTGACGCACCCTAATTGACACATAGCAGTGTAAAAGCAGAGCCATAGTTGTCACCTTGTTATCACCGAAACGGAAGAAAAAACTAGCTTTGAATAATTTCTTCTATTATTTTTCCAGACACGTTCCTCTTTTCAGCATTCTTTCAGAATTCAGTCTCAGTAGCCTCCATCAAGTAAAAAACCGGCGTTTTTAATGCGCCAACCCTCCAAGAGTATTGCAGTTTACAAGCTCGGCCTCCGGCTCGTCAGTGGTCTCACTTGTTTCGCTGAGACCATTCCTGCGTGGTATGCACTGTACTTCCGGCACATGAAGCCCATCACATAGCACACCATGCAGTCAACGAGCTCAGAGCGGGCATAAACATGGTGGAATGGGTGTTCGCATTCGATGTGACTTGATATGAGGCCATTGAGCTTTGCCTTCAGTGCGGCAATTTAGCTTTGCTTTGACTTACTGTCTTCAAATAAAGATGTGAAGTCGCTCAAAGTCAGCCATGATGAATCCTCGGACGTGTCAATTTGGCAGTTGCCGAAATTTCGGAGGATTCACTGAACTGTATATAAGCACAGCCTGCTGTAGAGTTGGAGAAATTTCGACATTGAAGATTGATTATTTTGACCGCCTACGTAGCGGATAACTCCGAAGAGCCTCTCCAAGACGTCCCAGGTAAACTTTGCGGGCACAATGCACTTAAAACCACAGTACTTCGGTAAGTATCTTGAGAGCTCTAGTGTAGAAAGGAGAGTCACTCTCATGCATTCGGCTGTTCATTGAGTTAAAAAGCTTGTCGGCGTAATTTTACCCGACGGAAGATCCTTTTCCCAAGTGTTAAGCCAATGGAGGAATGATGCGAGCACGCGAATGTATGTTGAGCCAGTTCTGATGAGTTCCCTGGGATGGCTGCGATTCAACGCAACAAATACGTTGTTCATTCGCAATGTGAAGTCAGTTGTTCACTTTACGTTCTCGAGGCCTTGAACACCCCTCTTTGATTAAAATTAAAGGCGTTTTGCAACATTTCGGCTCAATACTTTTGTAGCGAGCCTCACGCCCAACTTCTCTGTGCTGGAAACGTTGATACGGGCGGAAGTTATCTTTGGAGAGACTCTCAAGTGTCCGGAATGCTTCGTGGCCGAAACGCACAAGCTTTCGTTGTGCGACCATTTTACACACTCGCCGTTGACTTTCAGAATCTTCTATGCGTGTAGGCGATTCGCGACACATTTGAAAAGGTGCGGCGCGTCTGAAAACACTTAAGCATCGCGCTGATGATTCGAAGAGTGCCCAAAAAAGTTCATGTTATCAAGGCACTTGCCAACGGAAAACAGCTTCCACATTGCCCTGTTTGTTGCTGCCTCGTCGCCGACTACTGCGTCTACGAAAACCTTGCCTTCTGCCGCCTCGGTGGCTCAGCGGTTATGGTGCTCGGCTGCTGACCCAAAAGACGCGGGTTCGATCCCGGCCGCGGCGGCTAGAATTTTTTTGGAGGAGAAATTCTAGAGGCCCGTGTACTGTGCGATGTCAGTGCATGTTAAGGAACCCCAGGTGCTGGAAATTTCCGGAGCCCTCCACTACGGCGTCTCTCATAGCCTTAGTCGCTTTGGGACGTTAAACCCCATAAACCAAACCAAACCAAACCTTGCCTTCTGTCAGAAGGCGAGGTTTTCGCTGTCTTCGCCTTTAGAACATTCTGAGCCAGAATTCTTCCCGTAGTGGTCCCGTTGCTCGCGAACACGGCCACAGGCTGAGCGTGCTGTTTTCCAAATGAGCGGAAACTGAGCACGAGGGCATGGTCTGCTAGTTCATCAAATGCTGGCATTTTGTCCCCAAAGTCTGCGACACCCATGTATGTCATTGTCTTGGGGTTCACTCCAAGCTCTTTACGTACTTGAATGTCGTCGCACTTCAATATTCCATGATGTTGAAAGTCGTCTTCATGTGAAACTGTCTTCTTCAATGCGGCAAGAAAGTTTATCGAAACCGCATGTAATCGTACCATGGCGAAGTACTTTCTTACGGCAGTAATGCTTAGTAGCGCCAGTATGTCATTATTCCTCAGGAACGAGCAGCCACTGAAACTCCGTATTTTCGGTAGAAGACAGCCAGCTGTCAGTGTAGCGTGTCTTTCTGTTGTTGGTGAATTTCGCGTCAGATGAGCACTCTCTGAATGCTGTCAGTTGTGGTTCCGGCAGGTGATGTTTTGGTAAGTTTCTCTTCGACTGATTCAACACCGACACTGTGCGTATTGCTTCAGGCTTCATTATGATCTTCCATTGTGTGTTTCTGTCGCATCCTAAACAAGTTCGTTGACCTCTGGAGTGCGTAGTCCGCGCTTTTCAGTGTCGCCATATGTTCAGCATTTGCTGGAGACGTGAGAGGAAATCAACGTGTTGAAGCTGCCTGACCTCTCTCCGCTAACCACTTTTCGCGGAGTCTCAAGGTGTCCGGCAAACTGAGGCAACCTGGCTGCAGAATAAACTTGCAGTGCTTGTGCCGCCACTAGCCTCTTATGTCGAGAGGATCACTTTCTGGCTGAACTCGAGGATAAGCCTTTGGATTTGGTCCACCACGACAGACACCAGCGCTATCCACTTGTCTGAGAAAAGCGGCCACATTTTCGGCGCTTCATGCATCACTTGACACCTGAAAATCATCAAGTGAGATTTGCTTTACCAGTATAACAACCGTCATTGTCATCTCCTCAGTAAGGTCTACGATCCGGGTCGACAGGACTGGAGGAGACGGGATTTGCGGTGCTGTGAAGTGGAGAACTTTGATGCGTTCAGCTTTCGAAAAGTACACGCTTGTGACTCCATCTAGTTCTAGTCGATGGCAGCACCAAGAGTTAGAAGGTAAAATGTTCGGCGACACTTCAAACAAATAGTTTAAGTCGCGCGATGCGGTGTCTGAAGAGGATGATTCTTGCGGGCCCTCCTACGTGGGCGGGTCTTGATTCAACGCGTCCTCTCCAGGACCGTCGAGCGGCTTGTGAAGAACATAGCACTGGTATATTGAGCACTGCAGAAGTGCAAATACTAGAATGATGGCTTTGTTCCCTAGTTTCCTGCTTTCCGTTGTCTTATTGCCCGCTTCAGGGGTCAGATTTTATCTTATTGAGTGAATGATTGGTAAGGAATAAGGATGCTCTCTCAGGAACTTCTGTTAAGCTGAACGCCTGCTTCAGCAACTGCCACTGAAGTAGCACAGGTATGTGCAAAGTGTTTGTGCCACGTGCGCAGTCGTAATAGGAGATATGTACGCCATCGCGCCATGTGACGCCATCATGCGTCTCATAGACCACTAGGCGTTTCGAATTGCACCAGGCTACTAACGCAGTATCGTTAAGGGTCCCCTTCAGCGGCAACCCCGGCGTCGGTGAGCCACTAGCCACCCATCTCACGTCACCTGGTGACGTCTTCGGAACCTGTCCGCTGAGGCTGTTGGATTAATTGTTGGTCGCGAGAGGTTGCTCGGGAAGAACAACGTGGGCCTTGGGGGCTCCACTGGTGCTGTGTTTCAAACAACCGCCTTCAGTGACGCTGCACCACTGCGCCACTGCAGCTGCCCCACTGCCCCACTGCGCCAGACGCGGCCTGAGGACTCCTCGTGATCTGTGAACGTAGAGAATGGCCATTACCGCATATGTGGGCATGCAGGCAAAAAAAAAAGGCGACAGAGAAGGAGTACATGCTCGGGAGGGATCTCTAACGCTGTCGCATTGTACTCTAAAGAACTGTGTCAGAATCTACTAAGTGGCACGCATAGAGGACCTCAGTCCGCTGAAGGGGCCCATTACACTATCACGTCGTGCCCTTAAAGTGGGGCTTAAGTGCCCCCGAGCTTTTTTTTTAAATTTGACGACCAGGTTGTGACCACACTTGGAGCTTCCAAGATTTTGTTTGATTAAAATTTCACTTCCCACCGCTATGCACAGTAGCTCACATTAAATCACAAGCTGTTTTTTTCCTCACTATCATTTTTTTCATCATTATTCGCTATTACATACGACTCGATTTGTGGACAGTTGTGCTTCGGAAAGAAACTATACATATTAACGTGGCACGACTGTACCTGCAACAAGAAAAAAATACCTCGGATGTTGAAGGTACTCTTTCTGAGGACGAGGGTGAAGGGGGTCGACAACGTGAGGGTGAGGGTTGAGTAGGGCCAGGGAATATTCTGCAGTGAGGGTGAAGTCAAGAGAGGGACAGAAAATTTTATAAAATTAGAGTATGGGAGGGTCCAGAATTTATTGGTGAGGGAGGAAAGGCAAAAAATAAGGCATATGCCAATCTCTGATGCTAACTGTGAGCCTTACTCCTCGCGTTCTATGAATTAAACCACAATCGATGCCCAACCCAGAAATGGGCGCTTAACAGCTGCACTATAGAAGAGCTTCCTAAGTAGCCTGCGCGGCAGCTTTCAGTGATAACAGTAGGAAAGTAGTAGAAACGATATGTACAAATCAGATGGTGTTCACCAGAAGTGCATAAGAAATAAGAATAATAGGACCGATAACAAATGCAGTCTATCGCATATTTCAAATGATTTGATACACACTCGCTTTCAATCCCTTGAAAGGTACGTCGATGCGGCCTGTACGGGTGCATTGTAAAGAAAAGGAGTCGTTATCTACGAGCTTGAGTGCAACTGAAGGCGATTAATTAACTAAATTACGAGATAAAATTTTATGTTTTTGTTTCAAGGGAAAAGGTTATATTGTGAAATTAACCGCTGTCAAAATCAAAGTGAACCCTACTTTTCAAAGTTGCCGAATCACGAACATGTTGAGAAGTTAGATTTAACAAATCACTAACGTGTTCTAAGTTAGATTTTCCACGGGGCTACTTCAGAAAATGTACATGGTGTACTCTGATAAAAACTACAATGTGTGCCCGTAGAAACAACCGCCAAATCTTCTGTGCCACACAAAGATAAATTACTTCAGTATTTTCTCAAATAAAATTTCACTGACGCTACTTGATAAATCTGCAGCGTAAGAAAGAGAACATAAATTCTAAAATACGCGATTTTTATGTTCGCTATCTCGGGCCGCAGTCCCATTACGAAAGTTGTAAAACTAAGCGCGGATTCACTGTTGTTGGTCTTTAATTTTATACGTACTTATATGAAACACAGTATGTGCGACTTTTCATGCGCCAAGGTACACAGAGTTTCGGCGCAGTGTTACCGTGGTACCACCTCAGTATACCGCTCCCACCACCCTTAAACAGCATGTATTCAGTTGCTCCCCAGGTGCTATTGCACACGGCCTTGCAAAACTCTCTTGAGAATTGCACTAGGCGGCTACCAGAAGCGGTATACGGTGGCAGTATAGGGTAATAATATGCTAAAACACTGTAATGTGTTTCGTCATGTCTTTGAAACGCCGCGTGCTCTGCCCATAGATGTTGCAGTGCACATGCCGTAATCCCGTAGAGAACATGATTTTTTCGTAGCATGCGTGACAACCGTGCCAGTAGGACGTGTCCTTCTTAACATGACTACGGAGCGTGCGTACCCACCATTACGCGGCAGAAGAAGTATACAATATAAATGTAAATAACATCCTAGTTGAAATCAAAGAAAGCAGTAGAATTAGGAAGGAAATGCGATTCGAAAGTGAGATAACCGGAGAAGTTTGACAAGACTAAAAATTGGTCGTTTTCGCAAGTTGCGGTTTCAAACACATTCAGCGCAGCCCGAAAATCGGGGCAAAGGATAATGAGGTAGCGGAGCACACGTTTATTCTGCTCAGAATAGAAAGGGAAGGAGTTCTCTGTTAGAGAAGGAGGAGGGAGGACATGGAGAGGAGGGAAGAGACAAAACAGGTCGGGGGCACAGGTCAGCGAGGAGCAGATGTCGGCACGAAGGGAATCCTTTCTTCCCACTCTGGTGTCGAGCAAGCGTCATGGAACTGGCTCACGTGCTGTAGCACCACACTAGCAGTTCTTCGTTGGCAGGGATTTTCTTGGACGTTCTGTAAAAAATTGCTCCGCTTTTGCAGAGGGGCTCCAGGTTCATGCTGTCCTGTGTTGGCGCGCAGTTCACGTAGTGCATCCAGAGTGCGGGCTGCAGGCGACTGCCGGCAGCCGAAGTTTCCTCCCCGCTGTGCTGGCACTGCATGTCAAGACGAGTCAAATTAATCCCACATCAGCAGCAACATTAAGCAGTTGCGCCTCACACGGCACAGAACCAGCGCTACTAGAGCCTACCGCATTAGGTTCTTTGCAAGAGTGTCGCAAGGCTTATTTAATTAACTGAAGGCAGTGTTAAACAGGTGCTTAAAATGCAATCTAGCAAAAAAGATTATACTCAATGCCGCTCGTGGGCTCCTACACGAAGGTTTTTTATGACGTTCTGTTCAGCTACGACTGTAGTCGATGGAGCACCATAGAAGGGTCCTAAATTTCGAATTCATTCCAAACACGAACATATGTAGCATCGTGCGCACTGTTTTCATGCCTTCATTTGGTGAACAGAAATTTACGAGTAAATATACGCGTTTAATGCTTTCACATTGCATACAACAGTTTTTTATAACATGGCTACATCGAAGGTCATCTTAGATCTTAGATCTTAGTTGAAGGTCATCTTTTTGTCACTGCAGCGACGCAGCATCGAATAAAAAGAGCAGCAGTTGTAGATGAACGATAAGCCCTTCACTTGTGCAATTCTAGCTAGGTTCTGATTCTGAACGCGCTCTTCAGCGTTCGGTTATTAATAGTTTGCCCACATCTGATAACAGGTATTTCCGCAAAACATCTGAAGCGCTATATTAGAGCACTTGACTTTTTCACACACATAAAAAACTAGGCTTAGTCTGGAAGTCTGAATTCTACTGTTTTCCTTGCCCTGTCATTACATGATGCTAAACTAGTACAAGGCGGCCACGGATATGAGCGACCAAACGTGAATGGTTTCGCGCATCTTTCGCTTCCGTAATTTTAAGAAGTCAGTTGGACAGAAATTTGAGCTGCGAACCACTTCGATTTTAATAAAGCTTTCAGGGTTCATTTGTTTAAGAAAGTTATAAATTCTGGAAACAGGTGAGTGTACCTTCAGGAAAACGGTACTGAATTTGAAAATACCACAAAATTTTACGACTTTAAATTTTAGCATATCTTCAAGCGCATACTTAGGTTTTCTGGTGTGATTATACACATTTCAAACGCCGGGTGGTGTTTATCATAATAGCGATATATTTAATAGAGGGCGGTATAAATTAAGTTAAGAAACCTAAATTGAGAAAGCAGAGTGGAGGTTTCAAGAGGGTAAATGCTCATTTTATGAACTTGCTTTAAAAAAACGCGGAAATGAAACTGCGATACAAACTCTTGTTCAATGTGTTGTCAACACCTGCAAAATTTTGTACGCAATGTTCGCTTGTGCGCACGCCCGGCATGGTGTTTCATACTAAATTAAGTACAATTTTTTCTATTAAAATGACGTAGCAACCACAAAGCACCGCTTATGAGGTTAGGTTATATGGTTAGCTACACAGATGATTAGCTGCCTAACATGTTCTCAATAAACAAAATCAAGCTGTTTCCAGTTACTGTATATATTGTACGAAACTAAAACTTCCTATTTTATGGAGCAGTTCTCACGTGCAATAAAGTTGCGAAACACGCTGTTTGGGGTGATGACAGGCTGTCTCCAATACGTTTCTGTCGAGCGTCGTTAGCGCACCCGCGAGGTGAGTTCGCTAGAATTATTTCGAGAAACGGAAGACGTACGTGTATACCACCATGCACCAATAATCTTAAACTTCTCATTTTATGCTTTACAGGTCGGAATGGAACCTGCTAAGATTTATCTTGAGCGGTTGGGAAATGAACTGCAATAAGAATCACGAGGTCGTTCTTTTTTTCTCGCGGCACTGCGCCTTCCCGCAGGTATCCCCATAACACGACGTGACGAATACTGACCAGCTTTTCAGATCAACACAGATCTTCGCGCTGAAGCGCGACCGAGCCAGCCATAGTAGGCATGCAGGGACATCCTAGCAGCATCGAAGTGTATGTAGCCGTTGTGTCATTTCAATGCACTCGAAGCAGAGTACGGTTCCTATTGAGCTACAATTTAAACCTTCAAACGACGGCTGCCAATTTCATATTGCCACCTGCTGACCCCTTGTTGAACCAAAAGAAAAGGAAGTTGCGGTTGCGCGCGCCATGGGAGCTTGAAGGCTGCTGGTGAAAGGTGCCTTGACCCTTTGCTCCGTGACATACTTTTGGTGGAGGTGCTGAGTGCTTGTCCTGGCCTATGTTACACACCCCTCCTCACACCACGGACCTCAGGCCTCAGGTCCACGCACCAATTCACCGAGTGTGTCGCCGAAACCTGGGACTGCCCACCTGAGCAGGGGTCATTGGGTTCTACCTCAGCGCCTGCCGCTCTACCAGCCATGCAAGGTGCTACATACTCGTACTACACCCTCCAGAACCCACGAGCGCCGAAGTGCTTCCAAGGCACTCAGCTTTAGCGCGTGGAAGACTGGCTAGTTCAGTACTAGCTCGAAGCCTCGTTCAATCAGTGGGATGACGCCGTCAAGCTCAAGAACGTCTTCTGCAGCCTGCAAGACGGTTTTAGTACGTGGCATGAGAGCCGTGAAGACCTTTTGATGCCATGGCGAGAGCTCCGCCGTTGACTGCTCGAGGCATACACCAGAGCGGATCTTCGGAAACGCGCAGAGCGGACTCTGCAGACCCGGATATAGATGCTGAAAGAGGCAGTAACGATGTATGTGAAAGACATGACGGGGCTCTTCCGTCGAATGGACCCAGCCATGTCGGAAACCATAAAAGCGTTGGCACTTAAAGCACGGAGTTAAAGAACAGCTTTCCGCTGGCCTCGTGCGCAGCCCTCCTGGTTCTGCCACCGAGTTTTTGTCAGAGGCAATTACGATGGAGCAGGACCTTCATCAGCGTTCCACCGTGTACGACAGGCCAGTACTTGCTGCTTCAGCTGCAGAGTCCCTTCTGGCATTCGCAAGCAACCATGACCTCCTCCGGTTTATGATCCGCTCAACAGCGCCTGATGAGTTGCAGAAGCTTTGCAGAGCGTCGCAGCTGAGGGTCGGTTATCATGCTAACGTCACCTACGAGCAGGTGCAGCAAGTTATGAGACCTCCATTACAGGGTGACGAATCTCAGCCCTTCCCAAATGCCTTCTATCGCCTGACATACGCTGACGATCTGCGATGCCCTGGCCGAGCTTCGGCGTCATTTGTTCCCGACCATCATGTCCCGCAACGTTCCTTGCAGCTGGCGCGATACATGCCAAAAGATCGACCACCTCTGCGTAAGGCGGACATCATGTGTGTGCCCGCCCGAAGGCGTTTGTGCTTCCACTGTGGAGAGCACGGTCATCTCTTCTACGAGTGCCCATATCTCAAGCTGGGCTTGCAGGGTTTCCCCACGATGGTCTCATACCCCATTTGGCCAACGGCCTTGCGAGATTGAACAGTACGTAGCCCTGTAGTGCATGCCTTCCACCTTGTGTCGCCAGTCAAGATCGACGTCACCTCGCCGACTGTCACCTTCACCGGCAAGCTAGCACTTCTCATGATCGGTGCCAGGACAGTCGTCGAGCACTCACCGGGATAAACAACGACAGCGACCTCCGGGGGAGGGGTCGCTGGAAATCTACCCGCTAAAGTCGCCCCCCTGCCACTCCCCCCCCCGCCCCCAACCACCACCATGACGCAGACCTCGGCTGACAGGAATTTGAAGACATCGACGACAACTTCTAAACTTAGGGGTCGGTTTTCTATCGACACAGCTGTGCTCATTGACGGTCACAGCACTTGTGCGTTGCTGGACACAGGAGTCGATTTTTCTGCTTTAAGCGGAAAATTGGCAGCGCTTCAAAATCAGTTATATCACCATGGTCTGGCACGCAGATCCCCGCGCCTGGCGCTCGTGTCACTCCACTTTGCCAGAGCACAGCTGGAGTCCAGATCCGCATCTCTACATTCGTTATCACCTGCATGGTTTTCCGTGACTGTTCTCGTCACCTCATTCTCGGTGCTGACTTCCTCCACGAGAATGGGACCACTATCGATCTCCGGCAGCGCAGTTACATTTTCTACAGACAAAACCAATGACGCTCCTGACAGTCTCCAACGCAGTTTCGCTCTTCGAGTTTCCTCCGAGAGTGTTTTGATCCCGTCACGCGCCAATGTTTTCTTTTTTTTTTTGGCCAGTGTTGACTGCGAAGGGGTGTCGTGACGGGACAGCAGTCGCTGAGGGCAACCTTTCACTCTCGCTGACGGGCGGCATCAGTTCGGCCCAGAGCTTCGTCCACCTTCGTGAGGGCAGGTCCTCACTCCTGGTTACGAATTTTACGAATGAACCTCGGCACCTCTTCCGCGCTACAGCCAACGCGTTCGCTGAAGAACTGTTTTACGTGTTTTAATGCGAAAGCCTTTAATCGCTCATACTGTCGTGCGTCCGTTAACAAAGTGTGTCACACGCGTTCAACTCGGGAACTAAAAAGATTTCATCTCTATTTAGTTGATTGCTTCAGACAGAGGAGGAAAAATGATTGCTTCAGATAGAGGAGGAAAATGAACCTAGAAGCCAGGTTTGACAATTGTAGAGTAATTAGCTAATTAATTAAAGGCAAAAATGTCGAAATAGCCACGGGAACGCTGTGACCTCACGCCCACCGGAAGTGGTCACGGCATAGTGAAAATTGTCACAGAATGGTCAAAGATTTGTGTCAAATTAGATGACAAAATGTGTTATTAAGCGTATTTAACACTTAAGAACTGCGCAAGATGTATAATTTGGGTATCGATATAGCCACGGGAACGGTGTGACGTCACATCCACCGGAAGTCATCACGACATAGTGTCCTCGGCTTTCGCCTCTCAATACTACAGTTCCCAAAGCGTCCTCGCAGTTTTTACGTGCGAAGCTGTAAGACATCAGAGCATGTCTCTCGATCGCAGTGACGTCAGCAACGCGATCTGTTAGATTTACTCCGTCAATACGCAGCCTGCTTCGCGTCTCTGAAAGTTGAAAAGCCATTACGAAACACCGCATCATTCCGTCCGATGATGGCCGCCCCATACGACAACAGCCTTACAACATTTCACCTGAAGAACGCGATGCCATCCAAACGCAGGTCACGCAGATGCTTAATGACGCCATTATTCAACCATCTAAGAGTCCGTGGCATCTCACCTGTCGTTTTTGTTGAGAAGAAGGATGGGACACTGCGCATTTGTATAGATTACAGGAAGTTGAGAACTATAAATAAACAGGACGTATACCAACTGCCGCGAATCGACGACTCAGTCCACAGACTTTGCCACGCCAAGTATTTTTCCCCGATTGATTCATGTTTATGTTGGCCCCGCCGCGGTGGCTCAGTGGTTACGGCGCTCGGCTGCTGACCCGAAAGACGCGGGTTCGATCCCGGCCGCGGCGGCTGAATTTCTTGAAGGCGAAATTCTAGAGGCCCGTGTGCTGTGCGATGTCAGTGCAGGTTAAAGAACCCCAGGTGGTCGAAATTTCCGGAGCCCTTCACTACGGCGTCTCTCATAGCCTCAGTCGCTTTGGGACGTTAAACCCCAGTAAACCAAACCAATCATGTTCATGTTGATTGCATCTGTTCATATTGATCTGCTGAAGTTGTCGTTTCCAAGCGTGGTAGGCACATTGGTTGAGTCCTTTCCTTTTCCCTATGCACGTCAGCAAAAAAGAAGATGCTCTCCACATATCGAACGGTTACGCAGTGTTATTGAACAAGCAAAGCGAAACAAATAAAATAAACGGACATGGCTTGGGTTTGCCTAATTCAAAGAGCAACTAAGAAGGTACTTGGCGCTAATTCACCTTTCGGTGCCTCGTGGCCTGAAGCCTTTCGAAGCTTGTTCAAAACTGCCCCCAGAACTGCTGTGTAAACGCGGGAAAAGCGGCCTTAATACGTTCCTCCCCATTCCATGCCACCCGGCTGCGCTGCAGTATGAAAGAGCTCAGCAGCGTATCTATCGACTTTCCTGCTCAAAGCAAGCCGTTGGAAACACAAGGCGTGTTTTCCTGGTCGTGCCATATCACATTCGATTATCACACAAGTGAAGGGAAAAGAAGTGCTTGTGTGGCATACATGACGGAAGCCAACAGCCACCAAAACCCAGGAGCATAGGGGATGTATTTTTTTAATTTGTAGTTTCTCATCAATGGCAGAATAATGAAAGTATAAAAAAGTATAAAATGATAAGAAGTATAAGAAAAAACAGCGACATGCCGCCGGTGGGATCCGAACACATGACCTCGGAATTTCGCGTCCGGTGCGCCACTAACTGAGCCACGGTGACGGCTGTCCCATCTTCTGCTTTTGGGGATATTTATTGTAGTGTAAGCGAACATTGAGGGTGTTCACCAGCGCCGCTCTCATTCATAGCGGCGGAAGTAGTGCGTCTAGTATTACCTCCGGGTGCCACGTAGAAACGTGGTCGAACGATGAGGGCGGAAGCTACGCGAGAGCGCTCTGATGCTACCTGTGGCATCAGGGCTGCCAGATGCGAGGCCCTCGTTAAACTATTAAGCATACACGTAAAGGGAAAAGAGGTGCTCGTTATGGGTTTGGGTCAGGTGAAATAAATAAGTAAAAATATGTCAATCAAATACTGTCGCGACTGGGTTTAGAACTCGCGGCGGCGCGAACAGAACATCTTCGCAGGCCAGTGCACGAGAGCACTATTGACCAGAATCCAGAGCCGCTCCTGGGCGCGGCCATTTTCCGCCGACTGGTGCGCCGCGGTGCGGGCGTTTCTTTGGGGACTGCGGGGCTGCGGCAGCTCCGCCGCCGCGCCTGCATATAGCCGCGCTTCGGCGCTAAAGAAACATTCCCGAGCATACTTCCGCAGCGTGGCTGTGTTGCAGGAAGTATTCACGTTATCAAAGGGAGCACATTGATGCGTTTTAATAACATTTAGTTTGACATTCACGTCAATTGTGCTGACGCTTAGAACGCGCTCATGCTTATATCGCTACCGTCTTGGTGCTCCACTGCAAAAAAAAACTTTTTGTTCAATATCAGGTGTTAGGTGTGCGGCTAGCATGCAGTTCCAATTCCCATGCACTCTTAATCCTTCGGCCATAAACTACCACCTACAAACAGGGCTTTCTTGTCGCATGCGTGGTGCGCTAGTTTATCAACAAATTACCGCTGTGAGCTTAACTGAGTCGCAGCGCCAACAAAAAACAAAATTTGTAATGGTTTATGCAACCTGTGCATAAAAACGTACTTTTGCTCAAATTATCAAACCTTGAATAGATATTAGCAGCGAATCCAGCTTTCATGAATTCTGAGGTCCGATGTCGCGTTCATTTTATTCGGTAGCACTCGCCGCGTGTGACAGCGTTGCGTAGACGTTTGGCTAAGTGTGAATGAATGTATTAAAATCGAGCATATTTTCCTGTGATTAAGCTAGATAGCAAAGCAGAAAGACACTGCGGTAAACCTTTTACCCCCCCCCCCTTGATCCCTATGACATGCGTGCGGAAAGAGCAACTGAAATCGGTAGCGGTCGTGCTTACAATCCTGTGCATGAAATGTGTTTAGTGGGAACTAGAGCAAGCTCAGCGCAAGGAGGTAATCGAAAACACGTGCTTCGTCGGGACAACCTTCAGTCTGCAGCTTGCCTATCCAGTTGCTACACCACTGAATCAAATCAATAAATCCACATTCCTGTGCCTAAAATTATCATAGATGATAGCGCCCGTAAAAGATGGCAACAAATGACACGCCAGCGCAGAAATCTGCTTAGAAGTGTCGGTTTCCAGTCCGTACGCTACCTGGCCGACTACTCTGCGGGAAAAATCCTTGCTGTTTGCAATAGTATTCCAGAATTTCCCTGAGCAGCGTCGCCGCTACGGTGCCAGCGTTTAGATTCCTGAGCCAGCAGAACATCATCATTGAAAAACGTAGCGCGAAAAGCGAGACACAGAAAAGGTGAAGACAGGACACGGGCGCTAATCATCAATATCAATATCATTATGGTGGGCACAAACAACGAGACAGACGCACACTCTCTCGCCGCACTTACTCACATCCAAATGAACGGAAAAACACTAGGAGATGTCACGTTAACGACTAACGGTGCGCAAGTTAACCGCAGTACTGTCTGGCAGAGGGAAAATGTGAGTAGTGACGCACAGCCCACACCCTCATACGTTATGATGGAGCACTACAACGACAGAAGCGAACACGTAAACATGCATTCTACGCGCGGCGCCGGCGCGACCCGCAGTCCATCGGGCCGCGCGCGCCGATAGATGGCGACTGGTGTCGAGAGTAGGGGCGCGCCAGCAGCCTGCGTGTGAGGGTAAAAGAATCTGGTCTATAGGCTATCGCCGCAGCCGATCACTCTCCGTGCTAAAATGCAACAAACCGTCGCACTGTGCACTGGACATCATCGTCTTCAGCAACTTCCATCTGTGGCGCGAATACGCAGAGAATTCTCGGTCTTCGTCGTCATCGCATTAAGGAAATTTTGCTTTCGCAAAATTATAAAATTTGGGCGAAATTTTTCTGTCATTTTTTATTTGTTATTTCTTAGATGGCAGCATCTGGTGTGATATCAGTTTTCTTGCCACTACAACAATTTAATATTCAAAAGATGTCTCTTTGAAATGATATTGGTGTTAACGTTCATATCTGCGTAGAACGCAATCGTCCATCAAACGAAAGCCTGAAGAAATGCCAGCTGGCTTTGTTGGCGTCGAAATCATAACATATAGGCAATTTACTTTTATACGGTAATACCCCTTATGTAATACCCCCGATACAAGGGGGCCTTTAAGGTGAATAAACTCAACTGAACTGAATACGGTGCATGAAAACACTGGCATACCTCTAGGGCCTGCTGGTTCCTGTCGCTCTCCTCCATACCCGAGCTGCTGTAGGGGCCAAAACACACTCCTTGGTCGAGCGGCCCACATGTGAAAACTCCGAGTTGTGCTCCTTTTATCCTTGAACGAAGGAATGCCAAGCCCTCAGGCAGGCTCTTCCGAGCTCGTTCAAACATTTCCATCGGAGCCTGAAATGAAAACGCCTGTCCTTTTCGTGGACACTGGAGATGCATTGAAGATGGCCTGGATCGAGTGATTAGCACTTTTTAATCACAATCAAACTACATTCACCGGTGGAGGAGATTTTATTACCGAGAAAGAGAAAAAATAAATACAAATGTGGCTACGTTCGCAACAGAGATGCGGCGATATCAACGCCATAATCACGCAGATCCTTGAGGCTATGCTGCAGTCTCACTCACTTACAAACGTTTATCGCGTATTTAAATTGCGTAGAACATCAGACTTGTTCGTAGTCTGTCATCATGCAAATAGCGCAAAAGAAAAGGGAGAAAAGAGAAGTAAATAGAGCTCACGTTGGCCCTGTATTTTTTTCTCTTGTGTGCCGTGTTGTGTGCTGTGTTCATGAGTGTTTATCAGGCAGTTCTTTGCGGTCTTGACGTTACAAGTTTAAGACCCAGGAAATGCGTCTTTTGGTGCCGTAAAAACATGAGCGCAACGAGACAGAGCAATAGAATCAGTTTCTGCTAAGAACAGAAATTTGATGGATTTTTCATCATTGTCCCGCTAAAGACTCACGCCGAAAGCGAAGCTTTCAAAACTAGACAAAAAAAAAGCAAAAAACTAACGAAGGAGTATCGACGTCACCTGTTGATTTCGCCATTTAACTGCATGCGTTAACACCGACATTTCAGCGCCAGTCCCGGAGGCTATGCCACACCGACATTCACTTCAAAGCAGCGTCAATTAGTCCTCCTCTGTGTGGATGCTACATGTTTTAATTGAGTGGAGGGGGCGTTTTAAATGCAATTATATCGGCCATAAAGACGTTTTTTGCTCCTGCAGACAAACGTTAACGTACCGAAAAACATCCAGAGGACCAAAGTTTTCAGACAGCAGTAATTGGAGAGTTTCGTCAGGTCCTTTTAAAGAAGGTATGTTACAAGACCTATCTTGAACTCCTTTTAAGGAGCCCCAAAGAATAAGTTACTTTTATAACAGCTGAATGTACATTAGTACTGCCACCGGAACATTGGCCTGAAATAGTGAGATGGTGCTTTGCGGCTTTAGTGCAATCCTTTACTAAAGAATGCTCAAAATTAGACGTTCTCAGCTCATTCAAGAAGAAACCGTGAGTTGCACATCGAAAGTTTTTTTACATATGGTATACGACTAGTTTGACACAGATATCTTAGGGTAATTGTCGTCATGGTCTAATTAAGCGCAATAAATAAAATTTTGTTCAAGCAGATGGCATGCACGTTTGCACTGGCAGCTGGCGGTAGTGTTGCTGGAGTGCTCCGCCACACAATACAGTAATAGCAGACTCCTGTTAAGAGAAATTCGCGTTCAAATCCCTAGCTCTATCGGCACAGTTTCGATACAGAATACGGTCCTGCCTGATGAGAAATAGCCGCTTAAAATGGCGTTTTTCTCCATTACGGTCGCTGAAATTGAAAAGTAAACTGTTTCTCAATTCATCCATGCCGTTTGCAAAGGAAACGCGACGCGCAAAAGCTGCGCTACACCGGAAGGAATTTAGCGCCCAACGTAACAGCGTTGTTCACATGACTAGGAGAATGTGTGCTAGGAATTGTGGGAAACAGATAAGGACGACTTCCCTTCATTGTTTCCGATACGAATGCGCACGCTAATTGATGACTCTAGAAATTTAATTGATCATTGCATATAATTAGGAGATTGCTGAAAATTACCCACCTCTTCCTATCCGTATATCATATGCTGGCATATCATATGCTCCAAAATGGCTGTCGTGTGCCGGTGACCCTTTGCATTTGAATAATTATGCCTTATTTTGAAAACCCAACAAATCACATTCATTGCACCGGTGATATAATGAAACGATATAGTATTTCACTCGATTCTCTTGCGTTATCGCCCGCAGCGCCAACTGTATGATCCCAGCGCTAAAGTCGGTCAAGCACCTCAGCCAATGACAGAGAAAAATATTAGAATTATAATGGAATTATTTTGTACATGCCCAGATGTAATTAATTGGAATACAATGTGTTCTACACGTGTCATAAAAAACCAAAAGATACGAAACAACGAAGGAGTCCTTGGAGCCGCAGCTAGGGTCTAGAGGTCATGCCATCGCATCACTAACACACTACGATTTTTGAGGATCCCACAAAAATTATGTCTGATAACGCACTCATCAACGGAGACTCCAGCGCTAACGATGTCCGCTTATAAGCATTAGAAATGGCTGGTTAACATAAAACGCGATGATAATGCGTATGCCTGGCTTACCTCTCTCTTCTCATCAAAGCGAGCCGGTCCGTGGGCTGGGCATTGGCCAGGCTCGAGATGCTGGCACCGAGGGCGACCTGCAATTAGTGACAGCTGCTACCATCGCTCATGCAACCCCAGCCGCAATGACTAAGAGCAAAGAGCGCTGTCATTACATTACTTATTTTTTGCGAAAATGTGCCGGTTACGTTTTGCACGAAAATATCCTGAGGGGAAAAAATTTTTAAACGGGATTGTATAAACATTCCACGTAAAAGCTGCATGTGTCGCGGCGTACCAGCTGGGCTCGTCATGCACATTCCCCACGGTTATAGCTGACACGGTCTAAAACAAATGCCAGAACGCAAAGACCGGCGACTATGAAAGTTGGAACTCCTGCGTGGAGCTTGGTCACCAAAGTCGCAACCCACGGGACCTCATGGGCACCGAAGTGCTTTGATGCAAACACAAACAGGAAGTCGGACTTTCACTTTTGCAAACGGGCAAAGAAGAGCATTCGCTGCAACGCAGTTTCTCCCCAAAATGTCACGAATGAGCCACCTTCCAAGGCTATATTGCGACACCCACGTTGAGCATGGAGACTACAGACCGCACAATATGAAAATGTGTCCCTCCTCAACTCATATAAGACACAGGAAAACCTGAACCATGCTTTTCTTGGCAAGAGTTTGAATCAGGGTTTCTTCCTTTGCGCCATAATATGGCGGAAATACACTAAGGGATAAACTCCAGTGAAAACCGGTGACCCCGCTATCGCTGCGAATTTTCTTGAGGGACCTTCCAAAGAAAGAAGGATGAAACAAAGTGTTTTACTCAACCGTATCGTAGATGCGGTTGGCCTATTCATTGCGTCTCTGCGCGTTTCCAAGCTATCCTTCCCGACATCCTTCACTTCAAGGTACATCAAGCCCGGTTTCCCTCCAGGCCCTATCAGGCTGATCCTATGCGTTCATTCACGTATTTACTTCTATGTACTTTCTTCAGCACCGCCTGGTGTGTGCCCGCCTGGTCTGTGCTGTGCTCCCGTTCTCGGACACTCCTCCCCTCCGAACACCCTCACCTCCCTCCCCTGGGTCTGAGCAGTGAGCCCCGCTGGGGGTTGCAGAAGACAGAGCCATGCCCTATCAAAACGAGGCGACCTCGGAGACAGTCTGTCATTCGCTCGCCAGCTCCCGACGAGTGAGGAGGCGTCGGCGCATCGTTGCGATGCCGCCGGCCGCTTCGCTCGGCTCATGTTTCTCCCCGAGCTTACGCTCGCCTCAATGCCCTCCCTGGACATGCCGTTTCTAGCCGTTGCTCTTCTCCTGGACCTACTGCCCCAGCTGGCGCTTCACTGCAGCCCTGCGCCCGTGCTCCTGGCCCCAAGGAATACGCGCTCAGCCGCGCGCGCCTCCCACCGCGCGCGGCTTCTTTTTTCTTCAACCAAGAGGCCTTCTCGACAGTCGGTCGCTTTGACGGCCCGGTCCTCGCCGCAGCCGGACTCCTTGAGACCTACATCCGCAAAGGCGGCCCTGTCCCCATCTCCCCTTCGGAAAGCCTCACACGGGCCACCGTCGCTACTGCGGCTGCGGCGGTCTGATTTCTCCTACTCTAAACAGCCGGCTGCAGTCGTCCATGGCAAGAACTATTCCTGTTGCCCTTCGGGCATCACAGTCATTTCAAGATTTCCTCCTCACGGGCTTTCGTTGTCAGCTGCGGTGGCGGCGGCCCACTCCGTCTCTCCCAGTAGCTCAGCTGAAGCCCTTCAAGGCGGCGGCTTTCCTAACAACCCATCGCGCCCGTGGCTGTTCCTACGATCGCGATCCATTCTCCTGTTAATCACCATCAATCTTCAAGCATCTTTATCCACCGAGAACTGCTCTTTAGTCCTTCCAAACTCTTCCTCAAGTCTGCACCAGCAGACTTACCGCTCCTCCTGCTACCCCGGAGCTCAGCTGCTGTTTTTCTGCGTGCGCGAGTTTCTACACGCGAACTACGTAAGGGAGTAGTGTTGCGTGTGCTCGTCCATTTTTGCGCTACCTCCCATTGATTCCTCATGTGTTTTTTTTCTCTGAGTGAGTGCTTTCATCACGGATGACCATCCTACCTGGTCTGTGTGTGCTTGCCTGCATTTGCCCTTCGCCGCTCGGATTACCTTTCGGACTAGAGGAGGTGCAGCTTGAATCCCACCTCCTTACCTCTTTCTTCCGGACCTACCAAAACTGCGTCCGTCCGCCAGTCCCTCCTATTCTGACCTCCTGAACATTCACGCGTGCGGTGGGCTTAGCGCGCGCCATGGATTCGTTCGCTGACTTCCCCATCACCTCCCACATCCTCCTCTCCTACCCCCGGCTCTAAGCAGTGTTCCCCGCAGAGGGTAGCAGAAGAAAGCCACATCCCACCCAAACGAAGCGACCTAGGGGACAGAAAACTGGTTTGGTTCGTTGCATGACTCCATCGACGTAGCGGGCCAGCTCAGCCCTTCATGCTCTGCGCGGCACTCAGTCACGTTCGGACTCGCGTTTACAATAGACGTGGTTCCTCGGTCAGCGAAGACATTGCTATACCTCGGCATGCTGAGCGTGCCGTATTGCGGTGGCTGAGGCGACAGCGGCAAGAGCAAGGTGCTATGACTCAGCTGTGCTTGCGGCCGAAGTGGAAGAGAAGCGGCACAGACGCCATGCATTTAGCGGTGCGAGCAGCCGAATTAGAAACAATGCTTAAAAACTCGAAAGCCAGTTGACACCCTGCTGTCACAGACCTTTCATCACACTGAATCATCACCCGTCAGTTTTTTATTAATAAGAAGTGTCAGCAAGGAGATATTTATGAATTGTTTGCTATAATCCAGGCGTCAGGAGCACTAAACATGAGAGTTTTGCCCCACTCTACACAAGGTATCTCTGATCACGAAAACGGAACCAAAACTGGAACCATAACTGAATTAAAGCCATGGAGGCCGAAATATTTGCAGACAGAGACAACTGCAGATGCTCCGCCCCTGAAGCTTTCTCTAAATGCCAATAAAGGTTTTCACCGAGTATAGAGCACATACTTAGGTGTATCATTGCTATAATACCCTGATTCACTTTATTAATGCAATCGCGTTAGTACCCCCATGCCGAAAAAAACACTGTCCATCGTGGGCGGTGTGCACTGTTTGAAGCCTCGAAACCACAGCGGGCGGAAGAAACATATTCTTAGTGATACCACAGTTATATTAATTGTCATATTCATATTCATCATAGCCATATTGAAACTATAAATCGGTCCACCGCGGTGGCCGAGTATTTACGGTGCTCTGCTGCCACCCCGAAAGACACGGGCTCGATCCCGCGTCTTTCCATCTCGCATTTCGATGAAGGCGAGATGCTAAATGCCTCTGTACTGTGCGATGCCAGTGGACGTCAAAGAGTCCCAGGTGATCGAATAATCCAGAGTCCTCAACTACGACATCCCTCATAGCCTGAGTCAATTTGGAATGTATAAAATTCAGGGCGGCACTATGTTGACCTAAAGTGCGGTGAGGCGAAAGCCTTAAGCGTGGCGTTGCTGCTTGTGTCACTGATGTGTGGCTAAGATGTTAAGCTTCGCCTCTAAGAGTGGAACGCTACAGCGACTCGCAACGTGCCATGGAGTCCGCAGAACGCCATCGCCCGTTCGGCTCTACGCCTTGCTCGTCGGTGGTTTGGTTTTTGAGGAAAGGAAATGTATATGTCTCGCATATCTCGGTGGGCACCTGAACCTCGCCGTAACGGGAAGGGAGGAAGATGGGAGTGAGCGAAGATACCGTATTCCCTACACGCGCCTTTCTTCATTCCAAACCAGCGAGCTGGCAATGGCGGAGTGGTTAGCGTGCTCGTCTCGCACTCCGGAGATCCTGGTTGGATTCCCCAAGCCGACCAATTTCCTACTGGGTTTTATTTACTTATCTGGTCTGACAAGAAAGGTTAGTAAGGCTAATTGGTTAATTACGCAATTAACTGAACTCAGTCCCACTTACTTGGTATCACTATGCGATCCCTTTAATTGGTTGGTTGGTTGGTTTATGGGCTTTAGCGTCCCAAAGCGACTAAGGGTATGAGAGACGCCGTAGTGGAGGGCTCCGGAAATTTCGACCAACTGGGGTTCTTTAACGTTGGTTGCATGGTTACTAGACAAAGTACAATTGGCCCCGTTTGAAATTCGCGCACTGTGACGTCACGACCATTGCGTAGTAAGAAAAGAACTGTAGCGCAACCAAGACGTACACAAGAGAGGACCACACAGGACGTGTATGTCCTGTGTGTACGTCTTGGTTGCGCTAGAGTTCGTTTCTTACAACATGCACCATCTAGCCCAACAAAAAGTTCTTCTATACGACCATTGACACCAATTGAAACAAGGTAAGCGTAGCTACGGCGGCCACCTGAGGTCTCGCTTTGGCTGTCGAAGTGTTGCTTTCGCAACAAAACCCACAAGCCATAACACTAAATCAGGCGATAGAGAAATGTGAAGAATATAGGAACCTCTGTCAATAGCCTTCGTAATTAAGACACAACATTTCACACATACGAAATGTGAGCAGTCACGCATGCTTTGGGTATCAGGGTGTAGAGGAAGGTTAATTAAAACTTCTTCTATATATCTGTACCGCGCAGACAAAAGCTGAGCAGTCATGCATGGATTGTAAAAATTCTTGAATATATCTACACCAGCTGCACGTCCTCCTTAGTCCTTCATAAAGACAGCAATAAAATTCCAATGGGGAAGAGTTTTACGCGCAGAGACATTATCTCTTCATTAAGGGAGCAATTACTTGTATCTATCCGAGCAAGCCCAGCCATGGGGATACAAACGAGAGTTATGCAGCTACCACAGAAACTACGCAGTTAAGGAAAAATTAGTCCTGCTCCGGAGTTCGAACACGGGACCATCGCTTCAACAGAGCAGTCTCTCTACGAACTGACCTAAACGGGACGGCTAGCATGTGGATTGTTTCCGCAGAAGAACTATAGCTTCTCTCTCTGAAGCGGTATAGCTGCACTTGGGTGGATGCCAATGAGGAATTGTTCGCTTATTGCAAATTTGCTCCACCTTGTATGATTCTCCTAAACATTGCACCAACACCGTTCTCACATCGTTATTGATCAGTTCGGTCTCACCCTACATCATTCCTAGGGTTTCACCCTACAAGTCCTCCATGAGGACAGCAAATAAAACTCCAAAGAGGAAGGGTGTAAGGCAGGGAGACACTCTCCTTCTAATGCTATTCACCGCCTGTTTGCAGGAGGCTTTCGCCGAGTTTGATTGGGAAAAGTTGAAAATAAGGCCCAAACTCCGAAAGCTTCCTTTCCTTCGAAGTCTTCCTAACGTTACGTGAAACCTCCTTTCCGCGAATGTTCGATGGAGGAAGCCAGCTTGCTCTGAAAGCTCTCCGGGCCTCTCTTCAAGTAAGGAACGCATATGCCACGCTTCTGGGTTTGGGGTTCTTTCACAAGCTTCACGCGAGCGCCCTTATTCAATAAAGAAATAAAAAAAAACCTTTCATCGATTACTAATATACAGGAGCAGCGAACGGTAGAGCACCGATTTCTGCCACCAGAAAAATTCCGCCAATTCCCATCGGCCAATAGGACGCCGAGTAGGTAGTTGCATTCCCGCGGCGACAAACATGGCGGTCCCCTTCCAAGCTCTACCCCTCCATTTGGTCTGAATTCGTCGATTTTACTGCGTTTGTCAATGCGTTCGCTGACCATAAATGGGGCATCGTTCTCTCTCTTCGTCTCATCTTGCCTCTAAGGAAAGTATGAGTGACAAATTTGCCTAGATTTTTTAAATTTAGATTGACGATTCTGCTGCTTTTAGGCTTAAGAGGACCGTCGGTTTGTTGACAGAAATGGTTTTCGTCCTAACAACCAGATGGCGCCACTAGGCAGAGCTGGGCGGGAAACTGGCCCACCGTATGCAAATGGTACAGCCACATAACAATCAGTCGTCATGCCATTGCGTCGCTGGTTGCATACGCTGAAGTAATAGTGGGAATGTGGTAAATGACGTCACGTCTCACAAAATACCTGCATTTACCGTACGTAAGCATGCATAGGCTTATGGTACGTAGACAGAGTCGATTTATGCTTTTTTCTAACCGTATCTCTGTACGCCGCGAGCGGTGACCTGGTGGCCAAGAAGTGTGAACGTGGCAAGATTTCGGCGGCGGTCCGCCGAATGCCCATGAGTGACCGAACGGCACCGGTGCGGAATCTGAATGCAAATTCTTCCTCTGAGTACACTTCCCCTGGATACACCGCGTCGCGAGGCGACCTAGTGATTGGAGAATACGAGTACACTTCATCGAATGCAAATTCACAAGCGTGGTTAAAAAATTGCGCGTAGTCGCCCGCGTAGAGGTCAGTCCAAGCTGCCATTTTTTCCCGACAGCTCAACTGCGCACACGCCGGGCCCGCGTCCTTGCGTCGCGTCTCGTCGCCCGTACGAGTGTGCGCAGTCACCTGTGGCAGTAGTGAGGTGAAGCGCTCCTCTAGGGCCACAAGCGGCGATAGGATGCATGAAGGCAGCTCCTAGCTGCCTTACTCAGATGATGCACCAAGGACGACTTTGCTTAGGTCTCCCCAGTAAGAAAGCTTTCAGATTGACATGAGGGGGCCTCACTGCAGTGGAGGCTTCATTACTGAGGTAAGGAAGCTTTCAGAGTTTGGCGGTAATAGGTAATGGAGAAGCCTTAGTAATTGGCGATTCGCTGATGACATTGCCATGCTAAGTCGCTCAGGGGATGAACTGAAGAAATCATGATCAGTGACTTAGACAGGCAAAGCAGAACGGTGGGTATGCAGAAGCTAAAGAAAGGTTCAAAATTCTCGGAAGGGAAGAGCAGTTTGCTTATAGTAGCGAGGCGCTGGAAGTGGTAAGGGAATACGTCTACTTAGGGCAGGTATCACAGATCAGTAAACGTTTGCTAAGCCAGGAATCTGAACTATCATTCATAGCTTACTATGGCTGCCTTAGTTTCTTTAGTGGCAGCTAAGCGGCTGTGGAAAAATATTTCAACGACATTCATGCATTGGATCACCATTGTGCAATTATTTCGCGAATCACCTTGCGCCGATCACCCTTCGTACCCCGAGGGCAGGCGTAATTTATTGGTACAGCATATATGGCACTCCCTACAGCAGAAACATTTTACAACAGCAGCGGTTTCTAGCCGTGGAGTTGGGATTCAGTGAAGAAAACACGGAATGCAACAAGTGCGACTCAGAAGCGCATGCCCCTTTCTTCCTCTCTGGTTGTCCTTGTTGCTTTCAGCGTTTCTGAGAAACTTACCGTGAGGCAGTGTTGCTGAAAGTTTCATAAGAGGAGGGAAGACTCGTGAATCACCACGAATGCGCGTCGTTTAACTACGACTCTCTGGCAGCTTGGAATAGAGGCTCGCGACGAAAACACTATTTTTATTTGTTTTATAAATGCTACTGGACCTATTTGTACAAGGTGGTATTTGCAGATTCACATCATCGTCAGCCCCGCCGTGGTGGCTCAGTGGTTACGGCGCTTGGCTGCTGGCCCGAAAGACGCGGGTTCTATCCCGGCCGCGGCGACTGAATTTCGATGGAGGCGAAGTTCTTGAGGCTTGTGTACTGTGCGATGTCAGTGCACGTTAAAGAACCCCAGGTGGTCGAAATTTCCGGAGCCCTCCACTACGGCGTCCCTCATAGCCTGAGTTGCTTTGGGACGTTAAATTCCAATAAACCAAACCAAACATCATCGTCAGTCTGTCTATGCCTACTGCATGACAAAGCCTTCTCCCTTTCATCTCTATCAAGTCTGACCGGTGCCAAAGGTGGTCGCCTTATCTACGAAAGTTTTTTAACCTCGTCAGAAATTGGCAGTTGGTATATGACTGAGAGAAGGCAAGAACAGCAGAGGGCAGCAGAGAGTGATGCGAGTAAATGAAGTTCGGAAGTTTGGAACCGCAGCATGGCCGGAGATGGCGCCGCACGGGGTTAACGGACGACAGATGGGCGAGTGCTTTGCACTGTCGTTGGTGTAACTGAGCTCATGACGGTTATATACTGATATGAGACTGATATGAGAATTTAGAATACGGATATAATATTGTTACGGGGATATTACGGCCTGTATTGACGGCTGCGCTTCCATGGCCAGCACTCAGCTCAGACTCCAAGGGCCCAGCTTCACACTGTCAGCATCGTCGTCGTCCAGCGCTACGCAACTTCGTTCACGAATTATGCACGAGTCGAGTCCATTTATACACTAACCAGTTCTCCGGTAACACTATCCCCCTCGGCTGAGGGCAACATCCCGGTGCGTGTTAGGCGTGGGATGTCGAGGGTGGGTGATACGGCTTTAGGCAAGCCGCCTCAACGACTTCGGATGTCAGTGGAGCGGACGGAGGCGTTGAGTGGAGCGGCGTGATCTCCTAGGTTACGTTGGTCACGGACTGTAATACACGATAAGGACCTGTGTAGCGCGGCAGAAGTTTTTCACATAACCCCACACGACGGGATGGGAGGCACAGCAAGACGAGAGATCCGGCAGGGTAGTGCACACCACGGTGCAGACCATCGTAGCGGTGTTTTTGAATCTCTTGAGAGGCGGAGAGCTTGTGACCAGCAATCTGGCTGGCGGCGTCTGCTCGGGCGATAGCATCATATGCATAGGTAGTGACAGGGCCGGCTGTGGGCAGCAAAGTGTCGAAGGGCAGTAAGGGGTCTCGTCCAAAGAGAAGGTAGAAGGGAGAGTAACCAGCGGTATCATGGCGCGAAGAGTTACACGCGAAGGTGACAAAAGGCAAGCTGATGTCCCAGTCCCGGTGGTCGTCGGATACATACATGGCGAGCATGTCTGTCAGCGTTCAGTTGAGACGCACCGTAAGGCCGTTCTTCTGAGGGTGAGAAGCCGTGGAAAACTTGTGATGAACGGAGCATGAACGAAGGATTTCGTCCACAGCTCGAGAGAGGAAGCAGCGGCCACGGTCGGTAAGGAGTTGACGGGGAGCGCCATGGTGTAATATGACGTCGTGCAGAAGGAAGTCAGCGACGTCGGTGGCGCAGCTGGTTGGAATGGCTCGAGTTATCACGTACCGCGTGGCATAATTGATAATTGGTTTGCGACTTTGTATGCAGGATTCGTGCGCGGAAACGCGATCAGGGCTCACCATTGAAAAAAAAAGAGCCTTATCATGAATCCTGCGCTCACAGAGACTGCTTTTCAGTTTCAGGCCAAAACTTTTAGGAATGATTTTTGGGATACTGAAGAGCTGAATTTACACTGACCTGGACACCTGATCCCAGAAGTACGGCTGCAGTTTGTGTCTCTAGCCATTTTTTTCCTGTCGGTGGCTCTTAAGTGCCCCAGTGAGCTGTAGTCGGGATCTGCATAGAATGATGACAAATATGAGAGGAAACACTTCATCTGTTCATGTATTAGTGTGAAAGTTCGTTCGGACAACAACCACCGGGAAGGCAGTAAGGGAGCCCGAAAAATGCGCTATGCTTTTACTTAGTGAAAAACAAGCTGGAACAATGATGCGAAGACACCGTCAGCACAAAAAGCCTTTCTCACTTCACGTAATAAAGGAAAGATAACTGACCCTAAAAGCTATGGTCTCAATGCAGTGGCAAATGCAACTGAATAGCTTAATTCTTTAGAAAGACGAAATTCCTTGAAAATGCATACGATTTCTTTCATCCCCTGGTTTTCAGGTAACTAGAGTTTTATGTACTGCGTCAGAAACGCGTTCGGACAGACGATAACGCGAAATAATCCCTTTTTGTACAAAGTATGCTCAAGGTTCCCTCATCGAAAGCGAGACTGAGGTAAAACACAATTTTGAGTTCAAACAGAACACAGCTGGGTGATTTAATAGCGAAGAAGCATTGGCAGGCCAAAATTGCAAGCGCCTTGATAGACAACGTGTTAAATGATCGAGGGCTGGTATTGTGGACAAGAAACAGGGACTTTGGATTTGTGTGGGTATTCTTGGCTACGACAACGAAAAACAGCCTGGAATGAGTACTTGACTTTAGTTCCGGGGCACTGCAATGAATGGAATATTGCAAAAATTCTTTTGTACGATTACTATGCGAAAGGAAGAGATGGGCACAGAATTTAATTAGAGCCGCGCTAATCCTGGTGTAGGGGCTCCTAAGGATGCCCCGTCAGTACAAGGCTCCAATCTCGGGGATAAGGGAATGGGGCTCTCGGCACTGCTGCGGATTCGAAACATTACCAAATCATTCTCAGCTAACGAGCATTTCGTACCTCGCTTTTAGAGCCTAGTGGAGCGAAAAGAAATTTATGTGTTGCAGATATTTCCTCTTTCGAATTTTCTCTTTCGAAAGGTCTCTTTCCGAGAGACCTAAGAAACTTCTGCATTGCCCTATTACTAAAACGTCGAAAGAAACTGTTCTTCACTTACCGCAGTCCTCGTCGTCTGAAACCATGTTGCCTTCCGCATAATTTATTGCTTTACGATTTCGTTTCGGGTAGCGGCGCTCAGTCGACGATGTGCTTGGGGTGTCTAACGTGTGGAGGAATGAAGGGTTCGATGGTTCAGTGCGATGGTCCAGGTTTCAGCGTCATCTCAGAAGCTGAACCGAAGAGCATCAAGGATATATTGATATGCTTGGATAAGGAGAAAAATCTATGGAAACGCGGAGCATGGGCGTTGCTGAAATTCAATTATTTCCGCAACCGCCTAGTTCATACTGCAATTAAGCAGACAAGGAATGGGGAATGAGGGGCTTGTTATAAATATGTGAGAAGCCAACAGCCACAGAAACCAAGGGGCACAGGGGATTTTTAAATTATTTATTTATTTTGTGGTGTTGATCAATTTATAATATTACTGAATATGTTATCGCTTAAAGCTAATTGATTAGAAAAGCAGAAGAAAAAACAACAACATGCCGCCGGTGGGATCCGAACCCACGACCTCCGAATTACGCGTCCGGTGCTCTACCACTGAGCTACGGCGACGGCTGTCAAACCTTCTGGTTTCGGGGGTATTTATGTTTACAAATAACCTAACCTTGGGAGTGTTCACCAGCGCCACCCACGTTCTTAAGCGGCGGACGTAGCACGTCCTGAGTTACCGCTGATGTGACGTAGAACGTCATCGAACGGCGAGGGTGGAAGCTGTGTGAGAACCCTCTTATGGTTTCGGATCCCACCGGCGGCATGTGGTTGTTTTTTCTTATTTTTTTTTCTGCTTTTCTAATCAATTAGCTTTAAGCGATAACATATTCAGTAATATTATAAATTGATCAACACCACAAAATAAATAAATTAATTAAAAATCCCCTGTGCCCCTTGGTTTCTGTGGCTGTTGGCTTCTCTCATAGTTCATACTGCAGTAAGCATAGGTCGCAATGACGTAGAAAACACGCACGTGTACTCCAAATGACAGCAGCAATTATTACAAAGTTGCGCTGAGGAGTCCTTTTTATCATTTTATAAAATCTTTTCTAGCAAAATTATCACACGATTCCAAACAACGGTGCGCACCAGTAATCTGCCTAGAATGCATGCTCAGAGCTTTCGCGCAATGGCACACGCTTATCAGAGCCAGACGTTCGCTGAATATCACAGCGTCGATGCGAAGCACTGCCCGCAGAAATTACTTACGCCTGGAGAAAGTATATTAGCAGGTGCAAACCCGCCGTCTTTCATTGCGTGTAAGTCCTACTTCGACAATGTACAATTGTGTTTGCAGTTTTAGCTGCGGTTGGTGTTCTTGCTGACATTAAGGGGCTCTACATCCCCGAATGAAGATATTTGCTTTAACTGTATACGGAGGGAAACTCTGTCGCATATCTCTTTTTATTTAAATTCCATTTTTTTTGTTCCTCCACTTTCGTTCCTTTCACAGAAGGACGTATTTATTGCGCAGAAATTTAGAGGTACAACAGAGTATTCCCTTTCTGCCACACGATTCAATCCCTTCACGGTGATAACGGTAAGGCCTCACAGACCGGGGTAAAGAAAACAAATTCGGCAGAGGCACTTATGGCTGCTTGCAGGTGAGAAGTCGAAAGACTCACCGCTCAGTTCATGAACGCAGTCGTTCACTGCCCATTGCACAGGATCATACACAACCAGCCACTATAACTACTTGCGGTGATCTAACGTGGCACAGGGATCCGCATTGCCCCGAAGCCGGTAATATCCTACCTCTACATGGCTGTTAGAAGCCCCCAACGCGGCGCCGCTGTGCCCCTTCTGCTCCGCGCGCAGCGGCGTGATTTAACCCGATGCCACGCAGCTTGCGGTTAGCGCGACGCCGCGCTAACTTCGTTAACGCAGTCGCCGCAGTGCCACGGCCCGCGCCCCCCTCCCCACCAGCTGCCACATCAGGTTGCATTCGGATGCGCTGACCATCTGGACGAGGAGGCCATCTTTTACGGCTACCATCGGGTGTTATCACACACACCGACGGGACTTGTGCTCAATGGGGCAAGTAACACTACCGCCTTAAAACTTTGTCGTCGCAGTTTGCCTCTCGAAATGGCCAGCGGCCGCGATACTGGCTGTATTATGTCACTTGTGGCCAGGGTACGGTTTCCGTTGTTTATTTTATAGCCCCCTTCTTAACGAACGTATCATATCAGTGAAGGTTTGAAGAAGCAGTATCGCGAGAAGCTCATGGGAAACTTGAGAGAGAGAGAAGACCTTTAATAAGAAAGCAGAGAATTTAGCCAGCGTTTAAAAATTGCCGGCATGCTAATCTACGTGGGGAAGGAAATTTGGGAGTAAAAAGCGGAAGGAGAGCGGCGCGGAAAAGGTAAAACAAAACAAAATTGGAGAGGATAAAATGCTGTTATTAAATGCGTACTAAAGTGCATCGGCGAATAATGATGCCACACATGAAATGAAGTGCATAGTCCGACATACGACCTAACAAAGTTCACTGCTTGAAGAATGGTTGAGGCTAACATGCAAGGTTAGCCTCAACACACTAACAATATCACCCCGGCGCCGTGTAAAAATATGGGCGCAACAGGGCAGATGCTCCTCCTCCCCTGTCTTGCGCCATTCGTCGTTTCGGTTATTGGCTGGCACATATGCTCGTTGTTTGCCCTTTACCAGTCTGCCGAAGCTCACTTTTTACACAGAGTAGCATCTTTGTTGCTAGAATGACGTAATCAGTCGATAAACAATAAATTCGGTTTTTACTCAGAGTCATTTTGCAGCTGCCGTACATTAAATGCGATACGCACTGTCTGCTCGCAGCGAACGTCCGAGAGTGGAGACAAGTCGAGATACGATGCGTCCTAGAAGCCTCTCTCTGTACAGTGGAGAGGCTACTGGTGGAGACTGAATAAGCTGCAAGGATACTTGCGCTTTCGTGGATATATAATGATTGTTTAAAATTAGTTGTAGCATACGTGACACTGTTTAAGTGATGTCAGAAACCTATGTCAGCACCGTTTTTTTTTGGAGCAGCAATTTTCGTGCCGCTGTTATAACAATCAACTAAAGCTTTTTTCTGCTCTAAATTTTGTTTCAATTCCTCGTGACATTAAACCATCGCGATAAGGCTTTCTGCCGCTCAATGCACGCAATTCGGGGGATTTTCAAGAGATTAGGTAATATCAATTGCCGGCTTCTTTCTCTCTACCACGTGAAGCATTGCAAACGAAAGCGCAGTTACTAAGTTGCCGAAAGCCTTAAGCCCGGGAGTCACTTTCATCTTACGCCGATCAGGCCGTGTTCATTATTCCCCCGGATACAGTTTATGACACCCGCCGACGAATTAGGGGAGCAAAACTGGCGGCAGTGCAACATAGGCGACTAACCCGTTTAGCCCCCTTCCTTTTATTAACCAGCCTTCACCCAGTCGGAGACGTAGAGCGTTAGTGGAGAAGGCTTGACCTCTTCTATAGTCTTTGACACAACAATGTAATACAATCACAGTATGACTCGCCGCGGTGGCTTATTGGTTACGGCGCTCGGCTGCTGATCCGAAAGACGCTGGTTCGATCCCGGCCGCGGCGGGCGAATTTCGATGAAGGCGAAATTCTAGAGGCCCGTGTACTGTGCGATGTCAGTGCACGTTAAAGAAACCTAGGTGGTCAAAATTTCCGGAGCCCATCACTACGGCGTCCCGGATAGCCTGAGTTGCTTTGGGACGTTAAACCATAATAAAGCAAACCAAACAACCACAATATGCGCAGAAATGCCCTGTAATGCCCTCGCCTTGGAGAACTTGATTTTTGCCGTCGCATCGGTTACGTAGCGGTAAAAACAATTTGAACACTAGGTAAAATTACATGGGAAATACATGAAATGTGCTGCAAAATACGCGTTCGCAAGCTTAAAGAAAATTATAAGAAGCCCAGGTAAAAGCCTGGCATGTCCTAAGAACTGTTAACGAACGCAGATCGTCAGGTGACGGTTTCTGTTCGCAAAACTAGGCTTGAGTGTTCTTTGGACTGAATATGTGAAAGCGTGTGAAATAGAAAATACGTAATAATGCCCGTTTGTACGATGTCCGCGCATGACATGCAAAAGGAAATGACGCTGCAGGCATTAATCGCATGCAGCCACAGACTGACAGGATTGTAAATCGAGTGCTCCGCCAGCCACAACAGGCTTTCGCTTTCTGACTCAACGCAGCCAACCCAACTGTGTTCATACTATGCAACATGCATCTTTAGGCGGCTTCGGCTCCATGGCTCTCCAATCGTAGTGTATGGCGTACGGTCAAGAGCAATAGCCTCTGTGTTCCGCTTTTTGGCTTTTCATTCCATTCACGATTTTTTCATTATAATTGCGGATGGACTGTGGCCAAAGGGTCCCATAAATAATGCGTTGCTGCGCTGTACGACGTAGAGTCGAAGACTCATTTCTGCCAAAGAATTAATGCCACAGAAGTCATGCATCAGGCCAAGGTGACCATTTTACTCATTGGAAACCTTTTATATACCCAGGGCACTGTGACTAGAACTCAGCCCCTACCATGCGAGGTGGATGCTAAAACAGACATGAACTGCGGTACATAGGTTCTCTCTACGCCTCGGGGTACCTGTATATCAACGCCTTAAGTGACTGCCGTGGCCATTACCGCGAGGGATGCCGATGTCGCATATTGTGGTGGTCGTAGAATTACAGCCATGGTTGATGCTTTAGGCTCGGGACTTCGTGCTTTTCCTGGCTGTCGCGCTTTGTACTTTTCTAAAGGCGATACATTGCGATTCTTTAAATGAATTACCGCTGTTAAACAGACCGCATAACTGCCTGATGCAATCAGATAACATCCGCTCTATTTTGCTAAAACATATTGTGATTACATATGTTGTGCTTTGCTGGCGAAAATTTGGAAAATGTCCAGTGATCTTTATAGTTCGGTTTGGGTTGGTTTGGTTTATGGGGTTTAACGTCCCAAAGCGACTAAGGCTATGAGAGACGCCGTAGTGGAGGGCTCCGGAAATTTTGACCACCTGGGGTTCTTTAACGTGCACTGACATCGCACAGTACACGGGCCTCTAGAATTTCTCCTCCAAAGAAATTCTAGCCTCCGCGGCCGGGATCGAACCCGCGTCTTTTGGGTCAGCAGCCGAGCACCATAGCCGCTGAGCCACCGCGGCGGCTCTTTATAGTTCATCGATACCCAGATGCCACTCAGTGAAGCAGTGTCTAGCCGAAATTTCTGTGAAGAATATTAACATGAATTCCTTGACATGCAATAACTGGCATAGCTGTTCTCCCAGCTTTTATTTAGACGACATCGACATTTGGACCTTACCCGAGGGTAGCCGTGAGACTGATGTAATAAGTATATTACCTAGAATGCCAGTGATATCTTGCACAGTGCAACGCCTAATAAATGTATACTTACCGACACAAAGTCGGCTGCCCAGGTCACCCTCCATGGACTCTGCATTACTGTGAACGCTAACAGCTACGCCGAAAAATATTGTCTCGTTAACGGCAACCTCAATGTAAGCTTGTAGTGACTGCAAGAAGCACCCCAAATTTCACCACAGGGCTCCGAATCTGGGCGCAGGGATGGTCCCCGTCAAACTGATTTCCGTGCAGGGGTTTTCGTGGCTCCTACTGTGTGGCACCTGGCAGGGTACTTAGGAGACTGGGCTTTGGCGTCAGCTAGAACAACGAAACATAGAACGAGGAGTGCGGCTTGTCCATTCGCCAATCTTCAGCTTTGTCACCTTCTGCTTTTTGCACGGAAAAATTATGCATCTTGTGCCTGTTAACGTACAGAATAATGGATGTAATCAACTATGACGTCCTTCAGGAACAACCTACAGTGAGGATACTTGGTCTAGATAAATAAGAAACGGTGAGATAACCAGTCGGCTTTTTTGGGCATAAAGTGTCCTCTGACTAACGCTTCTTTCAGGTGCCCCTTGTCTAGCAAATCTTACTATGCACTGACGGGCATTCATTGGCGTGTGCTTTCAGTCTCTAACTCGATGAAAATATTACGAATTCGCCCTCTCATTTAGCTTTCGCCAACTCATTCAGCGTTCCGACATGACCATGGAGACTGAAAATTCGCGCAAATGCCTTCCCTTCTTTTAACCATGAACTATACCAATGTTTAGAGATACTTTTTCGGGTTCGAAAGTACTGTCAAAACGCGCGCGATCTATTCCGATAGGCACCGATATGGCGCTTCAGTCGAAGTTTGCGCCACGACGTGATACGATCAACGCTTGAAAGCGGGGGCCACGACTGTATCTTTATGGGCTTTGTAGCTGCCAAGTGCTTCTCTTTTGCACCGTGAATGTGTGCGTACCGCCGATTGTTTTGCACGTGTTGCGTTACGGCGGCTTATGGTGGATGGTCAACGTGCGTGGTGATATACAATGTGCTGCCTATGTTGAAAGAACATTACAGTATTGTTTATCGGTACTTCACAGATTATCGATGACAAGAAAGAAGACCCTGGAATCAGTGCGGAACAACTGCCTGCGAATCCGTCTTTTTCTTCCAAAGGCAACCTCTTCCTCTGTAGCAGAAACGGAAGCAGGACGTCTCCCGCTAGATGCCATCGCCTCCCGGGAAACCGTAGGGAAGGGCTCTGGAAATTTTGACCACCTGGTGTCCTTTAACGTGCATTGACATTGCACAGTACACGGGGCCCTAGAATTTCGCCTTCATCGACATTCAACTACCGCTGCCGGCATCGAACCCGCGTCTTTCGGGTGAGCAGCCGAGCACCATAACGACTGAGCCACCGCGGCGGCCCCAATCCAATTTTTAGAATTTCGAAAACGCAGCTACCCTCCTCACTGTGACCCAACAAATTTTGGCTTTTTCGACGAGGTACGTCCACTGCAGAAGTTGCTTTTCGTGCTAGCTTCTCTAACGTGCATGTATTTTGGCTCCATGTAGCCAGAACTTTTACGCCACAAGTACCGAGGGTAACCGCGTTTTCGCAATTGTACAAACTGATTTAGATATTACTTACGGTGGGTTGCATGCCTCTCAATAATTAAGGAGCCTTAGTGTAATAGTTGAGAAACTAACTATTCAAAACTAGTCAACCAGCCTACTAGTCAGCACATCTTAGCTCTGTTGTGATGTATTACTCCACTAAAAATGTTATGCGACGAAAGATCACTCTTCTAACTGAAAAAAACCTATTTTTAAATAATTTGTAATGTCTCAGGTGACACATCCTGTATAAAGTTTCAATAAATTCCAGCTCACTGGTATTCTAGGCAAAGAAAAAGCAGATGAATCAGTCCGCAAAGGTGTACAGCAGCAGACGTATTAAAGGAATTGCTTCCCAAAATAAAATGCGTCCCAGTTGGCCAAAACATATGCCTATGAAGAAAAAAATCGCCTCTGGAGCTAGCCGTCATACCATTACCTCATATTAAATTTAGACTGCCACCTAGTCTTCCTCGGCATCTGGAAACTGTTTATCATCGTCTAAATTTGAACGACACATTTACAAAGAGTTTTCGGTACCGTTTTGGACAAGTTCACAGTCTGCACTGCGATAACTGCGGCTCAGTAGACACAGTGCAACATATACTGTTTGCCTGTCCAGCGAACGCCGACGAGCGTGCGTAGTATGAATCGTGTATGGCGCCACTGACCCAATTGCCTCTAACAGCACTATGTGTGTCAGCTCCATTAGCCTGCTTCACGCAGGAGAGAGGCGCAATCAAGTTTTGAATTGCTTATTCAGGGGACATTGGTCTGCTCTACAAACTCTAATATTAATTTCCGCAAATGTCATCGTTATCACCTCCTCATGCATTGAACTGCCTTATCTCCTTAGTACGACATTGCACGTCACCATTTAATATCTTGTCGCATTACTCCTTGATGCACCTCAGCCCACATTCAGTGCCCATTTATTTTTATTGTCACTATTTTTCTTTTCAGTTCTTTTCCTTCTTTCCTCTATAATTTTGCGCACCTCTATCATTCCATGTCTCCATTACCAATTTCCTTCCACACTCAGAGTAGAATGGCAGCGAATTTTTCATGCCGGATAAAATCTCTGCTTTTGAAGAAATCCTCTCTCTCACCCACACACTTGTTTGGACTACTAAACGAGGCACCCGTTGGCAGGAGGCCCAACATGGCAGGTGAGGTGAGTGTGCGTGTGTGGTGGCACTCAGAAACCTAGAAAATTTTGTTTTCGGAATGAAGGAACTTGCGCAGCACAAGCCTGTACCTGAACTGAACGCCTTAAAGGCTATGGTAAAGAAATGATAAATCATCCAATATGTAAGCCTAAATCTGCATTTGTTTTATATTAAAAAAAGGTTACTTTTTGTCTATCCCTCGTATGCAGACACTTTTTTGTTGTGTCTTCTAACAGATCTTTTCCTTCTTATCTCTTAAGTATAGCTGGATGATTGTTCTTCCAGGACCGGTGACCTTTTCGTGCAGTGCTTCCCCGCACTGCCACTTGTGAAGGGGGTAGGGCCTCTCAAGCTTCACTGTAAGCAGCTTTTATCTCTGCCTTCTGCATTATATCGATATAGGAAATCAATATATGAAAGAAAAAAAGAAAGCAAGAAAAAAGGAAGAAAGGAAAGAAAGGAAGGAAGAAAGAAAGGAACGAAGCAAGAAAGAAATAAAGAAGGAAAGGAAGAAAGAATGGAAGAAAGAAAGAAGGAAAGAAGGAAAGAAAGAAGATAAGAAACAGAGAAAGAAAGAAAGCAAGAGAGAAAGAAAGAAAGCAAGCAAGAAGGAAAGAAGGAAAGAAAGAAAGAAAGAAGGAAAGAAAGAGAGGAAGAAAGAAATAAAGAAGGAAAGGAAGAAAGAATGGAAGAAAGAAAGAAGGAAAGAAGGAAAGAAAGAAAGAAGATAAGAAACAGAGAAAGAAAGAAAGCAAGAGAGAAAGAAAGAAAGAAAGCAAGAAGGAAAGAAGGAAAGAAAGAAAGAAAGAAGGAAAGAAAGAGAGGAAGAAAGAAATAAAGAAGGAAAGGAAGAAAGAATGGAAGAAAGAAAGAAGGAAAGAAGGAAAGAAAGAAAGAAGATAAGAAACAGAGAAAGAAAGAAAGCAAGAGAGAAAGAAAGAAAGCAAGCAAGAAGGAAAGAAGGAAAGAAAGAAAGAAAGAAGGAAAGAAAGAGAGGAAGAAAGAAATAAAGAAGGAAAGGAAGAAAGAATGGAAGAAAGAAAGAAGGAAAGAAGGAAAGAAAGAAAGAAGATAAGAAACAGAGAAAGAAAGAAAGCAAGAGAGAAAGAAAGAAAGCAAGCAAGAAGGAAAGAAGGAAAGAAAGAAAGAAAGAAGGAAAGAAAGAGAGGAAGAAAGAAATAAAGAAGGAAAGGAAGAAAGAATGGAAGAAAGAAAGAAGGAAAGAAGGAAAGAAAGAAAGAAGATAAGAAACAGAGAAAGAAAGAAAGCAAGAGAGAAAGAAAGAAAGCAAGCAAGAAGGAAAGAAGGAAAGAAAGAAAGAAGGAAAGAAAGAGAGGAAGAAAGAATGAAAGAAAGAAAGAAGGAAAGAAAGAAAGAAGGAAATAAGGAAAGAAAGGAAGAAATCACAAATTGCATTCTACGCAGGATGCGCGACCGTTGATTTTCAGCAAGCAAACTTTGTTCAAGGGGTCGCCGCGACTAGAGTCTTAAATTTTACGGAGGAAGACATCACAAATTGCCCGCTAGTGGAACAACATCAATGGGCTCAGAATTCAGTTCAGAATTCTAAGCGTTCCGGCTTATAGACTTAAAAAATAACTTACTCTCATTGCTCAGGGATTTGTCGAGGCTCGTATTTGGCACACCAGACGCATTTTTTGAAGTTTCTTCAGGCTCTGTCTGGCTCGTGGCTGACTCGCCTGCAAACGGGATCCCACGAAGTGAACGAAATCTCAGTTGGCTATCGAGGCTGTCGTTGCAGGGCAGCAGATTATCCTACATTCTGCTTTTTTTTTCGCCAGGAAGAGTGTGTAGGCTTCACATTTAAGAAATATTTAATTTGGGACCAAGAAAATACAATAAACCTTGGCGGAATCAGAAATCAGTACGCATGACTCGGTATGCATGGCTTCGTTTGTACTATTTAACATTCATAGGGGGTGTTCCTATCGAAGGAACACCAAGCTAGCACTAGCAGAGAAGGACTTGAAAACTGTAGTAATATATACACATAGGCTTCTTCATTGTGCACTGTGCCAAACATATATGAATTATATTATTTTGTCAGGTGCTTCATATCCAATTCGTCCTTATTCATTTGCGTCGTGAAACTGCGTCTTGTGAAATTCATAACGTGACTGGGAAATATCCGAAACAACCTAAGTGGCACGTATTCAGAAAGAAAAACCTTCTGCTGATTTACCAGACTTACGCTTCGCAGGTCCTTTTTGTGCCGATGTTTTAGGCCTCATAAAATCAGGTACGGGGATATCTATTCCTGCAAAACAGTGAAGTGAACAGTAAAACAATCTTCACAGCTAATTTATTGAAGCTGACATTGCTGTGAAAGCTTGTTTACTTCTAGCAGGACTAATTCTAAGAAAATTGTTTTTTATGCGCACAAGTTGCGTGTGTAAGTTTCCCCAGCAGGCTGTGGCAGACACCCGATTTATTTGTGTGACAACGCTACTAGCTGGTGAGAAACGCTAAGCGGCGACTTGAGCCCACGGAGGTGAACCATTTGGTCGCCATACCAATGCCACCGTAGCGGAGGGCGGCGCGTGAGCAGTCTAATATTCGACGGCGAAATGGAGTAGCTGCTGTACTAGAGCTGCTGTTACTCAACCAGCATTTCGCTTATGGATTCCCAACAGTAGTTTACCCTAGCTTGCGAGAGTGACAGTGATCACCGTTTTGGTAGTAAAAAAAATGTATGGCATGGTATAGCATGGTGTGGTACGGCATGGTGCCGCGTGCTATAGTAGGTATGGTATGGGTGACATGGTATGCTATGGTACCATTTGATGTGGTATGGGAGGGGTGACGCGGTGTGGTATCAGTGTGATATGATGTGACATGGTATGGTGTGGTATTGTAGGATATGTAAATGAAACCGCCGCGGTCAAAATTTATTTCTGCTTCCTTGGGCTTAGCAGCTGAACGCCGCATAGCCAATGAACCACCACGTCAGAAGGGTAGCACAAAATATTTCCAGAACGTGTAACAACAGACCTCAACAACTACAACCGTTTAGTTGTGTTATGCAGTAGTTACTAAACACAAAACTCGTCAGGAAAAATTCGGTGGCAGCAGCGAATAGGCACAGAAACAGCTGTCTCGAGTAATTGAGCTAGACTTCCTCCGAACTGATCGCATTTTTTTCTCCGGCCGTCCGAAAACTTGCAGGCATTAGAAAACTGAGGCCTACCGGAGAACACTTCGTCGCGGCCTGTATTTCTTTTTGGATTGCTGGTAATCTGTACTTTTGTGTACAAGTTTAGTGCTCGGTTAGCCACGTCGCCAGCATAGCCAAATGAATAAGGCATGGACACGGCAGCTGAAAAACGCGTGCGGCGAAAGCATCCACAAAGCATTTTGCACACCGCAAACAATGAGTCTCTACGCAGGAACAAACTATGGGATATCGGTTCAGTTACGTGGGAGGGTCAGTGCCACCTCTTCTATCCTTCTACCTAAATAACCTCCTAGTGGCCAGAGCTGCTCTCGTCACGGCGCCGATGAAACAGCGTGTGCTCTTCCAGTGGCGTGCAGAGAGCTGCCACGTGATTATCGCGGCACAGTGCCTCGTTATGCTCTGACCCCGCCTTAAGTGACAAGCGCTTTTCCGCTTGAATCCCTTGGACTTTTTGTGCAAGTTATTCTGTGCATTTGCACGCCCACTACGGCACGGAACTCTTCGTGCGCACGCGTCAGCTGCGACGCCAATGACGGCGAACACCAAATAGTGGAAGGCTGTACTTGGCCACGTGCATGTGAATATAGTTAAGGGCTACTTATTAGCTTTGACATGGGTTCTTTGTTCGTTTCACCAACCTGAGATGCTGCTGGTGCAACCCCTCTACTGCAGTTTCGCAGCTAAATGGAAAATTAGTCAAAAAACAATGACTAAAACAATGACCCTTCGCTGGCGACTTACCTCTTTGGAACATACTAAAAACTATAGCCTCGGCCGCCGCGGTGGCTCAGTGGTTGTGGCGCTCGGCTGGTGACCCGAAAGACGTGGGTTCGATACCAGCCGTGGCGGTGGAATTTCGATGGAGGCAAAATTCTAGAGGCCCGCGCACTTGCAATGTCAGCGCATGTTAAAGAACCCCAGGTGGTCGAAATTTCCGGAGCCCTTCACTACGGCTTCGCTCATAGCCTGAGTCGCTTTGGGGCCTCAAACCCCAAAACCAGCTCAGAAACATAATTTCACCTCATAGGCGGTGTCATAATTTTTTTTGCCGTGTTGTTAGTAATGGGTACTACAGGCTCAGAAGGCCTGTTTATTTCTCAGCGCCAGCTGTTTGTTCGAACAATGCTATTCGAGTTCCGGTGCACGCTCTTTAGCTTGTGCATTGACTTCTGTTGTCTATGCACCGGGATTCTGGTCAAGTACGAGATCTGTCAGAGCTGCTTGTCTGAACGCTAACTTCCTGCAAGGTTTCGAGTACGTTGTAGCTCTACGAGAATGCTACATTCCTAGACACCGTAATGCAGGAAGAAAAGCTTCGTTGGACGGGAGTTTGAAATCACTCACCGACTGCGCGCAACACCTCATACTTCTCCTTTATGTTCGCGTAGCGTCGCTTCGAGATGTCGGGCATCTTGGACCACTCGTCGTCCGTGAAGTAGGCGCGGACGTCACATTGCTGATCGTCGGTCATGTTCACAAGCGAAAGTAAAATATGCACGAATGGCACCGAACACAACCGCCCGCAGCCTACGCTACTGCCACGAGCACTTCATCTTCCTCAGCGATGATGCTGTTCGGGCCTGCAAGCTGTCAACCGTCCGACGCGAACGATACGACCACACGAGAACTTCGCCGCCGCGATGGCGCAGTGGTTAAGGTCCTCGGCTGCTGACCCGCAAGACGCGAGTTCGATCCCGGCCGCGGCGGACGCAATTCGGTGGAGGCGAAATGCTACAGGCCCGTGTACTGTGCGATGTCAGTGCACTTTTAAAAAACAAAGAACATACACGCCGGGTAAGATATATGTTTTTCTCTTACAGAGCTCGCTCTCTCTTTTTTAAAAGCCCCAGGTGGCCGAAATTATCCGGAGCCCTCCGCTGCGGCGTCGCTCATAGCCTGAGTCGCTTTGGGACTTTAAACACAACAAAACCTAAACCAAACACGACAACTTCTTCTTTCGTATTAATCTGGGAACTTATTTATCACCCAAAAACTGAGGACTGAGAGGCGGCGCTGTCCCGCTCACACCCGGAAGACCAGCGTTGGCTGGTAAACCGGGAAGAGCGGTGGGCGCCTAGAATGAGGGCAAACCCAAACAACCACGATTTATTCTCTTCATAAATATATTAATGCAAAAGCATTTCTTGGCTATGTGGGCGGTTTCCTGTCCGCAAAACTTGGTTTGGTTTGGTTTGGTTTGGTTTGGTTTATGGGGTTTAACGTCCCAAAGCGACTCAGGCTATGAGAGACGCCGTAGTGGAGGGCTCCGGAAATTTCGACCACCTGGGGTTCTTTAAGGTGGACTGACATCGCACAGTACACGGGCCTGTAGAATTTCTCCTCCAAAGAAATTCCAGCCGCCGCGGCCGGGATCGAACCCGCGTCTTTTGGGTCAGCAGCCGACCACCATAGCCACTGAGCCACCGCGGTGGCCCGCAAAACTTGTCCGCAGCCCTTGCGTCGTTGGAGGAAGAGTTAGGACCAAAAGAGTGATTGTATGTGATCCTTTCATCGAGGGTGGTATGATGTTTCTGCTTGTGAAATTTGATTGCTGTGGTGTAATTAGTTAAGTAATTAGAGGCGAAAAAGACGATTACACGTCGAAGTAGTCCCGGACGACGATATAGTGGGTGGACGTCAAAACAGCCGTGGAACTGGAAAGTGTGGGAAAATACGCTACCAAGCCGGATGAATGTTTGAAATAGATTAAAAAGCTTTCGAGTTGAATGACATTCGATTGGAAGGCAATTGAAACGCCCGTGCAGCAGGGGTATTACTGGTATCGGATCGTTAGGCTTTTTGTAGTTAACATTTATTCAGTTGAAATCAAACTTAAATTTAACTTGGTTGCAGCTATAATTGCGATCACATTGTATTTTCTAAGTATTTACGCGAGAACAAATTAATATCTCAAAGAGACTACAACATTCATTGCCATCGTTTTGAAATGACACTTTTTTGGTCCTTTGACAGCGCGTACGTAAAGTATCATTCGTTCAAGGGAGGTGCACTTCGTGAAGTTGTCACTAAACTTGCCTGTGTTCTGGACGTGACATCGGTTCGCTGTAGTTGGGCGACCCAAGGTCAACGCGCAGGCCGACGCTCTAAAGTGCCAACTCCAAGGGCCCTTCCTGGGCGTACGCGCCCAGGCGTCGCTGCTCTTGGCGTACGCCGGAACCGGTCTGCGCATGCGCACTGCAGGAGACGCCAGCGAGCCCCGGCAAGGCGCCAATATCTGTCCGTGCTAGACATCGGCGCCAGCGGACGGGCGCTCGCGTAGGCGTCGGAAGTCGGGTCTGGTTTACAACAATTGGAGGACAGGGGGACTCTCGGTGAACCTTTTTTTCATATCTTGAACCTCTTTCGGGTTCCCCCAACTTTTCTTCGGGGTTTAATTTGTCGTTTCAGTGCCCCCCACCAGTTTTATTCACGGCTTGAAATTCTTTCCCTCGACTCGAGAGGGGGAGGCAGCCAGCACCAGCGACATGGAGATGCATGCCCCTTTTCGACGCCCGTTCCGGCGTATGACAAGAACGCCGACGCTGGGTGCGCACGCCCAGGAAGCGCCCTTGGAGTTGGCACTCAACTGTGCGGCCAGATGGCCGCCTGATAAAATCCTTTCGCGATTGCTTACAGGCGGCGGAGGAGATGGTGAGGGATGCAGCCAGTCGGCAAGAGAAATGGAAAGCCGAGGAAAGCGTTTGACGAATAAGGGCCATCGTACGATCGTTTTGTGTACTGATCCGCAAGCATGCGGACGTAGAGTGCACAGGCCATTTAGAATAATAGAGGACCCCAAGGGTTGGGGGCTCCAAAGAAATAGCGAGCCCCAATGATACGGACGCGTACACGGCTGACAGAATAGGGGTCTCCTCCACGCAGCGGCCCTGGGCTTGGGTTCGTTTACTGCGACACCATTGCGGTACAGAAAAGAAAGGCTAAAAACAAAAGTAAACAAACGAAAATGTTTTCATTTCACACATCTGGTTACTTTTCTACAGCACTAAATTCGCATACAGTAATAGAAACAAAGGCTAGAAAGAAGAAATGCTTTGTACATTTCTTTTTATTGATGATGATGATGACGACGACGATAGTGTCTCCTTCCCTTTGAAACGGGCGGGTGACTAAAAAGAGTGCTTTGGCCGGTGACAGAGGAAAAGGGGAAAAGAAAAAAACTAAAACCATATTCAGGGTGAAGCGGCACACGCACACAATTACGAAACTATTACCACGTGCAGCGTGTTCTTGGGCGGAGCCCGCAATGGCAACTCTCGGAAAGGCAATTATTTTCAGATTTCTTCACGTCCGTAATCTGTGCATAGGAACGTGCACGTCCGTGCTTAGTAACTTTGTAATCTAGCTCGAAGTGCACGGGCGCGCTCTGACCACGTACAGCGTGTTCTGGGAAATAGCACGGAGCGGAGTACTGCATGGTGAGCATTGCTGCCGTTCATTTCTAGCCTAGACATTTGAATAAAATCGCCAGTCTTTGACACACTGTACTAGCCAGCACGATCGAACTTCGGGACAGTGGTGAGAAGAAGCACTGGCATTGTGTCAGCCGAGCAGACGAGCGCTCACCGTCTGTTGACTCACCTGCCCTGCGGTGCTTTGCCAGCTAGCGCTGCACTTAATCCCCATTAGCTCCTTACAGTGTTTCCCCCGACAGTTTCTGTTAGTTAACCAACTGAATTGGTTTGCTGAGCAACGCAGGTCTTTGAAAGACGCAGCGGCTCAGGTTGCAATATACCAATAGCCAGCAAACTACGTGCTGGATGCAGTAAAGCCTGCTCGCAATTGTTTCCTCATGCTTTATAGTATCCTTTGCCCGCTATTGCCATGCGATGACAAAATCGAAGACCAAAGAACGCTGCAGCTCGGGCAATTGCCGGCCGCGAATATTTCCTTGCAAACAAGCTGCGCGGTCACGCACGGCCTCATGAAACAGTTTATGAGACATGACACAATCAAAAGAGGTAAACGTACTTACGTGATCTCAGAACCAGGGCAAAAGGACAACGGGCAAGAATGAAGGAGGACAGAAGCCCTTCTGTCCGTGTCGTCCTCCTCCATTCTTGCCCGCTGTCCTCTTGCGCTGGTTCTTCTAAGATCATGACTCACCAACTAGCCCGACAAAAAGTGGCACTTACGTCGCTTTTCACACACGTTACAATGGGTCCTAAACATACCAACGTCACCGTGCAAGAGCGACGCAATTTAGCGGACTTCTGTATGTGAATAAAATATAAATATGTCGCTCCTATTAAAAAATAGTCCCATGCTAGTATTAAATGCAAAGAACACATCCTTATGTGCTCCTAAATTCCACACACGTTACAATATGCTGCGCTATCAACAACTGAGCGTAATTCTTTGCCGCGAGTGAGCCAGCCGGTGCCCCGTGCACATTGAACGGCTTCAGGTAGTAATTACGGACGCAGCTAAATCTGTGTTGGTTTTTCCTTGCGTTCTTTTAAGTCTACCGCGCTGTTGCTTAGGCGAGTGAGCGTAACTTATTCCCCGCTACCAATCTTTTGTAGTAGCGTCGATCCAGACCCAGACAGCCTCATACGGCTTCCTATTGCGGTATTTATATGCGAGAAACCTATCGAAACGGATTTAGTTTTCCTTTTTATGCTACTGCACGGATCCCACGGTGACGCAACTGGTCAGTACATGGTGTTTCTGCAGTGCTCGGGCAAAATGCAGCCGCGCCATTATGCTGCTAGCCACGGCAGCTATGGTAGGCCCGGCCCGGGAGGACCCTGTTTTGCCTGCCATTCGAAGGTCGCTGCTGACATCAGCGCCACCGCGTCTTCGTGACGTCGCGGCTTGACGGATCTGTATAGCATGTATTCACGTGACGTCACATCCTGCGGCGGAAGCCGACGCGTGCCGTTTTGTGGTGCAGGCAAGCAGACCTCCGAGTGCAGTAGGCAGCACCTCCAAGCAACGCTAACCGTGTCGACGGCTTTGGCTGCCTCTCGTGGATGTATAAGTTATTTCAACTGGCCGTGTGTACCCTCTTTGTACTTCAGCGAGTACTGGAGCGGCCGTTTTTTCTTGTTTTAGCTGTCGCGCATGCACGTTAAGCGCGGTTTCTTTATACTCGGCGCATTGTAATCGCGCCTGCCGTCATGCGACGTTCGACACTTTGTGCGCGTTTCAATTACTTCTGACAACAACTGACTTGCCCTGTGCGCGTCCATGATGGCGGCGTCAACTACAAAACGGAGTGGGAAGCACGACTACGCGTTTCCCTGGGCGGCGATGATCGCCGTCGCTACGATGCGAAGTTAGCAAGGTGCGGGTGCGACACAATGCAGTTGACTGCGGCTGAGTTTGTAAAAGGACCATCACACTGGCCCGACCTTGAATTTTTTCGGACATATACTACTTTCTTGTCACAAGAGCCAGCAGTTATTTTACAAGGGAACAAATCAAAAACAGGAAGGCACTTGAAGCTTATAACTTTGTTGTAAGTGGATGGGTGAAAGTTTGGTATGGTTTATTGGGGTTTAACTTCCCGAAGCGAGTCGGGCTATGAGGGACGCCGTAGTGAAGGAATCCGGAAATTTCGACCACCTGGGGTTCTTTAACGTGCACTGACATCGCACAGTACACGGGCCTCTAGAATTTCGCCTCCATCGAAATTCAGCCGCCGCGGCCGGGATCGAACCCGCGTCTTTCGGGCCAGCAGCCGAGCGCCGTAACCACTGAGCCACCGCGGCGGGATGGGTGAAAGAGCCCTTCGTTAAACACATTGGAAATAATGATGTGATAATTTTGAGTGACGTCAATCATTCTCAAAATCTGTCTGTAGCTTACACCATGGCTGCTGATGAACGTTGATGGCAGTGCCGTATGCAGTCATTGCATATGTATGGTTGGGCTCGGTGAGGCGAACAAGTTCTTTTTGCTTGTTTTTTGTTTATGTACTTAGGTTTTTCAGATATTACGATCCAAGTTTGGCTCGAGAAAGAATAATTAACTGCGTGAAAAAAAAAATTGTTTTGCTTGCGCAATGGTCCTTTGATTGCTTGTTGGTGCATATTATACAAGCGTTAACAAGACAAAAACTACAGAATGAATGTTCAGTGTGCACATATTTATCGACATTTGACAAATTTACACATTTAGGCATTCGCGCATGAACAAAACCATGACATAAAACAACAGTTTAAATACCACAATACAAGCAAACGCGCTACAGTACATGTATGCAGTCACCAATAATGCACGCAAGCAGGAGACATTTCGGACAGTGCTGCTCTTTCTATGGGTGGTTAGGCTCGCTCCGCTGTTCTGCTCACGAACTCCCTGATGACGTCGTCTAAACTTAGGAGCGCCGTTCTTTCTTTGGGTACATGCAAAATCAAAAGATGTGATAACCTCTTTTCAGTCGATCGGTTGCGCAAATACGTTTTTATTCTGCGCGGAGCATTAAAAGAGCGTTCCCCAGAAGCGACAGACGCTGGTATGGAAAACAGAATCTGAACATACCTCACGAACTGATCCATCAACTCGCGCATGTTTTGCGATTTCCTTTGTAGGATCTCCAAAATGCCCAGAGTTCTAGTAGAATCAGCAGCGTTTAAAAGAGTTGGTAATAATATTGACTGCCCCAAGAGTCTGCACAAGTCAAAATCAACTGCATGCACTCCCAAAGCTGCCTCTAATGATCTGCTGTATACCGACTACCTCCTGCGGCGCTGGTTAAGATGTTTTTTTAGTTTTACGAGCTGTTCCATGCTCGGCTGCTCAAAACGCTGTTTTGTTTCACTTCTAATTCGGTCGGCAGTAGCGAAATACTCCTTGCGCAGCGCGGCCTTAACGTCAAGTGCCACTGGCAGGAGGTTTTGCCGCCCTGGACATACGAGGTTCCTTCAAGCTTAGGCGCGCTGCTACAGCGCTCGTGTGCTGCCACAGCTTCTCAAACGCAGTTTCAGAGCGCAACTGGGAGATTGCTTCGCAGATAGCCTCTTCCGCCTTTTTTGCTCCTGCGGCTCAATATGTTCAGCTCTGGAGAGCCCTTGCTAGTTCTTCACAAGGCCCAAAGAAGGCTACGGAAATGTGGATACCTAAGAAGGTTTCAAATCTCTGCGAAAACCGATCGTGACCTCTAAAAATAGCCTTGCTGCTTTCGGTCAATGTGCCTGGTTTCTGCAGGAGCTCCTTGAGTGTCTCTTGCACTCTGGCGTAATTCTCAACGAATCTCTGCATCGACTTGACTCTAAAAATCCATCGCGTTGGGCAAAGCGGTAGTAAGTTATTTGGCCTCGATCCACTCTCAACAGCTGAATCGCCTCCTGTAGAAAGTATTATGTTAGCATAAACACTTTTGCGCTTCTTGGAGTCGAGGACTGCGTTGGAAACGTCCTTAGCAGTGCTAAGAGCGTCTCCAATTAGGTCGCAACCCCTGCTAGCCTCTTGCAGTAACAGAGCTAAACAGTGATTACTGCAATGGAAATATAAGGACCGTGGCTCGCAGTCACTTGATCTTTTTTGCACACCCGAAAAACGACCGGACATAATCGCCGCCCTGTCAAAGCAGAGGCCACGTACACAGTGAAAGTCTAGGCCGAGGCGCCAAATCACGTCTTTGATGGCCGAGTATCTACTGTCAGGCGCGTTATACAGGCCGACATACTCTTCCCAAATTTCGAGATTATCTCTCTGCACCCACCGCACGCAAAAGGTGAACTGCTCGTCACCATTTACACCAGTTGTTCCATCAGCAATGATACTAAAAATTGGACTAGACTTCACGTCCTCTACAATTTCTCGTTGCACATTATTGGCTATAATCTCTATAAGCTCATTCTGCATATCACCGCTCACCCATTTATTTCTCTTAGTCATCCACGTCTTAAGGACTGGGACATCCTCCGATCTCTCGTCGAGCAAATCGAGCGAACTTTCATAACATTTACCTCGTCCTAGAAGAACTTGACCTGTGCAGCAGACGTGGCACCCAGAGCTAACTATGACAAGAAGTGCTGCCCTGGCCTCCTCCGACTGTTTGTTGCAATCCTGCGAAAGGAGACGCAAAACAGGAATGCCTGCCTGGCATGACCAGTTTCGGCTCACGGAGGCCAAGTGAAGTTTGCTCTTTTCCTGTGACTGGAACTTCTCGAAAGCTTTTTTCCAATTGTTAAAACCAGCCTTAACAAAAGCTGGTTATATACTTCCAGCATTCTCCCCTCTTTCATCGAAGTGTCGATAGCACTAGTCACACAAGACTACGTGACTCTTGCTTTCATAAAAGAGCCAAGGAAATCGGACAAAGCTATCACGTCGGCACGATCCACCGCTCGGTTTCTGGGGAACCTGTTGGTTTGGGCTGGAAACGATTGACATTCGCACAGCGCTGACTCGTCCGGCCTCGATCTGTTTCTTGAATTCGTGAAGGCAATTGGCGAATTCACATTGCTTGTTTCATCAAAGCTGGTTCCTCTTGCTGTTTGACGCGAAGGCCCCGGTGTTGGAGCTTCTACAAATGAAATCAAAGACGTATGGTCACATTTTGCTTTTCACAACGCGCTCCTTCTCCTATTTTCAGTGTATGGTTTTTAAAACAAGCGAAATCAAGTTTCCTCAACATTTTCCCGAATAAATATTTAACAACGCATTTTTATTAGCAAAGCAGATTGGCGACTTTTTTTTGGTTGCAAACCCTGAAAATACTTGCCCGCGAAGTAGTCTGCAGATGGTGGGGACAGCTCGGAATGATGGCTACAGACATCGCTGAATGGTTGAACATCGGCGGCGTTCGTGCTGTCGGGACGGGCTGGACTAATTTCTGCAGAGGTAGTGCCATCTGGTAGCGACCGGGAAAAGCGAAGAAGCAAAAAGTGTGATTGAACGGATGCACTGGCACAAATGGAAGTCGGGATGAAATACTAAGAACTGTAAGATATCGTACTTCGAGATTCTCCTGTTCTTAGGCATGTGCGCTTTGTAGCCGGTTTTAGGAAACTGTATATCTTTTTTTGGAAGCCAGAAATTACGTGTAAGGCTGGAATCAATTAAAAATGCAGTCAGTTTTCAATCGCTGCTCACTAACTGCGATGCGATGAGGCGGCTGTCCGGTAAGCTAAACGAGAACACCATGGGTTACAGAAAACTCATAGTGCAGCAGCGCCGACTGCCAGAAAAAGCAAAAGAAAAAGAACGAACCTCATCGCGTACACTAATACGTACCTAAATATACAGTCCGACAACTGGCTGCAACTTTTTTAATTATGAAGCGTTATATGCTTTAGGCCTGCGTCGGGGACAGAGAAAAGGCTGGTAATTTTTTTTTTTCAACTTCAAGCATAGAAACAAAAGTCATCGAAACAAATGAAAACAGACATCGAGCTGCTACCATGCAGCAACGCTCTTTTATGACAACTTGATAGCGTAATGCCGTAATGTGCCGATTCGACATAGAATCTCAGAACAGGCTGTGGCGACTCAACAAGTCGCGACAGTCGGGACAGTACGATGCGCGGGATAAACGCGTCTTGCATCATACTGCCGCAGATATGCTGCACCAACAGCTGCACCACATTCATATAATTTAACCTGTCTATCTCACCAATTTTCTATTTCAAAAGGAGCAAGACTAAGCCGGCATACTCCACTATAATAATAATGTGAGCGTAGATAGAGCGGTATACATACCGGAATAAGCCCCCCAAAAAGCTGGAACTGTCCACGAAGGTTGACAAACGGCGCCGGCCTTCCTTGATCGCGGCGCAAGCTTCCGCCAAGCTCCCTAAAGGTAAATTCCCAAGGCCCTTCCCAAGCGCTATAAGGGAACGGGCGAACGTAACTCCGGCGCCGACGGAGGCGCCTCTCGCGGCGAGCAGCGCACCGGAGACAGGATGCGCTCGCCGTCGCACGCATTGCAGTCAGCTTCGCATGCAGTCCGATCGCCGCGGCTGGGCTGCGTACTCTTTGTGCGAAGAATGCCGGGGTCAAATACGAATTGTTGCGTGGTCGGCTGCAACAGCACGCATGTAAATTCACCCGGGACCCGCTTTTACAGTTTCCCAAGCAAGCTATACGAACTGCGCCGACGTGATCGCTGGATCGCGCTTGTTCGCCGGCAAGAGTAAGTTGCATCCTGGAGTTATATTCGTTGCTAACTTCAGAGTGAAGCCTAATAAAATAATCGCTATACGCAGCAACAATGGAACACATTGGATGCCAGCACGTCACACGAGAATATGTCGTAAACACTTCGTCGGCAACGTGAAAGCGAATGAGGAGGGGCACCCATCTTACTACCCTTCCATATTTCTGGCTGCGTACAAGTCTTCAACGGGTCCTCTCTCTGACGATCGCTATGCCAGGTAAGTGTTGATGCGTTATTTGCTGGATGTGTTTTATTGGTGGAAAAACAATACTTGTATTTTGTTGATTCTATGCGTGCGGCAATCGGTACGCTGTGTGTTGCTGCAGAGGTTTTATTATGAAGGAAGATGAAGTAAACTAGATGGAAATTTCGGTACACGCGCGAAAAAAAAGCACGATAGCGTTAAAGAGACGCATGCTTGAAGCTGGTGCATATGATTTTGATACTTTTTAAGTTTGACTTGTCTGCACTTGCCTTTTGATTTATTTCACGCTCGACTAGGAAGCGGAAGAGGTGGGAGCGCCAAAAGGAGCAAGAAAAGCTTGCCGACACTGAGGAACGTACAGAGCCACCAGAAGCAGAAATGCCTGCAGAGGCCTTACATGATGACAGCCAGCCGGACACTGAAGAGGCAGCAGATTGTGACACCATGGCAACAGAGCAGGAAGTTGGTCTTCGCCGTGTTGATGTATGTAGAATCTTTTGTTCGCGAAGGATGTTAAATGTGAACGTTTAAGTGAGTTATGTGCACTTTTGCATTTCAGGTGTCAACAATGACCGACGAAACAGGCGTTTGCTACAGCACAAACTTCACTTTTATTTCTGAAGTGAGCCATGGAAACGCATCTTCATACATCAGCCACAGGGAAGTGCGCACCACAGATCTTGGTAGCATTTGTCATCCAGATTCATGCGAAAAGAGCACTGGGCCAGTGTGCAAGCAGCCTTTTTTTGCAGGGTACAGTGCGCTTTGCAAAGATGAGGATGCATTTTATGACCTGACAGCAGTTACGTACATTTCAAATGTTTGCCTTGTTGCTCAGCTTACTGCCAGCAGTGCCTAGAAAGATGACTGAATTGTCAATTGAAGATAAGCTTCTTCTATTTTTAATGAAGCTGAAACACGCACTGCCATTTTCAGTGCTTGGTGTCTTGTTCGGCGTGCACAGGAGAACTGCAGCTCGCATCATTAAAGGGCTACTTGTGGATATTTTTGTAGCAAGCAAAGACTCGCTTTATTAGCCATCACGTAAAGCTATCTTCAGCACGTTGCCACCAAGCTTCAGGCAGCTCTACCCCAACTGCAGGGTTAATATAGACTGCACGTAATTGGAAACTGAAGTGCCACCGGGAGTTGAAAAGTTGGAGGCTTATCAAGGTTAAGCCCCAGTGGATGCGAAGCAGCCTTCGTTTGGCATTCTTATTATTAACGTCCTTAGCGTTTGGAGGCATCTTGACCGCATACACGCCCGGCGCAAAGACACTGGCGCGGTTGCGGGCACAGAGACTGATGCGACGGCAGGCGCGCGCCGCTTCATCCCTGGCGTGACGTCACATATCACGTGATGCAGCGATGGTGGCGCCGGGTCGCGCGCGACGGCGCGTACCGAAGCGTGGAGGCATGGAGGAAAAAAAACTGAGGAGGGAGCGTCCGGCGACAACCTTGAAGCCTAGTCTTAACAAGTAAAGGTATAGCAAAAAAAAAGAGTGTGTCCCCCCGTCATCGCACCACGTGATAGCGTGCGGTAAAGTCTAGCCCCGCTGCGCGCGCGCATGCGCCGATTAGCGCGGCAGACTAACTGTAGATCAACTTCCTTGCTGTAGACGCCCGCGCCGCGGGTCGCGCATACGCGCGCACTAAAACATACCGGAATCGAAACATAAAGGACCGGCTCGGAGAGCGAAAAACTGAGGGAGAAAACGACTTCAAAACACTCGGCTTGCGAACGCTGGCCGCGTGACGTCATGCTCCCTCCTTAGTTTTTTTTCCTCCATGCGTGGAGGCCTCCGCCGGGCGACGTCCGACGGCGCGATATGAGGCCCCATCTGCAGCCGGTGTGACGTCATCACGTGACGTCACATCATGTGATCTCACTTCAAGGTGGCCACCGCCGGGCGTCGCGCGAAGGCCCGAAACCTACGTTAATATGCTTCGCATAAAAGCAGAACCTGTGGTATTCCCACTACAAAGGGAGGCACACGGTAAAATACCTTATTGGCATTGCCCCTAATTGTCTTGTGACTTTCTTGTCAAAGGGTTTTGGAGGTCGAACAACGGATGCCACAATTACCATTGAATCTGGGTTCATAAATTTGCTCGAGCCGGGAGACTTGGTCCTGGCAGATAAGGGCTTTCCTGGAATTCAGACAGGAGTTGGTGCTCAGAAAGCTTCCCTCGTCATGCCTCCTTTTGCTACCAGTCCCCAATTCACTGAATGAGAAGTGAATGTAACCTATTTACTGCTTCTATGAGGATTCATGTAGAAAGGGTTATTCAGTGGCTGAAAATGTTTACCATCATTTCACATAAGATCCCACAGGAGTTGGCATCATATGCAGATGAAATCCTTCATGTGCTAGCAGTCATCAGCAATATGAAGAGTTCAATATTTTCAAAGGGATGAAGGACAATCTCAGTAATCCCGGGGACGAATTGCAAAGGATGATTGATGACATGGACAGGCAAAGCAGAATGGTTGGTCTGAAAATCAACAGGCAAGATAGCATGGCCCATAATTGTGACAGAGTGCATTCCAAGGGAAGGCAAGTGTAGCAGTGGGCAGATGACATTAGGAAGATTTCAGAGATCAAATTGATGAAGCTGGCATAGGACTGGGTTAATTGGAGGAATATGGGAGAGTTATTTGCCCTGAAGTGGGGTAGTCAGGCTGGTGATTGTGATGTTGAAAAGATTTGAAGTGATAATGACATCCAAGCTTTATTGTGCCCGCTGACGGTTGGGAGTGCATTGGTCCAACAATTATTCTTTGTAAAGTACTTTATTGCATGTCTGAACTTTCTTTCATACCTTGTCATTATCCGGCAATTGTGCACTCGTTTAGTGCTTTCAGATAATGTTCAAAATAAAAACTTCTGAGTTTCAGGACTGCTGCTGCCAAGAACTCATCATTCCTTGCAACAGGAATTGTCACTGAATCTGCGTTGGGATACACAAAAAAT